>NC_088794.1:66510117-67144923 GCF_011386835.1 Chrysemys picta bellii | reverse complement strand
ATCTGTCACTATGTTGCCTCATTCAATAAGGGTTCCACACTTACTCTGACCTTCTTCTTGTTATTAACATACCTGCAGAAACCCTTCTTGTTACCCTTCACATCCCTTGGCCTTCCTGATTACACCCCTGCATGCTCTAGCAATGTTTTTATACTCCTCCCTAGTCATCTTAAAGCAAACAAAAGGGAGCACGTCTTCACACAACGTACAGTCAACCTGTGGGACTCCTTGCCAGAGGATGCTGTGAAGGCCAAGACTATAACAGGATTCAAAAAAGACCTAGATAAGTTCAGGGAGGATAGGTCCATCAATGGCTATTAGCCAGATAGACTAGGATGAAGCATCCCTAGCCTCTGTTTGCCGGAAGCTAGGAATGGGTGACAGGGAATGGATCACTTAATGATTACTTGTTTTGTTCATCCCCTCTGAAGTGACCTGGTATTGACCAGTGTCAGAAGACAGGATACTGGGCTGGATGGACCATTGGTCTGACCCAGTATGACCATTCTTATGTTCCTTATGATTGGCAGTTTAAATATCCTCTTTTCTTAATCTTACTACTCCTTGCTATGAGGTGTTCACCCCACATTGGCCTTGAAAAGGTTAAGGTGGTCCAGATAGGGCCAATTAATCTTAGAGGCCTCACCTGGTTGAGAGTCTGGCTTAAATGAGAATGACAAATGGCTGATAATGAGGGCAAGGTAACGGGGCGGGGGGGGGGGGGGGGGGGGGGGGGGGGGGGGGGGGAGACCAGATGGGAGCTGATTCCCCAGACACAGTCATGAGGAGATGCCCCAGTGGAGAGTGAACTCTGGGACACTCCTAATTAGAACTTTTTGTACCCTGCTAGATAACTCCTCTCCCTTCTTTTTGTTTGCACCCTCCAGATAGATGTAAACTTATCATGTCGTGCACTGAGCCTGTGTTTGATACCACTGTTTAATGGGAATCATAGAAGAGAAAGAGACTAGATATGGTGGGCCCTGCATGCTCTAGCAATATATTTATACTCCTCCCTAATCATCTGTCCAAATTTCCACTTCTTGTAAGCTTCCTTTTTGAGTTTAAGATCACCAAAGATTTCACTGTTAAGCCAAGCTGGTCGCCTGCCATATTTGCTATTCTTTCTGCTCATCGGGAAGGTTTGTTCCTGCACCCTCAATAAGGCTTCTTTAAAATACAGCCAGCTTTCCTGGACTCCTTGCCCCCTCATATTAGTCTCCCAGGGGATCCTGCCCATCAGTTCCCCAAGGGAGTCTAAGTCTGCTTTTCTGAAGTCCAGGGTCCGTATTTTGCTATTCTCCTTTCTTCCTTTTGTCAGGATCCTGATTTCAACCATCTTATAGTCACTGCTGCCTAGGTTGCCACCCACTTCTACTTCCCCTACCAATTCTTCCCTGTTTGTAAGCAGCAGGTCAAGAGGAGCACGACCCCTAGTTGGTTCCTCCTGCACTTGTACCAGGAAGTTGTCCCCAACACTCTCCAAAAACTTCCTGGATTGTCTGTGCATTGCTGTATTGCTCTCCCAGCAGATGTCAGGGTGATTGAAGTCCCCCATTAGAACCAGGGCCTGTGATCTGGAAACTTCAGTTAGTTGTCCAAAGAAAACCTCGTCTACCTCATCCTTCTGATCCACCATGACATAACTCTTGTTGCTCTTGCCTCTAAACTTAACCCAAAGACTTTCAACAGGCTTTTTTTCATTATACTGTTTCATTTCACGGCTGTGGAATTTTGTTTGAGTGTAGCATAAATGGGAGATATGTTTCAAAAATAATTTCCCAGTCTCATTTAATTTCCCCTACCACTATCTTTTATAGCCATACTGTGGTACAGACAGCTATTTTTCTCAAAGCCCATTGGTCGATAATAGGCAAGAGGGGTTTTTTTTTTTTTTTTTTGGTTTATAAACTACTTTCAATTGGCGCTCTTGCAAGAGCACTAATGATTCCATTTATAGTTCACTACAAGGTCTGCTCTCTCATCCTTGGCCTTTTGTCAAGTGCTGTATACATTTTTACTGTAAAACGAATGCCCTTTATTCAGAATACGTACCTTCTGTCACAACTAAAAATTGTGACCAAGGCTTCCATTTAAGGGTTTTTGGACAGCTTATATTCTGAAATCCAACAAAGCTTTATCCAGCAAATCCATTTCTAGTCTTTGAAACAACTATCCATTAAACATTTCAGGACACATTTTTAAATATTAATTTATGAGGCTTTGCTGCAGCTTATATGCATCTGAAAGTGTGTGTTTCGGGAAAAAGTAGTGGTTAGTGTTCTATTTGTCTGCCGTTACATTCCGACAATGAGGTTCCAATTTCAGAAAGTTTGCTTACTGTAAGATGCTGGGTTATTGAAATGTCCTAAGAATGACTAGGAAGGAAGTCTGTGATACACAAACATCTTGGAGGGAGTGCCAAGTTTTAGAAGCTTCTACAAGACTAAATACAGAAAACACTTTTAAATTAACTGTAAATGTGAGCATTTAAGCCATGAATTAGATAGGTGGAGAACACAAAATTATTGCCAACATTAATAATTTGTTGAACTTCATCACAGTAAGAAATATTTCATACTGCAAAACAAGTACATTAATAAAAAGCAGATTGCAGGGGTTCTATTTGGGCAAATATAAGCTAGGAATAAAAATGCCTTTAAAATAACTAACATAACCAGAATGAAATTCATAGTAAAGAACAAGTTAAAATGAAACAGAATACTAAGGCAAAGTGGCCAAGATACTAGAAATAAAGGGAATATCCTACTGTAATCTCTTGATTCTAGCATATGGGGCTTTAAGAAAAAACACTAAATATTGTGAGATTTATGAGAAAATTATGAGAGTTGTCAACACTGCTTACAATGTTACTGTCACAGGCTCAGGCTAGATAAGTCTGGAACTAGAAAGCAAAGCGTCAAAGCCAGAAAGGAGAAAAGACACAGGAGCTGAGGAAGAACATAAGAACAGCTAGGCTGTGTCCATCTAGCCCAGTATCCTATCTTCTGACGGCAGCCAATGCCAGATGCCTCAAAGGGAATGAACAGAACAAAGCAATTATCAAGTGATCCATCCTGTCATCCAATCCCAGCATCTGGCAGTCAGAGACTTAGGAGCACCCAGAGAATGGGGTCGATTCCCTGACCATCTTGGTTAATAGCCATCGATGGCCTCCATGAACCTAATTCTTTTTTGAACCCAGTTATAGTTTTGGCCTTCACAATATCCCCTGGCAACGAGTTCCACAGATTCACTGTGTGTTGTGTGAAGCAGTATTTCCTCCTTTGTTTGTTTTAAATCTGCTGCCTTTTCATTTCATTAGGTGACCCCATGTTCTTATATTATATGAAGTGATAAATAAAACTTCCTTATTCACTTTCTTCACATCATTCATGATGGAGGAGGAAAGACATCTTTCTTTCTAGGTCCTTACATCCAGACTACATCTAAATCTTGTTATGCAGATGCAACCAACATCTCTAAGGCCTTGTCTACACTGCTACTTACAGCGCTGAAACTTTCTTCGCTCAAGGGTGTGAACACGCCCCCCCGGAGCACTGCAAGTTTCAGCGCTGTAAAGTGGCAGTGCAGATAGTACTACAGAGTTGGTAGC
Source organism: Chrysemys picta bellii (assembly GCF_011386835.1). NCBI lineage: Eukaryota > Metazoa > Chordata > Testudines > Emydidae > Chrysemys > Chrysemys picta. The sequence goes on along the minus strand of NC_088794.1, from coordinate 67,141,307 downwards.
TGCGCTCCTAGTGCTGGTAGCTATGCCCCTCATGGAGGTGGTTTTATTACAGTGCTGGGAGAACTCTCCCAGTGCTGGAGCTGTGACTACACAGCCACATTAAAGTGCTGCCGTGGCAGCGCTTTAACGTCGGCTGTGTAGACATATCCTAAGATTATATTTACATTGCAGCTGGGAGCGTGTGTCTCCACCTGGATAGACAGACTCGCATTACCTCTACTCAAGCTAGTATGCTAAAAATAGCAGTGTGGCTGTAGCGGCACAGTTGGCAGCTTGAGCTAACTGCCCTACTCCAAGCCTGCCTGACCCCCAGGGCCTAAACTTGGGTGGCTGGCCCAAAGCCGCTGCCCACGCTGCAATGCCTACCTTGCTATTTTTGGCATGTTAGCTTGAGTCTAGCTCTCAGCTGTAGTGTAGAAGTATCCAGTGATAGCCTTTCCTATTCATCCATACAGTAAAACATGTCCAAAATCTCATTATCTCACATTCCAATGACTGCATCATTCTTCTCTGGCCTTGATTAATGCAACCTTGTCCTGCTCATATCCATTAAAAATGCTGCTGCTAATCCCCTTTGCTCATGTCACCCGTCTCTTTACATCACTCCACTGGGTCCCACTTCTCTATTGCATTAAACATAAGCTACTTGTTTCCATGGCCAATTCCCAGCCTACCTATCATCCCATTTGCTATACAGGTGTTGACACCCACACCTCCAATTGGCCTATGATGCCAGCCTCTATTGTCCACTTGTTAAAATTTTAACAAGCACCATCATGCTTTCTCAGAGGCTGCACTTCATACTTGGGAGGAATTCCCCATAAATATCAGCAAAACTAACATATTGTCCTGTGTCTATGTCATATGTCAGACACATAGATGAACATAGATGAATTAGTTGGGGGAAGAGTCAACATGTTTTTTGTAAAAGGGAAATCATGCCTCACCAATTTGCTAGAATTCTTCGAGGAGGTCAGCTAGCATGTGGACAAGGGGGATCCAGTGGATATGGTATACTTAGATTTTCAGAAAGCCTTTGACAAAGTCCCTCTCCAAAGGCTCTTAAGCAAAAGTAAGCTGTCATGGGATAAGAGGGAATCCTCTCATGGATTGGTAACTGGTTAAAAGATAGGAAACAAAGGGTAGGAATAAATGGTCAGTTTTCAGAACGGAGAGAGGTAAATAGTGGTGTCCCCAAGGGGTCTGTACTGGGACCAGTCCTATTCAACATTTCATAAATGATCTGGAAAAAGGGGTAAACAGTGAGGTGCAAAATTTGCAGATGATACAAAACTACTCAAGATAGTTAAGTCCCAGGCAGACTGCAGAGAGCTATAAAAGGATCTCTCAAAATTGGGTGACTGGGCAACAAAATGGCAGATTAAATTCAATGTTGATAAATGCAAAGTAATGCCCACTGGAAAATATAATTGAAACTATACATATAAAATGATGGGGTCTAAATTAGCTGTTAACACTCAAGAAAGAGATCTTGGAGTCATTGTGGATAGTTCTCAGAAAACATCCACTCAATGTGCAGTGGCAATCAAAAAATCGAACAGAATGTTGGGAATCATTAAGAAAGGGATAGATAATAAGGGAGAAAATATTTTGCCTCTATATAAATCTATGGTACGCCCACATCTTGAATACTGTGTGCCGATGTGGTCACCCCATCTCAAAAAAGATATATTGGACTTGGAAAAGGTTCAGAAAACGACAACAAAAATGATTAGGGGTATGGAACGGCTGCCATATGAGGAGAGATTAATAAGACTGGGAGTTTTCTGCTTGGAAAAGAGATGACTAAGGGGGGATATGGTTGAGGTCTATAAAAATCATGACTAGTGTCAAGGAAGAAAATAAGGAAATGTTATTCACTCCTCCTCATAACACAAGGACTAGGGGTCACCAAATGAAATTAATAGGCAGCAGGTTTAAAACAAACAAAAGGAACTATTTCTTCACACAACGCAGTCAACCTGTGGAACTCTTTTCAAGGGGATGTTGTGAAGACCAAGACTATAACAGGGTTCAAAAAAGAACTAGATAAATTCATGGACGATAGGCCCATCAATGGCTATTAGCCAGGATGGGCAGGGATGGTGTCCCTAGCCTCTGTTTGCCAGAAGCTGGGAATGAGCACAGGGAAAGGATCACTTGATGATTGCTTGTTCATTCCTTCTGGGGAACCTGGCATTGGCCATTGTCGGAAGACAGGATATTGGGCTAGATGGACCCTTGGTCTGACCCAAAATGGTAGTTCTTATGTTTTTACTTACAGATGGGAGAACTCTATCTTGGGAAGCAGTATCTCAGAAAAAGATTTGGGGATTGTGGTGGATAATCAGCTGAACATGAGCTCCCAGTGTGATGCTGTGGCCAAAAGAGCTAATGCGATCTCGGGATGCATCAACAAGGGAGTCTTGAGTAGAAATAGAGAGGATATTTTACCACTGTATTTGGCACTGGTGCAACCATTCCTAGAATATTGTGTCCAGTTCTGGTGCCCCCAATTCAAGAAGGATGCTGATAAATTGGAGAGGGTTCAGAGAAGAGCCATGACAATGATTAAAGGATTAGAAAACATGCCTTATATAGACTCAAGGAGCTCAATCTATTTAGCTTAACAAAGGGAAGGTTAAGGGGTGACTTGATTACATTCTATAAGTACCTACATGGGGAACAAATATTTAATAATGGGCTCTTCAATCTAGCAGAGAAAGGTATAACACGATTCAATGACTGGAGATTGAAGCTAGACAAATTCAGACTGGAAACAAGGTGAAAATAGCCCAACACTGTGGCATTTAACTTCAGAAAGGGGAACTATGCAAAAATGAGGGGGTTAAACAGAAATTAAAAAGTACAGTGACTAGAGTGAAATTCCTGCAAGCTGCATGGACACTTCTCAAAGACACCACAATAGAGGCCCAACTTAAATGTATACCCCAAATTAAAAAACACAGTAAAAGAACTAAAAAAGAGCCAGCGTAGCTTAACAACCATGTAAAAGAAGCAGTGGGAGATAAAAAGGCATCTTTTAAAAAGTGGAAGTCAAATCCTAGTGAGGTAAATAGAAAGGAGCATAAAAACCACCAAATTAAGTGTAAAAATGTAATAAGAAAAGCCAAAAAGGAGTTTGAAGAACAGCTAGCCAAAAACTCAAAAGGCCTCACCAAAGGCTCTTATGTAAATTAAGTTGTCATGGATAGAAGGGAAGATCCTTTCATGGATTGATAACTGGTTAAGAGACAGGGAACAAAGGGTAGGAATAAATGGTAAATTTTCAGAATGGAGAGGGGTAACTAGTGGCGTTCCCAAGGGTCCCTAAGTGATTGTACAACAAAATGGCAAATGAAATTTAATGTGGATAAATGTACAATAATGCACATTGGGAAAAATAACCCCAACTATACATACAATATGATGGGGGCTAATTTAGCTACAACTAATCAGGAAAAAGATCTTGGAGTCATCGTGGATAGATCTTTGAAGACGTCCACGCAGTGTGCAGTGGCGATCAAAAAAGCAAACAGGATGTTAGAAATCATTAAAAGGGAATAAGAGAACAAGACGGAGAATATCTTATTGCCCTTATATAAATTCATAGTACGCCCACATCTTGAATACTGCATACAGATGTGGTCTCATCTCAAAAAAGATATACTGGCATTAGAAAAGGTTCAGAGAAGGGCAACTAAAATGATTAGGGGTTTGGAATGGGTCCCATATGAGGAGAGATTAAAGAGGCTAGGTCTTTTCAGCTTGGAAAAGAGGAGACTAAGGGGGGATATGATAGAGGTATATAAAATCCATGAGTGACGTGGAGAAAGTGTTCCCATAATATAAGAACTAGGGGGGCCACCAAATGAAATTAATGGGCAGCAGGTTTAAAACAAATAAAAGGAAGTTCTTCTTCACACAGCACACAGTCAACTTGTGGAACTCCTTGCCTGAGGAGGTTGTGACAGCTAGGACTATAACACGGTTTAAAAGAGAACTGGATAAATTCATGGAGGTTAAGTCCATTAATGGCTATTAGCCAGGATGGGTAAGGAATGGTGTCCCTAGCCTCTGTTTGTCAGAGGGTGGTGATGGACGGCAGGAGAGAGATCACTTGATCATTACCTGTTAGGACACTATCAGTAGACAGGATACTGGGCTAGATGGACCTTTGGTCTGACCCAGTACGGCCATTCTTATGTTCTTATGTTTGTTTTCTTAAATTTTTTAATGGTGAGAGTAATTTAATCATTGGAACAAGTTACCAAGGGTCATGGTGGATTTTCCATCACTGACCATTTTTAAACCAGGATTTGATATTTTTCTAAACTATATGAGCTAGGAATTATTCTGGGGAGTTCTATTAATCCTCTTTCAAATCCCCAAAAAACTCCCCCCGCATGATTCCTACAAAAAACTTGACAACAGCAAGGCTGCTGGTGTGCTGAGACCACTGCCTATCCCGTTGACCAATGTTGACTCATGGTTTCCTTTACCCCCCCCCCCCCCACATCTAGTTTCCTTTGTTTTATACTTAGATTGTAAAAACCTTTGAGGTGGGAACAGTCTTTTTGTTCTGTTTTTGTCAGGGCCTACCACAAGGGGGTCCTGAACCATGACTAGGACTCCGAGCTAGTATGGTGATACAAATAGTTCATAGAACCCAGGAGCCATATGTAACAGACTGCTGCTTTTCACAAATTCACAAGTAGTTACGGCACAAATTAAACATGAGATGGGCATGAAATGTATCAAAAAAAGTGAATTAATTAGGGAAGTCTTTAACATTGTGTTATTCCAATCTTACAAGGAAAGAATAGTACTGAAGCTAAGTACAGCAAGACAGGTAAATTTTTGGGCACTCTTATCGGTCATTACATTATTAATGCAGTTTAAGGAACGTCTGTCTTGTATAACAACTCTTACTACACAGTATGAGCATTCCTCCATAGAGTTCAGCTTAATACAAGGCTTGTGATACATAAGGATAGGATAGGATAGTAATTTATGGGGGATTCCTGAACCCACAATGATTTATTAAGATATGCTGTAAGCGCATGCATTTCATCTACATCTCAGCAGTTTTGTCCAGCAAACATTCCTTGAGCCTATCTTTCGGTCATCGAAATCAGGGTGTTTTTTAGTTACATCTTGTCTAGCTTTTGCTTTACAGATAAGAAAAGTACCACTACACTACATCCATCAAATGCTTTGAACTTTTTTTTGGGTTGGGAATAGCATAGGCTACTGGAGTTCTAACTAACACTGTTTTTTATGCAGTAATTTCTTTTTCTGATGCAGATTCAGCACCATCCACAGGAGTTTGGTTGTGTTCTATGCTTCTAATTATGGCACTATCTTATTTGTCAGGGGAAATTTACAGGCACATTAACATGGCTGACAAACTGTGAGCTGCAAATATTTCCAAAGGACACATTTCCATACATAGTGTACTAGGGTTCTTATTTTCCAGCTATGCCAATGCTATCATTTCTAACTAAAAGCTGAAAAAGTAACAAGTGAAACTGCAAAGAGCACTGCAGTTAAAACCTGGGCACCATGTAAAGAAGTTAGTGGTGACTGGAAGCCTTTTTGTGAGGACTCTCTTCTACAGACCTCAGTACAAGGGGTAACTACACATGGAACATCTTAATCAGGACTGTCAAGTGATTGTTTAGCATATCTGGCAGGTAAATACCTTGCAATGCCATGAAAATGCCTGGTCTTGCTTTCTGGTGACATTGTAAATAAGAAGAGAGCAGCATTGTCTCCTGTAATTGTAAACAAACTTGTTTGTCTTAGCAATTGGCTGAACAAGAAGTAGGACTGAGTGCACTTGTAGGCTCTGAAATTCTACATTGTTTTCTTTTTGAGTGCAGTCATGTAACAAACAAACCAATCAATCTATATTTTTAAGTTGTACTTCAGGGGTGGGCAAAGTACGGCCCGCAGGCTGGATCCGGCCCATCAGGGCTTTGGATCCTGCCTGTGGGATTGTCACCCCCGTGGTGCCAAGGCTGCCCTGGCCCCGCGCTGCTCCCAGATGCTGCTGGCACCAGGTCCCTAGGAAAGTGAGCAGCAGACGGCTCCGTGCACTGCCCTCGCCTGCAGGCACTGCCCCCTGCAGCTCCCATTGGCTGGGAATGGGGAACCGTGGCCAATGGGAGCTTCGGGGGAGGTACCTGCAGGCGAGGGGAGTGGGTGGAGCCCTCTGCCCCCACCGCCAGGGGCCGCAGGGACATGCCTTTGCCCCGCTGTGCGCAGTTGTCACCCCGGAGCTGTTCAAGGTAAGCGGCCCCGGGCTGAAGCCCAGCACCCCAAACTCCTCCTGCACTCCAACCCCCTGCCCTGAGCCCCCTCGTACATGCCACACCCATCTGTGCCCCAACCCCTTGCCCTGAGCCCCTTCCTGCACACTGCACCCCCTTCCACACTCTGCACTCCCTCCCGCACCCCGCATCCCTGCCCCAACCCTACATTCATGCCCTGCATGCAATTTCCCCACCCAGATATGGCCCTCAGGCCAAAAATTTTGCCCACCCCTGTTGTACTTTCACGACAAAGAGATTGCACTACAGTACTTGTATAAGGGGAATTAAAAAAGACTATTTCTTCTGTTTATCATTTTTACAGTGCAAATATTTGTAATAAAAATAATATACACTTTGATTTCAAATACAATACAGAATACAATATATATGAAAATGTAGAAAAACATCCAAAATATTTAATAAATTTCAATTGGTAGTCTATTAACAGTGCAATTAAAACTGCATGTTAACTGCAATTAATCGACAGCCCTAATCTTAATATTATTATTATTTTGTTATATGCTCTCCCAATATCTGATGCACCACATTTACAGTTACAGTTTGGTACAATTGGCTGACACTGAAAATACCATATGCCTAAAATTTAAACACCTATGTGAACTGCTTCTCTCTATTTTCTAAATGGTAGCGCACTCAATTCTAGGAAAGTCTTGTCCAAATAAGAGATTCAAATACTTAGGTAACGTATACAAAGACATATTAAAAGAGGAGACTCATGTATGTAACACTGTCAATCAATTTGCAGTTGTGTATGTTCAGATTGATTAAATGCTACTTTTCCATAACGGTGTTGAACTGGCCTATTTTCTAAATCTTAGAATCTGTTCTTACTCTATGTGAACTCTGCTGTATGGGGCCATACAGCTGTGTGTTCAAAAGAATGATCCAGGTGATTGTGCAGACATGTGGTCATTTTACACAGCCTTCCTTTTATATTTACATCTGTTCAGGGAGAGGCAAAACAGTTTCAGATTTAAAGGACTGAAGTAATTCTGGAATTTATTTCATTAACTGAAACATTTTTATGATGCAACTTCGGGGTAATATTATCCCTTGATTGACCAGAGTCCTCTTTTGGGAGGATGGATGCTTCTTAGTCTATGTGTACTCTGCTAATTTCTCACTAAATACATCATTGTGCAAACAGAATGAATAAGGAGTCAGTACATTCTTATTTGCCACATCCACTAATATAAAACATTTTATGAAACACTTATGTGTTGAAAAGTAACATGTTGATGACAAACATCCAAGAAGCCAATAAACAAGACCATTCATTAAAACGGTTTATATTAAAATGAATAGTAGGTGGGAATATATCTTATTCCTAGATAATGAACTAAAATTGAATGAATGTCCAAATAAAAAGGTACAAAAAGAAAGTCTTAAAAGAAGGCCATCCAACATGGCAAACATTTAATCAAACTTGTTATGTGGTATAGCAAATAAACATTTGCATACAAAATGGATCCTCTGAAAGAAGAAATCCCACCATCTGAAATGGTTCTGACTGCATTTACCCTGTAGAGCTATTTAAACAACAAAATTTAGTATTAGGCTTATTGACTGGAATGTAGGTATCAGATAGGCACACCTACGGTAATATAAAAAGTATGTTTTCATCTGAAAAAAAGACAATTTGTAAAATTGGTCAAATGTTCTGATTTGTATGGATTTTTTCCCCCTCTTGCTTACTGTACTGTAAAAGTTTTCTAATAGTGCCAGTCAGGAGTATTAAATTGTTCCTTTTGCTTGCTATACGAGAACGAGTCATTATGAAGTCTACAATTAGTGCTTTCAGTATATTCAGATGTTTGATGTGCAATAGAAATATTTACACTAAAGATAAGGGACTGGAGTAAAATATATTTTACAATGGAAGTGACATCACCAATTGGATTTCTTTGAGCAAAATGCTTATTTCTAAAAATGGAATTTCTCATTGAAAACAGAGCACATACCTACTGAACTGACTGATCTACAGCGGTTGGCTAATGAATTTTAAGTCTATACTTGCCAAAATTTGTTATTAATCAACTGTTGTTTTACCAGATGATTTTATATATAAATAGTTTAAGTGCAAAAGTGATTTAAAGAAGAAGTTAAAAGTGTCACTTCAAATAAAAGAGGCAGCAGGTTTTGGTCATCCTTTGGTTTGCCCAAAAGACTTTACCCTGAGGAACTAATTTATCAAGAGGGGAGTGTACAATCATAAGAGATTTACAGAGGTATAAGTTCATGTGAAAAGCAGAACGCAGTATTTAGCAATCATGAGTCACAGCCCAAATAAGTAGGGTTTGTGACAAAGACACATTGATGAATTGGATTAGTTCTAATTGAAGTTTGGGACAAAATAATAGCCAGGATTCTTCTTCTTCTAGAACTCATGTTAATACATGCAGGAGGGGATATTTCTGGAAACTGTGCTAAATTAAGTCTGCCAGGTTGTTCTGCTAAAGTGAAATCAAATATTAATGTATGCATTTCAATAAACATTTCTGGGCTACAAATGATTGATCCAATTACTACACTAATCATAAATTCTGATTCTTTTAACAACTTTCTGACTCACGGAATTCCGAATCGCAAATTATGTCTAGTGAATGAATTTCAGCTATTGAATATTCATGTGACCCAGAGGGATCATTATGGTGGGCAATTTAATGACATTCTTATAACAATAGCTATGATGTGAAAAGGCTAGAAAACAGTTTGCATTCATGGGACTGGCATGGTGGTCATTATTAATATTTTATTCAACACGAAGGAAGGAAGGAAGTCGTATTAAGACAGGGTGAATGAGCTCTTCAGTATATAACAAGTCTTTTAAATAAGGCAGAAAAATGTTTTTCCTGTTTTAATCAATTTTTTTTTTTACTATCATACAACTATATCCCAATTGTCCCTGCCCCACACAATAGTAAATTGACTTTACTTTTGGTATTTGTCACTAGGGAAGGTAATGGATGCCATTTTTTCCTGTAAATCAATTTTGTTCTCTCACTACTAATGCACAGTAAGGCTTCAGGAAATGGGATGCCTGAAACCATGCCAAGAACATCCTCATTCACAGAAATACTAGTAAATACCAGTTATGGCCCTCAACCTAGCTTTGTGCATCTTTCCCCCATGCACCCCCCCTTCCACTCTACATTGTGAATAGTGTGGGTCATTCTATCACCCAAGACCCTAACTCGATGGAACCTTAAGACTGTGTTCATGAAGTATACCTATTCTATATCTTGAATTTTACACATCATTTATGTTTTAGTCAATGACAGCTCCAAATAATTTTAGATTCTGTTCAACATACACAAACTGCAACCAAATAAAAATATCTTCTAACTTATTCCTAAAACACTCCTTTAGCCCATAGGAAGATGACAGATTTTTCTCAAAGATGAATTTGTAATTGAAGTAATTTCAAAGCAAATAATTAATATATTTGAGTAACTTCTGAAATGAATGTGTATTTAGACTGTTGAACAACAACAGTATACACTCTGCAAAGTTTCTATGTTTTAATGAGAAAGAAGATAAGGCTCTGTTTAATGCACAAAACCTATATAGCAATTCTATGCTAAAGTTTCATAATAAAATGACCAAAAGTCAGGAGATGCAAAAGGTAAAGTTCTGGGAACAATGTAATTTCAGCCATTTTGTGCAACCTACAATCTTTATGCTAAGAAAAAAAGCAAATATATTAAGAGACAAGCTTTAGGGGGAAAAATTGGAAAATACTGCACATGTACAACATGCCCAATTTACTATCGCTGTAAAAAATTATATTTCTTCATTTTTGCAGTTTTAGTTGTGCAATCTTGATATTGCAGATACTTCAGCAAGGTTAGATTTTTTTTTAAGTAAAGCAAAAAATACCCTCCTCAAAACCATTCACACCCCAACAGGGCGAAAAATGACTAGAAATGCCTTCTAGTACCTTAACTACAGCATTTATTTCCCATAATGAAAATAAGCAAATTGCATATGTAGGTACAATTGAAAACATAAGAATCAGGAATTTCTTGCCAGTGGTCTTTATATGAAATTTTGCAAGGAAGGTTTCAATGTGTTTTTTAAAATAGCTATTGTAAGCTGATAAAAGTAATTCTTTTAAACTTGCCGTGTAACAGAGATAGAAAAGTATCGGAACTTTTGGTTGCCATCTCTGCCAATGCAAGATTGCTCTAGGGCTTTTTCTAATCTAACTTTACATGATCAGCGGATACAGATTCCACCCATAGGTAGTATCAGTAATACTAATGATACCAGTAGAGTGTGCATGTGGGGCTGTGAGATCAACATAGGGAAAAGAGCTAACATATCTGAATTTGCTTTGGAAAAGATGGTGAAAGGCTTCTAAAGGTTTAAGGAATTCCATGTTTGCATTGCTTTCCCTCTCAGTCCTCCAGGGAAGGCTGGCTGGCTCACTATTTGGGGCATGGTCGACCCACAGTGAGCAGGGTCCTTGCAGCACAAGCACGCTTTGGTTAGCCTGGCAGTTATGACATGGCTGACCATGGCATAAGTGGGTCTGGTGAGCCTGGGAATTTTGCACCTTCTTCTGCCAAACTTCTCTAGGCTGCCGATGTTCTTCCAGGGAGCCTACAATGAAAGCTGCTGAAGCCAGCGACCTTGATATCAGAAGGGGTTTCAAAAAAATCCTGCAGCAGGGCCCGCTTGATGTTAAACAACAGCCCAGTAACACACAGAATCCTTTCTTGGTTGTTTTGGTTTCTTGTTGCCCTGAGCAGGAGATCTGGTAAAGACTTCCTGCAAGCTGCTGGAGGCAGTTCAAACTGGCTAGCTGGCTGGGTGTTCAGCGATATGGCCATTCCCAGTCTGCCTGATTGACAAGTCTGGTCAATGCCCCCAAGAAGCTGCAAGCTCAAGAGTAAGAACCACTGTAATGGATCTGCAGACTTTCCCTGTGAATAAGAGTTCTTGTGTGATTTCTCTCAGAACCATGCCAGAACACTTTCTTACAAAATATATAAAGTAAAACTGGCTGCTCCTCCTGACCCAAGTAACTGAAAAGCAGGGGAGAGAAAGGAGTATTCCACAGATGCTTAAAATCTTCATTATACTGTCTCCTCATTTCCAGCAACCCTAATTTAAATCTAATAGCAACCTATGAAAAACTAGTGGCTTGCAACTGTAATTCTTTCCTTGTCCTCCTATTGCAATGCTTCAAGTGCTTTAGATTGCTAGGTATCGTGATTATGTGAACAGTGTCACAACAGAGTTTAATTCTATCATTTTAACCATACCATTTTAGTTCCACAACAGCTATTTTATAAATTAATGCTGCTGTGGCATCAAGTTTTAATTGCCAATTTTTTTAAACTGATAGCCATTGAAGCTACCATAATTTGATGGTAAACTTTATAAAAGTTTCATATTTCCATTTTCTTAATAGACTGTAAGAAAAAGGACAATGTTGTAAAAAAGAAAAAATTTTCCTGCCTGGTGTTTTATGATGTGAAAAAGTCAGCAATTTCCTTTGTGGCCACAGACATTGCTTTTCTATACTATTTTATTTTTACACCTAGGCTGATCATAATTACTTGTAGATAGCTAGAGTGACATATTTGGAACTTTCATTAATGGATAATGAATGATAATTAGAATCTTCTTAGTTCAGTCAAACAAATGTAATAACTTTATAAACATATACTGAAAAGGAAGTTATAGTTCCCTAGTATATCTTAATATATGATCCATGAGTGCTGGCACAGCATGGTTAGCATATTTAGTCATAATAGTATTTCATTTCTGCAGGAAGACATTTATAATACCCCAGCACCCCAAAATGCTCATTCTTTGAAAGCTATCCATATTTAGACGCAAGAGCAGTAAATTACATCTACTAACAAGCTGACCTAATACACACCCTTCCTGTTGGACTCCCCAGACTCATAATACTTTATTAAAGCATACTGTATACATAATTCAATTTAATGCGAATGAAACACGTTATTACCACCAATTAACTTCTCCAAAAACAAAGTATTTAAAATCAAAACTTCAGAAACATTCCCAAGAGGAAATACATATTTATGAAATACTGTAGATTTTAAAATTAATTCTCTCAACTTATGAATGAAATTAAAAATAAAAATCAAGTGCCAAAAATGAACAGTTATGTTTTACTGTTGACAAGTAAAGTCCATGCAATTATGTTGCATGTGAAATATGGATTTTAAAATAAGGAATAATGACCACTGTGTAACAGGTGGTCAGTGTTGTTCAGTCTTGATGCAAAACCCTATTTCCTTTCCAACATCTTGAACATATTATGAACTAAACTAAACTAAAATAATCTATGTACCAAATACATCTGTATAAATCTTCCTTTATATTTGTTTACTAAAGATCTTAGTCGGGTCAGGTATTGCTAAATGATTGCCAAGCATTCTTTTGAAATGACTTTTGGGAAAAAATAATTAGTTCTGAGAAAACTTATTTTGGGGGGTCTTTAAAGAATAAGAAAACACTGCATCCTTCCCATTTCTTTTTGTTCCCTCTTTAGTATAGAGAGAATCATGTTTTTCTATGCTAATATTGTTCTCTAACCTACTTTTTGTTTCTTAGAAGCTTTGGTATCTACATTTTGTGACAAAAAGGTTGTGTCCTCAAGCCTCGGCTTGGAACAAAATTAATGGCAAAGTTAAATCTGTAGAAGCTTTTGAAAGCATAGCCATTCCTAACAATTTTACCTTTCTGAATAGGTCTTTTAAACACAAATGCAGTACAGGCCAACAAGAGGAAAAGCCATCTTCATGAATTTTAGAACTATGCAGTGAAAGTGCAGGATAGACAAACTACTTTTCATCCAGGAGAGCAATACAAGACTCTGATGGGCAGTGCTCACTGGCAGTGTAGCCTAATGGTTAGGGCACTAGATCTCTACTCACCTCACCTCCAATTTCTCTCATTGCCCACTAACATGCCCTGTGGTGGATTGCCTTTTGGTGGGTGTCACCCTGATCCTCTGGTCAGCTCTCCAATGAGATGCAACAATCTCCAGGGTAACAGAGTCCCAAGGAAGATATTGGGTCTCGCAGCCTCCCAAAGGAAAGGGGGGTGGGAGAGGACCTTCAGTCTGTTTAGCGACCCCTGTGGATACTTGGTTCCAGCCATGCAGCTTGCAAAGCCTTTACCTTCTCTGGGTTTCCCCAACAGAGAGTCTGGAAGAGAAGATTTTCATGCCCTCTGTAACAAGGTGGTTGGTAGGGCTCTGGCCCCAGGCCATGTGAGAAGCAACAATGCCCAACACCCAGGAGCACCTGAAGGCTGCCTCCTGGGCCAATTCCTACCACTCGCTACCCCACCAAAGTCTTACAGTTTGACACAGTAACAAAGAAAAGGTGAAGAGCTGAACCTTCAGCCCTCTGGGCTCAGCAGGCTGGCTTTCTTCCAGAGAAAGGTTTCTGTAGCATTCTTTTTCAGGAGCTTTCAGGGTAAGTCTTTCTCCTTGCCCTGTCAGGCCCCTTCTGTCCTGTCAGTCTCCCTTTTAATCTCCAACTCCAGCTGGAGCATGCACTGCAGGTGGGGATGGACAAGGCTGCCTGGGCCCCGAGTTGCTCCTTAACCCCCTCAGTTCTGGTGTAGGGTTTATACATTCCACCACAAAGATTAACTCATTTCCTTCCAAACACTGCATTTTCCCATATGCATCAGGAAGTGCCTGAGGTATTTGGAATATTTATTCAATTTACAAAGGAAAATAGGCACTATAGGCCCAATGGTTTCAAATATGGGGACATTTTAAGCAATGTGTCATTATTGTACCAGGTAATAGTGGTACCATTAAAAAGCAAACCATTCAAGAGAAGGCTTCTTTTTTGAAGGGTCACTCTCAACTTAAGTTAGGTGCTCTCATTATTCCTCTTAGTACCATCTCAAGTAAAAATATCAAAAATCTGATGTCACTTTTTGTGCTGTGTGTACTTTTTGGATTTCTTTCAGCATAGACAATGAAAATCAATTAAGTTAGTTTTAATTTATTTATAGTTAATTTAACTTTCAGGTTCTTAATACAGCAATGATTGGCAGTTTTATGTCATATTTTGTGGCTTGACTAATTTTTTAAGCTTTTGTAGAACAGTGCCTAACTGCTAAGCTTTAGATAGTATATAAATAATCAGAAGAAAGAGCCCATTAAAACATGTGGATCATCTTGCTATGAAGAAAAATCATTTCAGGATAGGCTGCCAACAACTTAGCTGCTCAGGGGAGAGAATATGGTTCTCGGTGAAGAATAAAAATCTCCAGTAGTCTGGAAAGGAAACTGGGGACATCCCCTACAAGCTTTACATCATAGTTACATAACTAATCAACCCTCAAGAGGAAACGAAGAGTACATGCTTAGCCAGATGAACTATGTGAAAAACATGTGTTGCTGGAACTGATTGCCTTTCAGGCAATGCTACAAAACTCTTCCATTAAGAAGGCAGTTGTTTCTTCCATGATTTGCATGGAGTCTACAGAAAAGCACTGAACAAGATCTACCTGGGAGTTTCCAGGTCAAGCACCATGTCTGCATGAAAAAAGTTAAGATTAGCGTAAAAAAGCATCACCTCAACTGAAACAAGTAGTTTGCATTTGCGTAGGTAAACCTGTAATCCAACAACAGAAGTGGGCTATGTTCGCCAAGGAACACTTGAAGCCTTTGAACAGTAGACAAATTGAGAATGGGGAATCATCCTCAACTAATCCAAACACAATCCCCTTGAGCAGTGTGAAAACCTGAAGTCTATCCTTATGATTTTGGTTCAGAAGCATGAATGGGTTTTACTCGGTCACTGAATTCAATAAGAGCAGGATCAAACGCTAAATGTATATGTAATGCTGAGAGCCCCCGTGTTGGTGGGCAGGATTGAATCTGAGACCTCTGAAGCTAAATGAATGAGCCTCTACTACATGAGCCAACAGCCACATAGCTCTTAGGTAAGGCTGTGGCAGACTCATTAATCTCTAAGTGGTCTCAGTGCCACCGGAGGGGGACAGAGCACCACACCCAGGAAGTGTGTGGTTTACTCATAGGATTTGTAGAGAGGTGGGTGAAACAGAAGTAGATATGTTTTGTTCCATATGGGAAAAGTGTTTAGCTTGACATGGCAGAGTGGCAGGGAATAGAAGTTACAAAAAATGATAGCCGAAATCTAACAAAACTCATCACCTGTCATAAATACTCTGAACACTTACTTGCATATCCATACATCACCAACATAAAAAAAGCAACTTTTCCAGATATATACATGTAAGGCTTTTAACAGCTGTATCCACCTCTTATTTAAAAAAAAAATAAATTAAAAAAAAAGTGTTTCACGTACCATTTACATGAAACACTTGCAAAGCTAATTTTAATTACATTGTTATTTAAACTAAAAACAACAAAAAGTAGGCAAAACCACTCATTTATATGTAGCGTGAAACATAATATTTTAATTTGAAATGAGAAGAGAGCCAGTTTTCATAACCAGAAACTCCAGCCCTCACCTTGAAAATAGAGTGGTTCAGAAGAGTGCACTCAGATGATAGTTATGAAAAGTTTAAATAAGCTTATCCCACCAAAACAGATTTAGTTTACCAAAACCCCCACACAACAGAACAAAACTGGTTATTGTTAAGGCTATGAGTCTGTCACGGAGGTCATGGATTCCGTGACTTTCTGTGACCTCCATAACTTTTGCAGCAGCCAGCAGCAGCAGTTTGGGTGTGTGGGAGGGGGCTCAGGGCTAGGGACAGGAGCTTGGGGAGTGCAGGGGGCTCCCCAGATCCCAGTGGCATGGTCCTCCTGCAGCTCCTAGGCGGCGGCGGCCCAGGCCCACACCGCATGCTGCTTGCAAGCCCCACAGCTCCCATTGGATGCGGTTCCTGGCCAATGGGAGCTGCAACAGCCGGCGCTAGTGGCGGGAGCAGCGGCGCCCCTGCCTCCGCCACCTAGGAGCTGCAGAGATGCGGAGCCAAGTAGGAAGCCCCGACAATCCCCTCCCCCAGTACCAGTGGGGGTCCCGGGCCGTGCACCGTGGTCTGACGCCCTCCCCCCCAGTACCAGCAGGGGTCCCGGGCCACATCCCCCAGCACCCGCAGCGCCCCCAGACCCTCCCACCCCCCAAGAGCACTCGCGGCCCCCCGCCCAAGTTTTAGTCAGGGCAGGACAGGTCACGGGTCCATGCATTTTTGTGGACACAGCCCGTGATCTGTCCATGACTTTTACTAAAAATACCTGTGACTAAAACGTAGCCTTAGTTATTGTTATATTTGAATATTACATAAAAAGGCAGGGGTTTTTTTATGTCTCTTGGCTGTTTACAGACATCTTTCACAAATTTAAATGGACAATCACTAAGATTAGAGGACACTCAAACAGCTGAGAGAAAAAGACATTTGATACAAGTGGAGAGAAGGTACCCAGAGTAAAAGACGAGAATGTAAATATGGTGGGCTTTAGGATCTGCTTTTCATAGATTATAAAGTTAATGTTGCATCATTCAAACTGCTTGATCAACGATTAAGTTTTCATCTCTGATTCCTCTCTGCTCTATCGGATATGTTGGAAGTTTATTTCTTTGTATAAGTAAAAGAAAGAAGAAATATACGCAATTAAAATAAAAAAAACCCAAAACCTTAAGTGACCTGCCAAGAAATTGCCAAAGTTCCACCAACTTTAGCAATACCTGCAAAATGCCTGATTCATGTCAACAAACAGCCAGACTAAGAGGAGCTTTTGGCAAGTTAACTCAATATTCTCCTCTAGGCTTCCCAAACCTACTGATCACCGGTTTACATTCAGATAGGACACCCCAGAGTTCACTGTGTAGATTACACAACAATTATGGAAATTCAGTCAGATTAAAGGAAGATTAAATTGAACAATCCAAGGGTGCCACTATATCTACTTAAATCTAGGCAAAAATTGAAACCAGATGCTGAGACATAATGAATGGTCCATCTTCTATCAGACATGGCATTTTGAGGCAGGTCTGAGGGCGGGGGGAATTGTCTTTTTTCCATATACATTTTCTCTGTATCCACAAGAGTAGCTGATTCATGACCATCATTTTGCACCAAAAGTTTGGGTTGTGTTTGCAAGATTTTTTTGGGGATAGATGGCAATTTAACAGACACAGTTCACATAAAAAATGCAGGCACTGCAAATCTATATTGCCAAATATTAATGTAAGTAATCTATCCATATCAATCATGGCTTTTTGGGGCAACATTGCAAATTATTTTCATTAGAAAATGTAATTATATACTTACGGCAAGGTGTATTTGGATTGCTTGCAAGTTGTGGAAATGCCAGGATAACAGACATCTCTGGTTGATCATTTTGTTTAGGTTCCTCTTCAACAGGTTGGTCAGCCCAAACTACTGTTTTTGGTCTCTGAATCAGCTGTTCAACCTCCTTAAAGTTAGCCTCAATGACAGCATTTGCCAGCCCAGCTTCTTTTAAGGTGAAGTACTGTTTTCTTAGAACTGGAAGCAAAGCATTTAGTACTCTACAAACAAACAAAAAACCCCAGACAAAGATAATTTTAAATATCTTTAAATGAAAGTTTTAGTCTAGTCAACAGTAACCTAGCTATGAACTATGACTGTTAGAACATAAAAACTACTATTGGCTGAGTCCCTGCAAGTTTCTCTCCTTCCTCTGCAGACTGGGGCCCGGGTCACTTGCAGGTTTAAACTAGAGAGTGGGTGGGCAAGATTCTGTGGCCTGCAATATGCAGCAGGTCAGACTAGATCATCACATTGGGTCCTTCTGGCCTTAAAGTCTATTGTTGATTTAGCAGCCTTATTATTTGATTCAATTTGAAAGAAGCGTAATCAACTTTTGACAAGTACTAAAACTCCATGCAGAAATCACTGCTAATTTTGGTGGTGTTCTCTTCCCTGAACTATTAAATATGATGTATATGAAAATTCTTCATCGTCCTAGTAAGTAATATTTTCATAACGCTGTGCAATACACCAAAACATGAAAAATAGCACAGAAGTATGGTTGATCTATTTCGATAATATTAAAGATATTATTAGAGATAATATTTATTTTTCAATTATAAAGCTCATCAGATAACCAACACAGACTTTTTTTCAATTCAATTATTTTTCAATCAGGCATCAAAGTGGTGGTGTTAACTTTTTATACAGCATCCAAAATGTGGGCCAGAGTTCCAGTTTCAGTTTTGTGTGGCTTATTCAGCACTTGCGTTGTTTGCAGTAATCACATTTAACATGGATAGTTGATTTTAAAAAAAATCTGCTCAAAGCATCTAACTTTCTTGAATCCCATTAGCTGTATAACAGCTTCTGTGCAACGAAATTAGACTCTGCTTATCATTAAATGCCATTTAAGTCTAAGGCAAAAGCCACGCACAGGCTAACCTACCTTAACTAGCTTGAATCCAGCTAGCGTGGTTAACAATAGCAGTGGAGACAGTGCACCACAGGCAGTACGAGCCCGGCACAAATCCTGGTTACATATTCTACTCGATAGCCTGTGCTACACTGTCTCCACTGCTATTGTTACCTGAGATAGCTGGAGTCAAGCTAGCTCAGGTAGGTTAGCCTGCGACACAGCAAAAGCTGATCAATGTACCTTAAAGCACAGGGAGATTATAAACATCAATGTTATTGTTTGGTATACATATGGAAATTGTATCAACATCCTTTATGAAGTCTATGGGTACCACTGCAGTCTGCACCTACGGTCCACTGGACAGGGGCAGAGTGGGACATAGAGCATGAAAGCTACGCAGGGTATTGAGCAGGGGATCTTCTGGAATGCATGCACTCTGCAGGGCAGTGATAAGGACTGTATGAATTGTAAATGAACATAAAAATGGCCATACTAGATCAGACCAAAGGTCCATCTAGCCCAGTATCCTGTCTTCCGATAGTGGCCAATGCCAGGTGATTCAGAGGGAATGAACAGAACAGGATCAAGTGATCCATCCTCTATGGCCCATTCCCAGCTTCTAGCAAACAGAGGCTATGGACAATTCCATAGGGCAATTCCTGCCCATCTTGGCTAATAGCCACTGATGGACCAATGCATCACTGAATGAAAATATCTTGCCCTCACACTCCATCCCTTTGTTAAAAGTTCTGTGCTACTTGGAAGTAACTTTACCTTAAACTTAATATGGAATATCCTTTACTCAACTCCTGTTTGCTATTCACTCACTTTCTGTTGCCAATAAAAGGAAGCATACTACAACATACGAAATCTGACAGCAAAGAAAGGAAAAAAATCCAACAACTCTGGAAGTTAAATGCTAATGTAATAAAAAGATACATTTTAAACAACTCTATTTTGGAAGTATACTAGTAATGTGGGCCGATCTAATAATTCGGTGGTAAAACAACTGAAGTATCAGCAATATTCAGTTCTTTAAAAGCTCCATATGCTTGCTGTACCAGAGAGATTTACAAATAAGAAAGTGTTTTCAAAATAGCTTGGATTGCAATATGATCTCTGATAAGTTTGACAATTGCAGCTGAAAATAATCTTAGTTGCTTGCAGATCAGCCTACTTGTTATTAGGAAGAGACAGGTATTAGCAATGGGCGATTCGATCATTAGAAACATAGATAGCTGGGTATGCGATGACCGGGAGAATCTCATGGTGACTTGCCTGCCTGGTGCGAAGGTTGTGGATCTCTCGAGACATCTAGATAAGCTTATGTGTACAGCTAGGGAAGAGCCAGTGGTCATGGTACATGTAGGTACCAATGACATAGGGAAGGATAGGAGAGAGGTCCTGGAGACCAAATTTAGACTGCTAAGTAAGAGATTGAAGTCCAAGACCTCTGTGGTAGCATTCTCTGAAATGCTTCCAGATCCACGCGCAGGGCCAGTTAGACAGGCAGAACTGCAGGGTCTCAATGCATGGATGAGACAATGGTGTAGGGAGGAGGGGTTTAGATTTATTAGGAACTGGGGAAACTTTTGGGAAAGGAGGAGCCTACACAGGAAGGATGGGTTCCACCTAAACCAAAATGGAACCAGATTGCTGGCGCTTAAAATTAAAAAGGTCATAGAGCAGTTTTTAAACTAAAGGCTGGGGGAAAGCCGACAGGTGCAGAGGAGCACGTGGTTCGGACATCCCTTAGAGAAGGATCTATAAATGGAGATTCGTTATGTCCTAATAAGGAGGAGAGGATGGAAAATGATCAAATACAGGTAGGATCTGATGAGAAATAGTCAAAAGAAAAAAAAAAAGTCCCATTCAATTACATCATATAAGGGCAGACAGCTAAAAAGTGACAAGTTTTAAAGTGCTTATATAACAATGCTAGAAGTCTAAATAATAAGATGGGTGAACTAGAGCGCCTCATATTAAATGAGGATATTGCTATAATAGGCATCACAGAAACTTGGTGAAATGAGGATAATCAATGGGACACAGTAGTACCAGGGTACAAAATACATCGGAAGGACAGAACAAGTCATGCTAGTGGAGGAGTGGAACTATATGTTAAAGAAAGCATAGAATCAAATGAAGTAAAAATCTTAAATGAACTAAACTGTACCACAGAATCTCTATGAATAGTAATTTCATGGTTGTATAATAAGAATATAGCAGTAGGGATATATTACAGACCACCTGACCAGGAAGGTGACAGTGACTGTGAAATGCTCAGGGAGATTAGAGAAGCTATTAAAACAAAAAACTCAAGAATAATGAGGGAATTCAACTATCCCCATATTGATTTGGTACATGTCACCCCAGGAAGTGATGCAGAGCTAAAGTTTCTTGACACCTTAAATGACTGCTTCTTGGAGCAGGTTTCAGAGTAGCAGCCGTGTTAGTCTGTATCCGCAAAAAGAACAGGAGTACTTGTGGCACCTTAGAGACTAACTCCCACCTGTTCATGCTCTCTGTATGTGTGTATATACACATGTATGTGTGTATATACACTCCTCAATATATGTTCCATTCTATATGCATCCGAAGAAGTGGGCTGTAGTCCACGAAAGCTTATGTTCTAATAAATTTGTTAGTCTCTAAGGTGCCACAAGTACTCCTGTTCTTCTTGGAGCAGCTAGTCCTGGAACCCACAAGAGGAGAGGCAATTCTTGATTTATTCCGAAGTGGAGCACAGGATCAAGTCCAAGAGGTGACTATAGCTGGACCGCTTGGTAATAGTGACCATAATATAACAAAATGTAACACCTCTGTGGCGTGGAAAACACCACAAAGGCCCAACATTGTAGCATTTAATTTCAGAAAGGGAAACTACACAAAAATGAGGAGGTTAGTTACACAGAAATTAAAAGGTACAGCACCAAAAGTAAAATACCTGCAAGCTGCATGGAAATTTTTTAAAGACACCATAATAGAGGCTCAACTTAAATGTATACCCCAAATTAAAAAACATAGTAAGAGAACCAAAAAGAGAGCCACCATGGCTAAACAAGAAAGTAAAAGACGGAGCGAGAGGCAAAAAGGCATCCTTTAAAAAGCGGAAGTTAAATCCTAGTGAGGAAAATAGAAAGGAGCATAAACTCTGGCAAATGAAGTGTAAAAATATAAATAGGAAGGCCAAAAAAGAATTTGAAGAACAACTAGCCAAAGACTCAAAAAGTAATAGCAACATTTTGTTTAAGTACATCAGAAGCAGGTAGCCTGCTAAACAACCAGTGGGGTCACCAGATGATCGAGATGCTAAAGGAGCACTCAAGGACGATAAGGCCATGGAGGAGAAACTAAATTAATTCTTTGCATCGGTCTTCACGGTTGAGGATGTGAGGGAGATTCCCAAACCTGAGCCATTCTTTTTAGGTGACAAATCTGAGGAACTGTCCCAAACTGAGGTGTCATTAGATGAGGTTTTGGAACAAATTGATAAACTAAACAGTAATAAGTCACCAAGACCAGATGGTATTCACCCAAGAGTTCTGAAGGAACTCGAATGTGAAATTGCAGGACTACTAACTGTCCTTTGTAACCTATCATTTAAATCAGCTTCTATACTGTACAAAATGACTGGAGGATAGCTAATGTGACGCCAATTTTTGAAAGGGGCTCCAGTGGTGATCCCAGCAATTACAGGCCTGTAAGCCTGACTTCAGTACCAGGCCAACTGGTTGAAACTATAGTAAAGAGCAAAATTGTCAGACACATAGATGAACATAATTTGTTGGGAAATAGTCAACATGGTTTTTGTAAAGAGAAATCATGCCTCATCAATCTACTAGAATTGTCTAATTTGAGGGGTCAACAAGAATGTGGACAATGGGGATCCAGTGGATATACTGTATAGTATAGATTTTCAGAGAGCCTTTGACAAGGTCCCTTACCAAAAGCTCTTAAGCAAAGTAAGCCATCATGGGATAAGAGGAAAGGTTCTCTCATGGATTGGTAACTGGTTAAAAGATAGGAAACAAAGGGTAGGAATAAATGGTCAGTTTTCAGAACGGAGAGAGGTAAATAGTGGTGTCCCCGAGGGGTCTGTACTGGGACCAGTCCTATTCAACATATTCATAAATGATTTGGAAAAAGGGGTAAACAGTGAGGTGGCAAAATTTGCAGATGATACAAAACTACTCAAGATAGTTAAGTCCCAGGCAGACTGCAAAGAGGTACAAAAGGATCTCTCAAAACTGGGTGACTGGGCAACAAAATGGCAGATTAAATTCAATGTTGATAAATGCAAAGTAATGCACATTGGAAAACATAATCCCAACTATACATATAAAATGATGGGATCTAAATTAGCTGTTACCACTCAAGAAAGATCTTGAAGTCACTGCGGATAGGTCTCTGAAAACATCCACTCAATGTGCAGCGGTAGTCAAAAAAAGTGAACAGAATGTTGGGAATCATTAAGAAAGGCATAGATCAGGGGTCGGCAACATTCGGCATGCGGCTCGCCAGGGTAAGCACCCTAGCGGGCTGGGCCAGTTTATTAACCTGCTGATGCGGTAGGTTCGGCCGATCGCGGCCCCCACTAGGCGCGGTTCGCCGTCCCGGACCAATGGGAGCGGCGAGAAGCGGCGCAGGCCGAGGGATGTGCTGGCCGCGGCTTCCCGCTGCCCCCATTGCCCCGGGACGGCGAACCGCGGCCAGTGGGGGGCCGCGATCAGCCGAACCTGCCGCGTCAGCAGGTAAATAAACTGGCCCGGCCCGCTAGAGTGCTTACCCTGGTGAGCTGCACGCCGAAGGTTGCCGACCCCTGGCATAGATAATAAGACAGGAAATATATTGCCTCTATATAAATCTATGGTACGCCCACATACTGCGTGCAGATGTGGTCGCCCCAATTCAAAAAAGATATATTGGGCTTGGAAAAGGTTCAGAAGAGGGCAACAAAAATGATTAGGGGTATGGAACGGCTTCCGTATGAGAATTAATAAGACTGAACTTTTCAGCTTGGAAAAGACGGGAGCGGGGGGGGAGGGAAGGTGTATGATAGAGGGCTATAAAATTATGACTGGTGTGAAGAAAGCAAATAAGTAAGGGCTTGTCTACACTACAGTGCAGGGTCGATCTAAAATATGCAACTTCAGCTATGTGAATAGTGTAGCTGAAGTAGACGTACTTAGATCTACTTACTGTGGTGTCTTCCCTGCGGTAAGTCAACAGCTGGCGCTCTCCCGTCGACTCTGCTTACGCTCCTCGTTCTGGGGTACCAGAGTTGATGGAGAGTGCCCAGCAGTCAATTTATTGTGTCTATACTAGACGTGATAAATGGATCCACGCTGGATTGATTACTGCCTGCCGATCCGGCCGGTAGTGTAGACAAGCCCTAAGTGTTATTTACTCCTTCTCATAACAAGAACTAGGGGCCACCAAATGAAATTAATAGGCAAACAAACAAAAGGAAGTATTTTTTCAACATACGGCACAGTCAACCTGTGGAACTCCTTGCCAGAGGATGTTGTGAAGGCCAAGACTATAACAGGGTTCAAAAAAGAACTAGATAAATTCATGGAGGATAGGTCCATCAATGGCTATTAGACAAGATGGACAGGGATGGTGTCCTTAGCCTCTGTTTGCCAGAAGCTGGGAATGGGCGACAGGGGACGGATCACTTGATGATTAGCTGTTCTGTTCATTCCCTCTGGGGCACCTGTTATCGGCCACTGTCAGAAGACAGGATACTGGGCTAGATGGACCCTTGGTCTGACCCAGTGTGGCCGTTCTTATGCTGATCACCTTTTATTAAAGGAAAAATCTTATATTGAAGGGATACTGGGAGGTGGAGGGAATTTTCAACATTCTGTTGAACATTACAAGAATACCATGCTTATGATGTTTTCCATTATATAGGAATATATTTTTGTTTCAGTATTTATAACTGTTTAGATAAAGGTTTGGAAAATTATGCTGCCATTGTTACCTGAAACTCACTGAAATCTGTACATTTATTATACAAGTAACAAGCTTTGAAGAGGAACAAACACGTCAAGCATGATATACAAACACACACTTACTTTTCAGTTTGCTTATGTTGCTGCTCTTGAAGTGATACTAGAGACATCATGTGTTCAATCTGCATTTTCAGATCCTTGACCTCAAGTTTTAAATGGAAGCAGTGAAGATCTTTACGGAGCACCTTGAGAAATAAGTTACATAAAAAATATTATTTCAATTTCAGTGCGATACACACAAGTTCAGTCTAAAAAAAGATTTTGAGAGATTAGCATGCAATACCTTGAAAAGTAGTTCTGCAATTCATCTACAACTATGCCAATACTAACTTTTAATTCAATAAATCTTACAGAAGGAATAAAATTTAATTTATGTTAGTTAGACATAGTAGTGAAATGCTATTGTCCTATAGTTTTCCATTCACAAACAGATTTGTGTGCTGGACGTAGTTAAGAGTACACATATGTACAATAGCATATACCTTGTGTATATCTGAAATCATTCTAGATTTTTTTTTATTCATGGAGTTTAAGGCCAGAAGGGATCACCAGATCATCTATTCTGACATCCCGTGCTGTGTGGACCCCAGGTAATTCGATCTTAGATACTTCGACTTCAGCTACGCTATTCGCGTATCTTAGATTGATCCCCCCGCCCCCAGTGTAGACCAGCCCTTAGAATCTTCATTAGGGCAACCTACAAATGGGCTGATCTAAGCATGTTTGTCTATGAAACATGGAATCTTGAGCATTATATGTTCCTGTCTCCTTTCAGTTATACCCTGAAAGGCATACAGTGTTAAAATTTTAGTCTGCAAGATCTTACCTTGCATCCCCATGTAGATCATAGGCATCACCCAACACCTGCACACTAAACTCAAAATGAAAATTATACCAAAACAATACAGTCCACAGGGGACTAAACTATTATGTGTCTCAGACAGAGAATAGAAGGGACTAAGGTGCACCAATGCCCAAGACCCTTGCAATGGCAGGGGGTTAATTGATATACACCCAGATAATCCTGGCAAGTGACCCACACTCCATGCTGCAGATGAAGGTGAACCCCCTATCCCTTCTCGGCCTGAAGGTCACTACCAATATTTGTAGGAAAATATTTGGGGGAAAATTTACTCCTGAACCCATATGGGGTGGTCAGTTAGACCCTGAGCATGTCAACAAGAACCAGCCAGTCAAGCACATGAGAGACAGAATGATCAGTGACACCTCACATCACTGGCCCACCCCATCCAGAGCCCCATCTTTAGCTATGGCCATCTCTGATGATTCAGGGAAAGGAGACCAGATAAAAATCCAAAATACATTTTGAGGTAGGTGAGAAATCCATTCCTAACCCTGGCAGGGGGCTGGATGAAGACCTGAATATAAAATGTAAACCAGAAAGGACCCCGACCCCCAGGGCTGATGAGCCATGGCCCCCACCATCACAAACAACAGCCATACAATCCCATTTGTTCTGCTCTCTCTTAAAACCAATTAAGCTGTTAGCCTCCCATAAGGAGTAGTGGGGGCAATCCTAGAACCACTCTCTGATAGTTAGAAACCTTCTAGTTTCCAGCCTGAATTTATTCATGACCACTTAATACCCATTTGTCCTCGTGCCAACATTGTTCTTTAGCTTAAACAGTTCTTCACCATCCCTGGTGATTACTCTTTTGATGTATTTAGAGAGAGCAATCATATCCCCTCTCAGACGTCTTCTTATTACACTAAACAAGCCAAGCTCTTCCAGTCTCCTCTAACAAGATGGGACTTCCACCATTCCCCTGATCATTCTATCAGTTCTTCTCTGTACCCATTCCATTTTGAATTAATCTTTCTTGAACATGGGTGACCATAACTGTACACAGTATTCCAGATGAGGTCTTACCAGTGCTTTGCGCAATAGAATTAATACTTTCCCCTCGCTACTGGAAATGTCTCACCTGATAAATGCATTTGCCTTTTTCGCAGCTGCACTACATCAGTGGCTCATTGTCATTCTGTGATCAAACAACACACACAGGTCTCACTCCTTTGTCCCTTCCAGCTGGTGACCTCCCCCAGTTTGTAGCAGAAAGGTTTAGTATCAGGACACTACAAAATTAGGTTGATTTAATAGAAGTCAATTTAATAGAAATTGATTTGATACAGTCGATTGTGTGTGTCCCCACTAAGCACATTAAGTTGGCAGTTTGCATCTACAGTACCGAGGCTAGCGTCGACTTTCAGAGCGTTGCACTGTGGTAGCTATCCCACAGTCTCCACCGCCCATTGGAATTCTGGGTTGAGCTCCCAATGCCTGATGGGGCAAAAACATTGTCGCGGGTGGTTCTGGGTACATGTCGTCAGGCCCCGCTCCCTCCCTCCGTGAAAGCAATGGCAAAAAATCGTTTTGCGCTTTTCCTGGGCTACCCATGCAGACGACATACCACGGCAAGCATGGAGCCTGCTCAGCTCGCTGTCACTGTATGTCTCCTGGGTGCTGCTGGCAGATGCGGTACTGCAGTGCTACATAGCAGCATCACCTTGCCTTGCGGACAGCAGATGGTGCAATACGACTGCTAACCGTCATCGTCGTCCCGTGGGTGCTCCTGGCTGACCTCAGTTAGGTGGGGCGCCTGGGCAGACATGGGTGCTCCTGGCCGGCCTCACTGAGGTCGGTTAGGGGCGCCTAGACAAAAATGGGAATGACTCCAGGTCATTCTCTTCTTTAAGTTTCGTCTAATGGAAATTCAGTCCTGCCTGGAATATCATGCCAGCTGCAGGCTTCTGCCTCAGGCTGCTCTTCCAATCGGCAGCACCGCGCGGTCGCACCTACCCCAGCCTACCCCTTGCTCCCATGGCTCATGAAGCCTGGACAGTAATAAGGAGCAGTTCAACTATAGGCTGAGCAAGTGCATAATGGTGGTAGAATGTGCCTTTGGACATTTAAAAGCTCACTGACGCAGTTTACTGACTTGGTTAGACCTCAGTGAAACCAATATTCCCATCGTTATTACTGCTTGCTGTGTTCTCCACAATATCTGTGAAAGTAAGGGGGAGACGTTTATGGTGGGGTGGGAGGTTGAGACAAATCACCTGGCCGCTGATTACGCGCAGCCAGACGCCTGGGCGGATAGAAGAGCACAGCAGGGAGCGCTGTGCATGACTGGCCAGGCTACGGTGTGAAAGTTCTGTTTGTTTCTCCTTGATGAAAACCCACCCCCTTGGTTCACTCTACTTCCCTGTAAGCCAACCGCCCTCTCCTCCCCCCTTTGATCTCCGCTTGCAGAGGCAATAAAGTCAAAGTCATGCATTCTTTATTAATTTGTCACACAAATTGGGGGATAACTGCCAAGGTAGACCGGGAGGGGTGAAGGAGGAGGTAAGCACAGGGGTGGGGTAGTCGTAGGGGCACCCCCTAGAATGGCATGCAGCTCATCATAGAAGCGGCATGTCTGGGGCGGCCGTTTGCCTCTCTGGTTCTTTGGTAGGCTTGCCTGAGCTCCTTAAGTTTCACGTGATACTGCTGCGGGTCCCTGTCATAACCTCTGTCCTTCATGCCCTTGGAGATTTTTTCAAATATTCCGGCATTTCATCTTTTGGAACGGAGTTCGGATAGCACGGATTCGTCTCCCCATACAGCGATCAGATGCAGTACCTCCTGTTCGGTCCATGCTGGAGCTCTTTTGCGATTCTGGGACTCCATGGTCACCTGTGCTGATGAGCTCTGCATGGTCACCTGTGCTGATCAGCTCACCATGCTGGCCAAACAGGAAATGAAATTCAAAAGTTTGTGGGGCTTTTCCTGTCTACCTGGCCAGTGCATCTGAGTTGAGAGTGCTGTCCAGAGCGGTCACAATGGAGCACTCTGGGATAGCTCCCGGAGGCCAATACCGTCAAATTGCATTTACACTACCCCAAATTCGACCCAGCAGGGTCAATTTCAGTGCTAATCCCCTCGTCGGGTTGGAGTACAGAAATCGATTATAAGAGTCCTTTAAGTCAACAAAAATGGCTTCGTTGTGTGGACGGGTGCAGGGTTAAATCGATCTAACGCTGCTAAATTCGACCTAAACTCGTAGCGTAGACCAGGGCAAAGTGTATGACCGTACACGTTGTGCTATTAAATTTCATAGAACCTCTGCCACTCCAGTCTTCAAAGGCATCCAGATCTTCCTGTATAGTATTCTGATTTTCCTCTGTATTGATGCCTCCCAACTTTGTATCATTAGCAAATTTCATTAGCGCACTCCCACTTTTTGTGCCAAGGTCATTAATCGTATTCAATATTTTTATTAGTCATAAAACTGATTCTTGAGGAATTCCACTAGTAACCTCCTTCCAATCCAATAGTTCACCTTTCAGCACAACCCGTTATCCAGTTCCTTATCCACCCTATAATTCTTATTCTAATCCCCATCTTCTTTAGTTACTAATAATTTCCGATGTTGCACCATGTCAAACGCTTTACCAAAGTCCATGTATATTAGATGTACTGCTATTCCCTTATCTAAAAAAATCAGTTATTTTCTCAAAGAAGGAAATCAGGTTAGTCTGGGATAATCTACTTTTGGTAAACCCATGTTGCATTACATTCCCATTACTATCTACCTCCATGAATTTAATTATTCTTTCCTTCAAAATTTATTCCAAAATCTTGCACACTACTGAGGTGAGATTAACAAGTTTGCAATTGCCATGATCACACCACCCCCCTTTTCTTAAATATAGGTAAAGTACGACATTAGCTGTTCTCCAGTCACATGGTACTGCCCCAAATAGATAGATACATTAAAAATCTTTGTTTCTGGACTAGCAATCTCATGTGCCAGTTCTTTCAGCATGATGGGATGGAAATTGTCTCATTTCCCCAGCAATAACATTTGAGTTGAAAATTATAGCTATAGCTAACACAAATTTCATCCTTGTTCATGAATTTGAAGAGAAAGGGCTTATAACATAAAACCTACACTCTAGTTTAAGTGACTCCTATATTGATCACCAAGTCTGGAATGCCCTCACTATACCAGTGTGCCAATACCTTTTTAAAAATGCTTTAAAACTCATTTTTAAGTGTCCAATAAATTCTAACCCATGCCAGTAAAAATGTAATGTCACACTATTTTTACAAACTATGCTCTGTTCAATTTTTTAAATGCCATCAGTATGCTTACCACTGTACATAGCTAAATATTTTCATGAATGAGAAATAATTGCACTAAAAGGATGCAATATATTCAGGCAGAGCAGAAGAACTGCTGGATTTGTGCAAGGGAGACTAAACCAGTTGACACTTCTCTAATCAGCACTGGAAGAGTCTTCCATAACTAAAAAATTCCAGAAAAGAATCTGTTCCCAACTATTATTATAAGCATGTTTGACTACGTCTGAAATCTACCTTTGAAAGGAAAGTCATTTACCTGTGGAATATGTCCAGCTTGTCCCAGGAGACGCATTTCATTTTCCACACGATGCAGCCAATTAGTATTCTCCTCAAAGTGTTTCATCTCCTCTTCTTTCTTCTTCTGCACATGCAAACGACGAGTTTTAAGCATTGCAAGCCTATGATCCCGTTTACAAGTGGCCTGAAATACAACCATATTAAATTATTTAATGGGAAACTACCATATAATGTTCTTTGAATTCTGTTATGAAAAAGACTTCGCAGGCTTCCATAATTGGGTATAGTCAAAACAATTTACACAGTCTTTGATCGATGTAATATTTGTAAAGTAGCACACTCTTCCTAAGTGCACTACTGAAGTCTATTAAGTTGTTTTATATGCTCTCATTCATAGTTCTTTTCCTCTGAAGTCTTTTCAATAGGACTTTTGAGACTATAGTAAATTGTTTAATACACTTACAAAAACTGCATGTTTTAAAAAATTATTTAAAGGCTATAATGGTCAAACTATAGAATAGAAAAGTTACACATACCTATATTATTTTTACAGGTAGCACTGTCTAGTTACTAGTAAGCAAAGAATGAAGAAAAGAGCCAGGAATTCTTGAATTCTTATCCTTGCTCCCATAATGACAGCATGACTACATGTAGGGCTTGTCCTCATTACGGGCTAAATCGGCGCTGCTGCGATTGATGCAGCGGTGTTAATTTAGCGAGTCTGGTGAATATGCGATAAGTCAATGAGAGAGTGCCCTCCCGTCCACTTCAGTACTCCACCTCCTTGAGAGGCGGAAGCTAAGTTGGTTGGAAAGCATCTTCCTCCGAAATAGCACGGTGTAGACACTGCTGTAAATCGATCTAAGCTACGTCAACTTAAATTATGTAATTTAAAGAGTAACTTAGATTGACTTACCTCGTTAGGGTAGACAAGGACTTAGCTAGATAAGAAAGGAGCAGAAGGACAAAACGAAGGAAGTTTCAACTCCAATTCCTCAAACACTATCCCTATTATAAAGGTGGCGGAGGGGAGTGACCCATAGGGAAGAAGCTATATAGGGGACCAATGGTAACAGGGGACTGGAAACTAGGGCAAAAGGAATGGAGGAGGACCCTCTTTCCCACCTCTTCCCATGTTTGAGTCTCCTGTGCTCTGATCCCAGTGAGGGCATGTTTGACAAGTGACACCAGACCAGGGAGGAGCTGGTATGTAGGTAGATGCAGCAAGTGGCTTAGACCAAGCCATTCCAGCCTTTGGAGGTCTGTGTTATATTGCTGACATAGTCCCCTGAGACTAGAGGGAACATCCCACATACAATAGTGGGGAAGTAGCATAAGTGTCTCTGGAAAGGACCAGCTACTGGATAATGATCTGGACAAATTGGAGAAACAGTCTAAAGTATATAGGATGAAATTCAATAAGAACAAATCTAAAGTACTCCACTTAGGAAGGAACAATCAATGGGAAATGACTACATAGGAAGGAGCACTGCAGAAAGGGATCTGGGGGTCATAGTGGATCACAAGCTGAATACGAGTCAACGGCGTAACACTGTTGCAAAAAAAGTAGGGCTGTCAAGCGATTAAAAAAAATTATCGCGATTAATCACACTGTTACACAATAGAATACCATTTATTTAAATATTTTTGCATGTTTTCTACATTTTCAATATATTGATTTCAATTACAACACAGAATACAAAGTGTACAATGCTCTATTTATTTTGATTACAGATAGTTGGACTGTAAAAAACACGAACCACCAAAAAAGAAAATCAACCTTCTGTTGGTGGCATCTGACTCAGATGATGAAAATGAATATGTGTCGGTCCGCTCTGCTTTGGATCGTTATCAAGCAGAACCCATCATCAGCATGGACGCATGTCCTCCAAAATGGTGGTTGAGGCATAAAGGGACATATGAATCTTTAGCGCATCTGGCATGTAAATATCTTGTGATGCCGAATACAAAAGTCCCATGAGAATGCCTGTTCTCATTTTCGGGTGACATTGTAAACAAGAAGTGGGCAGCATTATCTCCTGCAAATTGTAACCAAATTGTCTGTGCGCTTGGCTGAACAAGAAGTAGGACTGAGTGGACTTGTAGGCTCTAAAAAGTTTTACGTTGTTTGAGTGCAGTTATGTAACAAAAACAAACAAACAAATCTACATTTATAAGTTACACTTTCACGATAAAGAGTTTGCACTACAGTACTTGTAGGAGGTGAATTGAAAAATACTATTTCTTTTATCATTTTTACAGTGTAAATATTTGTAATCAAAAATAATAATATAATGTGAGCACTCTACACTTCGTATTCAGTGGTAGTAGTAGAAATCAATATTATTTGAAAATGTAGAAAACATCCAAAAATATTTCATACATTTCAATTGGTATGCTATTATTTAACAGTGTGATTAATCACAATTAATTTTTTTTAATCACGATTAATTTTTTGTTAGTTATCATGTGAGTTAACTGTGATTAATCAACAGCCCTAAAAAAAAGCAAATGTCATTCTGGGATGTATTAGCAAGAAACAAGAAGTAATTCTTCTACTCTACTCTATGCTGATAAGGTCTCAACTGGAGTACTGTGACCAGTTCTGGGCGCCACATTTCAAGAAAGATGTGGACAAATTGGAGATAAAGTCCAGAGGAGAGCAACAAAAATGATTCAAGGTCTAGAAAACATGACCTATGAGGAAAGATTGAAAAAAATGGGTTTGATTAGTCAGGAGACGAGAAGATGGAGAGGGGACATGATAACAGTTTTCAAGTACATAAAAGGTTGTTACAAGGAGGAGGAAGAAAAAGTGTTCTTAACTTCTGAGGATAGGACAAGAAGCAATGGACTTAAGTTGCAGCAAGGGCGGTTTAGGTTGGACATTAGGAAAAACTTCCTATCTGTAAGGGTACTTATGCACTGAAATAAATTGCCTAGGGAGGTTGTGGAATCTGCATCACTGGAGGTTTTTAAGAGCAGGTTAGACAACCACGTGTCAGGGATGGTCTAGATAATACACTCAAGGCAAGACTAAGTAAGGGACTGAACTAGAAGACCTCTCAAGGTCCTTTCCAGTCCTATGATTCTATAAGGAGAGGACTATCAAGCAGCAGCAGAAAATGAGGCCCAGAGTTTAGGCTCAGAGCAGAGCTGAGGCCCAGACTTGAAGGTATTAGTTATGGAGGCTGAAGACTGGGGCTTTAAGGGCCAGTATGCATGAGCCAAACAAAGACATTGGCTCCAGAGGCAGCCCCATGTAAAGTGAACGTGGCAAAGGTTAGTAGTAGCCCAAGATTGGTTCACAGAACACAGTACTCAGGACCCAACCTCACAACAAATTTACATTGATTTCACAAATGCTAGTTAAGGTAATCTCCGTTCTCTGTTTTCACTTGCTCATTCTCTCAACACTTCTTCTTTTGGATTGAGACTTTCCATGTTTTCAGTCCACAGTTAGGTTCCTCCCTCCTGCCAGGATGGGGTCTACCCAAGCCTGGCGTGGAAATGGGGGAGGTTCGGCTAGGAAAGTTTGCATAGCACCCAGTACTGCACAAACTCAACAACTGGATACAATAACCAAGAAAAAAATAAAATGAATATTTCATAAATGAACAATATCCTTTAAAAATTCACTTTGCTTAGACACTCTCTTGTAATCGCATAGTATATTTTAGATGAAGGAAACAGAAGCAGTTAAGAAAAATAGCATACTTACAAAAATATGTGTAAGAACAGAAGCATAGCATACCCGGGAAACATGAACAGTCACTTTTATATCACATGACTGGATTAGAAATTACAATACAATTTGTTCCAACCAAATCAAAGGACATTCAATTTCAAGGTTACAGTGGCTTTTTTTTTTTTTTTTTTAAATAAATAGGGTACTGCATTTATCCTACTTGACTCTACCAAGATCATGACTATAAATTAAACAGTAATCATAAAGCTACATTTAAGTACACAAGTATTAAGTTTCTATGCAAATATATTTTATACAAAATGTTTGAACGAAATAAATGATTTAAAAAAACAAAAACAAAAAACAAACAAAAAAAACCTTTGTTAACACAGAGTGAAGGTTGCCTGGTGCTATCTTGTGCCCCTCCAAAACAGAGTCCTCAAATTTGTGAAAACCAGGAAATACAGAATTAAGGTAAATGCCCACACAATCTTAACTCTGCTCCTCTGAAGCTGGCAATAGGCAGTGGGAATTATCTTCATGCACTCCAGCTGCATTCACTGTTAGGTGTTGCTGTTTTGAATAGTGAAGGGATAAATTGGAGCAGCTTGAATGAACTGTGATTTTGATCTGAGCAGCTCTGGGTCTGAGTGCACCCCAGGTGTGTAAGCAAAGGAAAGAGGTACATACGTAACTTGAGGTTCCAGTCTACATCTGGCCTGTGTTATACAGGAGATCAGATTAAATGATCATAATAATCCCTTCTGGCCATGGAATATATGGATCATCTCAATACAGAAATGTAAGACTGCGTCAGAAGCAGGGCACTGGGACCTTCTTGCCATTGGTATTATCAGCAGTGAGGTGGGATATGAGAGTGGCCTCTGGATTTAATGATGGGCAGGGGAAATACAGGTTTAGGTGGTATCTTTTGTTCAAGTGTGAAAGGGTGGAAAGAGAGTATGAAATGATTGTTAAATTTTACAAGTGTGGTATTCTGTCAGGGGAGTAAACTCTGTGAGCATAGGGCAAGTGCAGCTAGCACATGTCTATTACACATACTCCCACTCTGCCTTTACATTGTGTTATGGGCATATTGGGGCATCACTCAAAGAGGGCAGAGTTAAGGCTGTCTGGGTGTTTTACCATAACTCTGTATCTTCTGGTTTACAGAAGTTTGAGTTTTGCTGAACTTGATGTTCTGGAAGAGCAAGAACTATCACCAAGCAACCTTAACTCTGCATTAATAAAGTTTTTGCTATTTAATTTCCTAGTTTTTTTAAACAGAAAGAGAAATGCTTGTTGGTAGGAGTTAATGGTCATTTAGGCAGGTGTAATTCTCACCTAGGTTTGCAGTTATATGTTACTGTGGCTAGGTTAATCATTAAAAGACCTGGTTTTATGTGGTGCTTTTCATCAGTAGATCTCAAAGAACTTTACATCATCATCCCCATTTTAGAGATGGAAAACTGAGGCACAGAGAAGTGAAATGACTTGCCCACGGTCATCCGACAAGCCGATGACAGAGCTAGGAATAGTCCCAGTCCAACAGTCTTTCCTCTAGGCCACACAGTTGCTATGTGATTCCTTGATGCTATTCACCACTCCTGTATATTTGCTATAGTGGAATGGGGATAATGACCATGCTTTGAAATGTTTGCAGTGTGTAGTTAACAGGGCTGGTGAGAGAAATCCCATGCAAGATCTAGGTTTCAGAACCGTGTCACTTTTCTTACATGATTGTTACTGTAATTTTAAGAGAGTAAGAGAAGACTGGTGTGTCTATATGCTTCTTCACCCTCTGCCTCATCATTCACCACAACATGTAGCCCCTGCCACCAACATTTCTAGTTCTCCCTTCCCTTCCCAGCCCATTAAGCCATTACTTGGCACTGCAGCAGTCATTAACATTTAAGAAGTTGTTCCTTGTTGTCTCCTGCCTTATGCTGCTGAATACAGATATCACATGTAGCAGCTTACTGGCAGGCTGCATGCTACCTTGGTTATGTAGCCTTAACTGCACACCAAGCTGGACCATTCACTCCCACTATCCATCCCCAGTTGCGACTTCTGCCCTTGTTTCCTCAGGAATGCCCCGGCCCACCCAGTCCCCACACAGGGGTGATGTGTACCATAACAATTCATTTTCTGGATTTCAGATATTTAAATTTGTGTTACTCCAACCCCTAATCCCAACTCTCATGCAAAGGCAGGGAGAGGGGCTCAGGTCCCAAAGAGCAGCAGCTCCTAGGACATACATCAGGCAGGGAGAGAGGCTCAGACTCTTGAAGAGGGGTAGGGCTCTCCCAGATTCCCAGGGAAAATTCAGGGTTGACAACCCCACACCCCCCCCCATCTTTCTCTGTGACTCCTCACATTCCCCAATCCCTCCATCCTGCTCCTTACCTGAACCCTCAACTCCTCTTCCATCCCCTA
Organism: Chrysemys picta bellii; assembly: GCF_011386835.1. Taxonomy (NCBI): domain Eukaryota; kingdom Metazoa; phylum Chordata; order Testudines; family Emydidae; genus Chrysemys; species Chrysemys picta. Next base: position 67,105,069 of record NC_088794.1, on the reverse strand, counting down.
TCACCCATTCCCATAAAATACTCCCACCCCTTACTGCAGATCCAAATCTTTCCCCGATTGCCACTTACAGGGAGGGGAGATTGGGGGTTCAAGAGTGAGCATTCGCATGTGTAATTTATTTTCTTTTAAAAAACAGTTTAAACACCTTCTGAATATTTTGCTGTATCAGATTATGTTTAAATAACCTAAAAAATTTAACAGAGGTGGATTTTCCCCAAATGTTTACAGTTCATTCTCAGATTTCTTTGCAAGGTAGGTTGCAAGCTTTTATGTTACCAGAATCTGAACTTCTTGCATTTGGATAACTAACCCTATCCTACGCTACTCCAGGAGGCAAAGCCAACTTCAAGACAATCCATGCAAATACGCGACTTTCGAGAATTTAGACCAGGTATACACTCAAAAGTTAAATCGACTCAGCTACATCACTCAAGGGTGTGAAGAATTTACACCTCGGAGTGACGTAGTTAAGCTGGCCTAGGCCTTGGTGTAGACAGTGCTAGGTTGACGGAAGGTTAATCCACCTCTTGGGGAATCTGATTAACTAAGCCAATGGGAGAATCCCTGCCCTTGCTGTAGTGAGCTGCTCCATTCATATGCTTGGGGGTTCCCTGCCCGCTTCCTCTGAAAAGTTTCTGATGTGTCAAGCATACCCATTCTCAGCTCCTCACCTCAGTGTCAGCAGTGCGTTCTCAGTGCATGCTCTCACATGCCTATTCTAAGATCCCCACCCAGAGGGGCAGGACTTCCTCATAGACTGGCTTATGGGGGGGTAGGGGGAGGAGGAAGAGGTTGGTAGGGAATTTGAGTCTCTGGTGTAATGACTGAGCCCTGGTTTGATCTCTCTGAGCAAAAAAAAAAAAAAAAAAAAAGCCAGCTTTCCCCCCGCCCTCAGGGATTGTATCTTGGGATCCCCTTGGTGGCACCATATTTGGATCACTGACTATACCCCATGCAGCATATCAAATTTCAAGGCAATCTGATTAACTGTACAGATCTTAGAGCACTCAACTGAGCTTCAAACACAAAGCTAGTCTTAGTCTTAACTATAGCAGAGCTATTGCTCTGTTAAAATGGAAAACCATATTATAATTGCTTCACTGTAATAAGTGTTGGAGAAATTATGATACAGGATAAAAATAATGTTTTACAGTAATACTTCAAAATTCCATTCACTGCAGATTGTGACATGAAAAACTTCTGGAATATGCCAGTCACTCGAAACATCATTTGTGACAAGCACAAGATTTCTGAAACAGCAGCGCATTTTTTACCTTGACATTCTTTATAACAAGTTTAAACCTCCAAGTGAATCACTGCACACACACTGGAAATCTGAAATTGTTGCTAGTTAAGTTAAATTTTGCTATAACAACTGATTAGAGAGAGGAAAAATTAAATCTATATTTTACAGCTGTAAATTTTTATTCCGAAACTAAATTAAGATTGAAGTGTTTTCAGGCTTTCCTGTCTACTCTTGGATCTTCTGTAAGAAGATTAGGACATCAAACTCTGAACAACAGCAATAATTTGAAATACAGGCCAATGGATTTTGAACTGCAAGGCCACTGATAGAACTGCTTTAAAAAATAGTAGCTTTCCTCTGTCAACCCTGCAGAAAATTTGGATTGCTTTAAGTTTGGCCTGGAGCTTGACGAGGCTTGTTGTTACTACAGTGCTACAAATGGATTTCTCAGATGACAGTGCCCCAAGTAGCTATGCCAGGTGTGCTGCTATGTTGGTAAGTTTGTTGTTGCACAAAAGCAGCATGGATATGTTCAGTCTAGTCAGATCTCAAATTAGCAACTGTGAATCACATCTAAATTGAAATACTGAGAGATTTTTTGTTTTCAGCCGCAACGTAAGTGTCAACACGTTCCCTTACTGTGTGAAAAAATAGTGCACCTCACATCAACACCACATTTTCTGTATTAATGTCAACTGTTGAAATGTTATCTGATTGTCAATACAGCGTACGCTGCACTGTTTTGTTAAAGCTGTACATATGAACTTATGACGATCAATGCAATTTGCATTTCAACAATGTTAAGCATATGTTTATTGGGAATTACAACTGAATTATACACAGCTTGCAGAACAGGCACAGGTAACATGCCAGTTAAAATAAATCATATGGAAGAAAGGATGTCTAGAACCCTTTTACTTTATATTAAAATTATACAATTTTTGCACTAAAAGCAGATATTCTTAATATCCATATGGTCCTGACTGATGTAACACATTTAAAAGAATTCAAGTGAGTTAGGAACCTAAGGTTAATTTAGGCAAATAACTTAGTCCTACTGATCTTTAGCAAGACTTGGGTTCTTAAGGGTCTACGTCGCTTTTGAAAATGGAATTCACAAGCTGAAGACACTTGAACACTTAAATACAAAACGTTAGATAGCTGAACCAGATTAAAGATAAAAGTTTCAAAACAGAGGTTCCATACTGTAACATGGCAAAATCAAGTTGTACAAAAATCACTCACCTTTTCTACTCTCTCTTCAGAGCACATCAACTCAATTTGTTCATGGAATTGTTTCTGGTAATGTGTTTTCAAAATGTTCTCTTTAAACCGCATTTCCAGCTTGAGGTATTCCTTTCTGATTTCCTCCCGGTTTATAAACAAACTTTTTAGAATTTCTCGAAATCTACCAAAAATAAGGGACAAGTTAAAAGAAACTGATTACACATGTAATCCTTTCATGAATGCCTGGTTTACTGTGATACAACAGAAGCAAACAAAATTCCAATTCTGAGCTAAAAAAGTAGATATGGAAAAATAAGGAATCAAAATGAGTAAGCGACCTCAAGAAAGATGATATTCCTATTTATCTTTCCCAAAGAGGTAGTACAAAGAGCAAAGATTCTATAATGCAAATTAAGATCCATACAAAACAAGAGCACATATTCCAGTTTCAAAGGGGATTAAACTATCCTTGTTTAGTTTAGGAAGTCGTTAAAAGGGTACATTTGTTTCTCTCTTCCTCCAAACAGCCACCACCACCACTACACAAGTACCGGTACTTCATTTTCAATAGAAGAGTTTAAACTATATACAACTCTGATATAAATATGAAACAACTGATACCCAAGTGCAGAGAATCTAAATTCCAAGAATTTAAATCTTTTCTGGTTTCTTCCGCCCCCCGCGGCTCTCAAGTTTTCAAGCTTTAATTTTAAAATAAAATGCCTTGCTCTTTGATTTGTGAAGCTGATATTTGGATTCAAGCAGATAGTAGCCAGACTCTCCTCACACAATGCACTGTGCTCTAGTATTGCAGAAGGCTTCCCATTTCCTTCTTTAATCAGCACGAGGTACCAGTCTATCCAATAGCTATGGTGACTGCTGCCACAGGCACATAATGCCTCCTACAAATATTGCAAAAGGACTCCCCTCACCCTTTGCAAATGAAGCCCCACCCACTGTGGGTGTCCCTCTCAACTGTTTAATTCCTTGCAAGATCTCATGCTTGCTTTGCAATTGCTTGCAGCTAGTGGACAGTGAAACTCAAATGCAGTGAAGGTTTAGGTCCTAATACCTGTGAGGCTGAGGATGGAAAACTCGGGATGGAAGGATGTTTGGGAGAAGGGATCCAATTCTGGGGAAATCTTGATCTCTGGGTGGATTCAGGACCTACTTAGCCTTAATCCATCACTGTCCAGAGTATAAACCGTTATGTAAATACATTATGAGTCTGCAAACACTAAAAAATGGTACTGTTGTACTATTATTCTTAACGGGGTCGGGGATGGGATATTCCCTCTGGAGTCTAATTATTACTATGTCCTTGCTAACATTGTTAACAGATAATCAGATATATCCAGTTTATTAATTCACCTAGTATATATCTGTCATGTTATCCTATTCATTTGAGAGAACCATAGGAATATGCTTATAATTTTTGAACATGCAGATATTCCAGATATGAAGTGCCAGCTGTGTTTAGAAATATATAAGGTAAAAGTGACATCTACAGAACTAGCTAAAAGAAAAAGACACCCCCTCCCCCTCCCACAGGGATTCCTGTGGTGTGGCTGGCTGGATTTTTTTGTTTTCCAATAAAATGTGTTCCATCAGCAGTAATTCCTTTTCATAACGTAAGAATGTTTGAATAACACTCATGTCTTATTCTAGTATTTTATAACCAGACCAAATAGAATTAAAGTAAGAACTCCTCTCCACACTGGTAGATATTCAACTACTTTGGCCAAAAATTTCCAGAGATTATTATTATTTCTGGATAGTAAGGTATATTTAAAATACATACCATTTTTTAATTTAGAGACAAACAAAAGCTTAAACATAAAATAAGTCTCAAAGAAATAAAGCATTCCATTGCTGATGATCAGAGCAGAGGGGCACACAACACAGAGATGGAACCACTTAGCTCAATTGTCCCATCAAGTATTTTCTAGTCCATCTATTCATTTGTAGAATGACTAGCACAATAGTGCCCTGATCTTTATTGGGAGTATTTGCACTCTACTGGAATAAATGGGAAAAATCACAATAAGTTATAATGATTATAAATGACTTGGGGCCTAAGCCTATAAGACAGTAACATTTTCAAAAAAATGTCTGTCACTTAGGAGCCAGTCTCTTTTGAAAATTTTAATCTTATTGCTGAGTTCGGTGCTCACTGCCAGGAGTATTTAACTGGAACTAGTCACAGTAGTAAGCAGTTTGTTCAGGAGCTTTTGCAGGATTATGTCCCAAAGGTTTTAAAAAAAACAAACAAACCCCATCATAGATTGAGGAATAAACAACATACATTTTGGGAGTATTTATTAAAAAAGGATACCTTATTATTAATCTAACAAAATTAAAGTTAACATCAAGAAATATCTGGAATAACTGAGTGGCCACAGAATCACCATCATCAGGCTCTACAACATCTTCAGAATTTAACAAATAATTCTTCCACACAATTGTCAGTCTGTATAATTTTAGATATGGAAAAAATATACCTTTGCAGAGGTATAGCAGGAAAAAACAGCAGCTTCTGTCTGAAGTTGTCAGACAGAAACATACAAACTGCATCCAGTATAAAAATATTTTATTGTATTTCCCCCCTTCCCCATTCTCAGAAATGTTTGACAAGTACAATTAGAGTAGGTACATAAACAGGGACGGACATACCCACCTTTTTATTGGTTTAGATCCGGACATTTGATAGGAACTATACATTTGTAAAGATGAGACAAATTTCTCTATCTTTGAAGGAAAAGTCTCACACATAATCAGGAGCCTCAACATTAGGTTCTTCAGCTAAACCTAACATGCTGATTTTACATATTCGCTGGAAATTCTCCAAGATTCTAGTCTATTGCTAAAAACAAACCAAGCTTGTTTACAAGCCTAAAACAGATTTGATATTTTGCAATTAAATTTTGAGTATATAAGAAAGACCATGCTGGGTCAGACCAAAGGATACTAGGCTAGGTGGACAAGTCTCTGACAACGGCCGGATGTTTCAGAGGGGATGAACAGAATAGTGTAATTTCAACTGATCCATCCTGTCATCCACTCCCAGCTTCTGCAAGTTGGAGGTTTAGTGACACCCGGAGTATGGGTTTGCTTCCTTGACCATACTGGCTAATAGCCATTATGGATTGATCCTCCATGAATTTATCTAATTCTTTTTTGAATTCAGTTATACTTTTGGTCTTCACAACATCCCACAGCAACAAGTTCCACAGCTTAACTGTGCAATGTGTGAAGTAGTACTTCCTCTTGTTTGTTTTAAACCTGCTGCCTATTAATTTCATTGGGTAAACCATGGTTCTTGTGTTATGTGAAGAGGCACAAAGCAAACAGAATCGCACTTTGTACTCGTAACTTGTCCTCATTTAATCCTGAGAGATGTAATATTACGCAAGTACTGTAATTTAGAGACACAAGTATCCAATTCTGCCTCTAGAGTTTTCCAGCTGAAAGAACAGCAAAAGGGCCAATTGGAGTAATTCCAGATGGATAATTCTCAGAAACCTGATTGTGATGGGGTTCTAAAGGGATGCATCCAAGAAAAAAAAAATGCAGACATTTCTGACCATAGTCTTTTCCTCCCTTACAGAAGAGGCTGACCTAGGAAAATAGTCCAGACCTTGGGATAAATGAACATCAAAAAATTAAGTTATTTGTTCTCTCCCCCAGGAATACCACATCAAAAGAAGAAATAATAGAACAAGAGTGGTCAAATGTACTGATCATCCGAGACACATATGACTATCCTCAGAAATTCGAGAGCCGGGGCACACCTGCCGGGGCTCCAGCCCCACTCCTGCTGGAGCACCGAGCTCCAGCAGGTGTGCCTGAGACACTTTTCCCTACTGGGCATAAGCCCTTACCCCACATCCCACTGCAAGGCAGCAGTCCTGAGCTCTTCCCCCTCCACCCCCGTGGAGATGGAGAATGGGGAGTGGCGTGGGGGGCTCTGTGAGCCACACTTTAACGGTAAAAAAGCCGCAGTTTGGCTACCACTGTAATAGAACATCACTAAGAGAAAAACACCCTCCCTAAAGACAAAATAATTCAATGAAAACTGTGAAAGTTACAGAAACTAAGAAAGCTACAAATATAAACAAAGTCCAAGAGCTTGCCTATGAAACCTGGGCCTATACAGTACCTATTATGCAAAAAGAACACAGTCAGAGAAGTATTTGGCAGTAGCAACAACTAAGATAGGGTATGCCGACTTTATACAGTCTGACTGCATGCAAAAATAAGTGGCTGTACTGAAAGCTAACAAATTAACGGATAGTGGAATACTCTTCCTCTCCTCAGAATGGCTGTCAGCAGCAATGCAGGCTGGATGGCAAGCAGGAACAGAAGCAGCAGAAGCTAAGGCTATTATTTTAGCCAGAGTTTCACATAACACAAATCATCAAAAAATGAAGTTCAATTTCTTAGCTCGTGTCCCCAGATTCTAAAATAAGCAGAGCCTTACAAAATTATTAGTACAAAGAAAAAAATAGACCCCTTCGTATAAAATACTAGTTTGTCCAGAAATTTACACCACACTCCAGTCTTTTAAATAACTAGATCTTGGTCAGTTTCTTTGTACTTTTGATAAAATCTCAATAATTCTAGGTTACTGTATAAGAAATTTAACATTTCATAGATCTATTAGGTCATCTAGACTAGCTTCCTACTAGGGCAGGATTGTTCTCTGTAGTACATTTTGGGAGATTTTTGCCTAGCCTAGTTGTTACAGTTCCATGGAATGGGCTTCAATTACTTCCCCTGGGACACTACTCAACACTCTAATAGATTTGTCAGGAAACTTTTCCTGACGTTGTGCCTAAGTTTTCCATTTCCCAATTTCATTCTATTGCTTCTAGCTCAACACAAAACTGTACCATCCCAAATAATTCCACTCTGTTCTTGGTGTTTACAAATGTCTGCTGTTCCCACACACTATGTATTGTTAAGTTAACTAAAAAAAACATATATTGACAGTTTGGCTATTTATGTTTTTATTTTGAGTCCATTTCTCTAGCTTGTGGATTGCTTGCGTTACTCCGCTCTGAATTCTCAGCAGTCTCAATATTTTTCCTGATAAAATGGTGCCCAGAACTGAGTAATCCTCTCCCTACTCTATGAATCCTATATATGGTGCTCAGAATTACATTAGCAAAAATGACCAGTGCATCACCTTGCAAACACCACCTAATTTGTTATCGACTATGAGACTTAGGTATGCTTCAGCATTACTGCAGGATAGTTTTCCAACTATTGACCATTGTTTTCAGACCTTTTTCCTCCCATTTTATAGGGACTTTTGTGAAATCTTAAAGTGGATAGGCAAAATTGACACATGGCTTAGAATCACTTTACAGCAGGAATAAAATCAATATATTTCTGACTCAACCAAAGATAGGGATAGCAAACCTTATAGTATCAGCATTACATTATAGGATTAGTGAAACTGCATTTTGTGAAGTTTTAGTTTCACCATATACACCATAATCAAGTACTTTAATTAAAACATTTAGATTCAAGGAGTCTATTTTTTTGCATTCCAAATATATTTGTGAGATTTTCCTAATATATTTGTCTTTCAATATTAGGGAAGAATTGCATTACACTATATGAATTCTTGGCTAGGAAAAAAATTGTGTATTAGTGTGCGGATAAATCCCTGCCTTTAACAGTACAACAGTATCTAGACCAAGATATATCAGTAGTTGAAAAGATAAATTAACTGACAGTTTATTGAACTTCAGTACCTCCAACATACATAAATCACAGATGACACAAATTGAACCAATTGTATAAAAAAAAAAAAAAAAAAAAAGAGTGCATACAAGATAAACATTTTAAAACAAAGGCTCAATGGTGAAGTTTAGATTTTTGTAAGGCTCAGTGCTCAACGATAAACAAACACTGCTGACCAGAGTAAATAGACACACTTTTCTCAAACTGGTAGATATTTAACAGGAAAATACCTACAGATTTCAGAACTTCACCAATCCCCCCACCCCCAAATGCTGATGTACGTGAACTGAGTGGGTACCATAGAACTCAGTGTTTTACCCAATAATTTAGCTAGATAGTTAAAGCATCAAATGCTTACTTCTTCTGTTTTCCTTTTAAAAAGAGATAATCAGTCAAGATTTTTTCAGAAAACTTTTTATTTTCAAATTATCTGAATACATTTCACGTTCCATTAGAAACAAAGAGGATGAGAGACTGGGTAAAATCAATTTGTGCTTTTCTATTTGGCCACTAATTGGTAAGCAGACCAATGTCCTTTTCAGGATTCCAGGACTGCAGTGTTTTGGTTTATTTTATTTTTTTTGGTTATTTTTAGCCACACAATTTAAGGAGGATTTTCAGTTAATATGTCACACTTTTTCATCTTTCACATACTTTACAAGTATTTCTTAATTTATACAACATGTCTCAACCAAGTATCATCATTTTACAGGTTTATTAAAAGTTTCAACTATCTGCTTTTTTTTTTTTTTTTTGCTGTATAGTGCGCATGGTTTCTGAACCTTTAAATAGAAAGCTCAATATAATGAAATTTATACCTTGTTGCTACTTGTTTTTGCTGAAGAACTAGCTCCCGTCCAGCACTTAAACTTTTTTTTTTTTAAAAACAGGAAAAACTAGATTATTCCTTTACAGTAGTGTTTTTGTCATCAGATTATAATAAATGGAAGATGTGGCCTTTAATATATAGCTTTAGAAAGCTCATATGCCTATATTGAAACTTAATAGCTGAAAGTTTATCATTGAATAGGAAGTAAAAAAAAAAGTTCATTAAAGGTCACCAACTGATATTTTTCCTGCCATTAAGTTAAAGTTCTGTAGCAGAGTCAAGAGAGACCAATTACAAAGAGTCTGTCATGAAATTTGTTTTATTTTAAATCCCTCCATCAAGATGTACTGTAAAATGATATTGAGTATAATGTCACATCTACTTTAGAGAGATCAACATGAATCAAGCTGAAACAAAGATTTTTTTTTTTTTTAAAGTATAGACCTGACTTTACAACTCTATGGTAAAATTCTGCAAATCTAAATTTGTCAAAATGAGACCTTAATATGATGTTACCTTTGTATTTCCACTTGCTGCTGGTTTGAAAGGACACTTGTACCATGGTTTTCAGGAATGGCTGCCTTTTCTTCTTCATATGCTCTCAGCTTCTCTTTCAGCACTATGATCTGAAAAATGAGGACAATATGTTTTGATTGAAATACAAAGCTTGCCTTGTGTAATTTTCACCATCTTTCTGTGCTTCTCCTCTTGTAAGAGGCATTTTTAAATTAACAGTTAGGGATATCCCCCTGAATAGAACATGGAAACATTTGCTCCTTAGGAAAACTAGAGAGAAATGGTAAGACAAATCTTACCCAATACTTTCATTTATTATACACTTTCTGCTTATACCTCAGTATAGTAATTATAGTGATTAAGACTGACATACCTCTTTCTTTTGTTCATTGCAAATCTTAACATATTGACTTATATGACTGTCCAGACTAACAACATTGCTTTTCAACTGTTAAGGAAAAGAGAAAGTTAAATTTTAACAACATCATTTATGATACATCATACACAGTAACTGCACTAGATACAAATATCACTAATTAAATTTATACTGTATTACAAGATGAGACAAAAGTTAGATCAGATTGGAAGCCAGAAGATTGTGGTTCTATTCCTAATTCTGCCAATGGTTAAGGGCACGGTCTGCATGTCCAAGGGCACATGTTTCACAAATATAGAAAATTGGGGATAATGATATCTAACTACCTTTGTAAAGTACATTGAGATCTATGGTTTCCCTGGGGCAAATAAAGTTTGCATTCTTGAAGACTAGCACTGGCATTTACCTTAAACGCATGATATTTGATTACTAATGTAACTCATCTTAAAATATTTAAGTAGAAGAAAATATAAATAAGAAAATAAAGTATATTGGACTAGATGATTCAACAGAATTTTGATGCAAAAGCCAAGTAAATTGTAAATTAATGGTTCTTTAGACACATAACTGCTTTGTTCTTTTAATCCTATGCTATTTTAATTTTGTAGACTCTAATACTTCCAAAATAAGTTGTATAAATTTACTTACAGAAGATTTAATATCTTTTGCTCGGTTTGCATACTTAAGAGTGTTGTAAGTGTCATCATAGAACATAGAAGAAGGACTAACAGCAGCTATCATTATAGTCCGACAATTCCCTCCAAGAGAATCTTTCAGTAAACGAGTAAGCTTGCTGTTACGATAAGGAATGTGTTTCTTGCTCTGGAATAAAAAGTGACAAGTGTTTTTATGGATTATGGAAGTTAGTATATTTGACCTACCTTAAAAGTCTGTTTTAAGACTTAATAATCCCACGAAGACAACAGTACATTCATTAGTGGCAAGTGGTAAAGCCTTATAATCTTTCACTTCCATTAGTAATCTTCCTCCAAATCACACTATCCACTTTAAATCTTTCCCCACAAAAATCAAGGGTTAGTGCATTTATTGCTTGAATTTTTGAAAGTTAGCCATTTGCTTTCTATACCCTAGATAGCTGAGAATGGTGATTTTTGTGATGCGGACAGCCTTGTACTGGCTCAGAAAATGGACTATGGTGGAATCTTTATCATCTATATTAAAAACAAACAAAATAAGTTATCTACCTCTCGGAACAGTTGTTCTTTGAGATGCGTTGCTCATGTCCTTCCAAGTAGGTGTGCTGTCTGCACAGTCGAAAGGTTTTTCCCCTAGCGGTACCAGTCAGGTTGGCTGTGCAGTTCCCTGGAGTCGCGCCTTCATGGCAGTGTATATAGGTCTCCGCCAACCTGCTGCCTTTCAGTTCCTTCTTGCCGGATACTCCGACAGAGGGAGGCGGGTGGGTCTTGGAATGGACATGAGTTACACATCTCGAAGAACAACAGTTATGAGAGGTAGGTAACTGTTTTCTCTTCAAGTGATTGCTCATGTAGATTCCAAGCAGGTGACTCCCAAGCCTTACTAGGAGGCGGGGTCGGAGTTTATGGAATCTCTGATTGTAGTACTGCTCTGCTGAAAGCTGCATCATCTCTGGTCTGCTGTGTAATTGCGTAGTGCGATGTAAAGGTGTGGACTGACAACCACATCGCTGCCCTGCAGAGGTTTTGGATAGGAATTTGTGCCAGAAACGCAGCTGAGGATGCCTGCGCCCTTGTGGAGTGTGCTATCAGTGCAGGAGCAGGTATCTTTGCCAACTCATAACATACCTGAATACAGGACGTGATCCAAGAAGAGATCCTTTGGGATGAGAATGGAAGCCTCTTCATGCGCTCCGCAATCGTAATGAAGAGTTGTGGTGATTTTCAAAACGGCTTTGTTCTTTCAATGTAGAAGGCTAATGCTCGTCTGACATCCAGGGAGTGGAGCATTCGTTCCCTGTTGCTAGCGTGTGACTTAGGAAAGAACACAGGCAGAAAAATATCCTCGTTCGCATGGAATTGTGAAACTACCTTCAGGAGGAAGGGCGGGGATGGTCGCAACTGCACCTTATTCTTATAGAAGGCCTTGTATGGTGGCTAGCCTTAAGCTCAGCGACCCTCCTGGCTGAAGTTATAGCTACCAAGAATGCTACTTTCCAGGAAAGGTAGAGGAGAGAACATGTTGCTACAGGCTCAAAAGGAGGTCCCATCAATTTAGAGAGCACAAGGTTGAGATCCCCTGGGGGAATTGGCTGTTTTACTTGAGGGTAGAGCCTATCTAATCCCTTGAGAAAGCAGCCCACTATGGAGTTCGTGAAAACTGAGCGACCAGCCAAACGGGTGGAAAGTTGAGATAGCTGCTAGGTGCACTTTTATTCAGACCTTGCTGTTTTAGATGCAAGAAATAGTCCAGGATAAAAGGAATCAATGACTGAAAAGGGGGAGTGTGTTTTTGTAATGCCCAAATGGAGAATCTTTTCCACTTGGCCAGATAGGTGGCCCTAGTGGATGGCTTCCTGTTGCTAAGGAAGACTTCTCTAACAGAGTCTGAGCATGTGAGATCAGAGAGGTTTAACCACGGAGTTTCTATGCCGTGAGATGGAGAGACTTCAGACTGGGATGCTGGAGACAGCCATGGTCCTGGGTGATCAAGTTTCGGACCAGGGGCAAGGTTATAGACATGTCCACTGACAGGTCTAGAAGCATGGTGAAGCACTGCTGGCGGGCCACACTGGTGCTATTAAGATAATTGATGCTCCCTCCCTTCTGACCTTCAGCAGGACCTTGTGTACCAACAGGAAGGGCGGAAAAGCATAGAGTAGATAGTCCCTCCAAGGGACGAGAAAAGCATCTTTGACACAGCCCAGGCTGTGATTCAGGAAGGAGAAAAATTGGTGAGACTTCCTGTTGTACTTTGTTGCAAGCAATATATCTGGGGAAGCCCCAACCGTTGGAAGATGTTGATCACAACATCTGGGTGGAGGGACCACTCGTGACTGAAATGTGAAATGACCTGCTCAGATGATCGGCCAGTTCGTTCTGGGAATCTGGAAGGTAGGATGCCTCCAGGTGTATCGAATGGGCAATGCAAAAGTCCCACAGCTTAAGGGCTTCCCGGCACAGGGGAGGAGAGAGCACCACCCTCTCTGTTTATTGCTGTTGTGTTGTCGGTCAATACCGATACATATCTACCCTCTAGATGGGCCTGAAGCGTCAGGCAAGCAAGGCGGACTACCCTCAGCCCCTTAACGTTGATGTGCAGCAAAAGTTCTGCTTGGGACCAGAGGTCCTGAGTCCTGCGACTTCCTAAGTGTACCCCCCAACCCATCGTCAATGTGTCTGTTACTAGAGACAATGAGGGTTGAGGCCCGGAGAAGGGCATTCCCCCACACACCACTTGTGGGTTGAGCCACCACTTGAGGGATTCGATAACCGGGGGAGTGAGTGTAATCATCTTGTCTAGGTGGTCTCTATTTGGTCTGTACACCGAGGCTAGCCAAGCCTGAAAAGGATGGAGACGCAAGCTGGTGTGCTGTACTACATATGTACATGCGGCCATATGGTCGAGCAGCTTCAGGCAATTCTGTGCCGTAGTAGTGGGTATCGCATGAGTTCCTCTATGATGGTGCCCACTGTGAGAAAGCAAGTGTTTGGAAGGAAAGCCCTGGCTTGACCAGAGTCCAGGAGAGCACTGATCAATTCTATTCTCTGAGTTGGGTTTAAGGTCGACCTTGCCACATTTAGTATCAGGCTGAGCCTGTGGAACGTTGTCCAAATTAGGCTCAGATGGGCCTCCACTTGGGCCCTGGAGCAGCCTTTAATTAGCCAGTCATTGAGGTACGGGAATACTTGTACCTGCCGCTTCTGCAGGACGGCTGCCATGATTGCCATGCACTTGGCAGCCCCTCGGGTGTCCACCAAGAGGCCGAAGGGGAGAACCGTAAACTGATAGTGAGCGTTGCTGATCATAAAGCGGAGGAACCAACTATGGGGTGGGACTATGGACAAGTGAAAATACATGTCCTTCAAGTCGAGGGTGGCGTACCAGTCCCCCAGATCCAGAGAGGGGATAATGGAGGCCAGAGAGACCATGCGTAACTTTATCTTCATGAATTTGTTGAGGTTTCGCAAGTCTAAAATAGGTCTGAACCCACCCTTGGCCTTCGGGATTAGGAAATACTGGGAATAAAATCCCCTCCCCCTGAATTGTAGAGGGACCTCCTCTATCACCCCGAGTTGTAGCAGTGTTCGCACCTCCTGCATGAGAAGTTGCTCATGAGAAGGGTCCCTGAAGAGGATCAGGGAAGGAGGATAGGAAGGCGGGAGGGAACAGAATTGGAGAGAATATCCCAATTCTACCGGGCTCAAAACCCATTGGTCTGAGGTGATTTGTGCCCAGGCATGGTAGAAATGGGATAGACGATTCACTAAGGGAAGAAATCCGGGATGTGAACCGGTGAGTCGCCCCTGGGCGCACCCTCAAAAGTTTAGCTTTAGCTTCACTGAGCCCTGGCCCTGGTTAGAGGAGGATTGAGAGGGCCCCGCTTCTTGCTATAGTCCTGCCTAGGCAGAGCTGGGTAGAAGCAAGGAGCAGGCTGTGGTTTAAAATGCTTCCTTTGAGGGGCTGGTGTATGAATCCCAAAGGACTTCAGAGTTGCCCTTGAGTCCTTTAGGCTGTGGAGCTTAGTGTCTGTTTGCTCCGAGAAGAGCCCTACACAGTCAAAGGGCAAGTCCTGAATGGTCTGCTGGAGCTCATGCAGGAGTCCTGATCCCTGAAACCATGAGCTTCTTCTCATAGCTATGGCTGTTGCCATGGTACAGGTTGCCGAGTCTAAGGAAACCTGTAAGGAGGTCCTCGCTACAACCTTGTCTTCCTCCAGGACAGCAGCAAATTCAGAGTGGGAGTCTGCCAGAAGAAGCTTTTTACATTTGGACAAGGTGTTCCAGGAATTAAAACTATAGAGGCTGAGGACTGTCTGTTGGTTGGGAACTTGAATACCTTCCTACCAAAGAGGTCCAGCTTTCTAGCCACCTTGGACTTAGGGGTCGGTCCCAGCTGTCCCTGTCTTCTCTTCTGGTTGGCTGCCTCCACCACCAGAGTGTCCGGCTGAGGGTGAGTGAACCAGTACTCATAACCTTCTGAAGGGATAAAGTACTTTCCCCATCCCTCCCCCCAACTTTTGCCATGTAGGGGAAAAAAAGGCGGGCATTTGCCACAACGCTTTTGTAGTGTTATTGATGGTTTTAATGAGAGGCAAAGCCACCCTTGAGTGACCCTTCAGCACCAGAATATCAACCAAGGGGTCGGTCTCCTCTGCCTGCATGCCCAAATTTTGAGCCACCCTTCTGATCAATTCCTGGTGGGCTCTGTTGTCCATGGCTGGTAGAGTGGTGGTTGTGCCTGCCATGGCTTTATCAGGGGAAGATGAGGAAGATGCCCCATGGGGCACTGGGTTTTTCTGCCTCTCTGGTTTACGGGGATCCCCTTACACTGAAGTGCCCTGCGTGATGGCAGTAGTGATGCTGGCCTCCATGCCTGTTTTGGTACTGGCCCCGGCTCCTGCCGCTATTTCGGTGCTGACCTGTGTGCCCAACTCACGTCCACGCGGAGGTTCGCGGGCAACAAATACGGATGAAGATGGAGGGACCTGTGCCTCCGAAACCACAGACAAAGATCTCGACCCCGTCCTTTAGACTTGGTGGTAGGCCCACGGGGTCCAGAAGCGTCACTGAGCCAGTGCCTGCCACTGTGGTGGCCATGCCATTATAGGCAAAGGCTGCCCTTCCTCCTGTCTGGAGCGGTGCCACAAACAGTGCCGACTTCGCCCAGAGGTGTATGATTCCTCCTCTGATGAGGACTCTGAGCCCAGTGACCAAAGTGGTGTGGAGTGCGATGGTGCTGGGGTGAAGACGAGCGGTGCCGCATTATCGCTGGCTTGCCCTTAGAGGGCACGGTGCCTCTCTGCGGTGGTGCCAGTGCCCGGATGGGGGACTACTCTGTCATTGCTATGAGGTCTCTGGCTGCCTCAAAAGGTGTCCTTCATGGAGGGGAGGTCTAAATCCTCCTCTCAACCCTCCCGGCACCAGGGAGTCCATTAGACCCATACTCGACAGACCTCCCTGTGAGGCCAGAGTCGTTGGTGCTGGCTGAGTAGGAGAAGGAGGAGGGTGTCCCGGCATGGGACGCACCCCATCGGTGTCTCCTCGTTTCACTGCTTTAGTGGGAGAGCAACCTCTGCCTGACATCTTCTTTTTGTGCGACACCGGCAAATGGGAGCGGTGCCAGGTGCTCGCACCAAAGGAGGTCTTGAGCACCGGGGACTGGTGGTGCCGAGGGTCCCTGGAGCCCAAGTCCTTTCTCGGCATGTGGCCTCTGTTACCAAGGCGCTGTTCACCGAAGTGCTGGGCTTGGGGTCGGACGTTGCTGAAGCTGGCTGGGGATGAAGGGCTGACTCCATGAGGAGCCATTTCAGGCTGAAGTCTCTCTCCTTTTTTGTCTTTGGGCAGAAGCCTCTGCAGTTTTTACACTTATCAGTCTGATGGGCTTCCCCCAAAGACTTTAAACAGGAGTTGTGTGGGTCTCCCTTTGCCATGGATTTTAAACAAGACCTGCATGGCTGAAAACTTTGAGACCGAGGCATGCCCCAGTAGCTGGGAGGGGAAACAGTGCGGGAAAACCCCCAACTGAAACACATCTAAGATAAGTAAAAACTACTTGACTAACCAATACTAAGTTTTGAACTATTTATAGGGTCAACAACAAAGAGTCCACTAGGGGATCGCTTGCTGTAACAAGAGAGCTGCTCAAACGACCATCACTAGCGGTAAGAAGAAACTGAAGAGGCAATGGGTCGGCAGGGACCTATATACAACATCTTGAAGGCGCGACTCCAGGGGGCTCCACAGCCAACCCGACGCGTACTGCCGGGAGAAAACGGTCCGATGACCGTGCATGCAGTGCGTGCACACCTACTTGGAATCAACATGAGCAATCACTCGAAAAATAATCTTTTCACAATACCCATTGAATCGGCATCAGATAAGATTGTAGCTACTAAGGACCTCATCCTGCACCAAATAAATCCACAGGGTAAGATTCCCATAGACACAGGACCCAAATGCTCACAGGCCCTTGTAGCCTTAGAGATTTGGTGGCTTTGTCAGGGCCAGCAAGGGAATAAAACCCTAAAATCCTTCCACTCCTCCTTCTGGGCTTGAGGAGAGCTCCATGGCTGAAGGATGCAGCACACATTTATTGGCTCCTGTATATCCAAGAGGACTTATAACCCTCCTCCCTGCTCAGGGCTGCTATTCCATGCCAGGAAGGAATGCTCCACACTCATGGGGGTTAGAGTACTGAGAACTGGTAGGTAAGGTCCAATGGGAAGAAAATCTAAAGGAAAAAGTTGTTCGGGAGAGTTGGCAGTTTCTCAAGGAGACGTTATTAAAAGGCACAACTGCAAACTATCCTGATGCAAAGGAAAGATAGGAAAAAATAGGAAGAGGTCAATAGGGCTCCATCAGGAGCTCTTTAATGACCTGAAAATCAAAAAGGAATCCTACAAAAAGTGGGAACATGGAAGAATTGCTAAGGAGGAGCACAAAAAAAGAAAAAAAATAGTACAATCATGTAGGGACAAAATCAGAAAGGCTAAGGCACAAAATACATAGTATGAGACACAAGTTAGTAAGAAGTGGTTCTTTAAATATATTAGGAGCAAGAGAAAGATGAGATACACTGTAAGTTCCCTACTTAGAGGGGAAGGAGAGCTAATAACTGATGACATCAGAGTGCTTAAAGCCTATTTTGCTTCAGTCGTCACTAAAGAGGTTAATGGTGACCAGATAGTCAACACAATTATTATTAATAAGGGGGAAGGAATGAAAACCAAAATAGGGAAAGAACAGATTAAAGAATATTTAGATAAATTGGATGTACTCAAATTGGTTAGGCCTGATGCATTCATTCTAGGGTACTTAGATTAAGGAACTAGCTAAAGTAATTTTGGAAGCATTAACAACTGTCTTTGCAAACTCATGGAGGACAGGTAAGGTTCCAGAGGACTGGAGAAGGGAAAACATAAAACCTATCGCTAGAAAGGGAAACAAGGGGGACTTTGGGATTTATAGATCAAACAGTCTAACTTTCTTTAATTTTTCCAGTTGCTCTGCAACTATCAATCAATTTGTAACCACGGTAGCTGAAGTCGACGTACTTAGATCGACTTACCGTGGTGTCTTCACCACGGTGAGTTGACTGCTGCCGCTCCCCCATCAACTCTGCCTGCGCCTCTCACCGAGCTGGAGTACAGGAGTTGATGAGAGAGCGCTCAGTGGTCGATTTATCACATCTAGACTAGATGCGATAAATCGGCCCCCGCTGGTTTGATCGCTGCCCGCCAATCCGGCCGGTAGTGTAGACATACCCTCAGTTAGCAGGGATCTACTCCTTCCTGCTTCTCAGTTGCTATTGCAGAGTTGCCTGCTTCTAATCAGCTTCCAGAAGGCTCTTCAAAAATTATCTAGCAATGCATTTTATATTATGAAGTGAAGACTGTAAGCAAAAGGAAGGCATTTTCCCCCTTCCAGATAAACTGCCACTGCTGTAAGTACTCATGATGGGAAGACACAAAGTGCACTTTCAATACTGAACCTGAATACATAGTGCAAGCAGCAGTGTTAAAAATGTAATAAATTATTTTAATATATAAAACTGAATTATTTTATTATGGAATATTCTGTAACCCTGTGATAAAGTGATGACTAAATCCAGTGCAACTAAGACAGACCGCTGAAAGAATATTTAGTTTTTCTTTCTTCACAAGTTTCCTGCTGGCTAATTCTATAACTAATACAAAAGAGCGAGATGAAGTAATTAGTGCCATAGGCTAATGCCAATACTTTGCAAACATTTAACTATAAAAGAATTATGAAAAAGCCCTAACCATGTGAAAATATTGAGTTGGAGCATCAGGACTCCAGCTTAATGGGTGACAGTACAGCAACCACAAAGACAGCAAGAGGCACTTCACCTTCAAAAAGATTGATGCCACAGCTGCATTTATGATTACAATAGAAGTTATTCTTTTAGGGTCTTCCATTAAATATGCATTTTAGGCTTTTTTAAGGACTGCAGTTATGCAACAAACACAACCATTTAGCATTATCAACTTTATTATTTAAAAATGTCATGAGAGTTTGTTTAAACATAAGAAAAGATTTTGGGATTGTTCACTTCTGAAAGTGAATGAAAGTAGTTAGATAAGTTATTATTAAGGATATTAAATATAATTAGGTAAGGACCAATAGTGTGTTTGGCACTGTACAGAATGCAACTAGCTCCTGCCCCATTATGAGTACACTTACAATCTAAGAACCAAGGTGGGTGAAGTAACATCATCAGGTCTAGATCTGGGGAAGAGCTCTGGGTGGCTCAAAAGCGTGTCTCTCTCACCAACAGAATTTGGTCCAATAAAAGATATTACCTCACCCACCTTGTCTCTCTAACATCCTGGGACCGACATAGCTACACCTACACTGGATAATATAAGAACCAGATAGATAAGACTAGATAATACCTAGCTCTTAATACAGCACTTTTCATGCGTATGTCTTAAAGTGCATTCAGAGACCTAAAGAAGATTGCAAGTTTTGTTTTATTTTTCTCTCTCATAAGAATTAGTTTTTCCTGATTTCACTCAATGTAATAATGGAGTGGAGAAAACTATTTTTTAACTTTTTATAATACTGAGGAAGAAACAAGTATATTAGAATTATCTGAAGGAGGACAGCAGAGATCTAGCATATTAGATATGTGGCGCAAGTATGTACTTGGCCCAACTTAACCATTCCGCCACTGCTGCTATCCATCCTACCATGGCTACAATGCTATTTATATGCGTGCTAGCTTAATAAAAGCTAGTGTGAGCATGTGTACGTGAGCAGGGGAATCACCACCTTAGCTTGAAGTGTTATTCCTGTGGGAATTCTGCGCCACTGCACATGTAGAATATGCACAGAAATTAATGTTTTTTGAGCAGAATTTCCTTTTCCTTCACAGAAATGAGCTGCAGAGCTGCTGGCTGCCACTAGGGGCTACTGGACCCAGCAGAGCCCAGCTCGCACACAGAAGACACTGCCAGGGGAAGAGGGAGGGAGCTGGAGGGTTCGGAGCTGCTGCAGCTCTCAGCATGCCCTGAAGGAAGGAGGCAGCCTGCAGGAAACTCCATACAAGCCTGGGACCTAGCATCACGCTGTTTCTCCCTCTGGATCCATGGGCTCTGGGTGTATGCATGCGCAAATGTCTGGGCTAGGGGCCCACAGCTGGGGTCTGGGTGGGGAAGGAGTAGGGGGTGATTGGCCTGGGGGTGTGTGGCTGGACTTGGGGGATAAGAGGTGTGGATTTCTGGCCCCCCTTCTGGACTCTCGCGGGGAGGAACTGGATTGTCATAGGGGCTTCCTTAACTCTCTACTCCTGGAGGAATTTTTGTGTCTCTGTATTGTTATAGACATAGTTGCTGATTGGTATTTTGAAATAAATTACCAAAATAATTGAAACTGGTGTGATTATATAGTATTATTTTGACAAATAAAATTTGCAGAATTTTAAAATATTGTGCACAGAATTTTCCCAGGAGTTAAGTGTAGACATAGCTCTAGGGAGCAAGAAGGAGCTGGAGGAGGGATGTAAAGAGAGGATTGACATGGCTTTACTGGTAGATAAGGAAGAACTTTAACGGCTGCATTTTAGATGTACTTTAGAGGAGTGATATGGGTTTTAGGGAGCCCAGAGAGGAAGAGGGGTTACAGTAATCAAGTCAAGAGATGTTTAGCCAACAGGACAAAAAAGAATGGTAATTTTAAAAATGTTGAATACAAAGAAAAGACAAGATGAGGTGACAGGCTGGAGAGAAAGTTAATTTTGTTTCTGAATTCTTCTCTCTCTTTGTACATGAGCAGACATACGTACACACAAATTAGATAAACTGTCCAACTATCTTTGTTTTAACCTCCTGCCAAATAAGTATGAGTGTTTCTTGGCCCAATTTATCCAAGTTAACTGGCAAGAAGAGGAAAATAACTATATTTTTACCTCACTGCCTGCTCAGGGAATGGGGAGGGAATTTCCTTTGTACTGACACTAGCATGTGCTACTCCTTCAGATTTCATATCACATTGGGTTTATTTTTCCTAGCACAAGTTTCTTTATGGTACAGCTTGCTGAAGGGGTTTGACAGTTACTCTTCCACAATTTAGCTCTGCAGTTCTCTGGTGCTGTTGATGTTGCAATACATTTTCTGTCAGATGAAATTTACAAGCACATTACCCTGCTTGACAGAAACAGTGAGCCACAAGGATTTCCTGAGGAGAAACTCCCACATGCTGTGTGAGACATTTTGCTGGCTTTTCTTTTGGCTGGGGTAACATTTTTCAACTATACCAATTACATAGCCACCCTGACACAAACTTTCAAAAACATAAACATTGAGTGAAATGTGCCTTGACTCCAGAAGGAAAAATACCCTCAGTCTTTTTTCTCCAATTATTTAAAACCATTTGGAAGACTGTATATCAGTGGTCTCAGGGCCCACAACTGTGTTGTTAATGTAAGATTTGTCCAACATAGCATGTGTGGCTATAGAGGACAGGAATCTTAAGTTCTTAAGGCTCCAAGTTACAGGACTCCGTTACCAAGAAGAATGGGCATATGGCTCCTTTGTTCAGTTACTGAAAACTCAGCATGGGGTAGCATGAAAACAATAAAACATTAAGCACCTGGAGACTCTGCCAACATTTAGGATGCCAAGCTTCTTGAAAGGTTCAGAAAGGAAAAGCTAAAGTTCCAAATTAGAGCTATGGTTTCCCCACTATATTATCTGATTTATCATTTGAATTGCAAACTTTTTAGTTTTGTAATAAAGAGGCAGCATGGTACATTAATAGGACACCATGCTAAGCATCAGGAGATAAAGGTTTTGTCACTCATTTGTTGTGTGACTTAGCCAAATTGCAATCTGTGCCTCATTATCCCCATTTTACCAATGGGGAAAAAGAATACTTACATACTTTTGTCAAGCGGGCTTTATATTAACATGCCATTATTAATAATCTGCAAATCTCAAGTATTTGCATATAATGAATAATCACACCTGCAACACAGAGGTTATGAAACTTTGAAGAGAACGGCCTACAGCTGCAACATGTAATTTTTAAAATCCGATGTTCCATCACTTAGCTCCACACTGAAAGTAACCAGTAATTTGATGGAAATCTCCAAAGCAACAATCTGCTCTCTCAAACATATCTACCTGTGAGGCATTATCCTGAGAAATAATATAATATGAATACAGGAAACATATGCATAAAACAAAACACAAACCTAAAATCTAAGGGCTATATTCTGTTGTCTCCGGTGCACATCTCCTACCAATGTTAGCAGAAGCCATACTGAAACTGCCTAAGGAAGAATTTGGCCGTTTGTCTTAGATACCCCTCTCCCCCTTGTGTTTATTTCTCTCTCCTGTATTTAGGCTCATTGATAAAATTAACTCTCCTTTTCTTCCTGCTATCCAGATTAGGGTTTCTATAAGTCCCACCTTTTCTCAATATATCCCATATACTGCAAGTCTAGCTGAAAAAAGTCAGTTATCTTTGCTTAGGGAATCCCCCTTAAACCTGCCTCATCAATATGATGCCATGAAGTCACTTTGTATTCCACAAGTAAAATTACCAAAGTGGCAACCCTAAGCAGTACGTTCTTATTCTTGGTTTTCACTCCATTTTGTTACACTAAATCCATGCGTCACAGTGAAATGTGAGGAGAGGTGAGGTAAGAGAAACCAAGAGTCACATCTACAGTAATTATGGATTTGAAAAAACAAAGACCATTTATGAATAAGTAGGTAACTAATTGGACAATTATTTTAGAAAATACCTGTCCTGCAACACTTAACATGAATGCTGAGCACTGAGAATAGATCAAGTAGTCTATTCTTTAAACCTAAGTATAAAGGAGTGAAAAAAATTCAACGTAATTTGCAGCACATTGCTTCAGATTTCGGTTAGTTTCTTGATTGAATGCAGGGCCAAGTTAAAAAAAAAAAAAAAGTGGTCATTTAATAGCTTCCACTGGGAAAAAGACAAGACAATTCTAGTACACATCATGCTACAAAAATGAAGGGAGCCAAAAATATTTCTGTGATCTGGAATATGGACTATTGTTTGTGACGTGGCAATTCACTATCTGATATTTTTTCATTCTTAAATTATAGGTTTGTTTTTGCCTGTGTTCCCATTTATTTTATGTACTAGGATTTTGGCTCAGCATGTTATGGTTGTAAAAATAACCTCCAATGTGAACCAAATGTAAACTTATCCACTATCATCTTCCTAAATATGCAGAAAGCTTTGATGTATCCATTGCTGTGCTCATAGCTTTGCAAAACATCAGCAACAGAGTGGAATTAGCAAGATTGGTCAGTTTCTCCACTGCTGCTCAGAACAAATTGGGCAGCAGTGAAATTGTCAAAAAATCATGTCTATTACATGCCGATGCTGGAACTCAAAAACAAAAGGCTAAGATGAGTAGAGTAGAGACCAGTCTCCCCTAAGCACCAGGCAGGCTGAGGGATAAGGGGTGGAAAATGCTAGTGGAAGAGAAAAAAACAAAACAAAACAAAACCACAACCCTTTCTTCTCTGTTCCAGCAGACAGAAAGAAGCAGAGCTTCATGTTTATATAACACTCACTAGTCAAGAGTTGATGAGAAATATTGAGCTTCTGAAAATCAGGGTTTGCTGTGTCTGGATATGGAAGAAATCTAGGTATACTCCCCATTGCAAGCAGCTGGGGGTGTGACTTAGGCTCTCAAGACACAGTCCCAGACCTTACTGCTGGTGTTCTCCATCTTCTATTGTGTATTGTTTGCTGGAAAGCATGTTTAACCCTCTGGCTAGTAAGTTTATGTTTCCTCCCTTCTCCCTCCAAGCCTTGAATTAAAAGTAGCCTGCTTGGAGCCACTTCTAAATTTGCTTTTTTTAAAAAAAGGGATGTCCCAAGGTAGAGAGTATGCAACACACCGTGAAAGAAAAACCTTACCCATAAGTCTACCCCCCTGAAGTACAGAATCATTAGATCCTGCTCTAGGAGATGCCCAGCATACACTAGATTCTTGATGTTACACTCTCCACACAACTATGCTGCAGTCTGGAGCCAGCTTATAGGGGTAATACCAGTGTTTCTGAAAAAAATTATATTACATTATGTGTGTGTGTAATCAAATATAACACATAATACAATTGCTGTAATCTGTTAACATCTTATTTTATATTCCATGGGATCTCTTCAAAAAAAGACAGCAATGTTGTAATATAATATTTAAACACTAAAGTCCACAGCCAGCTGGCACAAGTTAATAACATCCCCCAAGCTTCTCTAACATGTCTTGGAGCAGAAAATCAGGGCACTCTAACAGTTCTTTTGCGTCTTGCTTATTTCTTTCCCCCTCTCCTGGGCTGCTGGGAGAGGGAGGAAGCAAAGACCCATTCTGCAATAGGCACTCCCTACACTCAAAGAACAGGAGTACTTGTGGCACCTTAGAGACTAACAAATTTATTCGAGCATAAGCTTTCGTGGACTACAGCCCACTTCTTCGGATGCTCAGTTGATCTCCTTGCCTTCTCTCCCTGGGGCTCCTACATCCTAGCAGGGAAACAGGCAATAAAGTAGCCAGTGATACTCTTCTCCATTCCCTGCGACTCAGCAGATGGCCAATGGTAGAGAGGTGAAGCAGCTGTAGCAAGAACTGAACAGTTGCTGTTCAGAGCACTTTAGCCTCACATCAAAGTTGCTTTGGGTGGCTGCAGGGAAAGCAGTTCAGATTCTAAGGCCAGAGAGGACCATTATGATAAAAAAGGGACCAGCCTCTTACTTCCTCCCTGTTGCAACAGGAGTGGCCCAGACACTGAAAAGGTGCAGTGTGGCTCAGGAATACATCTTCAGTTCATAATCAAATTGAAGTTTTCTTAATATAGTTGCCCACAAGGGTCACAGAGGTCACAAATGGCCCCAGCCCACATGTGGGATACTACTGTGGTAGATGTTATAAGCCATGGCTCACAATCATGGAAAGATTCTAAAGCAGTTTAACTGAAGGTAGGCCACATCTGTTGGTCAATTGTAATGACAGTACACAAACACAACCCTCAATTCTGAACCCTAAGTTTCAATGCAGTTATAAATGGTCCTGTCCATAACCACTCTCTCCATTTTATCAACAAGACCAGTAGCAATCCAATGAAACAAGAAAGAAAAGGCTAGTAGGGACAGGAAATGGCAATACATTCAGACAACTTTAATAGTAACTTTTTCCCCCTCCTTCATGAAGATACTTCTGCAGATCCCTCAAGAAGGCACTTATGTAAATAAGGACTGATGGACTTATCCCTGAAATTAACTTCCGATCTGGCTGTAGAGTTGAGAGTACTGCTGAATACATGAAATAAGTGAATTTCATTACATAAATCACATCAGTTTCAATTATTTTGGTAATTTATTTCAAAAGACCGGTCAGCAAGTATGTCTGTAACAATACAGACACAAACAAAAATCGCCTCAAGAGTAGAGTTAAAGAAACACCTACAACAACCCAGTTAGTGTTTCTCTGCTCAGAGCCCAGCCAGGGGGCCAGACACCCACAACTCCTCCCCACCAGAGCCCAGCCAATACACCCAAACCCCTCTCCCCCAGTCGCAGAATCCCCCCGGCACAGATACCCGCACCCTCTCCCCCGAGCCCAGCTGCAGGGCTCCTCCCTTGCCCAGATATCTGCATCCGCTCCCCCCCAAACCCAGTCACAGTCCCCCACCCCCGTGCCTTCTCCCCCTGAGCTCATCCACGGGGCCACCCTTGCCTAGATACCTGCTCCCCCTCCTCCCCAGAGCCCAGCTGTGGCCCCCCCAGCCCAGACAGCTGGCCCCCAGAGTCAAGGAGGGAGAAACAGCCCGATGCTTGGTCCCAGGCTTGCATGGAGTTTCCTGTGTGCCACTGTCCCCTTCCCTTAGGGCATACTGGGAACTGCAGCTGCCTTTAGCTCCCCCTACCCAACTCCCCAGGCAGTGTCTTCTATGTGTGAGCTGGGCTCGGGGAGGAGTTCAGCAGCCCCTAGTGGCGTCCAGCAAACTGCAGTCCATTTCGGTGGGGGAAAGGAAATTCTGGGCACACATTAATTTTTGCAAAATTCTGCATTGCGCAGTGGCGCAACATTCCCCCAGGAGTACTTATGGAGATGAGACACAGAAATGGCTATTCCTCTGGTGGAATGGATTTTAAGTTTGTTTTGCTGCCCCAACTCCTGCCTGCTCAGAACAGGCTTGACTACATAGTTTTAAATTTTGTAATATTTGGACAGATATTACTTCCCCTTGACTTTTTTCCCCAAAGGCCATGAACAAGAAGAATGAGTTCTGGAACAGCGTGGTACTCTATCAGGAATAGTGCTATACTCTTTTTGTATTTAGTTTAAGCTCACAAGCCTCTCTGAATATGCTTGGAGGCTTTGGAGAAGAGATGGGAAAGAAATAAATGGTTTGGTTTATCTTTGGCATAAACTTTGAATGGTGACACGTTATTTCATCATTGGGAAATATTGTACAAGAAGAGAGTCCTTCACCTAAGCTTGGATTTCACTAAGGCTACCTAGATGAGATGGCAGCTCATGAAGAAACTGAAGGAAAATAATGAAATGGTCAAACAACATAACCCCAGTGGTTCTAAAAGAGCAGCCAGGAAGGTCACATTCCAATAGAGACCAGGTTGTGGGATACAGATCTGAGAAACCGTTCAAGTAACATTTTACAACAAATGGGTGAAGAATGAAGTTTGCTAGAAAGGGCAATAAAACACTGAAAGCCATAAAACACTCACATTCTGCACGTGTTAATGATTTGTTAATTACGTCTTCCTTACAAACTCTGTGATTCTCAATGATACTCTTTAGCTGCAGTATTACAAACTTCATTTCATTATTGTGATGTCTCAAACAATTTCTCTTTTGTGTTATTTAAAATGACCTAAAGCAAACTTCAGAGAAGAAATAGCCACTTAATGAATCTTGAGACATAATCCTTCCTCTTCTTTATCTACAGTAGGTAATTTAGTATCGGGGAAGCAGGCAAGGGTTTAGGAGACATCAATATTATAAACCCTAGGGCAAAAAGATTTCCTTTTACAAACATGAATTCTAGGATGTTTGTGGGACAGGAACAAAAACTTACTTACCCTTATGAATCTCTCTCTCGGAGGCATTTTTGGTACGTAACAAGGGGATCCTAGAGTGACACTTTATTCAGGCACAATGCTTAAAGCCTGGACATATTTCTCATTGGATAAATGTACTAAAGCTAAATATAGCACACTGCTTTTCTCACCATTTTTATATAAAAAAACTACATATAGTTAAGCTACCTAATTACTACAAAAATTCTAACTAAACTAATTTGGCAATCAAGGACAAGAAGATGCTGGTACTGAGACTGATAGCACCAGTGATACAAGAAGCATTCAGGACTCTTATAAAAGGCCCCTGCCCTATAAGTGCACATGAAATGTGACATTGGCACTCAATGCGTGCTCACCATACAATAGTTAAGCTGCTTTAGATTGTTCAGTGATTGCAAAGTATAGCAGACTATTCCTATAGTGAGAATCCACAGAGAAAGAAGTTTTTATATATTTTCTAAATTAGTGCACAAATTAGAAAATATAATACAAGGTTGTATTCTTTTTAATATGATATTCCCTCTGGTTAAACAGTATAAGGAAAAGTTGACACGTGTGCACGTTTATTGTATTTGAAACAAAGCAGCACTTACCTTTGGATCCGCCAAGGCATTAATGACATTTCCAAGAGCTAGCAGTGAACGGTTAATGTTGGTCCCTTCTCTAAAACGAGCTCCTTTGGAATTTGTAGCACTGGCACGTTCAGACCCTGCCAGGTCAATGAGGGACATTTTGGCAATACGAACATTTTGACTGATACTTGCTGTTTTATCTTGCTGCCTTAAATAAATCTATAAAGAAAAAATTTGCAAGGATTTAAAAAAAAAAAAAAAACCCCACCAACCTATTGCCAAACAATGGCTCTTATTTAAAGGACAATACAATTCCACATCATAAGGATGGTTACATTAAAATGTTTGTTTAGGTGTTTACAATCTACTGCCTAGAGTTGTTAGTCTGTACATACTGAAATATTAAGCAGAAATTACTATTTAAGGGAGAGGGGCAGAGTGCGATAATTTTAAAGATTATCTGCTCCCCTCCAATAAGTCCTAACATTATATGCTCTCCACTTTACATAGTAATAGGAAAAAATTCAAGTTTACCTGTTAAAGACACAATGCACTTTCAAATCAGTCTTGCAGACTTCAGACTAAAATGGCTTTTCTGTCTTCGAGATGTATATAATACAATTGTCATTTTAAATGTAACGTGTCTCTTCCAAAAAGACTTTTTAGATTCACAGTGTAGAGTCCCAAGTGCCGTAGGAAAAGAGTGGATGTTCTGGTCTTCAGTAAAGAGAAGTTACTGGTAAGTAAATGTAGCTCAGCAGTATTGCCTGTCCATTTACATTGTGGAAAAAAAGATTGCCTACCTTTTCATAACTGTTGTTCTTCGAGATGTGTTGCTCATGTCCAGTCTATTCTAGGTGTGCGTGTGCCCACATGCACACTCAAAGATTTTTGTCTTAGTGGTATCCGTAGGGTTGGCTGTAGCGCCCTCAGGAATGCCACACTCATGCGTTGGTATAATAGGCGCTGCCGACCCTATGCGCTCTCAGTTCCTTCTTGCTGGCAACTCTGACAGAGGGGTAGGAGGGCGGGTAATGGAATGGATGTGAGCAACATCTTAAAGAACAGTTATGAAAAGGTAGGTAACTGTGTTTTCTTCTTCGAGTGCTTTCTCGTGTCAATTCCATTCTAGGTGACTCACAAGCAGTATCCTCGGAGGTGGGCTCAGAGTTCATAGTCTAGCGGCATGCAGTACTGCTCTACCGAAGCCAGCATCATCCCGGGCCTGCTGGGTAAGTGCGTAATGGTACATGAATGTGTGGATGGAAGAGTAGGTGGCCACCCTACAGATGTACTGGATAGGCACTTGGGCTAAGAAACCTGCTGAGGAGGCGTGTGTCCTGGTTGAATGGGCAGTTATGATTGCTGGAGATGCCACCTTGCCTGATTGTAACAGCGAATGTAGTCATCCATCCAAGAAGAAATTCTTTGAGCAGAAACTGGACGATCTTTCATCCTGTAGGCCACCGCAACGAACAATTGCGTCAACTTGCAGAATGGCGTGGTCTTTTGAATGTAGAAGGCTAGAGCTCAACGAACTGCAGGGTGTAGCTCGAAGATACTATGTCGAGCACCCAACAGTCCGAGGTCAGCCATAACCAGGCCAACCGGAAGGGGTGCAAGGGGTTGAGGAAAGAGCAGGGGTATGGATCCTGGGAAGTGTCTGGGGCGCCGTCCTTGGGTGCATCCTCAAAATGCCTGCTTCTGGCCTCCTTGGCCTCTGGAAGAACCAGGCTGGGTGGAGGAAGGGGAAAATGAAGGGGGACTCTGTTTAAATCCTTTGTCTCTGTCCTTCTTTCTGTAGGAGCTGGCCCAGGGGACACCCCAGGACCTCGACGGAGGCGGACGGAATGGCTTTCTAGCCTGCTGCGTGGTGTGAAGGCCCAAGGAACAAAGGGTGGCACGGGAGTCTTTAAGGCCGAGGAGCTGTGAGTCGGTCAGCTCCGAAAAGAGCCCTGCTCCCTCAAACGGAAGGTCCTGAAGAGTAGTCTGCATCTCCTGGGACAGCCCAGAGGATTGTATCCAGGAGTTGCACCTCATGACCACCGTGGAGATGACTACCCTGGCCGCCGAGTCTGTAGCGGACCAGGCCATCTGCAGGGCACCTCTTGTCACCGCTTTGCCCTCGTCCACCAAGGTGGCAAACTCCTGGACTTGGTCATGTGGGAGGCCCTCCTTGAACTTGCTGATGGAGTCTCACAAGTTGAAGTTACATCTGCCTAGCAGGGCCTGATGGATAGACAGGCTGGCTATCCAAATAACTTCCCTGCCAAACAAGTCCAGCCCCTTGGTGTCTTTATTTTTAGCTGTGCCACTTGCCTGGCCCTTTCGTTGACGGCGGACACAACCAGGGATCCCGCTGGATGCTGGGTGTACAGATACTCTGATCGCTTTGCGGGGACATAGTACTTCTTTTCTGCCTTCTTGGAGATAGGTGGAATGGAAGAGGGGGTCTGCCACATAGACTTATAATAATATAAATAATATATAATTAATGGAGATATCCCATCTCCTAGAACCGGAAGGGACCTTGAAAGGTCATCTAGTCCAGCCCCCTGCCTTCACTAGCAGGACCAAGTACTGATTTTGCCCCAGATCCCTAAGTGGCCCCCTCAAGGATTGAACTCACAACCACCCTGGGTTTAGCAGGCCAATGCTCAAACCACTGAGCTATCCCTCCCCCCTTGGCAATTTTAGGGATCTCTGGGTGGACAGGCAATGAGACTTGGGCTGGGGTGTAGGAGGGCATAACATTAAAGAGGTCGTGGGACTCCTCAGCTTCCAAGTTTAGGTTGGCAGCCACCCTTTTGAGAAGGGCCTGGTGCTCCTTGAAGTCGTCGAGTGGGTGGGAGAAGGGACGTGGGCTGCTCGTTTGCGAGGGGCCCGCTACTGCTTCATCCAGAGATGAAGATGACTGCACAGCAGAGGGAGGGGCGGCTTCCCTGTGCTCATCCGGAGACAGCTCCTTGGGCACCCACTGTGTTGCTCCCGTACTGGATTCAGCACCATGATCCGACATGGGTGCCGGCTATGCTGGGGGCAGCTTGTCCAATGTGGCCTGGTAGGAATGGTGGGAGTACGGGACCGGCACAACAGGTACACCCTATGGGTTCCAGTACTGCCACTGAGTGGGCCATGGCCCCTGCCTCCATGCTGCAGGAGTCACGCCGGTCTCGCGGGCCTGTGGTGATTTGCCTTTTATAGGCCAGGGGCTAAATTCCTCTTCAGGCTCAGATCACTCTCCTTCCAGTGACCAGGGCGGAGCCGTAAATGCCTGAGTCTGCCAACTGGCCCTCGTTGGCAAAAAGTAAGGAGAGGGTGAGGACTGGTGCCTGCCCGAAGAGAGAGGTACCAGGGGGCTGGAGAATGGTGCGGAGACTGGAATGATCCCGCACCAGGGAGGAAATTGACGCTTAGGTGATGGTGATCTGTGCTGTGGAGAACTCTGGCAGGAGGTCTGACGATACTATAAGTATGGGGATCAACATCACGACTCAAGTGTCCTGTGCCTTGCAGACAAGACCATGGCATCAGGAACCTGTGTCTTCTAATTGGGGATCGGGGGTGCGGTGCCTGGGTCTGGGACACTCCGCTGCTTTAGGGGATAGTCCCATAACCGGCTTGCCCGTAGATGCCGGGGCCTTGGCCGGGTCTGTCACCTGGCTCGGCATCTACACTGGCGGTCAGCCTACTTGCTCTTTGGCTGCCGGGCCCGCTTTGGGCACATGACCCTACTAGGGGCCGGGACCCATTGCCACTCCCATGAGTCGGGTTCCTGGCTGGACTAGGGGGTCAGACCGCAATGCAAGACAAGGCACTCCGTCCTTCACAGGTGGTAAGAAGGAACTGAGAGGGCATAGGGTTGGCAGCGCCTAGTATACCAAGAGGGAGCTACAGCACTCAAGAGGGTGCTACACCCAACCCTATGGGTACTGCTAAGGCAAAAATCTCTGACAATTGTGCACATGTCCATGCACACACCTAGGAAGGTGGAAAATTTGAATAGCAGCCAAATGACATCCAACTAGAAGTTAAAGAATTTTAACATTGTTCCAAGGGTAATAAGAATGACGGTCACCAATTCACTCCCCTTTGAACTGCTCAAATTCTCTCTTCCGGTTGCTCAAGCAGAATATCCTCAACTAAAGCCAGGTCCACACCACAAACTTACATTTGTATAACCAGGTTGCTCAGCAGTGTGAAAAATCCACACCCCTGAGCAATGTAGTTATACCAACCTAAACTCCAGTGTATACAGCACTATGTCAACAGGAGTAAACACAGCTACCATCTTTCAGGAAGGTGGATTAACTATGCCAGTCAGCGTAGGAACATCTTCACTAAAATGTGACAGTGGTGCAGTTGCGCCACTGCAGCTTTTTAAATGTAGACCTGCCCTAACTGTTCCAGCAATCCAAGATTCTAGTTGCAGATCCAATAAACTTCTGACATGGGTGGAACACTTCAGATCCAGTAAACCTTGAGATCCAGTAAACTGGAAGACAGGTCTTGTATTTCCAATGCCAAACACTGGGTGTCGGGACAAAACTGTCATGCCAGGCTATTGACAGCATCTTGGATACATACCAATTCACACTCAGAAAAACTTCCTGAATCAACAATATCAGAGGGCATTCACAGAGGAATTCCTGACCTAAGTCCAGAGAAAGACAGTCAGTGATATCGGGCCTTCCTTAACCCTGGAGAAGAACTGGACTCAATGGGCATCATCAATTAATGGAAAGAGACCTAACTGTGATTCACTTCACTTGTAGAACAGGTGATGCAACACAGATTTTATAACCCATTTGTGATGTTGATTATAATCTATACTAAAAAGGACTACCAAGACATCTTTCCATGGGAGATGAGTCATTTGTGGAGGCTATACTTCCAGAGCAGAAAAACTTAGATGCATCTGGCTAGATCAAACCATCCTTTAATAGTTGGTGAATATATGGCCCTAATCTTGCCCATCAGAATTTGGACAGGTTTGGAAGATTTGACCAGAGTGAGAAACCTTGCAAGCCAGACAAATAACACTTAACTTCAGTATCATGACGTGACATCTTGTTTCCTTCAGAGTTCATAAAACTTGTGGAGGATGGAGATCTAGGTGAGCACTCCAGTCCACCAGCTGAAACTATTATTATGGTAAGGGAGGAAAGAAAGGAACTGTGACAGGCACACATTTCCATTGAGTCTCTCAGTAAAGCATCTTATATGTTGTGGCTCG
The DNA here is from genome assembly GCF_011386835.1 of Chrysemys picta bellii. Lineage (NCBI taxonomy): Eukaryota > Metazoa > Chordata > Testudines > Emydidae > Chrysemys > Chrysemys picta. The sequence continues at coordinate 67,072,043 of NC_088794.1, read as the reverse complement.
GGTGTCCATAGTGTTGAAGTGTGGGCAGTACCACCACAGCCAGCCAAAAGGTCAGGTGGTGAAAGATGTTACCCGAGTTCACTAGTGAAGAACTTGTCCTCTGGCACCTCTGCAGCGAGACAGAAGTAAAGTATTCTTTGTGTATACAAAACTCCTGAACACTGTGCACTTTCCTGAGGGCCAAAGTCTAGATATAGACAAGGGTGCTCGGATGTCTGAGAAAAATACTTATAACAGTCAGACTTTTAGTGAGCCACTCTTTGCAGTTGGTTGTGTTGGATCCCCTGCCTCTGGTTGACAAACATGCATCTGAGAACTTTATTTGGAAATTTGGGTCAGACCAAATATGTTTTGGTACTCCACTCCCAAATACATCTCTCAGTGAAATTACTATTTGGAAAAAAAAAATTTTTTTTTTTAAACCCAGCTCTAGTCTAAATAATCCTGTACATAATATACAGACAAATAAGAAATAAGGTAGAAGATTGCTTTTGTTGACAGAATGCATCTTGGTTCTTGAACAAGTTTATGCAATGAAAAAGAAAACAGAATTTTTTAGGGGAAAGCCAACTAAATATTTTGGTCAACATAGATCTAAAAAAGACAAGGTAAACCCAAGCAAACGTTCAAGATCTAGCTCATTTACAAGGACTAATTGGATGAGAGAAGTTGCAATGAATATGGAAGAAACTTTGACTGGATAATAATAATTTGGTGATATCATCTTTGCAGAGATAGCATGGTATTTACCAGGTGTGGTTTCTACCAGGTAAAATCATGTTTTTACTGCCCCAGGAAAAAAAGTCAGTTACAGTTTAAGGCATTTCCTATTTTAAAAACTTATTAATGCACAGCACATAATACTTAGTTTTATTTACATATTCAAATTGTGGCAGTAGATTCAGAGATTAATTTAAGTTTGTACAAATAAAAAGTAAAACTGCAGTGGGTGTAATACTAATATATGTAATGATAATACTGAACATTGGAATGTTTAGTAAATATTTTGGTTAGTTTTTCCTCAAGGAAGTAATACATGTCACGTTGAAAACATTTGATTATATGAGAATGACAATAATGCAGAATTGTAGGCTACTAAGCAATCAGAAACATGCAGAGTTGCAGACTGCCAATCCAGATCCACTTGGCCCTGCAGAATTCTGTAGCAGAAGACCAACTTTGATGTTGTCGGATTATAAAGGTGTGGCCACTCGTGAGTGCTTCCTGCTGGCCAGATGCATGCTGCACTCTTTGTTTTTCGGTATCCTTTGACAGTAGTTTCTCTTTCAGATGGGTTTTCAGTATGCAGCTGTCACGTGAAACAGACTGCAAACAAACCCCTTCCGGGGTAATAGTTCAATGAAAGGTTGGCCCCCTCTCCAAAGTCATCAATCCCATCTCTGGGCCCTTCTTGGGCTCCAAACAAAACGTTTTGCCTTCTCGGCCCTTGGCCACACTGTCTGTGGCCGGTGGGGGGACCCAGACCTACCCACTACTCTGGGTCCCAAGTCAGGGATCCTATTGCTAGTTGTAGCCACCTGCTGTTTCCGTCACTATTGTCGATTGCTATATTCTTTGAGCTGCTTCCCACTTTGTCCCACCAGCTTCTCGGGTCCTCAGCCTGTTCCATGTTTAAGCAGTCTCTCTCCCAGGCTTCTTTGCTTAGAGAGTCTGTAACAATTTCTGTCCTGTTCTCTCAGGGTTCCTCTCTCACGTGTCCCTTCACCTGGTGAGCTAATAAGTCTCTGGCCCTTCTCATCAGGGTTCTCTCTCACCCAGGCCTCTGTGCCTAGACAGCTTCTACCCCTGCTTATACAGGGTTTCTCCCCAGTCTCCCACTCCTTCTGGTCCCAGCTAGTGACTGCTCTGTCCAGCTGCTGCAGCTTCCTCAGACAGACAGGAACACCCTTCCTCCTCTGGCTCCAGCCAGCAACTGAGCTATCCAGACCCTGCAATTCCTTTTACATGAGCCTTGTAGGCTCTGATTGGCTTCCTCCCCTGAAGCTTCTCTAGGCTGCTTAGAGGACCCCACTCTACTGCCTTTTTTCTGGGGCAGTGTGTGGTAGGACAGCATGGCCTTCTAGGGGGCCTCAAAGGGCCTGGTACACCCCATCATATGGACACATGATGAGCCTATGCCTCAGTTCCGAATGGATGTATCCAAAGTTTAAAAAGATTCGTTCTATGCTTGCCAAACACTGATGCAACTGCAACACCTGTTCTATAATGTCAGAATATTCACATTCTTCATATTTTTCCCATGTTATAGGGTAAACTTTTTCTTTAAGGGCAGATGAAAACACTGATTTTGGATACAGAGATTCTTTTACTTTAAATGCTAGTAAATATGTACATAAAAAAAAAAAATCAGGATTTTTGCTGAGTAGCCACTGCCTTGAAATTTCTTCTTGTTCAGCTGACAGTCTCTTTCCTTCATATTTTGGATGAAGGAGGTTGGTCAACATGGAGTAATTACAAAAGAGATTTTATGAGGCACTTCTCTCTTGTGTGGTGCAAGCACTTCATTAATAGCTCCAATTATACTTTGTACACAACAGAAATAGCTGATTTATCCCTATGGAGTGCATCAAGTGCCACAGCAACTGTTTCACCTGACTGATCAAGTTCTTTGCTTCTAGGTAAATTCCTTGGTTATGAATTATACTGAGCACTCTATCTTCAAGTTCTGCCTAATGATCACTTGCAATCCTGAGATTATGCGGCTGATTTTTAACATATGTTTCTAGGCAAGTTATTTGACTGTTCCATAGTGTGTCACCAGGAATAGAGGTTTTACAGAAGCTTGGAATTCTTTGAACCAAGCTCCAGGGACATGGTGAATACTTTTGTAAATCTACAACACTGTTCAAAGGACTTGGTATAAGGTCTTGTCCAAGTAGATTTAGCCAATGTGATGCACAGCCATTCGTAACCAAAGTGTTGTCATCTTGTTTCAAATCACTTCTCATACTTTGCACCTTTTTCAAATTGTCTGTCAAGTAGTTCTTAAAAACACAATTGTACAGTTCATTTGATAATGCCTTGGCTTCTCTTGCCAGCATAGCACAGTACTTTCTAGTCTCGTTATTGCTTCCAGGATCAACCGCTGACACACACCATGGTTTTCCTTATGTGCACACAGTTACTTGTCACTGGGTCATTGTACACATTACTCCAGCCATTTGGTATTAATGTTATGCTTTCCCACATCATGCAAACCATCAGTGACTGCATCTAACAGTTCACCTGCTATCCTTCTTTCAACTGGGTGTTTTGTAGCCCAGCTTTTGTCAGCTGATTATTGATTGAAAGTTGGATTCTCAACAACAAAAAAGGGAATATTACAGGCATAAAAATATTCTGCAATTTTCTAGTCTATTTTTTGTTTCACTTCTGGAGTTATTACAAGATATCCAGGTGTGGTTGAAAAACCAGGATACTTCCTCCTTATTGTCTTTGGCCAACTTTATTTTGATGTACTTAGCAGTGGCAATGCAGTATCATCAATACCTTCATCCTGATGCAGAGTCTAATATTTGTATCTGGTTATCCAAAGTCAGTGGTTCTGGTGTCTGTTCTTTCAACTGCATTTTGCAAAGTGGTTCTTCATATGGTCTTTCCACCCCCTTCTTTGTGATTTTTGCATCCAAGATTCTTTACTATCTTCATGAATTTTCTCAAAATAGCTATGAATTCGGTCAATGGGTCTTCCACTTTTGCTCACGCTGAAATAGTTTGACTCTAGTCACTGTACTCACTGAGTTCAGTTGCAGCAGCTGCATTCCAGCTAGCCAGCTCAAGAGATGGATAACTGGACTGGAGAACTACTATGGCAGCTTATCTCAAGAAACTTCTAAATCTGGAAATTTCCCTTGTTTGTATAGCAAACACAAAATTTTCATTGCTAAACAAAGAAGGGGAATTCCAAGATTCATAAATTTCTGTTTGAGGTAGCCAAAGCACTAGCATGCAGCTTAAGGTTAAGGCTATTTGTTTTATTTAATTTCCTTTTAGTGAATTTTAAACTGACCATATTACTGCGAAACTATCATCAAATTGCTAAAGATTTTTCAGAAAGATGTAGGTGAAGTAATTTTTTTTTATTGAACCAACTTCTGTAGGTGAAAGAGACGAGACTTTGAGCTTGACCCCCACATGATTCCATCTAATGCTATTAAAGGACAAAAAGGAAATGATTGTCCATGCCACTTTCCTTCTGCTCCAGCTAATGTGGGAATACGCTCACACATCTATGAGTATACGCTGTGCGCATATTGAGGCACTGCTTGTAGAGAGTAGAGGGAAGGTGACATAGGCAACTTTTCTTTCTTTCTTTTTTGTCCTTTAATAATGTTATATGTAATCCTATAGCTGAGAGTAAATGGACTATAAAAAGGAGGTAAAGGGCTTGTACATTTCAGCAACTGTGGAGTTAGCAGAATAAAGATGTGCATATTAATGGGGTGTGTTGGGGCACTGATGAAAGAGGGTAAAGTTAAAGTTGCTCATGCATTTGCTGGTTTTCAGATGAGTTTTGCTCAACTCAGTTCTGCAAAGGGATGACATACCATCAAGCAACTGTAACTCTGCATTAAAGTATTTTTTGCCCTAGAATTTCCTAGGGTTTTTTTTTTTTAAAGAGGAAAAGATATGTTATTGGTAGGAATTAGTAATCATTTAGGCAGTTGTACAGATCATTTCCCCCCTACCCCTAAGGAGCACACTAGGCCAGCCCCCTTCGCCCCCAAAGAAAAAGAAAAACAATCCACACACAGCAGCTGAGCCCCATCAGATCTTTGGCACAACTCTACAACCAAGCCCCTGACCTATTCAGTGCATCTCCCCCCTCCAACCGGGTCCCCTCCTGTGATGTTAGAAGTGTAATATAATATTTCATTGGAAGGTGACAGGGCCAGAAAGAGTTAATTAACTCACAGACTGACCTGACATGGCCAAACTTTAAAGACAGGTTAGGGAGATATGTAAATGGATAGAACTTTGAAATGCAAGTATGCATTGTTAGAGATAGAAGGGTAGGTGTTTGGTCAGGCCTTGTGATGTAAGCAAACAAGTCATGTCTATTGCTATAGCTTTAATTCAAAGATCAAAAAGGAAATATTAACATTTATGAAGATACTTGAGTGAAATAGTATTATTGTCTATATGTCTCTTTGAAGGTTGTGGTAACCTGTATCTAAACTGTTTAATGGATAAATTATCCTGTGCTAATTGCCTTGATGTTTAAAAGAAGGAAAGTTAAGTCTATTGTTTTCTCAGGCCAAAAGGCTGCTGAAAATATATAAAAACCTTGGGACACGATCCTTCTGCATCTCAGATCTGCTTTGGGTTTCAAGAGGGGGAAACCCTTAAGCCACAAGAATGGAGATCCCCAGTCATTGACTGGAGCCACCCTGAATATGGACATTGAACTATAACCTATGGACTATATCTAAAAGGACTTTTGGCAACTACAAGCTCACCTCTGCTATGTATCTGAACCTCAAGAATTGAATTCAAGTCTGTATGTATATTGATCTTTTAACCAACACACTCACTCTCTCTTTTTTTTAAAAATAAATTTTAGTTTAGTTAATAAGAATTGGCTATAAGCGTGTATTTTGGGTAAGATCTAAGTTATAATTGAACCCGGGTAAGTTGCTGATCTTTTGGGATTGGAAGAACCTTTTCTTTTATGTGATGAGATAAGATTTTCAGTAATCATCATATCGGACAGGTGTGTGTGAACGGAGGCCGGAGGCTGGGTACTTTAAGGGAATTGTGTTGTTTGGACTTCTGAGTAATGGTATATGGTAATATAGAAGTTGTTTTGTGTGCTGGCTTGATAAATCTAAATATTGGAATATCCACCAGCGTTTGGGGTTTGTCTGCCCCGTTCTGTTTGCAGTTCACCCTAATTGAGTGACCTCAGCTGGCAGCACCATCAGACCTCCCCACTATTGTACCCAAGCCTCCCCACTACAAGCAGGGAACTCGTCCCCCTTAAGTCTTCATTTCTTCATATACAAAATGTTATGGCAGAAAATTGCCATATCTGTCACAATGGCAATATCCTTGTGACACCTTATTGAATTAAGTTTAACTGTCTTTGGGGTCCATTGTATAAAATGAATGGTTTATGTAGTATTGTGGGCTGAGATCATACATAACCTCTCAAAGGGGGAGATGTGATAGATATGAGACCTGGGGTTTCAAAGGAATATATTGAGCATACCAGACAAGATTAGAATTTGGAACAAAAGTGTGACGTTTCCTGGGTAATATCTTGGGGAGTAAATACAAATTCCCCAACTCAGGATATGCAAAAACCCAGCCGATTGAAGCTATACCCTGAAGAGGGGGCCTTTGTCTGCTGACCACATGGACACCAAGATCAAAGGCCCAAGCTCTGTAAAGGAAAGACTGAACTATTCATGGTTGTTCTGGTTCTGAATGAGCCAGTAACGAACTGATAAGCATGGGGAAAAACCCTATTGTGGGTATTGAAGGACTGACACCTACCAGAGCCTAAAGTTGGGGTGACCTCTGGTACCCTTTTTAACATGTGTGTAAGGTTCTTTTCTTGTTTAGTATGTTTTTGCTGTAATGCTTTCAGCTTAAGAATAAATGTGGTTGCTTATAAAGAGCTGTGTGACCATTACGCTGTTCATAGCCTGCAGAGAGAAAGCAAAGTGCAGATGCTGGCCTGTTTAGGCAGTCTGGCTTGCTTGGAGTATCATAGTGCAGGCAGGGAACTATGCAGTTTGGAAAAACGTCAGTCAAGAGGGAGAGATACCCAAGAGAGCTGATGGCTGAGGAGTCAGGAGCCTAGAGTCCGTGCCCTAGAAGGACCTTAGAAGGGAAATACGGGTACAGCTGCCCTGAACTGTGACAACTGTTACTACCCCATCTCCTATAACCTGACTCGCATGCAGTGCCTGGATTGAAGGACAACAATGTTACAGTGGAATAACGTTCCTAGCGGTGTTTCACAATGGTCGGAGGGTGGGATTTGTGGCAAGGCTAGTGAGAAAAATTATAAACAGGGATTTCTCTTCCAAAATCCTGATAGATTTATGTTTGAGAGAAACCCAATGTTTGAGAAACACAGGTGTCCAAGCTTGTAATTTTTTCTGTGCCATACAGTACACGTTTTCCAGTCAGCCATGAATCATTCAATTTGCTGATTAATCTTCTTCCAACATTTTATTAATAGCTTTCATGCAGTGTTGGGGTGCACCAGAAGAGCTGGTGGTGCAATGTCTCCCACAATTGATCCTCAACCTCTCTTACCTCCTGTACCATCCAATCCACTCCCTATAACCCCCTTTCCTCACTGCAGGCCTGAAGCCCTCTCCTCACATACCCCCTCCTCCCATGTCTAATCCCCCTTCCCCCAAACTACCTTGATGACGTTCCTCCCAAAATGAAATTGCCATCTAGGACTCACAAATTGCAGCAGCCTCAAGACAATCAGTTCAAAGGCTTTTTGTTTTAGGTGGGGGGCTTATGTTTAATTTATCCTTAGTTTTGTTAGTGACAGGGTGAGTTCACAGCCATCAACAGGTCTGTGATTCATCCAGTCATTAGTGCCTTAGCTAAAAAGTATTCTCAGTTTGGGTGCCATGGAATATCTGGGTAAAACTCAACAGACTAAGACCATTTTGACTTGGATCACATCAGCAATTTGATCTCTGGGCAAAAAGCCACTAGAAGCATTTTTTAAAACGGTTATTTTTTCCCCAGGGTTTATATCACTGTAACCCCAGCTCAAACAATTCCAAATCTGGGTCGCTAATCCCACCCTGCAAACTCCTGAGGCACACCCAATTTCAAAGAAATTGCACTAAGCATATTGACTTTTAGAGGACTTAGGAAAGCCCATCTTTAGACAGAGGTCATGATGCAACTTTAACAGTGTGGAAGCACCACTAAGTTATAGTGTCTATGTATCTCAAATGTACTGAGACACCTAACTGATTTAACCTTTCATGCTTAAAAATGCAGACTGGTTAAAAGACAGTCAATGCATTTTATGTACACATGTTTCAGTGCTACTTTTGACCCCAGGGTGCTCAAGGGCACAACAGAACTCAAAGTGTTTTTTGGAAAGGACAGGAAATACTCATCACAATGATATGCCTTGTTATTTATTTCTATCTCAAAGACAAAAAAAAAATTTAAAAAAATCACTAGATCAGGAAATTTTAAAGAAATATTTAACTCCAAGGATCTTGCTAAGCAAATGGGGGAAAACATACACGTGCATAAAGTCATGAAAGGGTTAATGTTTTGTCAAATGCAGTAACTTACCCTTACCTCCCTTGTTGCATTCAGACACCATTTATTGATATTGTATAAATATTTTTATAGATCTTTGGAGTTTTTTGGTGTGCATATGTTTTTTCTCATATCAGTTTCTTAAAGCATCATGGCAGCTTCAAGCTAGGTTCCAAATGTATTTAAAACCTATTTCTGAGGGAACTTTATTTGAAGGATGTATGGGGGGGAGGGGGGAAAGAAGAAGAGAAATGAATAATGCAACTTTATTTTTATAATGTATTTCACATAAACTGTATCCCAAAATGCTGTGAACTAAATAACAGTTACAAAGTTAAAATAAAGCAAACAAATTGAGAGAGAACAGTAAAAATGTGCAGCATTTCTCTCCTCCTACCCAAGCTAATAAAACAAGATTGCCATAGTCAGATAGCCATTCTGAAGCTTAATAACTACTTTTAAAAAAAAATTATTTAAAACTCACTAAGTCTCAGATATCAGCCATTAAACATGCTACATCAGCGGTTTTCAAACTGTGTGTCGTGACCCTGTTCCAATGGAGTCGCCCGTGCTGGCGTTAGATTTGGTCCCCACTAGATCGGGGCTTTGTCCTCCCAGTGGTGGGGCTCAGACTTTGGTCCCCACTCCTGGGGTCGTGTAGTAATTTTTGTTGTCAGAAGGGGGTCGCAGAGCAATGAAATCTGAGAATCTCGGTGCTATATCATCTTACCTGAAAGACTGCATGGGACCGAGAAGATGAGGCATTCATATCAGTGGGGTGCTGTGTTCTATTTTTGTTTCCATAATCCAACATCTGAAGGATCTCCTCTGCACATTTAGGCTACAAAGTGTTGAGATTACACAAGAAATTAGTAATCTTTACAAGATTTAATTAGGGAACAGGCTTTCTATACAGTTGATAAGTAATAAATGGTCTTAAAATTCATCCTAAGAGGAGTTACTTGAATTGTGGGGGGAGGGGGAAAGAGAGAGAAAACTCAGTAAGGCAGAGGGGAATTTTCTTTTTGAAACCAAGTCACTTAAAATAAAGGTTTTTTTTAATTAAGAGAAAATCTTTGAATTTCTGCAACATAATGATATCTATTTTAATAAAAAATATATAGTAAGTTTACATACATAGACCAGTGGCATACAAACTTTTCCACTTGTGTCCCTCCTTACCATTAAGGGAATTTGACCACCCCCCCCTCCATTACTGCACAGCCAAGGCTTCCTCAGCGGTAGAATTTGAGCTGAAGGCGGAGTTGGGGGTGAAACTGGGGATAGAAGATGAGCTGGGATGGGGGCGTGATGTTCCTTCCGCACCCCCTGTGGAGGCTAGCTCAGGCTCTACCGCACCTGCCCAAAAACATTCCTCTGTGCCTCTTCCGGGGGGGGGGGGGGGGGAGAAGAGAGAAAGGGAGGGGCGGGCGCAGGCCCCACAGTTTGCACACCACTGATGTAGACAACTCTTTATAAGCTTATTACAAACACAGAACTACATTATAGAAAGTTACAGCTGCAAAGCCAACCTCTCAAAAGTTAGGAAGTGCCAGAATTAAGGCTTCCCATGTAACCTTAATTCCACCCCTTTCTGCATATGTATTGTAATAAGGTCTTTAATTACAGGATCACATACTACTTTTTTCAGAGGATCTCACCTCATTCATGGTGGAGTTGACAGTGCTCAAGAAATGAATCAAGGTTGTGTTTGAATAAATCAGGTTAGCGAGGCTGTTGTCTGTAGGATCTGTGACTCATTTGCTGCAGAAACTGGAAGGTGTTTAGTGAACGAGGGAGAGGGCTGCAGGAAGAGAAAGGACCACCCTTTGGTTTGAATGCTACCCTGAAAACTGCATCTGCCACAAAGGTCCTATGTGATGCTGGGCAAGTCACTTAAACCAAATTTTTCACAAATAGCCATTAAATTTTTCTCATTTTCTGGGTGTTCTGACTTGAGATACTGGGGGGAAGATTTAGAGAAGTGCTGAGCAATCACAGAAGCAACTGAAGTCAGTGAGAGCTGTGCTCTGAACAGAAAGTGCCATAAGCTTTTGGAATAGGAGGGGAAATCAGACCATAAGAATCTCAAATTGTCCACACAAAATTAGCATATACTTTTGATGTTGAAGCATCTATGCTTCAGTTCCCAATACATAAAAAGAGAATATGCCATTTTAATTTATCTTCACAATTCTCCTGTGAGGTAATGTCTATGAAACACTCAGATACTATAGTGAGTTGAGTGTCATAGAAAAGCCCATGAGGAAATTAATTCTGCATTCAAAGCATGGTCTGAACAGCGTGCAATGAACAAGGCCCGAGGCCATACACTGAAGGACGAGAACAAAACAAAATATTGATTAGCTGCTCACTCAGTCAACATCCATCCATTTAAAATGAACAAGGCAGGGGTCCTGCGGAAAAGTACGTGATCACGTAAAGACAATCATAATGCATATGCACAACAGGGATGCACTAACGTTGCAAGGGAAATCTTATTAGCATTCTTTAATTTAATTTTTTGGTATGTAATTTCTTAAACAATAGAAATTCCATTAAGGACAACCATATTGACTCTCCCATGGGTAATCAGTAGGTTAATATGTTTAGATCCACAGCTCATACCTCTGCTAGTTGCATCAACAGAGTAACGGATAGAAATATAGTAGAACCTCTTAGTTACAAAATACCAGAGTTACGAACTGACCAGTCAACCACACGCCTCATTTGGAACCGGAAGTACGTAATCATACAGCAGCACAGATGAAAAAAAGCAAATACAGCACTGTGTTAAATGTGAAATACTAAAAAAATAAAAGGAAAGTTTAAAAAAAGATTTGACAAGGTAAGTAGACTGTTTGTGTGCTTGTTTCATTTAAATTAAGATGGTTACAAGCAGCATTCTTCTTCTGCATAATACAGATTTGAAACTTTACTAAGGGCTTGTCTACACTGGCACTTTACAGCACTACAACTTGAAAAAAACACCCCCCCAAGCGCTGCAAGTTTCAGTTCCCAGCGCTGGTAGCTAGTCCCCTCATGGAGGTGTTTTTCTAATAGCGCTGGGAGAGTGACTACGCAGCCACATTAAAGCACTTTAATGTTGCTTGTGAAGACATGCCCTTAGTCATATTCAGATGTAAACTTTTGAAAAAAAGAACTATAATGTTTTGTTCAGAGTTACAAACATTTCAAAGTTACAAACAACCTCCATTCCCGAGGTGTTTGTAACTCTGAGGTTTGGCGGTGGTAAGTTGTCATCCTCTGTGTAGGTTAGCCATGAGAGGGAGATGAAGCACACATTTTGCCAATGGCTTTCATAGCTATTTGCGGACAGCAGAGAAATGAGACTCAGGAACCCTGGATTCTATTCCAGCTTCTGAGGGGAGGGTTCTTGAGTAGTCACATACCCTTCTCCCCCCAGCCCTACACATCATCCCTGACCCTTTCAGTTCCTGACCCCACCAGTCTCTTTCATCCCAGCCACCCCTAATCCTGTCCAGCCCTAAACCCAGCTCCTTACCCCTCAGAGCTGTACGCAGGCTGTGTTCTCCTAGTACTCCACATTGGTTGGGTCCAGCAGGAGGAACGCAGAGCAGATTAGAAGCAGTCTCTTTGCTCTTAGTTCCTGTGCCTGCCACCACAGCAGTCCCAAGGAGGAGCAATTGCAGGGAAAAGTCCTGCTCAGTCCCTGAACCCCCTAGGCTGAAGCATATTTCAGTACAGATGCAACCTTAGGAGAATTTAGCTCTCAAACTAACACCCTCTGAGCCTGTGAAAACAGATTTTCAGATGGCCATAATCTGTTCAAATCTGGCCAAGTTTTCACAGGGATGGTAGAAGACACATCCCAGGCACTAGGGAGACCCCCAGGCCAAATTTCAAGTCCCTGCTCGAAAGCACAGATGTGCTAGAGCCTCTCAATGAAACAGCTAGAGTTTAATATACTGTCCCTTAACCTCAATCTGAAGAACAGCTAAACCATTTTTAATGAAGTTTTCAAAAATAATTCAGCCTCTGGCAGATACCCAACATGGAAAATTTCAGCCTAGATAGTTAAAGTTTGGCAAAGTTATAAGTAACTGTAAAAGCATCTTATAAGTGTCAGGGAACACTGGGTGTAAGCATCGCTAGCTGTGCCACCTATAATAATTGTAACCTGTTGGTTAAAGCAGGATAGAGGGTGTCAGAACTCTTCAGTTTTATTCCTGGCTCTGCAAGTGTCTCATAAGCATTGTTTATATTATAAAAAATTGATGTGTTAGCTATCAAGTGGTCTCCCCGATACAATGGTAACACCTTGCATTCATACACAAAAATGTTCCCAGCAATGCAAAGGCAATGCTGTCATTGGGGACTAGTCTTAACTAAAGCAAACAAACCATACAACAAAACTTCATTGCTGCATTGCCTGTGTGAACAGAGATTACTTGTGTAAAAGCTTCAAACTGTGCAGTCTTCTCATTCTACCCCAAGCAGTGACCGGTGAACTTTAGATGACCTTTCTGCACTCCCACACACAGGGTTCAGGTTAGCTGAAATATTCTAGAAGTTATCCAGAAAACACTGTTTCAGGCAGCTCTGCTGGGCACTCTGATCGGGAGACAGAGATACTGCAACAATGAAGAAGAACGCACAGCAAAGCTAGAGTGAACATGAAACCAAAACACCATGGCTAGTGGGAACAGATAGCACCACTAATAGTTACACTGATAAGTGAACTAGTGAAACAGCACCACTAGTTCAATTATGTAGCATAGAAAGAGTCACTGTATAACTAAGGGCTTGGCTACACTTGCGAATTACAGCGCTAGGGTGACCAGACATCCCCATTTTATCGGGACTGTCACGATATTTGCTTGTTTGTCCCACGTCCCGACCAATGTGCAGTCGGGACACTGGACAAACAAGCAATTTTGCCCTCCCAGAAGGGCTCTTGCCCCCCCCCCGACTCCGCCCCCTCCGCCCCCCATTGGCTCCCTCCCCAAATCACCGCCTTGGCCCCGCCTCTTCCCCATGAATGTGGCACTCCTCCTCCCTTCCAGGCTTGCTGCTGTAATGGCAGGGCAAGCCTGGAGGGAGGGGGTGGTGGCCGGCTTCCAGTTCCTGGAGCTGGTAAGTAGGGGCACTGGGCGGGCAAGGGGGGCTGGCCAGGGGGCTGCTCCCCCAGGAGGTAGAGGGTGGGCTCCAGACCCCAGCAGCGGCGGGGGAGAGCGGCTTGGGGCCGCACGAGTGGCCATGTAAAGTTTATCAGCTTGGACGGGACCCCGGCCGGCTCCCCGCCCCGCGCCAGCGTGTCACGCCGGCCGCCACAGACCAGGTAAGGAGCCGAGTCGCCCTCTCCCCCCTCGTCCTGGCTCCTCAGCTGAGCCCCCACGACAGCCCCCTTGCCAGCCCCCCTTGCCTGCCCGGTGCCCATACTCACAAGCCGCAGGAACTGGAAGCCGGCCACCCCCCCCCTCCTCCCTCCAGGCTTGCGCCAGCATTACAGCAGCAAGCCTGGGAGGGAGGAGGAATGCCGCTCAGCTGAGGAGCTGGGGGGAGGGGGGAACTCAGTTCCTTACCTGGCCTGCAGCGGCCGGCGGGACATGCTGGCGCGGGGCGGGGACACTACCCCCCTACAGGGCAGGGCGAGGAGCCGGCCGGGGTCCCCCCCCAGCCGATAAGCTTTGTGCCCACTCGCGTGGCCCTGAGCCGCTCTCCCCCGCCGCTGCCAGGGTCCGGAGCCCCGCGCCTCTCACTCCAGCGGCTCCTTCCCCATGGGGCGGCGGGACGTGCGGCATATGCCCTGGGGGGAGGAGGGGGAGGGGCAGCAGCCATGGCCGGCACCTGCAAAAGCAGCTTTTTTTTTTTTTAAACCTTTTTTTTGCTCCGCCCGCCCCCGCACGTCCCGATATCCCCCCCTTCTCTCCCCCCCCCGCGTCCCGATATTTCCCATCAGTGATCTGGTCATCCTATACAGCGCATTAAAGAAGCCCCTGGCGCACTAGCTCACTACCCGTCCACTCTGGCAAGGCACATAGAGTGCTCTGACTCCAGGGCTAGAGCGCTCCTGGTACTCCACCTCGGCAAGTAGAATAACGTTTGATGCACCCCCACTGGAGCGCCCCAGCGTCAGTGTGAACGACCTGTTGCATTACCGGGCTCTGATCAGCCTCCGGAAACGTCCCATAATCCCCTTAAGTCAAGTGGTCATTCTTGTCATTGTTTTGGATATGCCCTTTGAAAACTCTGTTTGACCACCGGCATGCTTATCTGCTCCGAGACAAAGCAACCATTACTGTGGAATGCGGAGAGAGAGAGGCACGGGGAGGGGGCGGGGGAAGAATGTCTGAACTTACAAGACAGCATCCTGACGTGCTCTCAGCCCCCCAAAAACCCACTCTCCCACCCTCACACCACACTCCCTGTCACACTCCACTCCACCCCACCCCATTTAAAAAGCACGTTGCAGCCACTTGCATGCTGGGATAGCAGCACACTGCACTGCTCTCTGTGGCCGTTGAAAGAGCTGCTAATGTGGCCACGCCAGTGCGCTGTCAGTGTGGACAGACTACAGTGCTTTCCCTACTGCGCTTTATGAAGGCTGGTTTAACTCAAAACGCTCTACATCAGCAAGTGTAGCCATGCCCTAAGCAAATTGCTTAGTCTCCAAGTCTGTAAAAAAGGAAAAAAACTCCCCTGATGTTGTGGTGAAGCTATGTGTCTTAGGCCTGGTCTACACTCCTAAGTTCTCAAAGTAGCTTACGTTGACCTAGTTGTGCATGTGTCTACATTTACATTTGTCTCCCACTGATGTAAGTACTCTGTCCCTGAAATGGGGCAACACCACTTCCTTGAGCTGTGTTGAGCCATGGTTGATGTACTGACTTTGATGCAGCGTGAGTGCAGACACTGTAACTTATATCAACCTTAATAGACCACCAACAATGCCAAACACTGACCTCTTTGGTCATAATCTCAGCTGCCCCTGGTTCATAGACACCAGAAGGCCTCCTTCCCCTTTAAAGCCCTGCAAATTTTTGAAGTGCCTTTTCCTGATTCTCCAGCTTGGCAAGCATACCTAGCAGCTCTCCCTTGTTATGTGCAACTGCCTGGCTGACCATGCCAACTACACACTCCGTCTTGAGTAGACAGGAGATAGTGGATCTCTTGGGCCAGTGGGGAAAAGAGGCTGTGCAAGCACAGCTACGGACCAGACATAGAAACGTGGACATATGAGAAAATTGTGTACAAGGCAGATGCAGAAGTAAGATAGAGACCAGAAGCACTGCTGCGTGAAAGCAAAAGAACTGCACTAGGCATATCAGAATGCCAACTGTTGATCCAGTGCTGAGCCGCAGACATGCCGCTTTTACAAAGAGCTGAATGTCACACTTGGCAGAGATCTCACCACCACCCTGCACAACACTGTGGATACCTCCATAGAGCCCAAGCCACAGGCTCCTGGCGTGAACAGTGAGGAGGAGGAGGAGGGTGGGCTGGGATCCAGCTATGTAGCAAGCCAGGAACTGTTTGAGACTCCATCGCAATCCAGTCCAGTCCGTCCTGGCAGTCCAGCATGGGTGAGCCTGATGCAGGGGACTGAACCTCAGATAAGTGTGTAATTGTATTTCCCATTCAAATGATGTACTGATGTCACACCCCACTAAACAGGACACAGCTATCAACTTCTCATTAAATTTACTCAGATGACATATCAGTACAATAGAGAGTTATCTGCTTTTCATTTCCCTGTAGAGATAGGCGATGGGGAGGGCCAACTGGAGCAGTTTATGTTCCTTGAATCCTTCTGAGATCTCAATGAAAATTTCATGGAGTTACTGTGCAAATCTTCTCCCAAAAGTTTCTAGGGATGGCAGCCTTATTACTTCCTCCATGATCGGAGGCTTCCCCATGCCACTCAACGACAACTTCGGCAGGCACCACTGCAGTACACAGGCTAGCAGCATACAGGCCTAGTGGCTTTGGGACGCCAGCAGCAGCTGTGCTCTCTGTGCCTTTGTTACCCTCATGAGCAAGATCATCATCGCCTTTGGAAAATGGTGTCAGCATTCAGTACTATTACCCTGTAGTCATAGTTTCATGCAAGCAATTCCCTTCTCATTTCCCTCACCTCTGGAGGGCCATATCATCCTGACTGGTGCTGTGAGTGGCACCATGCACAAGTACTCTGAAGCAGACATGTCAATTAGCATGCCTTGTTTAAAACTCTAGGGAAGGCAGTTCTGAATCTTAAATTTTCCCCAGTGTGACTATATTGACAAAGATACCTCAGTGTGTTTTATCTACAGCTGCTGCCATTGTGGGGGGAGGGAGGGAAAAGAGGAGGGAAGGGGGTTCCCTGGGAGGTCCCCTCCCCTCGCAGAACACCTGTGTCAGATAATAAAGGGGAAAAAGTTGACTCAGGATGACATGTTCAGTAAGATCATGCAAGCGAGTGCTGCATCAGAGAGTGAGCAAAGAGCATGGACGGTCAACATTGTAGACAGCCTGGAAAAGGAAAAAGATGACAAGAGAAAGGCCCAGGAGTCACAGCAGGAAAAAGAGAGGGAGGTGTACCAGGACATAATGGGACTTCTTTGGCAACAAACAGATGCTACAGACTCTTGTTGACCTAGAGGTTTAACAGTCATGGGCTTGCCTTTCTATGTAGTCCATGGAGAATTCCAGTATAGCAACTCTCTACATCCCTCCTCAACATTCCATGTGGCATCAGGGGCTGCATCCCTCCTCCTACCACTCCACTCTGGGGAACATTACGGACAACCACAGCTTCACATACACTGACCTGTGAAAGCCACAGTTGCGTTATGCACAAGTGAAATGCACATGAATATTTTCTCCTTGTTAAGTTCTGTTCCATTCCTTTATTAAGGTTTTAATGTATTTGCTTTTAAATTGAACAGTTTTCTTTGCATTGATTTTGTTCCTGAATAAAATTTCATTATTTGGAAAATAATTCCTACTTCCCAACATATGCTGAAGAGTGCCTAGCAATTCTAAGAGCACCCGCTTACTTGTTACTATACAGTGTGACAACTCATAGGATCAGTGACAAAAGTGTAACAATGATAAATGTACAGCAAATATCATAAAATTAATAGGTCTGCTAAGTGTCATATTCACTGATGTACATCAAGCACCACACAATTCATAACAGGCCCCAATACACCTCAAAACATTACAGTGGCTCACTGTTAAAGTGCTCTTTCAAAGCCTGTTTGAGCCATATAGGTCCGTATGGAGATCTTTTAACACCTTGCATCTGGCTGTTCAAACTCAGCACACAGCCACTCCACCTCTGCAACTTTCCCCCCTTTGCTTCACAGATATTGTGCAGAACACAGCAGGCAGCTATAACCTCTGGGATTTTTTTCTACTGAGGTCCAATCTTGTGAGTAAATGCCAGTGTTCCTTTAATTTACTAAAAGCTTATTTATCATTATGCACCTGTTGAGCCAGTAGTTCAATCTTTTGTTGGTGTCAAGGTAGCCGGTGTACAGCCTCATGAGCCAGGGGAGTAAGTGGTAAGCTGAGTCCTCCAGGATCGCTATGCTATTTCAATATCACCTATGGTAATCCGCTTGTCAGGAAAGAAAGTCCCTCCTTGTAACTTTCTGAACAGTCCTGTGTTTGTGTTCTTAAAGATATGATCGTCATGCACCATCCATGACCAGCCAACGTTGATGAACCATCCCCAGTAATACCTCAATGCTTGCATAACCATTGAAAAATAGCCATTTCTGTTGATGTAGTCTGTGGCAAGGTAGTCTGGTGCCAAAATGCTATTGTTCCATTGCAATTCAGGAATCCCATTGCTGCAAATCAATCCACTATGTTCTGCATATTGCTGAGTCACAATCCTGCATAGCCACAGATTAATGGCCCTGCACACTTGCATGACAACAGCCCCCACAATGGATTTTCCAAATGACTGGTAGTAATCTAGAATGGCAAGGTTCCACAATGTGATCACCACTCACTTTTCCACTGTTAGTGCAACTCTCATTCTGGTGCCTCTGCATTAAGGACTGAGGTGAACTTGGCACACATATCTAGGAATGTGACCTTGTGCATCCAAAAGTACTGCAGCCTACTTCTCATTATCGCAATGCAATCCCACCGGTCAATGCTTGTTTCTCGAGCCTAGAAGCAGCACTCCACTATCTGCAGCTGCTCTGTGAACTCCACCAGCAACTTTGAACTGGTTCTTGCTATGTCCCACAGCAATCCATCCCCCAAGAAGTGATTGTATTCCCCACTGATTCAACTCTGCAAATACTGGAGGATGTGTGTCCTGTGCTTGCAACAATTACAACGATGGAGCCTGCGCAGCTCTACACTATGCTTCTGTCAGAGATGGCAGACAGCAAGGGGGGGGGGGGGACCATGTGGGTTCGTTGCATTTCTTTTTTAAAAAGGTGCAAAAATTATAGGATACAGATGACATTATGGGATGAAGACAATTATACACTAGGAAGCTGACCCCTTGCACCCAATCACCTCTGTGCAACTTGTTTCTGCTCCATCATGCATTGCCCAAACTTCCCAAAAGAGTGTGCTGACTGGTTGCATACTGCAAACCCATACATAGTTCACTGCACTGTGCACGGACACAAGCACTCCTGGCAAGTATGCATAGTGCCAATGCAAGGAACCCAGTATATCACTTGTGCACGTGACTACTAAATATGGCAGCTTTATGCAGATGTTGCTCTCATTGACCAAGGTTTGTAGTGTTAATATGGCCTTAAAATGAATGATCTTCAGAGGATAGCATTATGCAAGATAAAAGTATTATTTACATACCTGATGTAATGTTAATCCTTGAACTACCACCCCTTTCTGGTTATCTTCACGGACAGCCAGTGGTCCTGAATTTACTAGCAGGTCACGGATCTGTTCATTGTAGACCTCCAGAAGAAATGAAAAAAAAAAAAAAAAAATTAAAAATTAAATCTTATTGTGCTTGAGATTAAACAAGAATAATTTTGCTCCACTTTCATGTATTCCTGTTTGTTCAAGTGTCCAACTCTTTCCCCAGGATTAATGCTGGTCTGCAGAGTATAATTTATCAGTTTATAATCTGTAACACTTACCAATTATATTGGGACATCACGGTTTGCTAAAATTCAATGAGGTATGTACACATTTGCTCGAGTCTTATTTCTTATTCTAAAAGGTTACGTTAGGCTTCAGAATCTATAACCCTTACCACAATCTTAACGTGGAATGCCTCTTTGCTACTGTTTATGAAGGTAGCCCTCTCCCAATTGCACTGGAAGAAGCAGCAGTGAAATGAAAGGGATACAATCTTGTCACTGGTTGGTGAAAGAGTGGAGTTTGATGGGTAGTTTTATGTAGCAGCAACATACGCAAACTTTTTTTTTTGCCAGTGAAGCACTTGGGTAGAATGCAGTGAAAGACACGTTTATGTCTAATACAGAAACACTTGAGCACATCTGTACTGATCCTACACATTTTTTCTGTGCTCTAGCATGAGTTGAAAGATCAAATTGTTTTCGTTTGCTACAGCTGCTGTTGCTCCTCCTCCTAACAGGAACGAGAGAGCAACGTGCAAGAGTAGCGTTGTGATGGAGAGAAGGGGTCAAGTACAACCAACAACGGAAGGAGGTGGTAGTAGATAACTTATTCTACAAACCACTGGCAAAGCAGCTTCAGTTGAAATGCCCTTATCTTCAAATAACTGTTTTCTGAATTCCACCAGAGAAAACCTTTCAATTTAAGCACTACTGTAGCAACCTCAAAACAAACAACTTGAAAAAGTCTCATAACTGAAAGGGGAAAAACTGAGTCTGAATTACAGTCAAGTGATTCCACACTATTCATAGGCATTTCAGTTGTGCTCAGCCAACTCAAGGATATTTTGTTGCACATAATATGTGTGTGTTTTATAAGGGTGTATAATTAAATCATTTGGAAAATACTGATGATCACTGGAGTATTCAATGAAATCTTTAGAAGAAATTGTTCTTATTGGGCAGCATCCTATTTTAAGATTTACCCTAAAACATCTCCAAATCGTTGAGCACGGTTCTGCTCTATTTCTATTAGGACATCTCTCTTAAGCACCCAGTTTGTGTCACTCCTTAATAGTTGCTTCAGACAGATTTCACTCTATTTTATACATGAAAATATTCTTTATTGATAGCAATACACAGAATATAGCTGTTAGCTTACTTCTAGATATGAAACTGCAACAGTACACAATTTCTCTTCTTTCATTTGATCCATGCAATTGTAAAGGTCCATCATGGTTAGATACATCACTCCGGGTTCTTTAGGTGAGCCCAGCATCGTGTAGGTCTTTCCCGCTCCTGTTGCGCCATATGCAAGCACTGAATTTTCAGAAAGATTAGTTTAAATATGAGTACCACATCACTACAACAATTATGAAATCTACTATAATCCCAATATTAATTTCTTACAACATAGATCTTCTCCTTGGTTTGTATATGTAAAAAGAGAGACAAAATAAAAAGTGAATCTCCTGCCTCTGACTGCTAGTGATGAAGCTGCAACTGTTCAAAATCCATTTTAGCACCTAAGTGAGACTTCCAGAAATTAAATATGACTTGGTCAATTCACAGAGACAAACTGAAAAGTTACCTGTACAATTGTATCCATTTAAAAAGCCATCAAGCACAGTTTTGGTAGTGTGTTCAAAAACTTCTAATTGAGATGAATTTTCATCAAAAACAGCATCAAATACAAATTTGAGATCCTTGTTTTTCCTCTTGTTAATATCCCTATATGCTATTTTCTTCCCATGAAAGAAGCTAACTTCCTCTTCTTTTGGATCAAAGACCAGCATGTGCTTGTCTACAACATGAAGCACTTTGCTAAAATTGCCTTCTTTTTCTTTTTGATTCTGTGGACGGACACGGACTACCACTCTCACATGATTGCATATATCTTCCTGGGTAGCAGTAGACATGATGATGCTTTGGTTTAATTCTTCTTTGCTGCCAAGAAGAATTCTCCAGACCAAGCAACTGAAATCTCTTCTGTAAATGAAAACAATTATAAGATGACTTTAGAATTCAGAATGTAGCTACAGCTTTGCTATTAGCTCATGTCCAAGGCAACAACATCTACCAAACACACAAGCCCAATTTTCTAATTTATTAAAAAGTTATTTCATCAAGACTTAAGTAGTACATTTCTTATATTAAGATCAATCTACAGCCATTTGCCTTTTTATGATATCAAAGGAATAATACTCTCACATTTCCAGCATAGCGTCCAATTCTTTAAATAATGTCCAGAACAATTAATTTATTGTTAAAAACTTATATACAATACACAACAGCTTTATCTATATATACATACAAAGAAATAATCCCACACTTCTGGAGATAACCAGATTAAAAAAAAATCATATTGCTAAAGGAAATCAGATAAACTATTAGCCTGAAAAAGTATAGTATTTTCAACCTCACCGCTTCCCCATATAGTACAAGTTATGTTTTTCTGTCAGGTTACAGAAACCCATTTGAAGACTGCAAAACAGCTCGGATTTAAGCTTAGCCCTTGAACTTTGCTGCTATGTGATGTTGCATTTGTTGATTGATGTATATACAGAATACACTACATGCTAATGAACCTATGCTGACTGAGCAGTACATATGTACATCTTTCAAATGAAGTTGGCCCATTCCTGAAAGCTTGTGATTTAAAGCCAACAATAATCAGAATTTGGGGTAAATCAGCATTTTTGGTTTTTTTTTCCTTGCCATTTCAGTCAGTAACAAATCAGAAATAAAATAAGGGTTTTTTTTATCATTTTTAATTAAGTTTTTTCTTTGTAGGACTGAAAGCAATGGAAACTAAAACCCTGTATATTCATGGAACAAGTACACTTTGGGTAGAAGTAGCTGCACAAGCTTCCCCAAACTGTGCTATTAATGTTCTTCAAACAAGGGGATCGTACCATATCACAATAATTCAGTATATAGTCCCATAAGTCTTTGGTTCACAATCTTACACCCAGCATGGATTAGTAGTTTTTGTTCTACTTTATTTCTGTTTATTGCATGGTCTCTTAAGTAGCTCCTCCTCTGCACTGACCAGAAAGCTATATGCTGCTTGAGTAGAAGTGGGGCAGGAGGAGGAGCATTCATAGTTGTTACTCTTGCTTGAACTGAATGCCACTTCAGCAGAGAGTTTTTAAGACTTCTTGTGTCCACCCAGCATTGGTGAATCCTGTCCTGCAGGACTGGGTCTGGGTTCAACCCAGTGCACGTAGTTTCAGCATCACTCAGGTTTGGCCTGCCCATCCCTGCGTCATAGCCAAGCTAAATTTGAGTGGTGCCGTGAGCAACCCAGGGCTGCAGGTTGTAACAACACTCAAATTTGACTCAGCCATACAGGAGCTGCTGCACTGAGTGAATTTTTCATTTCATATTGCAAAAAAACCACAGGGCTCTACTTATGCCCCAGTCCATTTAGCACAGCCAAATCCATGTGCCCATGCCAAGTTGCATGGAAGTCAATAGACATTGCACGGAGCAATTTACAGGAATGGGGCCTGGGTTTGCAGCCAGCCATATGTGAACTGCTCTCACAAGTAACTATGTTATCTCAACATGGCAGGAGAGAAGACAACTTTTAACGAGTCTAAGCTGCACATTTGCAGTAGCAGGGTAGATCTACAGTCAATCAACTTTCTCACTCTCTCTGCCCCTTTCCTCAGTCCTATGCTTCTGAGCACTGTTAAGACTACATACAATGCCAAACGTAATAATCAGGTACCTGTAAGACCACCAAGCCCCAGGCTTCAGAGATAATTATTCAGGATGGATTGATTTAAATCACCTAGAGGAAAGCCTTAATTTATATAGTTGATTTTAGTCAATTTTTCCATTTGTACTTTAGCTATTTTCTAAATAAAGGTACATTCTCATAGACTCATAGACTTTAAGGTCAGAAGGGACCATTATGATCATCTGGTCTGACCCCCTGCATGCTGCAGGCCACAAAGCCGTCCCTACCCCTTCCCTTTACTCTGCTGTTGAAGTCCCCAAATCCTGTGGCTTAGTGACTTCAATTGGCAGAGAACCCTCCTGCTAGCGATCCCTGCCCCATGCTGCGGAGGAAGGCGAAAAACCTCCAGGGCTTCTGCCAATCTACCCTGGAGGAAAATTCCTTCCTGACCCCAAATATGGCGATCAGTAAAACCCCGAGCATGTAGGCAAGAGTCTCCAGCCTGACCCTTGTTAGCCATTATACTATTTACCTGCCATGGCTCAGTATTCCTTGGCTAAAATCATGTTTTTCCATTAAACCATTCCCTCCATAAACTTATCTAACTTAATCTTAAAACCAGACAAGTCCTTCGCCCCCACCGTTTCCCTCGGAAGGCTGTTCCAATATTTCACCCCTCTGACAGTCAGAAACAGTTGATTTACAACTAAATAGAGCCTTTATACTAGATTTGGTACATCTTTTTGGTACTTAAAAGGTTACACTATATTTATATACTTAATATTTTCAGACTCTTATTAGTTGCACGTTTTTAGTATGTTAAGCAATATATCATTCACCATTTTCTATTTACTAAATAATTAAACTTTTTCTCATTATGTGTGTGTATTAGGATAGTAACTGGAATGTAATTAAACATACAGAATATCATATAAAATTTATTTTCATTAAACAAAACAACCTTACATGTTTTGGCTACATAACTGTCTCTTATCAAAACATGTTTCATATTTACTACATATGTTGTATTAAATTTAGATTTCATTTTAAACAGGATTTAAAACAAAAAACAAAATAAAAAAATTGAATTAAAAAAATTATTTTATCCATCCCGATAGGATTTTTTTTTTTTTTACTGTATTTAAGTAACAAATACCATCAACAAATCCTATCAACTAAAGACAAATTTAGGTGACAAATGTGAAGACTTCATATTCTGTTATCAAGGGGAAAAAAAATCTAAAAAAAAAAAAAAATAATTAAAATGTGTATTTGTTCTTGATTTCTCTGCTAGGCCTTAACCCCCCACCCTATGATATCAGTAAGTGAATCAAAGATATTTGTTAGATTATTATATTAAACTACTTGTGCTGATGAACAAGATACTGTAGAAAGCCCATAAAATCCTGCCAGCCACAGGGCAGAAATCTAACACATTTTAGCTGACAGCATTGAAATACCACTTTTTACCTTTTATGAGCCAAGTGTCTGCCATCTAAATAACTACAAAATAAAAAAGGCAGCCCATAGAATATTAGACTATTTACATAATCAAATTTGGAGCCATATTCCTGTGGAAAAGTCAGGGTTGTGAGATACATCCAGTATAGCTGGATAAGTTTATTAACTGGATACTTATCTTAAACCGGATCACCAATTAAATGATTAATGCTAAATAAAGAGACTGCTAGGAAACAATTTCAAATTAATTCAACTAGCATAGCTTTTCCACCAGTATGGAGGAATCATAATTGGATTGAAAATAATTGATCAACACTGGCTATTTGAAACTGAATTGATTTTTAAAAGCTGTGCCTTTCAACAGTGTAGATAGGGGTCTAAATATAGGTATATTTAATTTAAAAATTCACAGCAGGGCTTGAAAATAAATACACTCACCTACTCTCCAATGGTAACTTTCCTCTCTGTGAGTGAGATGATGAAGGGCACTAAGCTATTGTTTAGTTAAGCATTTATAAAAAAGAGTTTTAGCCCTCATGATTATGAATATAAGTATACGAATGTGAACTGTTGCAGTGCTGTTTTCCTAAGGCATGTCTAAACCAGGATAAAAGTTTTTTTTAATTGTTTTTAAAACTGTTAGATAACATTTTAAAAACCTAAAGTAAACAAGGCCACTTGCATTTTAACACATTAGCTGGTAAAGATGAACTCTAGGTGACCACAGATTTCTATAGTTCCTGTTGATTTAGGAAACTACAAAATAAATTGAATTTGTTTATAGGGCAGATTCAGGACTGGAAGTTTATAAAGGAGTGCTATTTCATCATCCTGAAAGTTCTTCTGTGATGCACAGTGCTGCTATGAATCCCATACACCCTACATGCTGGGTATGGTACAGCGTATGCAAACACAGATACTTACTTTATATTATCTTCCAAAATAAAATCCTCAATTAATAATGAAACATTCTAAATGATTTTAAAACATCTAAAAATAGTTCCAAACCTAGCATTGTCAGAATTCCTTAGAAAGCACCACTAAAAAGGGATTATTTTTAAACAGTTAGGAAATTACTGCTACTGTATTTCTAAACTAGTCAGGCACCTTTACTGCAAGTTACCACCACGTAATATCACCCAGTAAACCCTAATCTTAGTTTCACCAGATTTTTAAAAAACAGTAAATATCACTTTACATAAAAAATATAATGGCCTTGATTTATCCCCTCTACTAACATTAAATCACTTGAGTATAAACGAATTGCAAACAAAATATTTAACATGGAGTCAATATAAAACTCTAGTGGTCTGGTGGCAAAAGTAATGTACAGGAACATTGTTAACTTTAAATCCAGATAATTTCAAAGGAGTCAGAGGTAATTTCAGGCATTATACCTATCCCCAAATTCTATTTGTTTTTGCTTTTAAAATCTTTGGACCTGATCCTGCAGAGAGCTTCATGTTGCAGATTCCCACAACTCTTGCAAGATTGAGCATTTCAGAATAAGCATATTGTCTTTCTGTCACTGTGTGAAAGGGCCACACAAAGGACAGGGAACTCTGTTTACACAAGGGAAAGAAGGAAACTAGCTACACACAAGTGCTATCCAATAAATTGAAAACAGGATTTTTCCTTTTAGAATAATCTTACAAGTTAGGGATGAAGTAAACGTTTCTCAGGCAGAAGTGCAAGTTTTAAACTGACAGCTTCCCTTTAATTCACAGCACGTTTATCATGATGATGACCAGGCCTCTGATAACCAAGATAAATATTTCTCTTGCCCCTCCCAAAATACAAATTCCTTTACACAACAATCTACAAGCTCCCGCCTCTAGGATATCGCCATTATTATTTGCACACAGTGTCAGGTAGATAGTTACAGCTGTAACAAAGCCCGGTCCTCCCGCCAGCGCCGGGCCAGGCTCCTCTGCGGGCGGCGGCTCCAGCCCGTTCAGACGCCTGCACCCCACCCGCAGTTTAGCCCTAGGTGCCGGGGGCTTCCTCCACCGACCAGGGAGAGTCTGTCGCGTGGGCAGCGGGAGCCGCACTCACCTGCGGGCAGAGGCCGCTGCTCGCTCGGCCTGGGCCGTACCCCCGTCACCCCCTTCTCTAGCCTCACACTGAGCAAATTCAAACACAAGCGGCCCGCCTCCCCTCGCCACCTCATTGGCCCGCACTGCCATGACGTCTCTAGTGCGACCGCGCCGAGGGCAAGTGGGACTGATTTGGTCGGAGCGGGGATCCATCCGGGCTCAGTTCAGTGCTGGTAGGCCTGGTGGTGGGGGCAGCGCTATTCTTCCTGCTAGGAAAACGTGTCCCGTGCCTAGGGGGTCTGTGCTTATTCCGCTTGTTCCTTTTGGGGTGTTGTCACGTGACAAAGGGGACTATAATTCCGAGAAGCCCCTTTCAGGGTCCTGTTCTGCCTGGGGGTAGGAGGCAGGTGGCCTACCGGGCGGGCCAGCAATCCATCGTGCACAAAGGGGTGAGTGGGAGAAGGTGCATTAAGCCCCCGGGTGGGGGTGCGCATGATACTCAAAGGACTACATGCCACGTTATACTGCATTTGGATGAATACATCACAAATAGTTGTACAGGTAGCTGAGCAAATTTTATAACAGAACTGGTGGATATTGTAGAAATCAACCACATTTCACTTTAAAAGGCAAACGACTATTCGCAAACAATCTTTTGTACTATGTATTGGTCTCGACATGTTGCATACACAGGCTCACAGCAGGTAGTATGTCACACACCCGTGTAAAAACAATTATGGATGCGTGATTACAGTGCTGGTCGAGTGGGAACGTGTCTGCATGGGTGCAAGAAGCCCTGCTTCTAGTATCAACATTCATTCAAGAGGAAGATAGAACAGAGATTGGGAAACTAACAATAGTTTAGCATGCATGCCCACAAAGTATTGCTGGATTGGACTAAAACTTTACTCAGCCTTAATGTTTGAAATCGTGACTGGCACTTCTGTAGTAGGCTGTGCGTGTATAACTGTAGTGGTGATTGTGTGGGTGTATGTTTGTGAGTGAGTGAGAAGAGGTTGGTATGTACCTGAGGCAGATTTATGCATATGTTTCTATTCAGCTGAGAGGTAGGTGTGGGAGCAGTAGGGGTTGTGATGTTAGTGACAAATACGTGTCGGAGATAAAACCCCATACAGTGCGAAACCCTGACCTGGGCAGGCCCGTCCTACGTATCTGCCACTGGCAGATACCCGAGGTGTCTTTTAAAACGTTCGCAACGTTGCATAGCTTTTCATGCCAATAAGGTATTAGTGTATTGAATTGCATATGACGGGATGATGCGTGTGGGTTATGTACAGGAAGTGGTAGTATGCAACTGACAAGAGTGTTAGTGGGTTTGTCTGCAGTTGGCAGCCGTGCTGATTGGTATTGTATGTTTCAAGGAGAGCGTAGTGTTTATATACAAGGGCAGGTGTTTGTATATAAGACAAGCGGGGGGAGCGGGCTGTGCACAGCTAGGCGCTGGTGTGGGTGATCGAGGAGAGTGCCCTGGGCGGAGATGGGAGGGGGTACCCGGGGCTGGCTTGAGACTCGTGCAATGTGACTGTCGAGAGAGGGATACGCCACGCTGGGGCCCGGGGGGAGATCCTGAACGGTTTCTTGGGGGCCACTCCCCTCCGAGCGTTTACATCTCCCTGGTCCCTCAGGGATCCTCTGCTCCCACATGAGACAGGTCGGGGCTGCCGTCGCAGCAGCAACATGCAGGCGGAACTGAAGACAGCGGTGCCTTGTTGCAAGGGGAGGGGAGGCCGGGCTGGCTGTGCATTCATACCCCGGCAGCGAGAGAGGGGCAGCGGCGTGATCTGCAGTGAGTACCGGGCCCTTGTTCCAACTCCCACAGTCTCCCCTGCCCGCGGGGGGAGAGGAGGAACAGACTGGGGCGGCCTCAGTTGCCCCCGCAGCGCGGCCCGGCTGGAAGAGGGGGGTTGGGGAGGCCGCCCTCAAACGCTCTCGGGTTTAGAGACTTCGAAGCCTCGTTATAGACGCACAGTAAAACCAGACGCCGCGGAGCCGTCAGTTGAGAACGAGTTAACGTTCCCCGCGATGCTTCCGTCTCTCCCCCCTTGGCTAGAGTGCTCGTCCCACCTGCTGTGGGATGGTGCTGTTATCCCCCCAAGCACACACTCACTCCTGCCCCCCTCCACGCCCGAGGTTTGGGGTGTGTCGCAAGCCCCAAATGCTCGCTGAGTTTTGACTCATGTTCATTCACTCTTCTGCACCGGAGACTGTACATGTGCTTCATCTTCTCTTCCTAGTTGCATTTCAACAAATGACAGCAACGTTTTCGCTTACAAACTCCCAGTCCAAACAATAGATCGAAATACTAATTGGCATGAATTTTAGAAGAAATGTGACTCCTGCTTTTTTAAACAAAAAAGTTGCCTAAAATGAGAGTGCTGTGAAGTAACATCAATATATTTGTCTGGGATATGAATTGTGTTTGAGTATAATATATATATGTATAACATCTTACCAGGTTCATATGACTACATAAAGCAATTCTGGTTAAGGATGTAGACAGTTAAATGATTATTAATGTTGGCTCTGATCTTGTAGTGATCTCTAGGGGTGTGAAATAGTCTGCTTAGAGAGCACTCACTGCAGGGCCATGGTGTGAGGCACACTTCTGAATTAAATAAAGAGACAAGCACCTTTTCAACACTTTAATCTCCAATATTATAAATTTTGTTTACTTGGCCTGCAGTTACAGGGTGGGATAAGCCAATTGATGGTAGCTATTCATAAGTACCTTGTAGGTAATTTGATCCATCAGTAACTTAAACAGTTTCTGGAGAACAAGAACATAAATGATTACAGAGAACTTGCCTAATTTGTTTACCTTTTAAAGTGTGGAGCTATTTAACAAGTGGGGCATAGATTATAATGAAGGTAACTTTCCTAAAATGATGGTTCAGCATGTTCCCATTTTGTGGCAAACAGATGACTGAATGATGGGTAGACCTGAATCAATAGAATAGATAAAATTTGGGTAGATACAATTGCATCATGGGATTAGACATTGTCTCCATTAATAATAAAAATACAGTATGGCATATTGTCAGATGGCCTTATGTCTGTGTTTTCTTTTTTGCATGGTAAGAGAGCATATGAAATGTGGGACTGAAGGAGGTATTTGCTCAGAAAACAAATGTAAAATTCCTGTAAATAAAACCCGTCTTTTTACCTCTTTGCAGCTAACTGCCAATTCATTCTGTTATGAAAAGAACAAATTAGCCTAAAGTAGTGGTTCTCAACCTATTTACCATCGTGGGCCACATATGCAGTTCTCTATGTGTTATGTGGGCCGCAGCCACACAATATATATACTACCTGTATGACCCCAAGGATGTCATATGGGCTGATTGGGCTGCAAGCAACCTGTGGGTTGAGAAGCACTGGCCTAAAGGATATAGCACTCCACTACTAAAATAAAGAAGATAGGTAGGTGTACTCTTACTGGTTTGTCATCTAGGTATGACTTAGTATGAAAGAAGCATATGTCATGATCACGAACAATATGAACCTGATGAAAATAGCTATTCTTGACCAGACAAATGGTCTGATGTTTCATTTCTCATCCAATGTTTGAACAGTTGATGTTTTGAAGTATGAGATTTGATTACATGATGTTATCGTGCACTGCTACAAATGTTTTTATTGATCATAACATGATTCTAGCACTGTATTAAATCCAACTACAGTGTTGGACTCTCATCATTTTCCTATTTTAACTGGTTACAGGGAACACTACAAAATTAATTGTGCTGTGGTGTGCTGATGTTGAAACCATGTTAACCATAGAAAGGACAGTAACACTTTTTTAAAGTAATGAAGCTTAGTTGGCTTTACTTGTATACTTTGTGCTCAGATATGATCACGTATCATTTATCATATA
Source organism: Chrysemys picta bellii (assembly GCF_011386835.1). Classification (NCBI taxonomy): domain Eukaryota; kingdom Metazoa; phylum Chordata; order Testudines; family Emydidae; genus Chrysemys; species Chrysemys picta. The sequence continues at coordinate 67,041,641 of NC_088794.1, read as the reverse complement.
CTTCATTTTAATACTAGTATCCTCAATATGTCATGCCACAGTCAGAATCATAGGCTAGAGAGGAAACAAAAGTTTTATGGTAATACGTAAAGAGAAACATTGCGGCTTGGAGCATCCATATTGGGTGAAGGGCCTTGGAGAAATCCTGAAAGGATACCACCATTGGAAATTATAATGGAGACTATGTATCTAAATTTCTGCTAATGTAATGTTTCTCTGGGACTTTGTACCATGGGTTGTGTGACTGCTTTTTTGTACTTCCACTTCCTTCCCCAACCTATTATTTAAAATACTTACTTTAAAATTGTTTCCAATATTTGTTTTTCCAGGTTGACCTAACTACAGTATGGTGCTGTTTCGGTATGTGTGCCAACTCTACAAACGATTGCTTCTGTCCAGTTTAGAAACTAGCTCAATAAATGTAGGTATTTGGGCCAGAAATATACATTCTTCAGCGGAAAGGCTGGAAGTGACTTATGACTATGGAATTAAAAAACAAACGATGCATAACCATGAAGTTCAAAAGCTACATCAAACTGCAGATGATGAAGATTGTAGACGACCACACATACCAGTGATGGTGAAAGAAGTTGTCAATTGTTTATCACCCCAGCAAGGGCAGGTGAGTAAAATGATTTCTTACAGTCGTATATAATTTCCCCTCCATTCTCTATTGTCTTAAGAGAATTATTTATTTGGTAGAGAAATAAAAACCACACTCTGCAACTTGTGCTGCTAAGAGCTGTACTGTATTAAATTGATTTGTGATTCAGATTAAGGTTTTATGTTTACTATGACAGGATTCGTTAATCTTGTACTCTGGGAAATCAAATTATAGTATTTGTCAAAATTATAGTAAATGTTTGAATATTCCCCTGCTCCTGTATCCAGTCCTGACAGATGAGTTCTATTGGGTCCCTTCTGCTCTACGTTCCTAGAGTACCATAGGTAGGAGGGAATTCTCAGTTAATGAACTTCTGATGAAATAGCTGCTTCCTGTAGGCTTCAGGGTATAATGCAGGACATATGTCCAATTAGGCCTTAAACTAAATGGTATATATCAGTGGTTCTCAACCAGGGGACTGGGGCCGTGAGCAGGTTTCCGGGGGTCCTGCAAGCAGGGCCAGCATCAGACTTGCTGGGGCCCTCGGCAGAAAGCTGAAGCCCCACCACCCGGGACTGAAGCCAAAGCCTGAGCAGCTTAGCTTCATGGGGGTCCCTGTGGCATGGGGCCCTGGGCAATTGCCCTGCTTGCTACCCCGTAATGCCGGCCCTGGCTTTTATATGCAGAAAACTAATTGTTGTGCCAAGGATGGGCCGTAGAGTTTTTGTAGCATGTTGGGGGGAGGGGGCGGGCTCAGAAAGAAAAAGGTTGAGAACCCCATGTATATATAATTATGGCAGGTTTTAGGTCTCTTTTATTAGATTTTTTCCCCCTGGTATTTGTGAAACTCAGTGGGACTTGGGCACCTAATTCCCTTAAGAGCCTTTGAAAACAAAACCTGTGTGTGTAATTTGTGTGTTTTAATATGGTAGTGGCATTTAGCTGCAAAGTACCTAACTGCCAAAGCACTTAAAATAAATAGAATATTAGGACTCAATCCACCAAACAATTAAACACGAGTAACATGTTTGGGTTTGTGATATCTTAAATATGGTATTGAACTAAAGGGATTCTATTTACAATGTTACATATTTACAATTCAGATGTGTTGATCTGTGAAATTTAATTGTTCTTCTTTGGAATGTTGGCTTCCTATGAGTTTATTGTTCCTTTGTTATCTCTGCGAGGCCTTTTTTGGAAAGAAATTACGATATAGCGAGTGTTAAATGTTTTAAAACACTGGTTACTTACTGTAAATAGTCTGTTTTTACAATAGTTAAACAAGTGGTATCTTTCAAAATGACATAGAACCCAAGAATGGCAAAATGATGCACAGGGTTTGTGACATGTCTAGGAATCAAAAGGGTTTCCTAAGGTCAGGTGAAATTCCTTATAAAGCCATGATTTGTGACCTTCTGAGGATTTTTGTGGTCTTGAAATTGATAGGTCACTTTTGGATGAATTGAGAAACCAAATATGAAAGAAGAGAGAAAAATTTCTAATTGCTGAGTGTCAGTAGCATAACTCTTGCAATATGTGCATCACTAATTGCTTACTTTATACAGTTCAAGATATACAATACATGCCAGTCAAATATACTTTAATGGAGTTTATAAACAGGTCTCCTGGGACCTGGGTCAGAATTAAGATTGCTGTCAAAATCTGAGAGTTGAATTTTTACATGTGAACTGATAACTGAGTATGTAAACTGTATCTGTTTTTAATAATAAACTGTAGTTTGCACAAGGGGTATATTACTTCAATAAATTTAAGTCCTTTTTGGAATAATTCATAGGTTCTAACTATTAATATAAAAATACTTGCTAAGTAATTTGAGAGGGAAGATGCATTCCTATCTATAAAATGAGGACAATAAATCTCTCCTACCTTGCAAAATGCTTTGGGAATTTTTAATGATAGGTTATAAATGTAAGGTAGTTTATTATTATTTAATGTCAGCCATCTTAGCCCTCCATCAGAATGTTTGGTGAATTCTCAGTTTAATGCATGGATGTTCAAACCTTGTACAACTGAGGGTCATGCTGACAGCTTTTGATAAATAAAGGGACACAGTTTTCAATAATTGGAACAGATTGAATTTGTCCTCATCATGAACATGGAGGTGCAGCCAGTGGAGAATACAGGAATCCGCGTGAGTTGCTCCATCTGTGGATTAAGATGGAACTTTGTATGCTGGCACCTGCATTTTTCAGATTTCAACTCTGTATAGTCAAGATGAAGACATCAGGAGACCAAATTGCATTTTAGAACTTGGTTGGACATGTTTGGCCTGCAGGATTCACTTTGGCCACACACTTGTTCAGTGGTGAGTACAAGTGATATGGTTTTGTGTGTGTGTGTTAGCATGTATATCAGTGGTGGGCAACCTGTGGCTCGCGGGCCGCACGTGACCCATCAGGATAATCTGCTGGCCAGCCGCGAGACAGTTTGTTTACATTGACTTTCCGCAGGCACGGCCACCTGCAGCTTCCACTGGCCACGGTTCACCGTTCTCGACCAATGGGAGCTGCAGGAAGTGGTGTGAGCTGCAGGGACGTGCTGGCTGCCGGTTCCCGCAGCTCCCATTGGCCAGGAACGGCGAATCACGGCCACTGGGAGCTGCTGGCGGCCATGCCTGCAGAAAGTCAATGTAAACAAATTGTCTCGTGGCCCACCAGCGGATTACTCTGACGGGCTGCATGAAGCCCCCGGGCCACAGGTTGCCCACCACTGATGTATATTATTACACACGCACACAAATACCCTCTATTAAAAGAACATTGTTAAAGTTGCAAAGTCCAACATTTGAAAGTTAGGAAATGCTAGTTTCATGATTTTCTGTCCAGCCTTAATTCTGATCCCTTGTGTATCTCTGCTCTGTACCAACTGAAGCGGCGATTGTATGTTGTGTAACGAAAGACTGTATCATAATGTATTTCTTAAATTTTGAGTGGTTGACTTTGCACCCTAAACAACATTCTTGTAAAACAGGTATTTGTGTTTGTGTATAATTTCTTAAGGTTTTTTTGTTTTGTTTTTTAAGAAAATAGGTAAAACCAAATTCTTTGACTGTCAATGGGATTTAGGCTGCTGCGTACCTAAGTCCCTTTTGAAAATAAGAAATAGGCTCCTAAATCATTTAGGCATTGTCACGCTGAACATACCCATGTCTAGATACCTTTACAAATCTGGGTCTAAGTTTTTTGTGCAACCTATTAGGCTTTCTGATTCAGTGGTCGTCATCATCAAGACAAATCCCAAGGAACATAGCCTCCTTGCAGATTGAGCATCACTCAGATTGATCTCTAGCTAAATCCTTAAGACATCTGGCTCGACGTTCAGTCTATGTCTGTCACTGGTGATCTGATAGTGCCACTGAGTTTTTTGGCTATAGAGTGGAATTCCTTGGTAAACGTGCTCTGCAATTCATTGGTTTTTAATCCTAATAATATGTCTGTACCAAGATGGCTGCTGAAACTAAACCAGTTCTGATAGAGGTAGTTGCTGGTTTCAGCTATAAATATTGTCATTGCTGATCTTGTCCTGCCACTTATGTGGAGCAGCTGATGAAATGAAAACATTAATCCACTGCCCCTCAGCCTTCTTCAGCACCCATATCATTGCTCTTCTATAAAGTTGGTATAATTGTGATTCTGTAGATTCACAGATTTTTAGCAAGGTTGATGTCACAATGTCTGAACTGAGGCCACTAAATGGCTAGAAACATGAAGCAATTGCTGTTATACAAGTGTCCATGTATTTTGAGCATCCTCCAGCACTGTTTATGGTGTAGCCCACATACTTGACAGTTGCCATCTGTTTGATAGCCTGTCTAAAGAGGTTAATACTAAATTGGTTGTAATTTGGAGTTGGAGGCTGCTTACTGGTAATGACCAAGGATTAGTTTGGGATTAACCAAACCGATGCATGTTGCTTCTTGCCCAACCAGACTGGCTGTCAGCTGCTGTGATTCACTATATTGTGCCAACAAGACAATTTTATCAGTGTATTCAAGATATCAAAGTAGGATGGTGTTCAGCTCAGTGTCACCAACGACTGCCTCTTTAAGCTTATCCATCAACCAATCAATGCCGATATTGAACAATGATGGTGACAAAATGCAGTTTGCCAAAGTCCTGTGGAAACACGAAACTGCCTTGTATCTACCATTACTTCAAACACACATGCTTAATTCAGTGATGGTGGAGATAACCGAAGTTTCATATGTCTTATATCTTAGAATGGTGCAGTTCATCACCCAGGAAATGCCAGTGGATTTCTTGGGTGGGGAGGAGAAGGGAACTCCTTTTAAAAAAACAAAACCACAAAAGGAACTAGAGTCATGGTTTTGTGTGGAATGACACTTGCAGCCAAATTAGTTGGGGGTATTCTACATCTAAATCTAGGCTTAACTGAAATTTCATTTTAGCTTATGGTTCACTGTTGGAAGACAACATTGCAGAACACAAAGGAACTCATTCAGAAAGATTTATTGGGATATCAAAGTGAACTGTTACTGCTGCTCAACTAAGTTCAATAGAAGATCAACAAAATCCCATGTGCTTTATCTGGGATTCCACCATTGTTAATGGATAAATGTAAACAGCTTTTTTGTCACTTTTAAAAACCATAGTAGCTGGATCAAGTATTTGAAGCATCAGAGAATATCAGGTTTTCTAAAGCTTTCAGAGCCTGCAGTTTTAGTTCTTTGCAAATAAATAGGATATAATCAGAGACAGTGGGTCAGCTGGGTTATGCTAGTACAATGGTCAACAGTAAAATGTTAAGTTAAATTCAGAGTCTGTATCTCATTGAGATGAATGGTGGAACTTCACTCAGTGCTATCATTTATCATCTTGGCTGTAGAATCAGGGCAGTGTTGCATTGATTTACATTCTAAAGGTTATCTTCATAAGCAGGCTACAATCTTTGTGTGTGTGTTTAATATGTGTATGTAAAATATGCCAGAGTTCCTTAATATTTGGAACTTGTTTTTTCCCCACATAAGAGGATTTCTCTTATCCCTGCTTTGAACACAGTAGATAATATGAAAGCTGATGTCAGCCTTTATTTTCTTCAGTATCTGAAAACCTAAAGAGTAGAGTAATACATGGAAAATCTGATAAGGAGTGGATACTCCTATTCTAACTTTGATCAGTCAGCAGGTCTTTAAGGTTATTTATAGTGCTTCCTAACAACATACATGATGACTGAAAATTCATTCACAACTGAGAAACATAGAGAAAAGAGTCAAGTATTAAAAAAACAAATAAAAAGGAAGTTTCTGGGCATTTGGTGCTGATGAGAAAAAAGAGAACTTCAGCACTAATGATATGTTTAATCAGCCCCCTACCCCCCAGTAAATATTCTTGTTGGCTGTCTCCTACGAGGAATTGGTCTGTCATAGATTTAAGCAATAGTATTTTCCAGTTACCTTCATAAGTCTCTCTTTATTGCTTTAGAGCCTGTTTTCCCTCAAGTCCCTATGGTAGTGCGTTCTCTGAAGCACAGAGTACAAATGAGTCTCTATCCATCTAGTTCATTTTCTCTTCAATGAAAAGTATGTTGCAGTAAATTCACAGAAAAGTAATTTCCTCTTTTTAAATTCATTATATTGACTAAACTGTATTTTAGTTTTTTTCAGTCCATCACTGTTCTTTACTCTTATTTGATAACTGTTGTCTGGACAACTTCAGTTTTCACAGTTTCCTTAATCTTCAAGGGTAATAAAAAAAACAAGTGTAACTCCTCAGACTGCATATCTGATTCATCCACAAGCAATTATTTTTCTTCCTAGCTTTCATCTAGATTTTTACTAGTTTTCCCCTTGTATCTGTCATTTGCTTTAATTACTCTTTTGCATCACATAGTGAAACTCTCTTTCATATCAGCGCATCTATCAGTGACTTTTAATATATTTGCCAGAGGATGAAACTTTGAATTTTAAGTTATTCTCATATGGGACTTGTAGTAATATTTGGAGTGCTTCAGAACAGACATCATGTTTGATGTGTAATATCTAAACTCCCTTTAAGACAAGAGGAAATGTGTTATATCTGATCTAGGTGTGAATAAGAAATATAATAAATTACCAGCTGATGACATCTACACTTCCACTTTAAACACAATAGCATCCTGGTCTAGGGTAACATGTTTTTAAAAAATGCTTTCTGGTCTATGCTTGTTAGGTAAACTGTCAGGTTTTTTTTAATGGTTTTGCCTAAAACTCATGTGTCAGAGTTGGGGGCAAGGGAACAGTCCTGCAGCTCTGTGATCTTTTGGTGTGTAGCCTGCTTGGTAGACAGAAGGCTAAATCAGATGCTAGTTTTATCAAATGAGACAGTTTGTGTATACAAATAAACCTCATCTCAGAGTTTCCCTGACCTTGCTTCTCCTGGCCAGTTGGGACATTTTGCAAAGGCACCCTCTTTGGCTGTACACAGAGTTCTGCAAGTCTATTCCCCTCTACCTCCCCGCCCTTGACGAGGTTCTTGTTCCCATAGATGCGCAAAATGCAGCAAGCAGCTATAACATGAGGCACATATTTTTCAGAAGCATCCAGCCTTGTCATAAGACACTTGCACCTTTCCTTCAGTCTTCCAAATTCACACTTCACTGTTATTTTACAGCTGCTCAGAGTATAGTTGGTCAGTTCCTTTCTCATATCCAAGTGTCCAGTAAGGATATGTGTACACAAGCTGCCGCAGCAAGTTCCAAAAGCCGAGTTGACAGACTGGTTCACAGGGCTCATGCTATGGTGCTAAATACAGCTGTATAGATGTTGTGGCTCCAACTGGAGCTCGGGCTCTGAAGCCTTCCCTAGGCTTCCAAGCCAAAGCCCCAACATGTACACAGCTATGAATAGCATTGTAGCATGAACCTCAGTCTGACCACCCAGGCTCAGACTTGCTACTGCTCACTGTGTGAACATACCTTTAATGGTTTTGTAAGCTTTTCTCCTAGAATGACAGGAGGAATATATATTGTCTATAATGGTCTTCAGTTTTTCATTTAAAAAACCTGTAAGTTCTAAAGATCCCCGCATCATAGTCCTTTCCAGACTACCCCAACTTAATATTGGTGAATCTACCTCAGTGATCAACAGGACTTTGCACCACAGTGTAGAAATACTCCTTTCCATTGATGAACTCAGGTCTGGTGTGTGGGGAGGCAAACAATAGACATGAAGTCCCCTTAATGGCTCCTATACAATTTGGGATCTCCTACTGTGCAAATCTGTCAGTAACCTGTGCATTACCCATCTTTATCCCCTGGGGCGGTGACACCTCTTAATAACAGTGCGTGCCTCCATAACAGTAGCCCAATAGTCGATCTGTCAAAGTCACTCTGGTTAGCTACTGGCTGATAGAAATTAGGTGGTGAGCTTCTAGATGGCAGTGATGGTCAAAGGCTTCTCCACACTGAGGAGAGCTCTCATGTTGGTGTTTTGACACTGCAGCTCAGAGGTGAGCTCTCCACCAGTCTTGAGGAAAATTAGTCTTTCACATCCTGAAGTTCTGCTGCTACTGCTGGTCATCCCAGTTCTTCAGCAGTATCCTTTCCCACCAGGCAGTGCTGGTTGGCTGAGCACAGAAGCAGTGTTCCACCAAATGAAAATGTCATGCAGAAAGAAGTAATTTCTCAGTTTCCCACCTCCTCCTTCTCTGCCTCCTCCAAGTAACTGCCCAGTATCATGGTGGCTATGCTGGTGGCTGCCTCCTGACTCTTCCAAAGCTGGCTGCTTGACATCTGGGCCATCCTGTTCATATTAATGGCTGCTAGGATTGCAACACTCAACTGTGTTTCCTTCATGCTGCCTCATAACAGTTTGAAAATGGTGCTTTATTACTAGTGATCAATGGCTCCATATCTAGTTGGCAGCCGGTATTAAGCAGAGAGCCCTAAGGGTCGGTCCTGGGGGCAGTTTTGTTCAATAACTACATTAATGATCTGGAGGATGGTGTGGATTGCACTCTCAGCAAGTTTGCAGATGACACTAAACTGGGAGGGGTGGTAGATATGCTGGAGGGTAGGGATAGGATACAGAGGGACCTAGACAAATTAGAGGATTGGGCCAAAAGAAATCTGATGCGGTTCAACAAGGACAAGTGCAGAGTCCTGCACTTAGGATGGAAGAATCCCATGCACTGCTACAGACTAGGGACCGAGTGGCTAGGCAGCAATTCTGCAGAAAAGGACCTAGGGGTTACAGTGGATGAGAAGCTGGATATGAGTCAACAGTGTGCCCTTGTTGCCAAGAAGGCTAACAGCATTTTGGGCTGTATAAGTAGGAGCATTGCCAGCAGATCGAGGGACGTGATCATTCTCCTCTATTTGGCTTTGGTGAGGCCTCATCTGGAGTACAGTAATATGTCCAGTTTTGGGCCCCACACTACAAGAAGGATGTGGAAAAATTGGAAAAGGTCCAGCGGAAGGCAACAAAAATGATTAGGGGGCTGGAACACAAGAGTTATGAGGAGAGGCTGAGGGAACTGGGATTATTTAGTCTGCAGAAGAGAAGAATGAGGGGGGAGTTGATAGCTACTTTCAACTACCTGAAAGGGGGTTCCAAAGAGGATGGCTCTAGACTGTTCTCAGTGGTAGCAGGTGACAGAACAAGGAGTAATAGTGTCAAGTTGCAGTGGGGGAGGTTTAGGTTGGATATTAGGGAAAAAAATTTCACTCGGAGCATGGTGAAGCACTGGAATGGGTTATCTAGGGAGGTGGTGGAATCTCCTTCCTTAGAGGTTTTTAAGGTCAGGGTTGACAAAGCCCTGACTGGGATGATTTAGTTGGGGATTGGTCCTTTTTTGAGCAGGGGGATGGACTGGATGACCTCCTGAGGTCCCTTCCAACCCTGACATTCTATGAATCTATGAAAAGCAGATGAAGTATGGGATACCATGAGAGGAAAATCTGAGTTTGTTAGTTTGCTCCCAAGTCCCAGAATTCCAGTAGGTATCGCACAATGCCTCATGAGAAAAATTCCAGAATACATAGCGTCCAGTGGCAGAATATTTCACTATGGAATATCTGCCTAGAATGTTATGTGGGGTAATTTTCTGAATGCAGTGATTCACATGGGATTTAGGTAAAGATGGCATAAATGAAGCAGTGTGGATGCACTCTTTCTACATAGTTGTACAACTGTAATTACTGCAAAAAACATCTACTGAAAATACCTTCCTATGTAGCCCAGCCCAGGTGACAGGGCTACAGCACATCAACTTATATTTTGTGGTGACTGCATCTTAGCAAGTAAATTGACAAAAAAATTACATTTGCAGAATGCTGCCAAAAATATGAAGAGCCTCTTAAAATTGTAGGCTCTCCAATCTTTATATGATCACAATTCCTCCAGTTTGTGCTGTTAGTGGAAGATGTTTCGCTTTAAGATTTACTGTCTCAGTTTTGCCTCTTCACTGACTCTTGGTTGGGCTGGATGAGGAGAATGTGCATTGTGAATTCACAAAAGGGGTGTTTAATGGTGTTTACAAACCCCATACTGACTAGGCAGAAGGGAGAGCAGAGTCTTCCCTGCTTGCAGGTAGTCAGGCTCACCACATCCCAGCACAGCTTCCAGAACTGGTCCTTGTGGAGGCATGCACCCACAGCTGTGGTCAATAAAGAAAACATGCCTAGCTATAAAGGGGGAAGGGGAGGCAGAAAGGCCTGGGATAGCAGAGCTGCAACTGCCCCATACCAGGCTTCCTCTAAGAAACTGACAAGGTGATAAAGGAAGACTGCAAACACTGGAGTTTAAGGGCTGATAAACTCAATTTAGATTAAGAATTTATAGATTGGTCTAACTGTTGGCGAATTGAAGGGGAGCAGTTAGAAGAAACCTGGGACCTCTAGAGAGACTGTTTCAAGAGCAGTTGACAATATGGTACCAGAAATGAGGGCACCTTTAACTGCCCTGTAGAAAAGAGAAGCTTTTTTTTTTTTTGTGTACACACCCACACACGCTATGGAGGTGAATCGGTGAATCCGCTCCTGCAATGGCTGGCTGATTCACAAGCAGGACAGCGACAAGTGTTTGAACAGATGGCGTCACACCAGCAACAGTTGTTTACGACGAATGGTGGAATTGCTACAGACTGCTGCTCCACCCCGCTGGGGAATGCATTCCCCCAAACTTCAAGGACCACTCTGACCCTGTTGCTTCCAAAGATGATGACAGATGATGACCTGGAGTTATTCTTGGTAATGTTTGAAAGGGTGGCGATGGCATCTTGATGACCCCTAGCCCAAAGAGCAGTCCAGTTTTCTGCACTCCTCATTGGGGAAGCCCAGACAGCATATTGAGGACTTGACAATGCAGTGGCCCAGGACTTTGAATTGCCTAAAAGAAAGCTCAGGGGCTCTGAGAGAACCTAAACCAGAAGCAAAAGGAACAGGCACACCAACTGGTGGCTGCTTTTACAAAGGTATTCTCAGCTCATCCTGGGAAGATGTGCATGGCTCACTATCACATTAATACGGAACCAGGTAAAGGTAATACAGGAAGGACCACTGACCAATTCCCAACAAATTGAGAGGGGCTGTCGAGAAAGAGCCCAGGACTGTATTAGAATTCAGGGCAATAGAGGAATCCCCAGAGTGACTGGAGGAGTCCTATTGTGCTGGTTCTAAAGCCAGATGATTCACTGGGTTTCTATATAGATTTCAGAAAAAAATGAACAGTTTCAAAATTTGATGCCCACCGCATTCTGTAGGTGGACAAACTCTTAGAGTGGATGGGAAAAAAAACCCATACATCACCACTCTGGATTTGATGAAGTGGTACTGGCAGACCTCTCTGACCCCAGCCTCTGAGTAGAAGGTGTCTTTTTCTATGCCACTGTGCCTATTTCATTTTAAGACGATGCCCTGCAGATTACACAGGTGGCGGCCACTACTTTTCAATGTGTAGTAGCATACTTGGACAATGTAGTCATTTTTAGCAAGGATTGGGATTCCCATCTGGATAAAGTATCCATTGTTCTCTGATCACTGAGGGAAGCTGGGTTAACAGCTAACCCTGCTAAATGTGTGTGTAAGGGGTCGGACTCACCCCTGCAGCGCCTCTTGCTGATTATCCTGGGAATTAGCTCAATCCAGCCCAGAGCACCCTCTACAGGCCAGTGATCCGTCTTGTCATTAGCACTGGCCCTCGTGTCCCTTTCCAGGACCCCGGTGCCCCTTGTTCTGGGTGCTGTAACCTGGCAGTACCCCCACACGCTGGGTCTCCCCTCCCAGGGGAACCCTTACCCACTAACCCCACCTCGCCTCAGTGTAAGGCTACTGCCAGTCATCGTCTAGCCCCATGCTTGGGGAAGACTGCAGTATCAGCCTACTCATCACTAGCAAGGAGGGTTTGGACCTGCTGCCTTGGCCTACCTCTGGGCTGCCCTCTGCAACCCCCAGTACCCCTTGGCCCAATGCTAGGCCGCAGCCTGGAGCTTTCCAGGCTGGAGCTCCTCAGCCTTTCCCCAGCCCTGCTCCACCCAGGTACTCTGGCTCAAGCTCCCTGCAGCCAGGCCCTTCTCCCTCTGAGTGCAACGAGAGACTGCTGAGCTCCTGGCTCCCAGCCTCTTTATAGGGCCAGCTGGGCTCTGATTGGGGCGTGGCCCAGCTGCAGCTACTTCCCCAATCAGCCCAGTAGCTGCTTCTCCCTGCAACAACCTTCTCCCAGGGCTGTTCCAAACCCCTCAGGGCAGGAGCGGGTGTCCACCCTGCTACAGAGCGTGCTCAGGGTCCTCTGTGGCTGCCCTCCTGGCTGGAGCTCTCCCTCCTTCTCCTTGTCCTCTCCACCTGTCTTGCTAGTTGGAGCTCTCCCTTACTCCCTGGGCTGCTGCTGCTGGCTAGAGCTCCCTCCCTAGACTACTACTACTGCTGCTGCTGTTGCTACCACTGCTGCTGAGTCAGGGGTGGGGGGGCCTTGCCGGTCAGCCCCCCTCCTCACCATCTTTGGAGGGAGAAACTAAGACCCCCACCTTCACCATCACTGCTACCACCTGTGGAGGGTCCTTCCTGCCTGGCTGCCAGGGTTGCCGGAGCTACTACTGCTGCTGCCGCCGGTGCTGTGCGTGTCCTGGGGAGCTGCTGGAGCCTGGAGGTGGAGGAAGAGGACTGCGCGGTCCATTGGCTGCTGGGGGAGCCCATGAGACTCTGGAGACCACTGTGGAGGGGGCTGTTTTGGACTGAGTAATTTTCGAACTGTGCTCTAGTGGTGGGGGTCTAGACTGTGTTTGTGGGGACACAGGGGGTGTGGTGTGGAGCCTGCCCCCTGGTCCATCTGTGTGTCCCCCCCAAACCCCCACCACCACCGTTGCCCCCTCCACCACCTACCACCAACCCCACAGCCCATTTCCCATCTGCCTCCGCTCCTGCCTCTGGGACTCTGCTGCTTTCCTGGCCTGCCATGCCCTACTGACAGCATTTGGGCCTGCAGCGGCGGGCAGGCGGCCCGCACATTGACTTTTCGCAAGCGCTCGTGGGCGCACCTACCCCCCCCCCGGACTGACCCCTTCCCCTTTTGCAACAGGCCCCCCAGCTTTGCCCTTTGTTGCCTACCCCCTTTGCCCTCTGTAGCCTTTTGCCCTTCCCCAGCTTCAGTTTGTTTGCCTGCCCCGCCCCTTTCCCTCTGTAGTTTGGTTTCGTTGTCCCACCCCAGCCCTGCGGTTAGCCCCTTGGTTCCTCTGCCCCATTCCCAGCCTCGTTACTCCCTTGCGCCCCCCTTCCCCTGATTGACACCTCCCCTCGTGTGCCCATGCCCCCTCCCGTGCGCTTGTGCCCTTCATCACATTTTGGTTAATCACTGCACCCCCTTCTGTTATTGTGACCTTCCCTCCCTTAGTGTAACTAGAGGAGCCGGTGTCGGTGACTGTCCCCCCTCAGCCCTTGATACTCCTGCATCTCCCTGCGTTTCGGTGCCCTCCTCCCCTGCCTGCAGCCTAGCGAGGAGGAGTGGTTGACCTGCCTTTCCTTTAGCCGCCCCCCCCTCCTTTTTTTTTTTCTCCAGTGTGTTTTTCCCTCCCTCCCTGTTAAATATGGAGGGGAACACGGCGGGTGAGCCCCCCCAAGTAGGCCCCGCCACCCCTCCCCCGCCTGTCCCCTTAGCCTCTACCTCGACCTCCGCTGCCGAGCCACCTGCCACCACTGCGGCATTGGCAGCGGCAGGCGACGGGGTGACCTCCGCTGCTGCCACGTCCCTAGCTCCCTCCAATTATGGGGGAGCTGCCCCAGCCGGCAGGAAAGGCCAGGGCAAGAAAAAGGGAAAGAGCCCCGCTAAAAAGACTGGGCCCTCCATGGCAGGGGCTGCCTCCACTGCTGCGGCCCTGCCACCGGCCGCAACAATCCTTCCCGCTGCTCCCTCCACCAGCTCTGCGGGTGCCCCTCCCCCAGGCCCTAGGGCGTATGCCCAGGTGGCAGCGGCCACCGGTATGCCATCTCGCCCATCCACCGCCTCCGCTTCCAACTATAGTGGCCTGGGCCCCTTCCCCACCTTGACTAGGAGGCATGGCATCCGTTGCCTCCAGGTACCCGCCTCGCCGCACGTGGAGACCTACGTGCAGGCGTTGGCAAGGGTGGTGGGGCCCGCGGCCATCGTGGCGGCCTCCAAAATGTATGGCAAGGTTGTCTTTTTCCTTGCCTCGGAGGCCGCCGCCCAAGAGGCGGTGGAGAAAGGCCTGGCGGTGGGGGGCGTATTCGTCCCCCTGGAGCCGCTAGAGGACCTGGGTGTCCGTGTGGTCCTTACCTCTGTTCCTCCTTACCTTCCCAATGTCGCCCTGCTGCCCGCCCTTTCCACCCTGGGAAACCTATTTCCATCGTTCGCCCTCTCTCGCTAGGATGCAAGGACCCCGCCCTCCGTCACGTCCTCTCGTTCCGCCGGCACGTGCAGCTCCAACTGCCGCCGGCGGCACGTGCTGGAGAGGCGCTTGAGGGGTCTTTCTTGGTCCCCTATCGGGGGACCCATTGCCGGGTGTACTATTCTACGGGGGAGGCCCGGTGCTACCTCTGCCGGGCGATAGGGCACGTCCGGAGGGACTGCCCCTTGGCCCGGCACGGAGGAGCGTCCGGGACCCCCGAGCCCCGGCAGAGTGCCAGCCCCACCATTGCTGGCGCTCCTAGTTGCCCGGTACCCGGAGCCGCCCCTCCTCTTTCTCGGACCACCACTGCGGCGCTCAAGGGGTATCTCCCCCACCATGCCCAGATGAGCGAGAGAACCCCGTCTCTGCTATGTGCACTGTGGCGGGGCCTGTAGAGGAGGGTGCGGTGGGGGTATTGCCGGGCGCGAGAGAGGGCCCTCCCCAGGGGGATTCTGCCCCCCCTCCTACTGCCCCATTGTTACCTCCTCAGGTCCTCAAGCCGTCATCTCTGCCCCCCGACCCAATCCCTGTCACCCAGCCCGCAGACGATGCCATGGAGGGCTGGACCCTAGTACAGGGAAAGCGGGGCAAGCGGAAGGCTCGAGCTCCACTCCTGCCATCCGGTGCGGAGGCCCCCCGGAAAACCAGGAAGGGGGGTGTGGTAGGTCCTAGCCGGGGCTCGACCCTTCCGGGCAGGAGGGGAGCCACACCGACTCACTACTATGGGAACAAGCAGTCAGTTAGTCCCGAATCTCCGGCTCTTTTGTGCAGAGTCGGAGCAAACACAGTAGGCTCAGGCCCTTGGTTGCAGGGGGCTGAGCAAGCAGACAGTTCAGAGCCCAGGCCCTGGGTCAGGGCGGGGCAAACACAGTTAGCTCAGGCCCTTGGTTGCAGGGGCTGAGCAAGCAGACAGTTCAGAGCCCAGGCCCTGGGTCAGGGCGGGGCAGACAAAGTTAGCTCAGGCCCTTGTTTGCAGGGAGCTGAGTCAGCAAGCAGTTTAAAGCCCAGGCCCTGGATCAGGGCGGGGCAAACACAGGTAGCTCAGGCCCTTGTTTGCAGGGGAGCTGAGCGGGCAAATAGTTCAAAGCCCAGGCCCTGGATCAGGGCAGGGCAAACACAGTTAGCTCAGGCCCTTGGTTGCAGGGGCTGAGCGAGCAAATAGTTCAGAGCCCAGGCCCTGGATCAGGGCGGGGCAAACACAGTAGGCTCAGGCCCTTGCTGCAGGGCTGAGCGAGCAAATAGTTCAGAGCCCAGGCCCTGGATCAGGGCGGGGCAAACACAGTAGGCTCAGGCCCTTGGTTGCAGGGGCTGAGCAAGCAAGCAGTTCAAATAAGGTACGCCTAGGCTTTCTGTAGCCGAGCGTTGGGTGAGGGGGAAGCCTGCCACCCGTGCGGGGGTGGCAGGGGGGAACGCAGGCCCACCCACTCCACTGCGTTCCAGCCCGGGGCCCTAACAGCGGTTGCTGCCGCTGCTGGTCAGTGGGGTATCCAGACCGCAACACACTGACATAGGCTCACACTCAGTTGCAGCCGGACCAGGGTCGGCTACCCCCGGGCTACTTCCGTGATCCCCCTCAAAGCCTACCTCGTTCGTAGCGCCGGGATCGGGCCAGTCCACCTGCATGGGCTCCTCTCTGCCCGGGCTCGGCGGCAAGTCTGGTAGCTCTGCTGGGAAGTCCGGCCAGTGGTCCTCAGGCGGCTCTTCTGGATAGCAGCAGGGGCGAAGGGGTTCGGGTCCAGTCTCACCCTCAGGGTTAGTGGGGTGCGGTTCCCAGGGATTCTCCCAGTAGCGGGCGTGAACGGGCTCCGGCGGCTCCTCCTCGTAGCGGGCCCGGGGTAGCTCGGGCCAGCTAGGGTCCAGGCCTTGGTCTTCCACGGTCTCCTGGCCGGGAGCTCCCGGCCGCACGTCTGCTCCCTGTGGTGGCTGGCCGCAGACTGAGCTCTGGCGGCCGGCCTTTATACTTCCTGTCCCGCCCCTTGACTTCCGGGGGGCGGGGACAGGCGGTGGTGGTCCCGCCCACTCTGGTGCCTGCATGTGGGCTCCCTCTTCTGGGCAGGAGGGGAGCCACACCGACTCACTACAGGGGGCTCCGCTGCTGAGCCTTCCGCTTTGCCCGCGGGTGCTTTACATCTACCGTTGCCGGTTGGGGAAGCTGTGACAGCACCGGAGGATGCCGCCATCCATTCTCCGCGGTCCTTCCTCGCGGAGGCCCACGTTGCGGCCCCTCCTACCCCCTTACCACCTATACCCTCTGCGATGCTCGAGGCAAGCGTCGCCTCGGGTGTTAGCGGGGATGATCCCGGGGTGGTGGGAGGTGAGCTGCCCTCTATCTATGAGGAGATCGAGGCCCTGGGTCTGACCCCGGTCACCCAGGGGGAGGACGACCCTTTGCCAGCGGGCCTTGATCTAGCCGCTCTCACCTCAACCCTCCCTTCTGCGTCTCCTGTTCCCCTGACCGCTGCTCCTGCCTTCGAGGAACCCCTGGACTCCTTGCCCTGCCCGGCTGCGGGTGACGCATCGCTGACGGCCGCCGAGCCTCTTCAGGCGACGGCCGGTGCCTCGCGGCCGGGACTCGAGTTACCAGGGGTATCCCTTGTTGGTGTGGGGCAACCGAGTTCCTTCCCGAGTGGGGGCCCCATTGCAGATTGTTCACCATCTGCTGCCGTGGCTGTTCCATCTGCCGTAGAGCCTGAGCCCGGCATCCCTGGGGACCCCCTCCCTAACCTTCAGACCCCTGGGCCCGACCGAGAGGAGCTACCTTCCAGCTGTCCAGCTCCTGGGGCCCAGGATCCCGCCTCTGTCCCTCTTCCCGACCCTACTCCTGCCCCCGGCCCTACCCCTACTCCTGACCCCAGCCCTGTCCCCTCCACCTCCCACGATGCCATTGCCGCCTCTGGGGATGTCTCTTTCTCTTTCCCAGAGGGTGACCCCCAGGGAGCGGCTTTTGTGTTCCCCAGTCCCGACCCACTAGGGGCTGCTCTTCTCCCTCCGCCGCCGCCCCCCATTAAGCCGGGGTCTGAGGCGGACCGTGTGGCGCCGGTCCATCGGGCGCCACGTCGAGGGTCCGCCCCTTGCCTGCCCGTCTCAGTGGGCCACGGGGCCGAGCCAGGGGCCCCAACGGGGGATGATCTGCAGCCAGTGACCCCACCCCCCCATATGCTGCGAGAAGAGCTGCGGGAGTTTTTAGAAGATGTGCGTGGCTCCCGCAATAAGGTGCCGCTCGCTCTCCAGCGATGGGGGGATTTCCACCAGATCCTCCGGGCCGCGAGGGCCCTCATGGGGGAGGGTAAAAGGACCGGGAAGCAGGGTGCTGCGGCTTACCAGCGGGTCCGCAGCTTCCGTGACTCCTTGCTCACCTTCGGGGTGGGTCACGGTTTGCTGCGCGGCCCAATGGGGGCCGCGAGCGTCCCTGCCAGCGAGGATCCCCCCCCAGCCCTCCTCATGCCACCTATCTCTTTTGCAACATTGAACACCCGGGGCTGTAGGGTGGGTCTCCGCAGGTGCCAGGTGCTCTCCTTCCTTCGGGAAGGGGGGTACTCTGTGGTTTTCCTGCAGGAGACCCACACGGATCCGGCCGCCGAAGACAGCTGGCGGCTGGAGTGGGGGGACAAGGTCTATTTTAGCCATCTCACAGCTCGTACGGCTGGAGTGGCTACCCTGTTCTCTCCCGACCTACGGCCCGAGGTGCTGGGGGTTGCCGAGGTTGTGCCGGGCCGCCTGCTGCACCTCCGGGTCCGTATGGAGGGGCTTGTGGTTAATCTTGTCAACGTCTATGCCCCGACATCGGGCCCGGAGCGGTTGCCTTTCTATCAGCAGGCATCCGCCTTCCTCGGCTCCTTGGATCCTCGTGAGTGCCTGGTTCTGGGCGGGGACTTCAACGCTACCCTCGAGGAGCGGGACCGCTCGGGGACCGAGCAGTGCCCGGCCGCAGCGGACGTCCTCCGGGAGATTGTAGAACGTCATTCCCTGGTGGACGTCTGGCGCGACCACCACCCGGACGACGTCTCCACGTTCACCTACGTCCGGGTGGAAGTCCATCGGTCGTGCCACTCCCGGTTGGACCGCATTTACTTGTCACGTCTCCATCTCTCACGGGCCCACTCCTCCGATGTGCGGCCGGCCCCCTTTTCTGATCACCATTTAGTCACCGTGACGGCCTCTCTATGTGGGGAGAGGCCGGGGCCGGCCTATTGGCACTTTAACAATAGCTTGTTGGAGGATGTGGGCTTCGTGGCGTCCTTCCGGGAGTTCTGGCTGGTCTGGCGAGGGCAGCGGCGTGCCTTTCCCTCGGCGCGGCGATGGTGGGACCTAGGAAAGGTGCGCGCCCGGCTCTTCTGCCGTGATTACACCCGGGGCGCCAGCCGACAGAGGGATGTGGCGATAGAGCAGTTGGAACGGGAGGTCTTGGAGCTAGAGAGGCGTCTGGCCGCCAGCCCTGAGGATCCATCCCTTTGCGGAGCGTGCCGGGAGAAGCGGGAGGAGCTCCGGGCCCTCGACGATCATCGGGCCCGGGGTGCTTTTGTTCGATCCCGCATCCGCCTCCTTCGGGAGATGGATCGCGGCTCCCGCTTCTTCTACGCCCTGGAGAAAAGGAGGGGGGCCAAGAAGCACGTCACCTGCCTTCTAGCGGAGGACGGCACCCCCCTTACGGATCCGGTGGAGATGTGCCAGAGGGCCAAGGCCTTCTACGCACACCTTTTCTCCCCGGATCCGACTGACCCTACCGCTTGCAGAGTGCTCTGGGACGGACTCCCAACGGTCAGCGCGGGCGACCGGGACCGGCTGGAGTCGCCTCTCTCTCTGGCCGAGTTCTCGGAAGCCCTCCGCCGCATGCCCACCAATAAATCTCCGGGCATGGACGGGCTGACCGTGGAGTTCTACCGCGTGTTCTGGGACGTCCTCGGCCCGGACCTAGTCACCGTCTGGGCCGAGGCCTTGTGAAGCGGAGTCCTCCCTCTTTCGTGCAGGCGAGCCGTGCTCACCTTATTGCCGAAGAAGGGGGACCTCCGCGACTTACGGAATTGGCGTCCCGTCTCGCTCCTCAGCACGGACTACAAAATCGTAGCCAAGGCCATCTCGCTGCGGCTGGGGTCCGTGCTGGAGGACGTGATCCACCCAGACCAGACCTACACCGTCCCGGGCCGTAGCATTTTTGATAACCTCTATCTGGTCCGGGATCTTCTGGAACTTGGGTGTAGGGATGGTCTGTCGTTCGCCCTCCTGTCCCTGGATCAGGAGAAGGCGTTCGACAGGGTGGACCACGGGTATCTCCTGGGCACTCTGCAGGCGTTAGGCTTCGGACCCCAGTTTGTGGGTTTTCTCCAGGTGCTGTACGCCTCCGCAGAGTGTCTGGTCAAGCTCAACTGGACCCTGACCGAGCCGATCAGCTTCGGGCGGGGAGTGCGGCAGGGGTGCCCCCTCTCGGGCCAGCTGTACGCTCTGGCGATCGAGCCCTTCCTCTGTCTCCTCCGCAAGAGGTTGACGGGGTTGGTGCTTCGGGAACCGGAGCTGCGGCTGGTCCTGTCGGCGTATGCCGACGATGTGCTCCTCGTGGTCCAGGACCCGGGCGACTTGGTGCGGGTGGAGGCTTGCCAGACCGTGTACTCAGCGGCCTCCTCCGCCCGGGTCAACTGGTTCAAGAGCTCTGGCCTGGTGGTAGGGGCCGGGTGGCAGGCGAGCTCCCTCCCCACCCGCGCTTCAGGCCATCCGGTGGAGCGCAGGTCCGCTGCTCTATCTCGGCGTTTACCTTTCTGCCACGCATCCGTCTCCGCCGGAGAACTGGCAAGGTTTACAGGGCAGGGTGACGGAGCGGCTCCGGAAATGGACAGGACTACTCCGGTGCCTCTCCCTTCGTGGGAGGGCACTGGTACTCAATCAACTAGTCCTGTCCATGCTCTGGCACCGTCTCAACACCCTGGTCCCGGCCCCGGGCTTCCTGGCCGACCTCCGGAGGGTGATTCTGGAGTTCTTTTGGCCAGGACTGCACTGGGTCTCTGCAGGGGTCCTCCATCTGCCCCTGGAGGAGGGAGGGCAGGGCCTGAAGTGCCTCCACACTCAGGTCCATGTCTTCCGCCTCCAGGCCCTGCAGAGGCTCCTTTATGGTGCAGGTAATCCGGCGTGGAGCGTATTGGCGCACGCCTTCCTGCGCCGCTTCCGAGGGCTCCGATACGACCGGCAGCTCTTTTATCTCGATCCGAGAGGGCTTCCGCGAGACCTCTCCGGGCTGCCGGTCTTCTACCAGGACCTCCTCCGGACCTGGAAACTGTTCTCAGCGACCAGGTCCGTGGCGGCCACCGAGGGGGCAGATCTCCTCGCGGAGCCCCTGCTACACAATCCCCAGCTCCGTGTGCAGGTGGCGGAGTCCCCCGCGGTGCGCCAGAGGTTGGTCCTGGCAGAAGTCACTAGAGTCGGAGACCTCCTGGACTACGACCGGGGAGACTGGCTGGATCCCCTGACGCTCGCTCGGCGCATGGGGCTCTCCAGGCCTTGTACTCCCCAGCGCGTACTTCAGGAGGTGAGGGCCGCTTTGCCGCCCGCTGCTCGGGTTTGCCTCGACCGGATCCTGCATGAGGGCACGCCCCGCCCACCCTCCACCCCTGGCCCTCCGGACCTTTTCATCGGGCCCCTGCCCCGTGGACCCAACCGGCCCCTCCGCCCCTTCTCCGTGAGCCGGCTGCACGACTTGCAGCCGGTTCGTTTCCTGACCGCGCCAAGGAAACATCTATACACGCTCGTGCTGCACACTCTTCACTTCCTCACCCTCGTGTCCCGCCCCGATACAAAGTGGCGGGACCTCCTGCCACCTGTCGAGGGTGAGAAGCCCCGGTGGGCCAGCCTCTATTCCACTCTGGTCCCGAGGCCCGCCGGGGATATCAGCTGGCGGCTCCTTCATGGGGCCGTGAGCACGGGCGTGTACTTGGCGCGGTTTACCCTAGTCCCGGACACCTGTCCTTTCTGCGGCGTGAGGGAGACCCTGGCTCACGTTTACTTAGAGTGTGCCAGGTTGCAGCCCCTACACCGGCTCCTCACCGATATTATGTTACGTTTTTGGTTACACTTTTCCCCTCACCTTCTCATTTATGCACTCCCTATCCGTGGCCCCACAAAGTCGCGGGACCTCCTGGTCAACTTCCTCTTGGCACTGGCTAAACAGGCCATCTATAAAACCAGGGAGAGGAGGTTGGCCGATGGAGGTGCCTGTGACTGCGGGGCCTGTTTCCGATCCTCTGTCCGTTCACGTATCCGGGCAGAGTTCCTCTGGGCGGCATCCACTGGCTCCCTTGAAGCCTTTGAGGAGCAGTGGGCGCTGTCCGGGGTTCTCTGCTCGGTGTCCCCGTCTGGTTCTCTTCTTTTGACCCTTTGACCACACTCCTGTCCCTGTTTTTACATTAGTTGTCCCCCGTAATTATTTGAGTTCCAGGCCCTGTGGATCCTCCCCTTAGGCTGGGGGGGGATCCTTTAGCAGTGGGCGGGCTTACGCCCGCCCACTTCCCGGAACCCAATAGGTACAGTGCGATAGGAAAACTGGAAGCCCGTTACCTGGGACACTTAGTTAGTGGAGTGCAAGTCCACTATTTGGTGGTTAAGGTTTATGCCTTACAGGCATACAAGACCGCCACCAAAAGGCAAGTGAAGGCCTTCCTATGCCAAACGGGCTACTATCGCTAGTTAATACCGCATTTGGTACCATAGCAGCCCCTCTAACTGACCTAAGGATACTACCCCAAGATGGGCTTTATGAACGTCCGTCTTGAAAGCATACTACCCCAAGATGGGTTTTATGAATGTCCTTCTTGAAAGGGGTTTTCAAGAGCTCAAGGGCATATTCTGCTGTCACATAGTGTTGTATTGTCCAAACTTGGAGAAGGAATTTGTATTGCAAACAGATGCATCAAAGGTAGGGCTGGGGGCAGTCCTTTCCCTAAGGGTAGATGGAGAAGAACCACCAGACAGTGTACATCAGCTAGAAACTCTTTCCTCACGAGAGAGTGTGCTCGATGATAGAGAAGGAATGCTTGGCTGTCAGGTAGGGGATTGAGAACCTACAGTACTACCTCCTAGGGAATTAATTCACATTAGTTACAGTCAAACCCCCTTGTGCTGGCTAATGAAAGAGACGAACCCAAGAATCATGAGATGGTACCTATCATTACAACCATGTGCCTTCCAGATATAACAGTGGGCAGGAAGTTTGCATCAGGATGCTGATTTTCTGTCAAGAGAAGTAGCCTTCACAAGCCAAGGCCAGGCCAGGGAGAATATGAAGCAGCTTACACGCTCCCGAATATGAGAGACAGCCCGCTGTGTGGAAGGAACTCCTGCCCGGGAGCGTGCTAGCCACTTGCCCACACTAGTGGGACCAGGAACAGCTTCCAGTGAGCCTGGTGCCCGTCCAAGTGGGTGGAGCTGGAGGCAGTACAACCACACCAGAGGAGCTGCCGGCAGAGGGCACTGGCTCCTGGGAGTGGCAGCCTGACATGCTGCTGCTTTTGCTGCTGTTGCAGTTCCTGGTAGAGCCCTGCAGCTTTGCAGATATAGATTTATATCCCCGGGAGCCGCACAGGGCTCTACTGATAAACTGAATTTAGGTTAGAATTTATGGACTGGTTAATTGTAGGCGAATTGAAGGGACCCAGTTAGGAGAAAGCTGGGACTTCTAGAGAGACTGCCCGAAGTGTACCAGTGAGGTTTCAGCTCACAGATATGTGGGGGAAAAGGGTGTCAATGATTTTGTAGGATGGGGGAAAATGCATATGCTACTGAAAATTGACTGAATGCAGTCTCATCAAATTAAAAAGAACATACTCTTAAACATTTGGCTAAGACCAACTGAAGATATTTTTAGCCCAGAAGAAGCATTGTTTTGGAAAGTTATTAGCATTTGAAAATAGAGTGTCAAAATGGAAGCTGTTAGTGGTCTAGAGTGAGAAGTCCCTCAAATATAGAACTATGGGTTTATTGATCTCTAGTGACAGCCATTTTAAATATATATTTTGATGTGAGACCACTGTGAAATTTACATCCCGTGCTTCCTCTTCTAGGTTTGAGGCATGGCGGACAACTCCAGGGAATTACAAAATACTCAGATTCTGGGTTTGTGACGGGCAAAACTCTTCTTCCAGGGGTGTAGAGACTGGTCCACCTCCATGTTTTCTTTTGTGTGGGACTCCAAGAACCTGCTTGCTACTGAAGAAGGAAGCTTGAAAGGATATAAGGAGGAAGAGCAGGCTGATGGCTGCAGCTGCACAGGGAAGAGTCTTGCAGTTACAGTTTCTGGCCATGTGATATGCCAGCAGGGACCTCTAATTCTCACCTGCAGCATTGCTCTCAGCAGGCAGGCCTGGCTCCTCTCTTTGACAACAGCAACATGGCAGCTCTCACCAGCTTCCCTCCATGTTTCTCTACTGTAGAAGAGGAAGGGAGCCTGCAGCTGTTACTGCTGGAGAATAACAAGGGAACTTGGTCTGTCTACTGAGAGCCACACTGCAGATGCACCGGATTTCATTTCACTGTAATACTAAGTTAGCTTGCTGCTATCACTCCATCACATAACAAATGATAGTGCTTCAGGAGCCTATTTAAGGCACTGTGTTATAATAAAGCAAGATAAAATGCTTTTGGGTGACTCAGCTTGTAATAGTGCTGTCTGTACTCTCTCTCTCTGTTGTGATAGCATTAGTCTTTGCACCTCTTGGGTAAAACTAATACAATTCACCAGAAAGTAATCTAAGCCCTTCAAATTTTAACTTGAGTGAGACTGTGGTCTCAGAAAGGATGATAATATATGTAGCTATTCATTTCCTCCCCTTCTAAAACTGTGTACCTTATTTAGTCATCCTTTTGGCTAAGGTTGCTTATTAAATATTTGAGTTCTAGTTTGCAAACAGTAATTCAGCCATTCCCCTTTCCCCCAACGTACAAAATAGTATCAGGGTTCTAAGTTCATAGCAGGAGTGTAAGCGATAGCCACACTTTCCACTCTCACTTCTATTTCAGAGAATTCCACATTGTTTAGAGTTACATCTATCTCACCACTGCTCATGCATAAAGAGGCTTTTTTCATATGATGGTGCTAGTGAGAAAACTAACAGGATCGTTATCAGCTTCTTATAGCATCTATGAAGGGATGAACCCCAATGTGCGTGTACTTGCAGAACTGGGCCTGTGCTGCTGGTAACTGGGGGTTACCTCCCCCATATTTTTACATCTTTTCTTTCCGTCTTAGGTTCTTATGATACTTACATCATAGTATCTGATAATCTCACAATGTTAATGTATTTATACTTGCAGTGCCCCTGTGAGGTAGGATAGTACAGTTCCCCATTTTACAAATGGGGAAACTGGGGCACGGAGAGACTTAGGTATCCAAGGTCAGACAGGAAATCTGGTGGAGCAAGGAATTGAATCTGAGTCTCTTGAGTCCTAGGCTAGTTCTCTAACCAATGAACCGTCCTTTCTATCCTGCCCAACCCTCCCCTCTCCCCAAAAAGAATGAATTTAAAACCCCATGTATGAGTACTTTATTAAATGACAATTACATCTTTCCCCCCAAGATACCGTATTTGCTCCTTGTTCTTAGTTTTTATGACTATTGGAATGTAAATGGCATTTTACTTGAAAGTTGTTAAGGGGCTTAGAATTAATATTAGCATCTTACAAATTGGGGAAAAAAATGCTTTTATGTTCCAGTCCATATGTTCTTGTGCAGCTTTCTTAATTCCTTTTTAATAAAAGTATGGACTCTGGGTCCATTTTCTCGCAGGCATCTGCTAATCTAAACATAGATACATTTAGTTATCTTTATAGTGCTGCTAAACTATATTTGGTTACTAATTTGTAGTGGTTTGTACAAAGTCCATCCATTTTGCTAATAATGTAGTTTCAGTGTAAAGATTGGCACTGTGTTGCATATTCTTAGTTTTGTATTGGGGTTTAAAATACAGTACAATCTGTCCCAAAGTTAATAAAGCAGTTATTTAAGAATTGTGTGAACCTGAGGAATACTCGAGGCAATTCCTACAGAAGCATAACTATTATATGGAAGTAAAGCAGCCCCATGAAGGACTTGTGCTTTCCAACTCTGTTGGGTAGTGAGTAACTCTTCTAACATTTACAGGATTTCTATTTTTTACGATGGAGTGACTAATACTTGGGAATCCATTTCAATGGTAATTTTGCCTGAGTCAGGAGTACATAATTCCATTCCTAATGTATACTTCCATCTCTTAAAATAAGATAATATATATACATTTTAATTGTCACTGCTCAGAATTTACAATATTTCTGTTTTGGAACAGCAAGTTCAAAGAAAAACAGTTGATAGTTATAAAAAAGCACCTTGTCATAATTAGTTTTGTGCAGTAATCCATTGAAGTTGACAGACATATTTCCATTATCGTATCCAAGATACTTTTTTGGTATCCACCTGGACTTCTGTGCTGTAAGAGTGGAATAACCTCCAAAGGAGATTGAATACCTCCAACAATGGGCAAATTCCACAAAGGGAGGCTAAATAGAGAGCTAATGGGGCTTCCATAGAAATCTACCAATACCAACCAGAAGTGATGCAAGGGGATAAACTTAGATAAGAGGTCTTTTATATTTATAAATTATCTGATTCTCTTTTTGAATCAAAAGTTCAAAAGATCCAAACTTGGGTGCCTAAAATTAGATAGTCTAATCTAAGTACATAACCTGAATTTCAGAGTTTCTAAGCACTGCTTCTTCAGTTGACTTTAGTGGCATTTGTGGGTGTTCAGCATCTCAGAAAAAGGCCACTTGTTTAAAGGTCTAAATGTCAATTTAGTTGCCGGACTTTAAGTACCCATGATTGATAATATTGGCTAAGGTTCCTAGTTTGTAAAGCAGTATCATCTAGAAAAGAGTGGCCAATTTTATACTTAGAAATCAAGAATGTCCATGATTTATATAAAATGTATATTATCCTTTTGGCTGCCTGTCCCTAAATATTAAATAACAATTTATGCTTTGTTTTAAATTCATCCTTAGTAAAATTTCCACTAAATTTTAATAATACACATTTTTTGTTACAATTAAGGAAAGAAAGAATAGATTTTCCCTGAGATAGAGTTGATTTCCTCAAATATGATTTTACAAAATCTGGTGGCTAATTGAAGTCATTTAAAGATTGGAATTTTAACAAAATTAGTTTCATTTTGGACATTTTAATAATGACCTGCTTGAATCATACTGTGGAAATAATATAAACTGAATGGAATTAGATTTAATAGCTTTAAGAAAAATATTAATTAACTGAGTAAAATTTATTGGCTGAATTTAATACATAGGAAATGAGGTCTAATAGAACTATACAACGGAAGATATTTTGTTTCTTTATCTTCTCCACCTAGCTCTGCTATTGAAACTCTACTCTCATTTTTTTTTACATCTTTTTTTCACACTTGTTTGGTCTCTTTCTTTTGTTTTACTTTTTCTCTGACGTACATTTTTTCATACCTTTTTTGGCTACCTTGAATTGACCTTTATTTTTTTGGCAGTTTCTTCAGTTGAAGAAACCTACTAGCATTTGGAGGGCAGATTTTATACTCTGTAGGAAGTGGCACATGACAACCAGTAGAGCATCTGATTCACAATCTATCTTGCCACCCTCAAGGGTCAGAATACATTAAGAGTTAATGGAGCTCTGCCAGTTTTGCATGAAGTCTAAGATTAAGGAGTGAGAATTCTTCAAAGAATAATAATTAAAAGCTAAGTAATTTCAGGTTGGGCTATATATGTTGGTTTGACCTAGAATATTGCCCATCTGCCAGGTAGTGCAACCCAATGAGAAACCATTATGCCAATGTTCAGCTCTCTATCTTGGCTATCACTCCAATTTCAGGTACACTTCAAGGTCCTAGTCCAGTGATACTCAGTTAGACCTACCCGCAGGCCGATTTGAGAATTTTATTACAAGACGTGGGCCATTTGTGCAGAAGGCTGACCAAAAGAAAGGGGGGGAAAAAAGCCTTCAGCTGCCAGTAAATAAAGACCTTTATTTCAACATAAGTATTAGTTTTTTTATCTTTTAACAAAGTTTATAAATCAACATTATTACCTGTGTTTGTGGCAATCTCTAATGGGAGAGGTGACATTGACCATCTCTGGCAAGCTTTGTGAAGCGTGGTTTGTAGGAGGTCAGGGCAAAGTGCATGCACTAGTGAAGATGCTCATCTGTCAAGCGATTGTGGTATTGGTTTTTTAAAATGTTCATGGTAGAAAGCCCAGAATCACAGAGGTATGTTGATCCGAACATCGTAAAAGATAGATGGCTAGATTCTATCTATTCTGAAACTGGCCAGCATAATGAGTCCAAAAATCAGAGTCCCACGTCTCTGAATTTTGCTTTCAAGATATCTGAGTTCTGGAGCCTTACAATTTCAAATTGAAAGGCACCTTCATCAAATGAATCAAGAATGTTCTTTGCTTCAGACAGGCAGTGTCTGTCGGCAGAGACAACAAATGGATCGCGAACAAGTAAAAGCAAATCCTCTTAAAAGAGATTTTAAAAAGATGATGTTGCAAGCTAGAAGTTGAGCGTATGTAGTTAGCTAATCGCATCACAATTCCCATTGTTTTTTTTCAAGTACCCCAGACAACTTACTGCACAGGACAGTCTGGTGAATGATGCTGTGAAGTGTATTTAATGAAGGGTGTATCGCTGCCAAACGTGAAGCAAAGCCCTTCTCTTTACCTGTCATGGAGGGACCTCGGTCTGTAACAAGCAAGTTTACTTTCTGCAGATCTAAACAATTTTTTTACAAAAAAGCAATTTACCTTTTCAAAAATGATCTCTCCTGTTTGTGTAGATTTCTAATGATATTAAGTACAAAAATTTTTCCTTGAAAATTTCACTATCTTAAAATCTAACAAATAGTCATAGCTGGGCAGTGTCCCTTAAATCACTTGATTCGTCCACTGCAAGAGACATGTATTTGGTGGTGGGTTTTTTTAAGTTGGAAAGCAGTGCTGACAAACAATCCTCGTAAATTACCTCCAATCTTCTCACTGCCATGGAATCAGACAAGGGAACTTGCTTCACATGGTTCACAATGTCATCTTTGTTTTTATTTCTGGCAAAAAGCTCCTCCAGCATTTCCAAAATCCACTCCTTCACAAGCTCAGCATCCAGAAAAAGCTTTTTCATTTTAGCTTCTACCAACGTTATCCAAAGAGAAGCAGCTGTTGTTTTTTCCTGTACGGTCGCTGATGTTGTGAGAATGACATTTAAGCGTGATATGAAGACTTCAGATTTTCAATTTTGTCACGTCTTGTAACAGAAGGATAGGTCACTTTGAAGTTTACTATGCTTTGATTCAAAGTGGCGCCTCATATTGATGACCTTACAGACAAAGTGGTGTGGCATATTAAATACAGAGGTTTTGCATGTAAATGAGGTGGCATAATAATAAGAAAATCCACTGTCCAGTTTGGATTAAAAGCTTGTTTTTTGCTGTTGACTTTCTGATGTTTAATTCCACTCAGATTCATTTTTGGCTCCATTTTCCACCATGAAAAATGGGCAGTGTCCTAGCTCAATCACGGCCGATGCTATCTCAAGAACTTAAGATCCAGTAAGCAGTGCTTAATTTGTACCAGGATTGAGCCCCAGCACCTCTAGCTTTGATAGTTCATAGCCCCGGCACCTTTGGGCTCCCAACCAGCAGCTGCTGCTTTCCGGCCGCCTAACTCTGAAGACAGCGCCGCCGCCAGCAGCAGTGCAGAAGTAAGGGTGACAATAGCCCCAGCACCTCTTTCATTACAAATTAAGCTCTGCCAGTAAGTTATTTATTAAGGAAGTCGTAAGCATTAAATGATAGGCAGCACATCACAGTTTATATAATTATAAACCTCATTTTAAGGTGAGCTGGTGGATCACACAGGAAGCCTTGGCGGGCCACCTATTGAATATCTCCATCTTAGTCCTTATGTTTGAATACTAAATGGGATGGGACTTAGCAGTTTCAGAGACTACCTCTCCCTTTGTTCTTTCTGTGGTAGTTTCTCTTTATAGAATCACGAAAGCTAGTCAGCCTGTTTTGACTTGAAGGGGCCTGAAGCAGGCAGACCTTTTCAGTGGTTGTCTGTTGAGCAGTTTACTAGAACAGTGGTTAGACTGAGCTTTAGTTTGCAACATTCTGATTTTGGTGCTATGCTTATAATTTAACAGGAATTTCATCAACAGCCAAGTCACTGTTCTGGTTCTGGCAACCTGCAACTGGAATAAACCACTGAGAATCAACTGTTTTGTTAGTTGGAAGCTTCAGAATCTGTGGGAGAAGAGCGTTTCTGATGGATTAAAGATATAATTTTCAATTTATGTCATTGCCAACAGATACCACAGTGATTGATGCCTTTAGTAATTCGTAGACTAACAAAAGACATCAAACTTATTTCTCTTCTTTCTGAAGATGTTAATAAATTCTTCTTTATCAGCCTCATTCACTTGGCAGAAGTTTTTTGTTATTTTAGTAAATTGAATCGTACTATTCTAGTATATCATGGCTTTTTCTTTTATTCTAAGGCCTGGTCTACACTTAAAAGTTTTGTCAGCATAACTGTGTTGGTCGGGGGTGTAACTTTTTTTTAAATTTTAAATCACTGCTGACCGACATAGCTATTTGAGCAAAAGCTCTAGTCTTTTTTGCTGATATAGCTTATTTTGTTTGGGGAACTGGTATCAGCTGTACTGGCAAAAGAGTATAAGTTTTGTGTCTCCACTAGGGGGAGTTCTATACCTCTGTGGGTGTAGCTATTACCAACAAACCCTTTCAAATGTAGGCAAAGTCTAGCAGACTACGAAGCCAAGATAAAAAAGACATTTAGGCTTACAGAAGTAGGAAAATACAAAGTGAAACACCTTAATCTTGATGGTTAAATACAGGAAAAGTTAATGCCCTTCATAAGAGAAGGGACTAGATTGCCCATTTCAAAAGAAATAGCTCTTTCAAGAGTGGTTGTGGTTGGCTTGTGCAGGGTCATCTTGGACAGTAACAAATATAAGTAAATATGTTGTTTTTTTTCTCTTGTAGTAAGGGATAGAAATGGTTAATGCAAACTTAACTCAGTATGTGTGTTTTTTTAGGGCATGATCTGAAGCCCTAACTCTTACAAAATAGCTTTTATTTTTTGAGTAGGACCAGTGACTTGAAGGACAGCTTGCTTGAGTAAGATTTGCAGGATCTAGCCCTTCATTTGCAAAGTATTGTGAATAGGCAATAGTACCTATTTACGGGAGGAGTTTTAAAAGGATAGCTGAACTATCTTGTTGAATAACTGCAGGGACCACTACTAGAAAATCAACTTTTTGGTTGTACTTCTGTCAATAAAAAATAACAAATTATTGTAAAGATAATTACTTTTTTTTGTGTTTATTTTCAATTGAAGTATAAAGTTTTTACATTTTATCATACAAAGGGAATTCTAAATTAGAACAGCTATGCAGTTTTTTACATCGTGTCTGTGGTATATGTGTATAAAATAGTGTGTGTATCTAATGACCTTAAAATGCCATCTGTTCAAGTGTTCTATTTTTTGTTAACATATTCGAAAATATTTGCCATTCATTTGTGTTCATGATATCAATTTTTGGCTCTTTGCAATTTGTGATACTTTCTATGCAATTGAAAAAACCCTAAAAATAGTAATCTCACAGAATCTGTGACTGTGACTGGAGTTCTTTCTCGTGTGCAACTGATACGTAGTTTTAGTTTCTGCTGCTAGTTTAATTTTAATGGTAATTATTTTAACACACACGGAGAACAAAATCATAGAAATGGAGGGCTGGAAGGGACCCTGAGAGGTCATATAGTGCAACTCCATGCACTTAAGCAGGACCAAGTATACTAGATCATCCCTGACAGGTGTTTGTTGCTAGCGGTTCTCAAACTGTGGGTTGAGACCCCAAAGTGGGTCATGACCCTGTTTTAATAGGGTTGCCAGGGCTGGCTTAGACTTGCTGAAGCCCAAGTCCAAACCCCACATCATGGAGCTTGAAGAGCTTAGGCTTCAGCTTTGCTTCCTCCCCCCCCCTTCCAGGGCAGTGGGGCTTGGGTGGGCTCAGGCTTCGGTCCCCCCTCCTGGGGTCATGTAGTAATTTTTGTTGTCAGAAGGGGGATCACAGTGCAATGAAGTTTGAGAACCCTTGGAACCTGTTCTTAAAAAATCTCAACCTCCCTTGGAAACCTACTTCAGTGCTTAAGTATTGTTATAGTTAGAACATTTTGCTTAATGTCTAACCTAAGTCTCCCCTGTTGAAGATTAGGCCAATTATTTCTTATCCTAACTTCAGTGGACATGGAGAACAATAGAGGTCATCCTCTTCATAGCAGCCCTTAATTTATTTGAAGACTGCTATTAGGTACCTCCTTAGTCCTCTTTCCTCAGGGCTAAATGTGTCCATTTTTTTTAACCTTTTCTTAGATCAGGCTTTCTAAACCTTTTATCATTTTTGTTACTCTCCACTGGACTCTCTCCAAATGTGGCACCCAGAACTGGACACAGTACTCTGGTTGAGGCCTCAGCAGTGCTGAGTAGAGCAGGACAATTACCTCCCATGTCCTGTGGCACCTTTTAAGACTAACAGATGTATTGGAGCATAAGCTTTCGTGGGTGAATGCCCACTTCGTCGGATGCATCCGACGAAGTGGGCATTCACCCACGAAAGCTTATGCTCCAATACATCTGTTAGTCTTAAAGGTGCCACAGGACTCTGTTGCTTTTTATAGATCCAGGCTAACACGGCTACCCCTCTGATACCTCCCATGTCTTACTTACAACTCCCCTGTTAATAAACCCCAGAATATTTGGCTTTTTAGCAACTGCATCACATTGTTGACTCATTTAAATTTTAATCCATTGTAACCCCTAGATCCTTTTCAGCAGTACTACTACTTAGCCCACTTATTCCCCATTTTATATTTGTGCATTTGATTTTTATCTTCCGAAGGATAATACTTTGCACTTGTCATTATTTAATTTCATCTTGTTAATTTCAGACCAGTTCTCCAATTTGTCAAGGTCACTTGGAATTCCAGTCCTGTCCTCCAAAGTGCTAGCAACTCCTCCCATCTTGGTGTCATCTGCAGATTTTAGACTCTCCACTCCATTACCCAAGTCATTAAAGAAAATATTGAATAGTACTGGGCCCCGGACAGACCCTGTGGGTCCCCATTAGATATGTCCCTCCAATTTGACAGCGAACCATTGAGAACTACTTTTTGAATATAGTCATTCAACCAGTTTTGCGCCTATCGCATAATAATTTCATCTAGACAACTTTTCCGTAGTTCTGTCATGTTGGGAATGTGTCAAAAGTCTTATTAAAAGTAAGGTATATCATGTCTATTGCTTTTTCTCATCTGTTAGGCCAGTAATCAAAGAAGGAATTTAGGTTGGCGTGGCATGATTTGTTCTTGAAAAGTCTATGTTGGCTATTTATTCTCCACTTGCTAACAAACTGGTTATTTGTTCCAGTATCTTTCCAAGTATCGAACTTAGGCTGACAGTTCTATAATTCCCTGGGTCCTCTTCGTTTCCTTTTTTTAAAAATAGGTACTGTGTTTTCCCTTCTCCAGTCCTCTGGGACCTCACCCATTCGTCCCTCAGAGTTTTTGAAGATAATGGCAAATGGTTCTGGGATTGCTTCAGCTAGTTCCTGAAGTACCCTAGGGTACACATCATCAGACCCTGCCAAATTGAATGCATCTATATTAATTGTGACAGGTTTCAGAGTGGTAGCCTGTATCAGCAAAAAGAACAAGGCACCTTAGAGACTAACAAATTTATTTGGGCATAAGCTTTTGTGGGCTAAAACGCACTTCATCGGATGTATGCAGAGGAAAATACAGTAGGAAGATATGTATATACAGAGAACATGAAAAAATGTTATATATCTACCAATGTGATATATGCCATCATGTGCCAGCAATGCCCCTCTGCCATGTACATTGGCCAAACCGACAGTCTCTGCAAAAGAATAAAAAGTCCTAAAAGTCGCAATTCTTCAACAAAAAAACTTCAAAAACAGACTCCAGCAAGAAACTGCAGAACTAAAATTAATTTGCAAACTGGACACCATTACTTTAGGCTTGAATAAAGACTGGGAGTAGATGGGTCATTACACATGCTAATTTCCCCCCTACTGTTACTCACACCTTCTTGTCAGCTGTTTGAAATGGGCCATCCTGATTATCACTACAAAAGTTTTTTTTCCTCCTGCTGATAATAGCCCACCTTAATTGATTAGTCTTGTTAGAGTTGGTATGGCAACCCCCATTTTTTCATGTTCTCTGGGATATATCTTATCTATCTTCCTACTGTATTTTCCACTGCATGCATCTGATGAAGTGGGTTTTAGCCCACAAAAGCTTATGCCCAAATAAATTTGTTAGTCTCTAAGGTGCCACAAGTACTCCTCATTCTTTTTATATTAATTGTGTAGAGCATCTGGTCACAATTCACGTTTTTAATGAAGACTGAAGCAAAACAGGTATTAAACACATCAGCCTTCTTGATGGCATCCATTATTAGCTCTCCTTCCTTGCTAAGAAGAGGACCTATGTTTTCCTCCTTCTTTCTCTTCATACTGCATTTTATGTCCCGTGCTAGGTACTCCTTTAGAACCTAGTTTAAAGCCCTCCTCACTAGGTTAGCAAGATATATGCTGTGTTTAAATTATTTGTGTTGTCTTGATTGGAAAAAAATATGTTTAACATATAGTCTCCATAAATTTAAAATCTTTTAAAAAAATAAATAAATTTATCTGCATTAGGTCTTTGGAAGCAATATTGTTTTCATATTCACTCACTCACAATTTGTGTTGAGAGCTGAATGTTAAGCATGATAATACAGAGATGAGGTCAGAAAAAACCCTATACTGTTTCACTGTAGGGTTATTTGGAAAGGTCTTACAGTGTATAAAAGTAGATACATACTTTAGATGTATTGGTTCCAGTTCTATGTGATAAACACAGATTTGCCAAAGAACATAGATCAATGGAAGAAATTTCAGATGCAAATAAGTAATCTTTAATATGATAGTGACGCTTCCTGGGGATACCAAGGATTGTGAGGCACCTCGCTACCATCTGCCAGTAGCCTGAGTAAGCCTTGTCCGTGCTTGCCATGGGTCAGATCTCCAACTCCACCAGCCACAGGCAACACAAGCATTCCCCTCTAGGCCTGTGCAAGCCCTGCTGTTACTTTACAGGTTAGCAGTTGGCACACCCTAACTCTTAAGTCCTCTAACCCTTGGTCCACAGTATTTGCAGTATTGCAGTATTTACAGATTTGTTGCTTCCAAAGAAGCAGTATACCCCGGATTACCAGTTCCACCTCATATCACTACTCTTCTTAACGCACAGCGCTTACACTTAATTTCACTATAAATTCATCTATGTTCGTTTAACAAAGCATAGAAATTCAAATAGCAGCAAGTATAGGTATTGGAAACAAATGGTTATGTATAAAATAAAATCATAACACGCATTCCAGAGCCTAGACTTAATTAGCAAGATACTCTTATTTCTTGTAGAATAATGCTCACCCAAAATCCTTGCAGCACTTTACAGCCAGGCTAGCTAAGATCCTCTTCTCATGAGACAAGCATACCGTCAGTGTGTCCTTTTCACTTTAAAATATACCAAAACAGTCTTTTGTCTTTATTCATTAAACAGGATCACCTCCTGATATTTGTTACTCCTTGTAGATTTTCCGTGTGATAGATTTCACAATTTCTTAATTGGCAGTTGTCTCAGTGAGCAAATAAACATATGTTGTAAGGCACACGATACACAAACGACCAAACAGGGAGATCGGTATCTGTTACCTACTGCCTGAAAAGAACATTTCTGAGGTATGTCGCCTCCTGATGACCTGCCTTAATTCCAGGACCTTATGAACATAATTTTTAGTATAGATACATAACTCCTTAAATATTATCTGTACATACATTTTCAGCATGATTATGACAATAGGCTACTGGCTCTTGGTAGAAACCTTAAATGTTACCCTTTGGTGAACTATTATGCAGATATATTACCCCAGGATCCCTGCAACAGCCTGAGCCCATACACCCTTATATCCCCGGCCAGTTGGCACCACGGGGTCCTTGGATTACAATGTTCTCTCTCTCTCTTTTTTTTTTTTTTTTTTTAATGAAAGCAACTTTTGAAATTATGCAGAACTCTGTATTGACCTCAAAGTAATTTCAAATACCCCCCTGTGTCCTTCCCAAGTAGTTTCCTGGTATGCTTTGCTTGTACTGTGTGATAAGATATTGTTAACAATAATATGGAGAAGGCAGAATATTTTTCCTTTTTTATTTTTAGCTGATGTTGTCTAAGACACAGCACCTTCTCTTACCTCAGTAACCTTTATCTTTGTTAAATTCAGCCCTGGTGTAAGTGGGTACAACTCTGTTGACTGAAGTGGGAATTGTGCATGGCTATGCCAAGCATCTAATTTGTGGGTTGCAATTCAGTTTGCATTCCTTAGGGGTGTTTTTGTCAACAGAGTGGCTTTGGATGGCAAGGGCCAAACCTTCAAAAAGTTTGCTTTAGTTTAGATATTTATTCCAAAATTTTTGAAGTTTTATCCAAAATTTAGCAGTGCCTCTCTGCTCCTGAAGATGAGCTAGAAAATCTTTTGATCACAGATTTTTTTCACCCGAAGTTTTCCTGTATTTTTTGGTTTGTCATGTAAAATATTCTTGATCACAAAATGTCAGTGTTTCAACTTCTTGCGCTGGCTGAAACATGGAAATACAGAGATAAGTACATCTTTAAAGAAAGTACACACTTGACTTTGGTGGAAGCCGTCACAGAAATAATTAACCATAGGGTGGCAACTCTTCGCAGGATTGGGCCCTTATATTGTATAGCTGTCCCATATGACATAACATTAGTGAGGCAAATTACAAAATATTGTAGGTTCCTGGAGGTTTTATAACAACACATTTCCCTCTTTGTGTATTACAACAAATATACATGTTATGAAGTAAATATTAAAAACCAAAACACATTTATTTTTAATTTGGGAGTACCTGACATAAAGCATTGTGAAATTTAAAAATCTATAAAAATATCAATCTGAAGGCTTCATGAAGGAGGAAAGTTTATCAACATATTTAATAAGATTAAATACTACTATTATTAAGTCTTAATGGTACAAAATTATGCTTGTAAATTTTTAGAACATATCTTTGTTAGAAAGATGTATAGTTTTTGATTGCTCATTATGCTTCTGTGTTAGGATAATTCTTCTGCACATTTTGCAAAGGAATGACAATAATGTGTGTGTTCATATGTGTGTGAGTAAATTTTTCAGCTGTAGTGTTTTGAAATTGTGTTATCTCTTAACTGATGAGAGTTGTACTTGCTATAAAGATTGATTGTTCCACTAAAAAAAAAAAAAAAATTCATTATGCTCCCAGTAAAATGAAGGCTATTCTTATGGCACCTTTCACTTAATGAGTTCCAACACCTTTTACAATCCATGGTTGTGTGGATTTTGTTTTGTTTGGTTTTGGTTTTTTTAATAAACCTATAGCCTAGGAAACAAGCGTGTCTTTTATTATTTGCGTTATGGATGTTGGGAGGTCTTGTGTTGCTAGGCCTGAGAGCCTTGATTGTTCCTAGGCTCTTGTTGAAAAAGACAGAGAAGTTACAATGTTTAAAATGTCTTTACATTTAGATATAATCTAGAAGTATAAAAAGATGCTACCTACTTCTGTACAGTTTGTGTGTGTGAATAAGGGGAATAAAAAAAATATTAATGGAGATATCCTATCTTCTAGAACTGGAAGGGACCTTGCAAGGTCATCGAGTCCAGCCCCCTGCCTTCACTAGCAGGACCAAGTTCTGATTTTGCCCCAGATCCCTAAGTGGCCCCCTCAAGGATTGAGCTCACAACCCTGGGTTTAGCAGGCCAATGCTCAAACCACTGAGCTATCCCTGTAGGGGGAAGGTTTGTGACAACATTGTATATTTTGTTGCAAGTACACCTCTACCCTGATATAACGCTGCCTGATATAACATGAATTCGGATATAACTCGGTAAAGCAGCGCTCTGGAGGAGGGAGGGGGGTGGGGCTGCGTACTCCGGTGGATCAAAACAAGTTTGATATAATGCGGTTTCACCTATAATGCAGTAAGATTTTTTGGCTCCCGAGGGCAGCGTTATATCGGGGTAGAGGTGTAATACTATTATCCAGTGTTCATTTTCATGTTTTCGTGCTGTATACATTTGTGTAGTCATTTAGTGAATGAATACTAGTGGTGTGGAATAGTAGATACAACTGCAAATTGATACCAGATTTTTGTCCACTGACAGTCACCCCAGTAGGTTTATGATAGTTAACACTATGAATATGGGCTCTTCTAATATATGTTGACTTATCATAGAGACCTTTCAAAGCTGTTCTGTTCTCTAACCAGCAAGCTTTATTGCTATAAGATCTGAAATGAACCCCTAAGATGGTGTTATTTTGTTCGTGTAATGGAACTGTTTTATCAAGAGCTCTAGAGATTGGATTTATATAGCACTAGCAGTAGTGAATAAGGACATCTTTACTGGGTTTGCGCTCGTAATAAGAGACAAAACCCTATCTGGGGAGGGCAAACATCAGCAGACATATGTGACCAGCAACCTTGAATAAATGAGGTATTGGTAAGGAGTTTAAAATGATTGAGATATCAAAAACTGAGTTTAGATTGATTTAGCTATGGGGAGGGAGGAGGAGGGAGAGAAGCATCAGCTGTTGTGATGCTTGGTTAATCCAGTCTTTGAAAGTACACCTCTACCCCGATATAACGCTGTCCTCGGGAGCCAAAAAATCTTACTGTGTTATAGGTGAAACCGCGTTATATCGAACTTGCTTTGATCTGCCTGAGTGCGCAGCCTCGTCCCCCAGGAGCACTACTTTACCACGTTATATCCGAATTCGTGTTATATCGGGGTAGAGGTGTAATTTTTTAGCTATGTCTCTTTTCATGGATGAAAGTTAATTACATATAGCATAATTTATGCAGAAATTTTAGCATACCTGTCAGCATTTGAAAGGTCCAGTTAGGGACATTTTTGGAGAACATTAGAGACACATTGTTTAACATCATTGAAGTAAATTGGTCCAAGAGTGCTTTCTGAGAACAGTGGAGAAATGTAAATATCTTGCTGAAAAACTAACAGAGTATGAGCCATTTACTTTTGAAGCACTAAACTTCATTCATACCACAAATAACACTTCACTAGATTTATGACCATTATATTACATATAAAAGAAAAAGAGCTGTTTAATATTTTTAAAATCACAACAGGTTTTCTTCCTGTCACATAGAGAATCCAAGATGGTAGCCACGAGATGGTTCATTATAACAATTTGAGAAGCTATGATAGGTTCTAAAACAATCACTTAAATTCTCTTCTCTTATGGAGGGAAGCTGAAATGGTGACAGTAATGTTAGATGTGTTGCAGACTTTGTAAAATAAGCAAATTGTTTATCTGTACTGCTTTCTAGTGCTGACTGGCAGATCATTTTAGTGATTTTCCCCCCTACTCTTTTATGAATAAGCTGGTTTGTGAGTTGCTCTGTTTATATTTCCGAAAATTTATTGGGGAATAATAGACAACTTTCCAGCACGCTTATTAATTAATAATAGGTTTCATTTGGTAGACTGGTCAAAAGAGGAAATACCATGCGGTATATTAGGATGGTAAAGTAAAAAACTATTTCTCAACATCCTTGAGTTTGGGGATGGGTGATTGTTTGTTTGCAAAGGTTTTCTGGTCTCTCTAGAGATTGCATACTGCTGAATAATCTTCAGAAACTTTGATTGTTTTCTTCAGTCTTAGATTTATTTACTTTCAGGATGGATTTGATTTAAATCAAATTGATTTAAATCACGATTTAAATCACTAGTCAGGAAGACTCAGTTTAATCATGGTTTTCTACATAAAATTGCATTCTTGTTGGTTGATTTTTATCCACCCTGTTTACTTTAAAACACCCCAGATTTTTTCAGAGAGAGTGGAGTACCCGAATTCCCTTTTTATGTTTAGCTTGTAACTGTATGCCTTAGGATCTGTTGTATGATCAAACAGGTACTACTCCTACAATTTGGGACTGTATGGAAAACTCTTGTGTCACACAATAGGCTGAACCTGACATTTCACCTTTTATTTGTGTCCTATATTCCATCAAAAAGAAGCATGTCATCAATTAAAAAAAAAAACAGTATTGAAAAAAACCTGACTTCGAAAGCACACATTTAGCCCTACTGCATTGGATGGAAAATTGTGTGCTTGCCAGGATGGAGATACTCATTTACAGCCTTCAAATCTTTTTAATTTGACCCAAGCAGTAACAAATAAGAACAAACAAAACAACTTGAAGGGTCCACCTAATTTCATGATGAATTGATCAGCTTACAGAGTAGCACGTTACAATTATCATGGCACAGAAGATTTCAGATCAACCGACAGAAATAAATCCCTCGCTGTAGACTGTGTGAAACTAGTTTTTTATGCACTTGTTTCAGAATTGAATTCTTAACTGTAAAGGTTTTTTTGAAATGGCTAAAAACTAACTTTATGTATGTATTTAATAATGATAAATGAACTCAAAAACTTCACCATTCAGGTTCACTTGGGATAAACACCTTGAAGTGCAACTGCTCATTTGAAGTTTGTCCAAACTATTTAAACCTCTTGAGTCTACAAAAGTTGGATGGGAATCTCAAAGTATAGACTTCCTAATGTGCTTCTAGTCCTGGCCAGGAATAACACCATACAGTTGTCCTCATGGTATTTCATCACTTCTGGCTCTGGTTATGTTCAGTGAGCAGAAGTTAATAATAACATCCAAACACTTCAGAATATCAGGGGATGATTTGTTTTATCTAAATATTCTCCCATCTGTTGTATTTAAAAAATTGTGGAGTGAAAGGTAACTCAGTTATAGAATGGTTTCAGAGTGGTAAGCGTGTTAGTCTGTATCAGCAAAAAGAACGAAGATTACTTGTGGCACCTTAGAAACTAACACATTTATTTGGGCATAAGCTTTCGTGGGCTCTAAGGTGTCACAAGTACTCCTCATTCTTTCAGTTATAGAATGTCTATCCTTTACAGTGGTGGTACTGAAAAGCTTTCCAATTATATCCTTTGTATTTTCAGAAATCTCCTGTACCTTCCCTGTTCTTCCTGTAGAAAATACCTTGAAGACTACAAATATTGCAGCTGGCTAACTGCAGATCTTATTTATACATACAAAAAACTACATTAAAAGAATTTTACAGTTGCCCATTATTTTTTAACATGGGACAAATGTATTCCCTAACCACCTTCTAAAAAATAATCTGGACTGTTTTTTTGTTTGTTTTTGTTTTTTGGGGTGCAGGGGGAAAAAAAATCAGCCTGAGGCAGACACGTGTCAAAGAAAATTTCCACCGAAGTGGTTTAAATTTGGCAAAATTTATAAGTAACTGAAAGCAGGGCCTAGTAAGGGAAAGGGTCAGACAACCTTAGACATTCCTACTTGTGTCTCTATAACAGGGGTTGGCAACCTACGGCATGCATGCCAAACACGGCACGGAAGCCGATTTTGAGTGGCATGCTGCTACCTGCCGCAGTCCTGGCCCCCAGTCCCACTCAGCCCCCCTGCCCACCACTCTGCCCTGCGGGGGCAGGAGGCAGAAGCTTGGTCCTGCGGCAGCCAAGCTTCCCCCTACCCCATTTCTTCCCCCAGCATGGTGCTTTCCTGCCCCTCCTCCTCTCCTTCCCTGCACCGATCAGCTGATGGCCCTTGCGAGGGGGAGGGGATGAAGTGACAGCGTGCTCGCTGCTCCATAGAGGATGCAGAGAAGAGGTAGGGACGGGGCCTTGGGGAAGGGGGTGGAACAGGGCATATCCCTTACAGCCCCCTGCCGTGAGCCGCTCAGGGCAGGGGGCTGGGAGCACCCCCACGAGCCGAGCACCCCAGCCCTCTGCCCTGAGCCCCCATACACACCCCCAGCCTTCTGCCCTGCACCTCCACACACCCCCAGCCCTCTGCCCTGACCCCTGAACTCCCCCCACACTCCCAGCCTTCTGCCCTGCACCCCTTCCACACCCAGCCTTCTGCCTTGCACACACTCAGCCCCCAGCCCTGACCCCTGAACCCCCCCCCACACACCCAGCCTTCTGCCCTGATCGCTGAACCCCCCCACACCCCTACTGTCTTCTGCCCTGTCCCCTGAACCCCCCCCACACCCAGCCTTCTGCCCTGCACCCCCCACACATCCCCTGCCCTCTGCCCTGAACCCCCCCCAGGTCTGGGGTCCCAGCTGCCGGCCCTTTGCCAGCCGCAGGCCCTGCTCAGCCCGCTGCCGGCCTAGGTGAACAGAACCCCAGGCTGGCAGCGGGCTGAGCAGGCTGGCGGTGTAAGATCAGCATTTTAATTTAATTTTAAATGAAGCTTAAACATTTTGAAAACCTTGTTTACTTTACATACAACAATAGTTTAGTTATATAATATA
Organism: Chrysemys picta bellii; assembly: GCF_011386835.1. Taxonomy (NCBI): domain Eukaryota; kingdom Metazoa; phylum Chordata; order Testudines; family Emydidae; genus Chrysemys; species Chrysemys picta. The sequence goes on along the minus strand of NC_088794.1, from coordinate 66,999,653 downwards.
GACTTAGAGAGAGAGAGACCGTCTAAAAAAATGTTAAAATGTATTACCGGCACACGAAACCTTAAATTAAAGTGAATAAATGAAGACTCGGCACACCGCTTCTGAAAGTTTGCCTACCCCTGCTCTATAATAAGGCAAGTTTTAAAGACCCTCCACTTTTAGCTTCAATTTGTATAAACTAACGTATTACTTGCAGTTGGGATTTTTCAGACATTTATTTAAAACTAAATCCTTTTAATATTATTTACTCTTTTTTTTTAATAATGAAAATAAATCTATACTTTTCAAATTGCCTCTTCTTACTAAACTTTATTAGAAGGTCATTTTATATTCTTCTGGTCATCTAAATTTAACACAAGGCTTTTGCTAAGAAGGTCAGTGAACCTGCTTTCCTTTTGATCTTACATCCTTACGGGTGCTTGGATATTTCTTCTGTGAGAAAAGTTTTACTGGATGAGTCAGTGCACTGAGTCATAGGCAGCATGAAGCCTGTAGTGCTGTAGACTAACTAATTGGTAACAGTCTCAAATTTAATTAAAGCACAGTTGTCAACTCAGTGTTACTGATTGACATCCCATTGCAGCATTTTGGTTTTTGGAAACTTACTTTAATTGTTCTTTGGTATTAAATATTTTGTTTTAAGGTCTTGTTTCTGTTGAATAGATCTACAGTTGTCTTTATGCTTTCTACCCTATTAATGAACTGCATGCCATTTGTTTTTAATGTATCCTTTGCTATATCACATCTTTAGTAATTATATTCTTTACCATGCTTGTGAGTTTACAGCCTTTCAGACTCCTTTGAGGGAAATCCTTTTTGGATTTAATTTTTTCGTATTGAGGACGGTCCTGTTAGCCATGATGAATATATCTGATGTGTTCTCTCTTTCTCTTCCCCACCCCCACTCTCCTCCACCTCCGTAACATCATTGTGCACAATTCATTAAAAGTAAAACAGATAATTTTGTCCTGTACTTATCTTCAGGATAAACTTCTTATACAAACACATTAAAAAGAAATCCTTGAAAAGGTAGATACTTTTCTTTTTCAGTGTACCTCTCTGCACCACCAGTACACTATTTTAAACAAGTAGGTGGCACCTGTTTATCCGAATGACAGCCAAAGACCCAATTAGTGGCCACACTTTCTGATGTCAGCCAGCTTCTGCTCTCCTTTTTACCATCTTCCTTGTTTCTTCCTCTGTCTCCTCAAGGAGTATCACAGAAGCAGCTTCCTGCAGCACCTTGTTTTGTAGCAAAAACCTCAAGGTCTTGGAAGGACAGAAAACCAGGGATTGTTGTCATCCTCTGCTGCATATAAAAGAATGTCTGCGGGAGAGGTAGGAAAAAGAACACTTCAGTTAGCTATCGGCCACTTTTCTAGAATCCAGGTTTCATATTGTGCAGACCTCTGAGGTGGTGGATGCTATGGTAGAAGAGCCTAAAGCTACTTCTCACCCTATCCTATTGACATATCACAGGCTGAAATTTGAGTAGTGAGGTAGAAGCCTCTCCACATGGAGCCATAAGGAGGAATTGTGAGATGTGGTGATTCCTTGTTAGTTCTTTCCATGTTTACTATTTTTCCTTTTGATCTAGAAGACTTGCTAAATTGGACCATCTACTAGAGGTACGGTGGATAAAAGTAGATTTAAAAAAATAATTAGATATTATAATTTAAATTAAACATGTTTTTGTTTTTAAGACTTATTTAAGATTAAATTTGAAATTATGACAACCTATATCAAGCCCTACACTTACTATAATCTATTAAAACAGTGTTTCCCAAACTTGGGACGCCGCTTGTGTAGGGAAAGCCCCTGGTGGGCCGGGCTGGTTTGTACGTCCATTGGCCGTGGTTCGCTGCTCCAGGCCAATGGGAGCTGCTGGAAGTGCCACGGGCTCAGGGATGTGCTGGCCGCTGCTTCCAGCAGCTCCCATTGGCCTGGAGCAGCGAACCGCAGCCAGTGGGAGCTGCAATTGGCCGGACCTGCGGACGCGGCAGGTACACAAACTGGCCTGGCCCGCCAAGGGCTTTCCCTACATAAGCGGCGTCTCAAGTTTGGGAAACACTGTATTAAAATAATGTAAACTTAATTAAAAACAAATAATGTTCAAGTAGGACGTGTTCATTGCCAAAGTTTTAAAGCGAGTCAAACCACTGAGCTGGTGGCAGGCACTGGCTAAGCACCAGAACCAGAGTCGGTTGAAGTGGTAAACCAGCTTTTCCCAGCTGTAGCCTCTTCTGCAGGTACAGAGACAATGTTTTCTTCATTTTAGTTTATTCAACTAGTTCAGTTCAATGACTTCATTCAAAGTTAAGAAAATGTTTGGGAGTTTGAAAGAAAAGGAAAGTTTGTTTTCCTCTTCCAATTTATGAATAAAAACAAGTTGTGAGAGGATAAGAGAGAGTTGTTCTAAAACCTTGCAGGACATGGTATCCAGAAACAATGAATTCAGTTAACTAACTACAGATTCCGCCTTTGTTTAATAAATCAGCATTTAATGGAAAATATGTTTTGATAAACATGTTTACTTTTCTTATGTATCCAGCACATTTAAGGCAACTTTAGTTCATTAATGAAAAACAATTTTAAAATCTTTTTTGTGCACTAATGCCTTCTAATTTCCATCCAAATGCAGCTTGACACAAATCATGAGTAAAAATTTAATCTAGTAAATAAGAAAAACATCATGCACCATTTTCTAACTTAATACAAAAATAAAAATTAAGAATCAGAATAAATATATGTTAAGCTTTAAAATTGCTTAAATAAATGTGTATAAACATAGTGTATCTTCCTGAATATTAAAGAAAATAACTAAATTTAGTGCAAAGCCTATAGCTAGTTGCAAATCAACATGTTTTAATGGTTACCAACCAATGAGAATAAATATTTCTTGAGGAAAATAACTAAAAAGTATAAATGCAGAACAAAATTAAAATAGATGATTTAAATCAAGGTTTCCTTTTTACCAATTTAAATCAGGAATTGGTGATTTAAATCACTTTGATTTAATTCAATCCATTCTGCCTAGAGCTGGATGAAAGCAGCACTGGTGGTCTCTCACAGAAAATCATTAGGGTTCACAAGAAAGAAGCTTTTGGAAGTTGCTCTGGACTAGCGGGTTGTGTGGTAAGAGTCTTCCTCCTCCTTTATCTCTCCAATGGACCCAGAGAGACCTGCTTAAGGCGTTGGTCACTGGCCCTTTGTATAGGAAATTACAGCAACTGTCTAGTGCTTCTGTTATCTCCTGACATTATTATTTACTCAGCTCTGAGACTTGGCCTTTGGTTGTGGATTTTTGTTGTTTGCTGTGTCGCCGTTGGTCTTTACCCCTTCATAACCTACCAAATGCAACTCTTTAGTTGTCCAACCTGATTCTTCTTGCCCACTGGGCTTCTAGCTTTCCTCATCCTTTCATCCCTTCCCCTCTCTTATTCCAGCAATCCTTTCTACTGTCTCACTTCAATCCCGAGGTTTCCCTCAAAGTCCCCATTAAGTTTTTGTAATACATATACATTTGTTTTTAAAAGAATTACTTGGAACTTACATAATGCATGCCTGCCATCATCTTGATCACTCAGTTTGAGATCTTGTGAGAACAGGCTTGCTGAGTGATCTTTGGCAAATCAACTCACCTATCTATGCTTCAGTTTCCTATCTGTAAAATATGGATAACACTCACCTCACATGGATGTTGAGTCTTAATGCATTAGTTTATGAAGGTGCTTGAATACTATGCTGATGAACATCATAGGAATGCCTATAAAAGAAATTTAATTAGGGCAATAAAATTAGGGCATTGAAATATTATCTAGAGAGATCTCCTGAACATGCCCCAGCTTTCACAGTGTTTTTTTTTCTCTCTGAAAAGGCTTAAAGCTGGAATATCAAGTTTTCTAAACAATCTTAGACATTGCATAGAAGAAATCTTTGTTGAGGGGCCTCCCATTTCTAGTGGGACTAAGGAATATTTTCCCTTAGCACTAAAGCATCCTACTGTATAGAGAGGGAAGGCTTCAGTTGAAAAGTCATGTAACTTAGATTGTAAGCTCCATAGATCAGGGACTGTCTCTTCATGTTATGTACAATAATGACATTTGGTTGTTAAGTTCAGGAGGATAGCTGTCTGAGACCTGTTTACAGTGTCAAGCAACTATAGCTTGGAAACACATTTTTCTGCTAATGTAGCCTTGGCTACAGAGATTGGGGCAGTGGTGCCAGTGCAGAATCTTGTTTCTCTCCTCCACCCCATTTAATTTTTTAGCACTTAAGATTTCTTTAGGTCAGGGTATTGCTAGACAGAAAGTATCTAATCTAAATTGGTGTACTGAGATGAGGAAATGAGTTTTCTTACCTGTTAATGGGATTTTTGCATCTCAGTACACCAATTTGGAACATCCACTGGTAGTGGGATTCTCATTTACTTTAGTCAGAGAAAGTATTCTGGAATCTCTCCATGCACCAGTAATATCATGGGTTTTAAAAAAATGTTTGTGCTACACAAACACAGCTTGTTAGTTTTGGTTAACTTTGATAGTACATACTTTTTTTCCTTTTCTGCATTTTGATAAAATATATGGAATTAGGTAAGCAAAGTGTTGGAGTGTTACAGTTGATGATTTTAACAAATGTTGTAGAAAAGTTCTCTTGGCTTGTTCTTCCAAGTGGACCAGAAAAACACATGAGATGGGAGCCAAAATACCATTTTTGAACTATTTTTTGAGTCTCTTGTCTGCCTGTTAGGAGAGAATAATTAGAGAATTAAGATTTCATTTCAGCAACTGTTATGCAAAAGTTCTGTCTTGGTGACCTAGGTCTATTGAGTGGGTAAAAGTAAATGCTCAGAACCTGATAGAGCTGGCATTTAGAAAATCCAACAGATAAAATTTAACACCCACTGAGGCATGAAACTGAAACAATTAAGGTACCGGTTTTAGAATGATTCCAGTCAGAGGCTTTAATTGTTAGGTTAATTTAAAAATAGTCCATGAGGCACATTTGGAAACATGTTCTGAGCACAGTGGGCTTTTTTGTTTTGTTAAAGGCTTTCCTAATTAATTTAGGAATCCCTCTTTTTCTCAGTAAGCCAGCTTATTTGCATTAGGTTTTGTCTGTAAATAAATATATTAAAATAATTAAAAGCACAGTAGTGCTCATGAAGTTGTACATTTAAAGTAGTTTTCCAGTTGCTTTTTTAAACGAAAAATATTAAATATATTTAAATATTAAATATAAAATATATTAAAATATTGTCATCACAAGTATATTCATAACCTTCCTCTTCAAGAAAGAACAGACCTTATCTTACAATAGCAAACTCAGTATTTTACTTACCTATAAAGACTACAGCAGATTAAAAATTTAAGAAGTTGTCTGACAAAGGAGATTTTTAGATTAAATATATTTTGCATAAAGGAGCATGACTGATGCATATGAAAATCCTATCAGCTTATCGACCTCACCAGTGTACAGAACACATGGGGCCAAGTGTTGCGCTTTCTTGCATCCATAAAACCCAATTGAAGTTGATGGGATGCACACACTGGAGCGTAAACATTTATAGAAGAAGAGGGACAGTCATAGCATGGGTGTTTGATCTCTGTCTGTTGCTGTGCGATCAGCTAGCAGTTCTGCTTCTATGCCATGTCCAGGCCTGCAACTTCATTGGAAGTGGTTTAAAATATTGAAGATACTGAGTTTTGATAGAATTTTCTCAACCACATTTTCTGTAATCTTTGAGATTTTGAAGTCATTTGCAAAATCACTAGTGTTCGAATGTTGGTTTCTTGGGTGTGAACTGGACTATTGCATTTTGTCCACCTCTCCAGCAGTAGTGGATTCATATTCTCAGGCTATTACCAGTGAAAATGGGTATGGAGCCATTTCTTGTGTGTTGGCACAGACCTCCTCCCTTGCTCTATGCCTGCGCTCCATGAGAGTATGCTTGGTGCTCACCTGTGATAGTGTATTTTATTCTTTGGACTTGGAAACTAAGTGTGAATGTTAGCTGTGAAATCTGCTGACTCTTCTGATATCTGTGATTGTACCAGAATGAAGCATTTTAGGGTGTCACTAGTGAACCACAAGAGCCAGTGTAATGCAAAAAGGCTAAACATAATTTTGTAATTGGTTACTTAAAACTTACTTATTTGGTGAATGCTTCCCTACTTCTAATTTCATAATTTCCATCCCACCATCAACCTCAGCCTAGATCAATCCACACAAGCGGTCCATTTCCTGGACACTACTGTGCTAATAAGCGATGGTCACATAAATACCACCCTATACCGGAAACCTACTGACCGCTACACTTACCTACATGCCTCCAGCTTCCATCCAGGACACACCACACGATCCATTGTCTACAGCCAAGCTCTAAGATATAACCGCATTTGCTCCAATCCCTCGGATAGAGACAAGCACCTACAAGATCTCTATCAAGCATTCTTAAAACTACAATACCCACCTGCTGAAGTGAAAAACCAGATTGACAGAGCCAGACGAGTACCCAGAAGTCACCTCCTACAAGACAGGCCCAACAAAGAAAATAACAGAACACCACTAGCTGTCACCTTCAGCCCCCAACTAAAACCTCTCCAGCGCATCATCAGAGATCTACAACCTATCCTGAAAGATGATCCTTTACTCTCACAGATCTTGGGAGACAGACCTGTCCTCGCTTACAGACAACCCCCCAACCTAAAGCAAATACTCACCAGCAACCACACATCACTGAACAAAACCACTAACCCAGGAACCTATCCTTGTAACAAACCCCGATGTCAACTCTGTCCACATATCTATTCCAGTGACATCATCATAGGACCTAATCACATCAGCCATACCATCAGGGGCTCGTTCACCTGCACATCTACCAATGTGATATATGCCATCATGTGCCAGCAATGCCCCTCTGCCATGTACATTGGCCAAACCGGACAGTCTCTACGCAAAAGAATTAATGGACACAAATCTGACATCAGGAATCAAAATACTCAAAAACCAGTGGGAGAACACTTTAACCTGTCTGGTCATTCAGTGACAGACCTGCGGGTGGCTATATTACAACAGAAAAACTTCAAAAACAGACTCCAACGAGAAACTGCTGAGCTAGAATTGATATGCAAACTAGACACAATCAACTCCGGTTTAAATAAGGACTGGGAATGGTTGAGCCATTACAAACATTGAATCTCTCACACTTGTTATCTAACTGTCTGTCTGTACTCGGCTAGCTTGATTATCACTTCAAAAGTTTTTTTTCTCTTAATTAATTGGCCTCTCAGAGGTGGTAAGACAACTCCCACCTATTTATGCTCTCTGTATGTGTGTATATATATCTCCTCAATATATGTTCCATTCTATATGCATCCGAAGAAGTGGGCTGTAGTCCACGAAAGCTTATGCTCTAATAAATTTGTTAGTCTCTAAGGTGCCACAAGTCCTCCTGTTCTTCTTTTTGCGGATACAGACTAACACGGCTGCTACTCTGAAACCTCTAATTTCATAGTGACATCAACACATTTCTGTGCTTGGCTCATCTTTGAGTTAATCTTCATCTTTAATGCTTTTCATATACTTGCTTTTTATGCATGCCTTTTAACCACACATCACAATTTAGATGTGTAAGGATACTGCATGCATGTCAGATAGATCACTGCTGCTTTGATGTATATAGCTGCCCCTCCCTGGCCATCCATTGCAGTTTAAATATCACTGTAAAAGATCTGTGAACCTTCTTGAATAGAAGAACTTGTCCACACTTACCAGCTACTTAAGATTGTCCTCTCATCTGCCCCACACAGGGACAATATTAAAGGTTTGGTTTATATCTTGATTGCTGTCTCATTAAGAAGAGAACAGATGCTCTTTGTAATGATGCTGATTCTGGTGAGACTCAACTGAGAGTGCCAATTCAGGACAAATTGCTTAAAGCAGGGCAGTTACAGCCCAAGGCTGGGGTTTCTTTGCACACTAAGGCAAACCAAACCAGCCAAACAGAGAAGACTTTGGTTTTACCCCACTGGTTAACCACAAGTCACACAAGCAATTCCCTTACACACTCCGGTTTCCCAGTATCACCACCAGTGCCACTCGTTATGGAGACAAACGTTTATGAAAACCAATACCCCAGTAAAAGAAAAAAAAGGGGGTTCTCTCGATCCCAAAGGACCAAGCCCCAGACCCAGGTCAACATACAAATCAGATCTTACCCACAAATCATGCTGTTGCCAATCCTTTAGAATCTAAAATCTAAAGGTTTATTCATAAAAGGAAAAAGATGTAGATGAGAGCTAGACTTGGTTAAATGGAATCAATTGCATACAGTAATGGCAAAGTTCTTGGTTCAGGCATGTAGCAGTGATAGAATAAACTGCAGGTTCAAATCAAGTCTCTGGAGTACATCCCCAGCTGGGATGGGTCATCAGTCCTTTGTGTAGAGCTTCCATTTGTAGCAAAGTCCCTCCAGAGGTATGAAGCAGGATTGAAGACCAGATTGAGGAGCTGAAGCAGCTTTGTTTAGTCTCTTGCCATGTGGTCTCTGGTTTCTTTGTCCCAAAGACAAGCTGTCCATCACATGGAATGGAAAAACCTCAGAGTTCTGTCCATAGGCATGTCCCTGCATACCTTGTTGAGTCACAAGGCGTGTCTGCCTTCTCTCAATGGGTCATTGGATAGCTGATGGTCCTTAATGGGCCATCAAGCAGGCTAGGCAGAGCTGACACCAACTTGTCTGGGGTGTCACCCAGAAGCATAGCATAAGTTTGAAATACAGACAGTATAGAGCCAATATTCATAACTTCAACTACAAAAATGATACACGTATATAGACAACATAATCATAACCAGCAAACCATAACCTCTCTGTAGTCCCCTTACATGACAATCTTTATACAATATTTGCTGCAAATATATAATAGTGGTCGCAACAGTGATCTATACAGTTACAGATTATGTCAATAACATCACACTTTTCAGTGTCTCTTTGTTGTAAAAACATTCGAAGTCCTCATTGTTAAGTAGTAGTTTCAGAGTTATATGAAATAGTTCTATGGCAACAGCGGTAGATGCTATCTCAAATTGGCTGGGTCTTCAGGTGGGTTTTCCTTTCTCGTGACTAATAAGTCTGATTCCGTTTCCTGAGCTGTAAACAGGTTAAAGACCCATACTGCAAAAAGATTTGTGGACTTGCTTAATAGAATAAAAGAAATTATCAGGATTTAAGAATAAAGTGTCGGATCCCTGACACTATCAGAAATAATCAAAATCATTCAGGAAGATGGGGGACAATATGATTTGTTGTTGTCAGATTAAACCAGAAGACAAAAATACTGTTAGTAGTCATTCTTGGAACTGCAGAAATTCTTATCAGATGTTCCTTTTCTCCCTTTTTATACTCCTAAGGAACTGTAATCATAACTTCTTATCTGATTTATATTAATTTGTCCATTCTCGGAGCATAGAGACCTGTTTTTCATAACTGCAGTCAGGTCCTCCATCCCATATAAGTTATCATGTAAAAGAGGGACTAATCACGGTTTTCTGAACAGGATGTTTTTTTAATAGTACAGCCACTGTGCTCTGAATGAAACGTGAACTCTATTCCTAGACAAAGTTCTCCCAAGAAGAGAATTGGACTGGAGAGCAAGATGAGGTGGTTGTTGTTTGAAGTAGTTGGTTTACTTTTCAGCAGAATATAAAAATCCTGCATAGACATGAAAGTTTAACAAATGCCTCTGATCTGTAATAAGAAATATTAGTGACAGGGTCACCCAAAGCTTCAGAAAGGAGTTTGTCTAAATGGATTCAGTGAAGACGACATCTTACAGGATATTGTATATACGTGCTCCTACTATTTTGTCTGTTTCTAATTCAGATTCTTTTTGAGCATCCTTAAATCAGCCATAAATAAAAGAATGTTTAAAACATTTCTACACTGAGAAGTGACTGTGAATTTGGGACCGTCTTACTGAAAAGCTCTGTCCCCTGTGTGAATTCAGAATCATAATCCTTGCTTCAGTGACAGAAGGTTTTTTGAACTGCTTTTTACTTTTTAGGCCTGCACAGCCCAAACAGCTATGGTAGAAGGAGCTGGATTTTCTTCCTTATCACACATCAACAGAATAAATGGACACAAATCCGACATCAGGAATGGTAACATACAAAAGCCAGTAGGAAAACACTTCAGTCTTCCTGGACATTCTATAACAGATTTAAAAGTAGCCATACTTGAACAAAAAAACTTCAGAAACAGACTTCAAAGAGAAACTGCAGAACTAAAATTCATTTGCAAATTTAACACCATTAATTTGGGCTTGAATAGGGACTGGGAGTGGCTGGCTCATTACAGAAGCAACTTTTCCCCTCCTGGAATTGAGACCTCCTCATCAATTATTGGAAGTGAACTACATCCATCCTGATTGTATTGGCCCTGTCAACACTGGTTCTCCACTTGTGAGGTAATTCCCTTCTCTTCATGTGTCAGTATAACAATGCCTGCATCTGTAATTTTCACTCCATGCATCTGACGAAGTGGGTTTTTTACTCACGAAAGCTTATGCCCAAATAAATCTGCTAGTCTTTAAGGTGCCACCGGACTCCTTGTTGTTTTTATCAACAGAATTGTTAATGAAGTCCTAATTGCAGGGCCAAATTATTCCCTCAGTTACGCCTATGAAGCTTCATTAAAGGCATATATGTTACCAGATTTGCCCGTTAGTTTGGGGTATGCTAATTTATTAGGGTTACTCTTCGTGGGGTAGGGATGGGGTGTTCTGTAATTCTATCAATGTACTGCTTGTGTCACTTGTGTTCTGATACAGAGCTCTGTGTCTCCCTGCTGCAAGTTCCCTCCCAATGGAGTTACCCTGCAGGACCTAGGTTCCCCAAGGCTGGGTTCCTTATATATATAATCACACACACACACACACCCCGTCTGAGTGGATCAAGTTGGCTGGGTTGAGCAGCACTTTCAAGCTGCCACCCTCATATGTCCCAGGTTCAGCAAGTCCCTATCCACACTTGCACATTACAATTGTTCTGGTAGTAACCCACTTGGTAAGCAAACCCCACAGGATTTTGGGCACTGCAGGGATCTTTGGCTTAGGTATGAGGAGCATTGCTGCAGAGCGAATGAGGAAGCCAAAAACCGCACAAGGGGGAGAGAGAGAGAAGCAACCAGCTTAACCATGAAAGTTATTTATTGCCAGGTAATAACCACAGGGGAGCCAAACAAACAAAACAGTTATAATATTAAATCTAACTCAAATTTGATTATAGAAATCAGATTTAGAAAACTATAACTGAACACACAAGTCAGGGTCAGAAGGCTATACCTAGAGACAGAGAAAAAGCTGGGTTCTCACCACTCCGTGAAACTTGAATCAATTGGGGGGGGGGGTAGGTGGTGGTGGTAGCTGTGGGTCCGGAGTGCTGGAGACAGGCAGAGCCCCCAGCCCGATCGGTCAAGAGAAGATGAAGTCCCAATGGAACTGATGCAGATTTTGGATCCGGGCATCAGAACACTTACTTGAGCATGGGTAGGGGTTTTTGTAGGGAAACAACAATGGTTCAAGGGAGAACATTAGATTTGTTTATGGGTAAACTGATGGCTCAAGGGAGTATACCAAAGTTGTTTTGTTCAGGCTACACAATAGGAACTGATTATTCCTGGCTATGGGCGGTGTCCTTGGAGGAAGCTCACAATGCAGTTGGGGAGCTTCACTATTTTGGATACCAATAAAGGATTTATTACTAGAATTGGTCTGTTAACTACTGAGCTGGGTGTGTGCGGGCGTGGGTTCATTAACATCTGGAGCAGAGATCCCCCATCATGCAGTGCTTCTCTGCTTTTCTGGTCCCAGAGTTCTGTTCTCTATTCTGTATGCTAATAGAGATACCTCCCTGTCCCATCTTCGATGCAGATAAGGCTAGGGGAGTTTCCTTAATCCTGTCACCCTTGTCCCAGGGGTTTATTTGTGTCTCCCACTTCCTTTTCATTGTTTTTTGTAAGTCTTTCTTCTGATCGGTTTTGGTTCAAGTGGGTGGGGGGGGGGGGTCTTTCGTTAGTCAGACAGGCTGGGTACTGTGCCCTGGTTCCCCAAGAACACAGACCTCATAGGTCACATATAGGATTCCAAGATACTACTGAAGACATAGTTTGAGAAGAGTGGGCTTGCGCCTGGGGTAACTGAGAACAGAATTTGCCTTACAAAATCTTTATTATTATTTTTAATTTGTATTCTGGTAGTAGTAAAGAACCCCACTCACAGACCAGAACCTCACTTGTTTACTGGTAGTGATACAAGTAAAAACACAGTTTGACCTTCAGATACCATGTTGATTTTCCACAGCCGATGGTTATAAAAAACCCTTTTCAATTAATGACTGCACATTAGATGTGAGCTGTTTATAAGACACAATGAATGTGAAAACCCAAAATGCCATTTCATAATATTGGTCATCAGAGTAGATCTTTATTTTTAAAGCATCTCACTTAACCATCTACAGTATTAATGTCAATCAAACATTTCATAGCAGAGTTCAAGGACAGAATCTTCCATTCAAAGCTAGTTGTCAGGACTGGCGGGCATTTTGATTGGATTTGTGTGTGCTTCAGTATACACAGTAGATATTTCATGCTGGAGGTAACATTTTTCCAAGTCTAAACACAGGATGTTACCTGTAAGCAATGAATTTCTGTGTCTTTTGAGTTCTCCTTGCATCTTTCTCTTTAGAGTATTCAGATGGCATATCTTTTAGCTTTTTCATATTATTTGAATGAGGTATTTTCCCCTTATAACTTAAGAAAATGAGTTAGCATTGCAATGGTCTCTGAAGGTTCTCTTAGATATAACTTTGGATCCATTTCCTATCTCTACAATATTACTAATATATTACACTATTATAAAAGTGTGTCAAATAAGGTCTTTATGAAAGCTCATGATCCACTGGTGATTTAATATCATTTTAAAATGTATGTATTAACACTATATGAGGAATTACAAAGACTTACTGATATAAGTCTGTGATCAAATAAAGCTGAGAAAGATGGGTCCTTCAACCAAGGGAGTTGAAGTCTCTGGGAACTGAATATAAGTGAAAAATCTGCTTAAGCAAATATATTTCACCTAGGAAGACAAGGGAAGGTTCCTGATTGAGAGAAAGTCAGCCATGGCTGGAAAGAAAAAGATTGGCAAGAAATCTATCTTGAACCAAGGCTGTAGCTTGTTTAGTTAAGTCTTAGCCACAACAAAGCATATTTTGCTTTTGTTTGCTTGTAACCATTTTGCCTTTATCCCTCCTGTATCAGTTAGCCTATGTCCTTTTGTTAATAAACTGGTTTTATTTATACTATAATCAAACCCAGTGGTGTTTGAATGGAAGAGGATTGTTAACGCCAGTTAAAGGGATAAACTGTGCTTTTGTCTCTTTAAAGGAGCAACAAACCTTATTAATTCTTAATATTCCAGGAGAGGACTGGACACTTCAAAGCAGACAATTTTGGGACAATTTGGGACTGGGGTGTGTTGGGGTTACCCTGGAAATAGTAACTAAGGCTGGTGAAGACCAGGGTGGGGCTGCTGTGTTTTAGGCAGGCTGCTGGAGTCAAGAGTGGTGAACCAGGGTTGTGCAACACACAAGCACTCAGTACATGCTTGTATACTGTCTGGGAGTCTCTGGCCTTAAGATCCAAGAATCTATTAAATTATTTATTTCTGAATATTGAGCATTAAAAATTTGTGGTAAATTGTTTGTAATCAGTCCACAGAGTGGAAAAAATTGTAAACTGAAATATATTTGAGGAAATTGTGATCTGTTTGCAGTTGTTCTCAAAGCAGAAAATGCAACTAAATATGTGAGTAAAGCTAAGAGTTAGATGGTGGATTTCAAATAAAAGGCAGAAAAAAAATCTTAAGAAAAGAAAGATAGGTCTTTAGAGTTTTATCGAGTGCTGAAAAATTAACCCTTTTAAATAAACTTGAACTTAAAAGACAATTTAGCGGTACAGTAAAAGTAAACACTGACATATCACTGAATTGAAGTTTTATTTAAATTGTAAAAGCAAGGATGAATCATTAAATGTTTTATAGGCATTTACTATCATTTCACTAGTTGTTAGCCCTCTCTAATGATTAATAATTGTTAGACCTATCTTTACCTGTGTGTTCTGAAGAGGGAGATATTTCTCAGAATTATGAAGTTGCTGGTTGCTTGTCCAAATTTAAGGTTGCAACCACGGGCTCATTGGAAACCAAGTTTTCAGTGCCCCTAAAACTTTTTTTAGCATGAATTGACATAGTAGGCTTACTCTCAGGCCTGAGAAGGGTGTTGTTCCCCCCCTAATTTAAAGGAAAGTGATCCAGCATTTTAAGAGTTGAAGTCAAGTGAACCAATATACCTTTGAGTGCACTATAGTCCCACTTTTTATGTAAATTGCTTATTGACATCCAACTTCATTATTTTATCTTCTGTATACAGTCCAGAATTACTTCTTGAATTCACACGACCGCTACATCTCAGGAAGCTTAATCTATCTCTTCTGTTAACAAAATATATCCTTAGCAGAACTTCCAACTATAGCACCTTATTAACACTTAACGGTAGATGTGAAATTACACACCATAAAAATAGCTGTGGCTTTACTGGTATCCACAAGTGAATTTATAGGTGAATCATAGGCAGGGATAAAGGGTCATAGTTACAGTAGTTTGTATAATATTCATTTCGAATTTCTGGATTTGAGACATCATTGTGCAATTGTCTCAACTGTTATTAAATAGGAATTTGTGTTGTGCTATCTAGATAACCTGATAATTCCCAAATTTCTGAACCTTTATTGTTTTAATGTTTTTGTTCTGCAGTTTGTATTGGTGTCCTCCCCCTCCACCCGCGGAATAACTATTCATTGTGAATCAAATGATTATTTAAGCAATAAAGCACAGTAGGAGGTGGCATTATGAATGTGAAATAATCATTCTCCTGTGGTGTCATGAGACAAGAAGTATAGCCTTTTGCTTTAAATCCTCAAGGCTGTGATTATTTTCTAACTGTAGTCAATGAAATTCCCTTAGTAAATGTTTGGAGAAGTAACATGCATTTCCGCGCTTGAACTAAGATGTTGACCATAATCAGAATACTGAACACTCGAGCTGTATCTTTCAGACATTGACATCTCCCTTCTAAAGTTGATGAACAGTCATTCAAAATGTTCCTACAAAACAAACATTTGAATGAGTTTATAAATGCCTGGTGTGAAATCCTGGTCCTTCTGAAGCGAATGGCAAAACTCTCATTGGTGTCAGTGGGGCAAGGACTCTTAGTATATAAATTAGTAACTAGTAATTTAAAATTATGTAAATAGTTATTTAACTTAAAAGTAAATTAATACTTTATAAAAGTTACACCTCCATCCCTTCTTTTAAAATATTGGATGGTGATGTCTTCAATATGCCTGTGCCACCCAGCTTTATATTTGTATTTTGATTCCCACCCAGCAGTTGAATGCCTTTCCTACCATCTGGCATGGGTTGGGGCTTGGATGAGAGCAAGATGGCTGAGGAGAGCAAATAAGATTTAGGTGGTGATGGGGAAAACAACTGTAAAATATGAAAATAATGATCTGTTTCAGAAATGGGTGTTCACAGCCTGGGTGTCTGGTTAGAGTCTCAGTTATTGCTGGAAGACTATCATTCTGCTACAGCTAAGGCTGCTAGACTGCATTTTATGATTTGTGTCTGGGTTTTCTTTCGAGTGTCGACCTGACCACCATGATCCATGCCTTTATCACCTTGATATTAGATTAGAGCAGTCCGTTTAGGGCGACACCTTTAATCCATCTGGAAGTTGAAACTAGTGCAGAATGTAAATTTAGGTATATGCTGCTTGGTAAATTAAGGGTATGTCTACACTGCAGTTAAATAGCCCCTCGTGAGTCCCATGAGCATGAGTCAGTTGGCATAGGCCAGCTGCAGGCTTTTAATTGCAGTGTAGACATAACCTTAGTGTCTGGTCAAGAGCATATTCAACCAGTGCTCTGGATACCTTTGTGTTTCTGGGTGGAGTTTAGGGTGTTGGTATTGCCTCTAGTTGAGATCAGCAGAAGTGCTCAAGCTGAAGCCTCCTCATTATGAAAGAGAAGGATCTGTTGGAAGGGCAATGTCATTCTCTGTGCATGGCCCCTTTCCTTAGGAACGAGCTCCGCTCTCCTCATTTGAAATAGCTCAAATCTGTTGTGCCTTGCAGTATGCTATAAGTGTAATTTGTTTAGGTGGGCTGAAGAGAAATAGTTAGGGATGAAGTATAGAGGAAGTGTGGAATTGGTTCATTTTAGTTTTATTTGTGGTGCCTGATTATTTAGAAGTTATGGGTTAGGTTAGTGTTATGGGGCTGCTGGTGTGGGTGTGTAGGGTGGGTTGGTTGGTTTGTTTTCATGTTGTGGTGTCTTTCCTCCCACCCCTTTCCCCTTTGTATGTATTGTGTTTTTGAGGGGTGAGTAGAGTGCTCCATAAGCATTTGTTGGTTTTGTTTATTTAGATTTATAAAACTTAAGCTTAGGACAGGAGAGAAAGGGAACTAAGAAAACTCATTATTTCTAATTGATTTGGAGCCATCAAGTTGTGTTCATTGGTTTGCTGAAGTGAATGGGACTACTGCTAGGTTTAAAGTTACAAACATGCTTAAGTGCTTTGCTGCACTAAAGCCATTGTCTCGTGAATCTATTACTATTTTCATCATTCTCTTTCCTCCTCTCCTTATCACACTCACTTATTTGATCTTAATAATAATAATAATAATGGCACTGTCACTCTTTACAGAGCATGGTGTATGCTCCAATGAGTTCTTTGACGGCTGCTGAGTCTGATATGCGAGTGACAGTCCCGTCCACAGGTAGGGCACGCCCATGCACTAGCACAGCTCTGAATCCGAGGAGCAGATTCTTTCCTCCTCTGAGGCTGGTCATCACAAATCTTGATCCAGTCTTTCTCTCAACGCCTCGCTTACTTATCAGTGTTCTCATGAACAACATACCAGCACGATTTAACACTTCTACATTTGTCACCTTGTCTTGACATCTTATTTTAAGAATTTTATGCAAGCATCCTAATATGAAAACTATTTAGTCTTTTGGTATGTTTGGCATAAGTCGTCCATGTTTCTGAGCCATATTGAAGAGTTGGATAAACCACATGTCTCAAAAATACGGATTTTCACTTTAGTTGACAATTTGTTAATGTTCTAGGCTCTGTCTTGCAAAAGACCAAAGTTCCTGGCTGCTTTGCTGATTCTACTCGTGATCTCAGCATCAAGCTATACATTGCTGGTAACAGTAGAGCCAAAGTAGCAAAATGTTATAAACAACATCTAGATGAATACCATCTAAGGTGGTATCTGGAACTGGTTATGAAGAGCCTTCGTGCATAATAAGTCGTCTTCAAGCTTATTGCTAGCCCAAAGATTTTACATGAATCAGAGAACTTGGTAATAAGATGTTGTAAGACACCAATACTGTCAGCCACAAGGGCCTCATCATCTGCAAACAGCAGGTCTCTTATTATGATCTCCTTCACTTTTGTCTTAGCTCTGAACTTTTAAATGTTAAACAAACCTCCATCATGTCTAGTGCTAAAATAGACTCCCCCTTGACATCGCAGAACTCATGTTGAAGCAGAAATGAGAAGTAAATATTAAACAATGTAGCAATGTACCTCCCTGAACCTATTGCTATTATCCTCATTCTCTTTTCTCCTCTCCCCATCACACTCACTTGTTGGCTCTTAAATGACATGGTAAACTCCTTGGGAAGAACTGTATCTTCTTTGTCTGTACAGTGCCTAACACAAAAAAGCCCTGATACTGATAAAGCCTTTGGATACTACTGTAATACAATCATAAATAAGTATGTCACCATAATTATTTCCCCTGTATGTTTTGGTAAGACTATATACTGTTTGCAGGGATTTCCTTACCACTATGTTCTCCAAACTATGGGATGGTAAATAACATTGCTTTGGGTTCAGTGTCAGATTGGCAGAGCCCCTAGTTTTTTGTTTTGTTTTTTGCTTTTGCCTTCCTCTGCAGCATGGGGCACTGGTCACTTGCAGGTTTAAACTAGTGTAAATGGTGGATTCTCTATGTAACTTGAAGTCTTTAAATCATCATTTGAGGACTTCAGTAACCCAGCCAGAGGTTATGGGTCTATTATAGGAGTGGGTGGGTGAGGTTCTGTGGCCTGCAATGTGCAGGAGGTCAGACTAGATGATCATGATGGTCCATTCTGGCCTTAGTCCATGAGTCTAGGTGTATTTTTCTTCCTGTATTTTAAGCTAATAGTGCGTTAAATGTGGTTGCCAAGTAATGTCCAAGATGCAGCATGTATTTAATTTGTATAATTAAGTTAGATACAGTGACTGTATGTTTTTTTTTTATCCAGTAAGAATTAACAAAGGTAAGCTAAATCAGCTCATCATTTTGTAACATAATATCACAGATAGTATTTACTCATAAACAAAGAGTGCTGTCAGAATGTGAAAGGCTTAGTACATTGCCTTCTGTTCTTTCCAACTTTTGGAGAAGGGTAGCTATAGTGTCTATATTAACAAGCTAAAATGATTTAAGTTAAAATCTTTTATGTAGAATATAAAGTATGGTGTATGCTCATTATTTAAGGTAATGCGCTGTTTATTCTTTATGCAATTAACTGCCAAAGGACTGCATTTAAAAAATAAACCAAGAAAATCCAGAATTGATTTGCTTAACTCAAGATGACATCTTGGATTTCAGTGGTCTTTAGAATCGCGTGTATTGTGTTGCAATAAGTAAGTAATAAGATTAAGGATGCTGTCTGCATTAAAGATGAACTGAAAAGCTTTTCAACTACCAAGATGAGAGATTGAGGTTCCCTGTTCCTCCTGCAGTGATGGATAACATCACTGCCAATGTTTAAACCATTTCAGGGAATCTCCATACTTAGTATGGTTGTGTGTGGCTCATTGAGTAAAAATGTGTACACCTCATGTGAGCCAGTTGCAAAGCTGGGACTAGAACGTGAGAGTCCTGATTTTCGGTCCTATGCTTTAAGCAAGAGACTCTGTTCCTTCTATATTTAATGTATTGTATGAAAACATTATAATCATGTAGGATTTCTAAACTTATAATTATTTGTTGCACATTAAAATTGATGGAATTTTTTAAAGATCTGTATTATATTTTGATAGCAATAATAATACAATAAAGAGTATAAAAGTGAGTGATAAGCCATACGATTCTTGCTAGAAATTTGAACTTCATATTTGTGGTAAGAAATTAATCTGGTTTTAATTGCCCCATGAGTCTGAAATATATTCCTTTTGTAAAGCTGACCTCACATAAATATAAATCACTATAACTGCCTGTTCTTTAATTATGCATTAGTGTATTGTACCTGCATACCAGATGAGAATGAGTATCTCAAGTTACGGTGTATTGGAGGTCATTAAATCTTCTCTGTTCTATGATGTTCAGTAGCACTGCATTTCTAATTACTGAAAAATGTACTATATTTGTACCACTTCCTTTACAGTAGCTATGTATAGCTACAGAAACATGATAACCTCAATTTATAAGGAACTGCATAGGTTATTTTGGCAACACAGGAAACAAATGCTGTAAAAACGTACTGTAAAATTACAGAAATAATTACAATGTTTTTGCCATCAAGTAATTGAAAAATACTGTAGTGGGAAATCAAAATTTCTGTTGCAATTATTTGGAAATAGTAGTAGTTTACAAATATAAGGCTAAAGTCTATCCCAGGGCATTTGTGCCTCGAGAAACAAAAACAGTGCACTCATATTCTGTGAAAGGTGTTGTTGTGCAGTTGCCTTCTTGGTAGCAATAGCCTCTCCCCGTTTTCCCTCCCTCCCTCAAGCACAGGTTATTGCTTCTAGGAGTACAAGAATTAACAAACAGGACACAAAGACATGGCGGGGCTGACTGGCTAGACCCTCGACTGGGAATCAGAAGTCTTTGGTTCAACTTGTGGGTGTGACACTGACCTGTTGTCACCATGGGCAGCTTACAGCTTTTCTGTACCCTCTTGATGAAGTTGGCCTTAAATTGTATGTATTTATTTATTGATGCTCTCATGCCTTGTGACACATAAGGCAACCAATCTGTCCACCTCCGTCTGCCTAATACCACATTTCTTGCTCCATTATAGGGCTTTTCTTCACTACCGGGGTAAGTTGACCTAAGTGAGTAACGTAGCTGGAGTTCATGTAACTTAGGTTGACTTATCCCGATGTCTTCACTGCACTGCGATGACAGGAGATGCTCTCCAGTTGACTTAACTTATTCCTCTCGGGGAGCTGGAGTACCAGAGTTGACCAGAGAGTGTTCTGCCATCGATTTAGTGGATCTTCACTAGACCCGCTAAATCGATTGCAGCAGCATCAATCTCCTGGTAGTGAAGACAAGCCCAAAGTCTGTTTCTGTGACAGCTGCTTCTTTCTCAATGGTTTTCTTATATGTCATCTGTTGTCCCCCCTGTTTTCTGTCTTCCACAAGGTGGTATCCAGTCAAGAGCTTGTCTAGGAATGCAGTTTTTTGATATCCTTACAACATGTGCAAACCTTTTCAGCCTTCTCTCTCAAATCTTTATCTCTAGAATCTTCTGTCCAGTCCTTTGTAACAATTCAACATTGGATACTTTATCGCACCAGCAGACACCAAGTATTCTTTGCAAGCATCTCTGATGGAATGCATTAAGTTTCCTGTTGTGAGTTTCTAGTATTTGCCAAGTTGCAGAGGCATATAACAATGTGTGGGTATCACAATGGCATTGTACAACTTTATCTTGGTTCTTACATTCTAAGCCTTTGTCTGCACTGGGGTTTTGGCCACTGGATTATCTGGAAATCCCTAGTGCAGGGTAAACTGTACTAGACTATATTGGTATAAATCATATTATGCTGGGGGCTTGGACTAGTGCAGCTGCATCAGTGGCTTAAAACTCCATGTAGGCAAGGTTTAAGATCTGACTGAGACCTCTTTTGAGTGCAGATGAATTCTGATGATGATATGAATTAGACAGTTAGTTCTTGGTTATGAATTTGCAATATTTGAGCTTCAAAGCCCTGGACACTGAAATCAATAGGAGTTCTTCCTCTTTGTCCCGCTCATTTTTAAAAATAATAATAATACAAATAAAAACAATCATTTTTTTTAAAACTCTGTATGATTTAAATGTGTAGAAGTCAGAAAATGCAAAAGCTAAAGTTGCAGTTTCTTATTGTGAATATGCATTATGATATTCTTTAATTACACTATTACATCTACCTCTACCCCGATATAACGCTGTCCTCAGGAGCCAAAAAAATCTTACTGCATTATAGGTGAAACCATGTTATATCGAACTTGCTTTGATCCACCGGAGTGCGCAGCCCCGCCGCCCCCCCCCCCCCCCCCGGAGCACTGCTTTACTGCGTTATATCCGAATTTGTGTTATATCGGGGTAGAGGTGTATTTTATAAATAACACTAAATAATCCTAAAACGTGTTTCTACTGGATTTGACACGTGTAGCATCTTAATGTGGACTTATACCAACTGGGGCTATTATAGCACAAGATAGATGAGAAATGTCATACTGGTTTTGGTTTCCTCTTATATAATTTAAAATCTTCATTTCTGGATTCTGAGTTTCAGAAAACGATTTGTGCATGCTTTAATGTGATGTTCAAATATGAGTTATAAAGAATGGAGTTCAACAAGGATAGTATCACTGTGTGGTATAACATGCTGAGATGCTTGTTAGCATAAATGCTAATGGCCTTGTTACCTAAAACATGTTAAAACAAAGATGGAAAACTTTTATATTACAATTTTTAATTTCCTTTTATAGAAAGATATCACATTTCTAGAAATGTTCATTATTCAGACCAGGATTAGTGCAAAATTTAGGCATTGATGCTCTTAAGACAACATTCTGAAAGAGACTCCCAAAAGTTTTTAGAATACATTCTGCTCAAAAGCAGGCTGTTTAAGATGAGAGTTAGTCTGTTTCCTGTCTACTTTAAGTTGTATCATAATGAATGTAGTTTACAGTTCAGCCAAAGGAACTTTGTAAATATTTTTAAAGAATAAACTATCATCTTTATTATTCTGTTTAAAATTTGTGGAGTGATATGTTTAGCTGACTGTGACAATATAGCAAATTGGTTAAAAAGGCAGATTAATTGAGAGTATGTATATGTGTTAATCTGTTTTCATTAAATTGTAGTTATAATTCAACAGAGGCTATTTTTATAATAATAATTTGTGAGTGTTACAAGGCAATACGTTGTTATCTAATGATTAGAGAACATCTGTGAGATTTATAGCCTGTAAGTTTTCTGCATGTTACAGTGAATAAGGACTGTAAACTGAGTCCAACCATGAACTTCAGTTGACAGGGAAAAGACTCCATATGTCTCTCAAATGAAAAGTGATCTTACTTCCATAGTCTCTCTTAAATAGATTGTTTGTTACCATAATAAAATATTCCAAAATCAATACCAAAGTTTGGATTGTTCTGTGTAACTGAGCTGGTGTAAGTGAGTTTGTACACAGTTGGCTGTGGCGTAGTAATAGATGTTTTTTTTTCTGCACCTGGATTAAATTTCTATCAAATATTTTTAAGTTTCTGATTAATGTTTTTATACTGTTCAGTTTGCTAATACAGCCAAATGTGTGAACATAAAAAGGCTATCATTCCTCTTCCTTTATACTATTTATAGTATTTTGGGATCAATTTTAGAATTAACTATAAGGTTAACCAGACTTGTAAAATGAGAATTCATTGTAAATTTGTTGATAAAAAGGGGATTTGAGAAGACTTCTTGTTTGACTATTGTATGTTTACACTTCTATAACACCCTTTTAATTATTTAAATGTAAAGTTTATCTTACAGGTATTCGTTACCTTGTTCTGGGCTATGTATCTGCTTGGAACATATATTAGTAAAAAGCTATCTTCTTTTCTAACTTTTCTTATTTTACTTTTCCATAAATGTGACCTATTCAATTGCAGGTTTTTCAAGAGGTATTGTTGTAATGACTTCCACCTAGAAACTAATGACCAATAGCAGAACAGAAGGATTTTTTGCACACATATCAAATAAGTTTCTCAAAGATTTATTCATTACAAAACTATATTGTAGCTTGTAAAAAACAATAGCTAGACTATCCCTTTTCATAGAGAAATATTATAACTGATCAAAAAGGTATCCCACAGTTAGAAAAGAGAGTTCACAAAATGTTGACTGCCTTGACATAAAAAAAATTATGATATGTGTTGGTGAGTTAAATAACCATACTGAAAGAGGCACTGAGGTAATAAAATGGTAATTTAGAAAAAATTCTTAATGAGAATTTTAGAATATACATTAATTTACTGTGGAGAATTGATATGTCAGTTATTTGCCAAGCAATTTTAATTGAGGATCTGCATCACAGAAGTTTTATGAGGATTAACTATTGTTTATGCAATCTTTGAATCTGTAGAGTGCTATGTAAGTGCTGAATTTGATAATTACACCTCTACCTCAATATAATGTTGTCCTCGGGAGCCAAAAAATCTTACCGTGTTATAGGTGAAACCGGGTTATATTGAACTTGCTTTGATCCATCAGAGTGCGCAGCCCCGTCCCACCGGAGCACTGCTTTACCATGTTATATCTGAATTCGTGTTATATCGGGTCGTGTTATACTGAGGTAGAGGTGTATCTGTTCAAACTCCAACTTTCAGAGAACAAAAATTACAGGGAAGGAGGTTTGCTCTTCCTAAAATAACTAACTGCTGATGTATTTCAAAACAATATCTAACACAAAAGAATTATTAGTTCTGTAGATTCTGAGCCAAAGAAGCCCATGGCCTCTGTGGCCAGTAGATGTGTTGAATAAAGTATGTTCAACTATAAGCAGCTCTTTAAAACTCTCCAAAATATCAACCTGAACTTAAAGTGTTAACATTACTACAGACTCCAAGTTGTGTTTTCCAGTTTTAAACCATATGTAAAATATCTTGCAATTTTTGAGAATTTTCCATAATATATCTGTGATCATACTTTGATGTAAAAGTTCTGTTAATATTTCCATTATGAGCCCCATGCCCCTCTTCCCCAAAGACCCCTAATTTAGTTATATATTTTTTTATGAAACATAACATATTGTCTAGATCCATGAGTAATTTTGTTCTTTCCTTCAAGAGTTGGTTGAAATAAATGGTGCATCTTTTAGCTAGTCTGTCAAAAAAGAGGTATTGGAGCACATTCTTGTTTGGCTAATTTGCAGAGTTAAAACTTTGTTTTCTTTCAAAGGTCTGAATGATTGCTTTATAATTACAAAAAAGTAACATTCTTCAACATGGTTATCTTCTGATAGCTGTATAGTCTGATATGTACTGACATAAGGCCTAATCCAAAGCCTGTGAAGTCTTTGGGAGTCTTTTCATCTACCTCCAGTAGGCTTTGCAACAGACACGCAGGGTCTAGGCAATGGAAGAAATGTATTGGTATGTTGTTCTGTGGCTGAACAACTCCAACAGTGACGGAGATTTGGATTAGATATTGATAAGATGTTTTAGCTGAGTTCAAAAAACCTCATCTTTTTCATTTTGCTTGTAAAATCATTTGCAGTATAGAACAGATCCTCTCCCTCAGATGCAGTTTCTTATGATGCCAGTGCTAGAACATTGTCTGAATTTACTGTATTTACTTGCATATTACTTTGCTTATTGTCCACCATGAGAAAAAAGTGTTAACTGTAGCAGAGTTTAACAATCTCATTTTAAACTTTCATTGACCAGAAGGCTAGATTTTTATCATAATTTCTGTATTTTGTATAAAATAGTTGAATTGCATTTTATTTTTATGTAGAGACTTTCAAAGCCAGGAAAACAGCTTTAACTTTAAATCCTCTGATGAGTACGGAATAGAGAACAAAATTCTGTAGTGGTAGCAGAATCTTTAAAGAAACATAGCTTCTCTTTTCAGTTTCATCAGTTGATCAGTGGTCTTGTTTTGCTAGCAGTTTAATTAATTGTTGTGTCCTAAAATCACAGCAGGGGAGGCGGGGAGGGAGAAAGACACCTCAAATTAGACAAAAAGTTAATTATTATAAACATGTACTCTTTCACTTTAATATATTTTTCAGAATTAGCCTGATGATGTGATCTCAGACTACTTAGTTAAAATGGGTGCGGTGGGAAGCATTGTAAGCATCAGTTTTGCATTTGTGTATATGATGAACAAAAATTATATGCAGAAAGAAGCAAAAAGATAAACAGAAGGGGAACACTCATCTTTTATAACTTGTTCATCTTGTGGTAGCATCTTGTCTCTCCTTAAAACTTAAGTTCTGTGTAGTGTGTGTGCGCGCGCGCACACACACACACACACACACACACACACACACACAAAATGTAAGTTAAGCCAAATAAAATGTATTATGACAGTGAATATAGGCATAAATTTGAGCTGTCTAATTTTGTAATGTATATGAGCTTTGAATTTCTTTACCATTATTATTTTTTCAGAGATGCTATACACTTGAGTCCCCAGTGCAGTGGAACATGCTGGTATGTGTATAACACCTCTGAAAATCAGTCACCATAATACAGACACTGATAAAATCTTGCTTTATCATTCCTTGCTATAACAAGTGGCTAATGAACAGAATTCCTTATTTTGTAAAGGCATAACTTCAATCTTAAAATCACATTATCTCATTTTATATATATTTTACCTATTAAAAATATTTTTAACTTGATTTTTTTCTCCAGTCTGTTTGCTGTGTGCATTTTAGAGCACCTTTGTGTACTTTTTCAATGTTTTGGTGGATTATTCCCTGGGGAAGAAAAAACAGTTTTAAAAAATTGTGGTTATGTAACCACAGAAATTGGTAGCAAGACATAAGGTAATATCTTCTAAATTTTTTTTTAAATGATTACTTTTCAAATTAACTGTTTTATAAACAATGAAATGTGCAAAAAGTGCTATAAATTGTTTCATGACCATGTAAATATTTCAACTTAAATAATACACAGGTGGTGCCTAGACCTCTTGACAGCCCTCTGCACAGAGATGAATTTCACCTTAAATATTTAAATAATGTGTTCTCATCTTGATGTATATGGAATTACATACATAAAATGTAACTAGTCAAGGTATGAGTATCTTTATTAAATGGAAAAGATTTGTACGTGTTTTGTCAAGATACTGTGTGTGGGTGTAGAGATTGTAGTTACTCCACTCTAATGCATGTCAGCAACTTTCAGTGAAAAAATAATTTATTCCAGTAGATAATTAAAACTTACTTAATTTTCTCTTTCTGCGTTCAGTCTTGGTTTTCTTGGGTCCTATGATTTAATTAATTTTGAAAAAATTATTAAAGGTTACCTGCCCTTGTCAAGTGGTAATGATGAACATGGGGGGGTGGGTGTCGGGAAGGATAGCTCAGTGGTTTGAGCATTGGCCTGCTAAACCCAGGGTTGTGAGTTCAATCCTTGAGGGGGCCACTTAGGGATCTGGGGCAAAATCAGTACTTGTTCCTGCTAGCGAAGGCAGAGAGCTGGACTCAATGACCTTTCAGGGTCCCTTCCAGTTCTATGAGAGGTGTAACACCACACATGTGCAAGGTGGTCATATTACCATGTTTTAGGATTACAGTATTAGCATTATTGTTTTTGCTTTTTTTTGAAAGGCTGATTTTCATGTTGCCCACCTTCTGTATGTTGTGACTTCAATGAATAAAGACGTTAAGGCATCCAGGCCTTCTTCAAGGCCCATCAACAGGAGTATTCAACCTTTAACAGCTGAAGAGCCATTTTAGCATCAGAAAAAGTCAAAATTATAGAAGAATGAAACATGTTCAGAATGCAAGATTTGTAACAAGTTTATAAGATAACCACTATGCCAGATATCAGAGGGGTAGCCGTGTTAGTCTGAATCTGTAAAAAGCAACAGAGGGTCCTGTGGCACCTTTGAGACTAACAGAAGTACTTCTGTTAGTCTCAAAGGTGCCACAGGACTCTCTGTTGCTTTTCACTGTGCCAGAGTAAACTGCAGATTTCAGATCTAGATTTTGAATACTCTAAGTAGCCATAGCTTTTATGATCTGGAGTTTTGTTTCAGCCATCATATACAGATAGGGACCATCTACAAAATGTTGATTTGGTGCTGCACCTGGGTGGAGGTACCTCACTCTACTTCCCAAGAAGTTTGCAGCATTCAGACACAGAGAGTTGGTTTTGGGCCTGTCTCTAAAGGTAATGGTTAATTCAGTTGTCCAAACAGGTAAATCAATTTGAGTAGTATTATTTAGGGCTCTAACAGGCAAAGTCTTTCAACTCTTTGAAGACGTTAAATTCTGTTTAAATGTTCCTCCCATACGTGTGCCTTTGTGACTTTCTGAGGCTTCATTTTCAATTGTCCTTTTTCTCCCCAAGGTAAATTTGCATTCTCATGAAGATGTTGCAAGAAGTCTTTATCAAACTTGCGAGGAAAGGCACATCGCAGGGATATGAAGTTGGGGTCTTAGGATGGGCATCACTGTAGAATAGTCTTCTGGATGATCTTCACTTTTGCCAGGTCCCAAGCCTATACTTTACAAAGAATGAGTCTTGTGGGCGGGGGCGGGGGAGGGGGGATTCCGGCCTGCTGGTGTGGAGAGACAGCTTTGACTCTTTCTGCATTTTAGCATCTTTGGATCTCAGACACATAGCTGCTCTATCAGTATTCTGGAACTATTTGCAGTTCATTTGGCCTTGCACACATAGGAGACTCTTTGCAAAGAATCCTTTTTCCTAATCTGCTGCACTTGTGTCTAAAGCTTGTTGCTTAGGGCATAAGTCCTCCATTTTCATTTCTTGGTGGAGAAATAAGTTTTAACCCAAGGTGGGATCAAAACTCATGCTTGAGCACATGGCTGAGTATCCCCAGGGAGTGGAGCTTCCACTGAGAAGGGTCTTCAAAGTTGTATCTTTGTTGGGGTTCATCAATGGTCGTTCGTTCACTATGTTCTTTGTGTGGGAATAAAGGTAGGGACATGGATACTTTATTCTTTTCCTTTATTCTGAGACTTCCCAGGAAAGTCAGATAAAACATGGAGCAAATCATTATGGAAGCCCAGACAGGAGTGTCTTGGACCTTTTTGAGCCTCTCTGGTTCATTAGAGACTCCTATTCTATTTGGAGCTTTTATTTCAAGGTCTGATACCTTTTGTCAACCCTGATGGCTGGAGATTGTACAAATTAGGTGTGGGAATGAATTTATCTCCACAGGAATAGTACTTGGCTATCAATTATAAAAGTGTCACTTGAAAGGCTTATTCTCAAATACATATATCCTTACTTACTGGGGAAATTGTTAGGTGCCAGGAAATGTTTTCAAAATATTTTACTTTTTGCAACAATGCTAACTTAACTTGTATCCCTAGGGTTTTTTTTTTTTTTTCTCTCTGAGTTCATGTCTCAGTTCATAGATTCTAGGACTGGAAGGGACCTCAAGAGATCATCGAGTCCAGTCCCCTGCCCTCATGGTAGGACCAAATACTGTCTAGACCATCCCGGCTAGACATTTATCTAACCTACTCTTAAATATCTCCAGAGATGGAGATTCCACAACCTCCCTAGGCAGTTTATTCCAGTGTTTAGCCACCCTGACAGTTAGGAACTTTTTCCTAATGTTCAACCTAAACCTCCCTTGCTGCAGTTTAAGCCCATTGCTTCTTGTTCTATCCTTAGAGGCTAAGGTGAACAAGTTTTCTCCCTCCTCCTTATGACACCCTTCTAAATACCTGTTGTAATACAAGCGAAGTTAAAATGCGTGATCTGAGCACACATCCTTCTGTTTCCCGTCTGTTTTCCCCTCCTCTTTGAAGAGGCCAAGCTTTTGGTTAGTGTTAGGTTTAATTCTGAAAGCAACTGTGAGTTCCTCCTTTGAGCTATCCTTTAGCTACTCTTTTATGTAAAGCAGCATTTTTGGTTGCAATAAGGACACAAGGGGGAAATGAGCTCTCTGTGCAATAGCTCCTGGGGGGGCACATGCCAAAACAGATATTCTTATTTTATTTGTTTGATACATATTTCATAAACCAGTTGTTCTCAAACTTTTGTATTGGTGACCCCTTTCACACAGCAAACCTCTGAGTGTGACGCTCCTTATAAATTAAAAACACTTTTTTATACTTAGCACTATATAAATGCTGGAGGTGAAGCAGAGTTTGGGATGGAAGCTGACAGCTCGTGACCCCCCATGTAATAACCTTGTGACCCCCTGAGGGGTCATGACCCCCAGTTTGAGAACCCCGCTTTAAGGAGTTTGGTAAAGTTGATTGTTGTATAAGTAGGGGCATTGCCAGCAGATTGAGGGACGTGATCATTCCCCTCTTTTCGACATTGGTGAGGCCTCATCTGGAGTACTGTGTCCAGTTTTGGGCCCCACACTACAAGAAGGATGTGGAAAAATTGGAAAGAGTCCAGCGGAGGGCAACAAAAATGATTAGGGGGCTGGAGCACATGACATGATAAGAGGCTGAGGGAACTGGGATTGTTTAGTCTCCAGAAGAGAAGAATGAGGGGGGAGTTGATAGCTGCTTTCAACTACCTGAAAGGGGCTTCCAAAGAGGATGGATCTAGGCTGTTCTCAGTGGTAGCAGATGACAGAACAAGGAGTAATGGTGTCAAGTTACAGTGCGGGAGGTTTAGGTTGGATATTAAGAAAAATTTTTCACTAGGAGGGTAGTGAAGCACTGGAATGGGTTACCTAGGGAGGTGGTGGAATCTCCTTCCTTAGAGGTTTTTAAGGTCAGGCTTGACAAAGCACTGGCTGGGATGATTTAGTTGGGGATTGGTCCTGTTTTGAGCAGGGGGTTGGACTAGATGACCTCTTGAGGTCCCTTCCATCCCTGATATTCTATGATTTTATGATTGTTTGTTATTTTAACCATCACATATTCCTAAAATACCCTCAAACAAACACAATAAAAACCTTGTTGTAGCAGAAACTATATAAAGAAAAGAGGAAATTGGCAAATACAATAGAAACAGTGAAACCTATTATGCAGAGAAAGTGTTGTCAAATGCAGTCTTGTTAAAAATAAACATAGGTGAACATTGTAATAGTAGTTGGTAAAATATTTCCAGACATAGGTATATGTAGGATGTTTTGTTTTATTGTTGTCTCTGTTGGCAGTGTCTTTTAATTTATGTGGTATTTTATTCCTGTTTACCTTAGGCTGGAATCAAAATTGAAACCATTAAACTTTTCACAAATATGTAAAAAGGGCTTCCTCCCATTGTTTACAAATGTCTGCAGTCCTTTATTTGTGGAATATACTGTTCAGAATGGAGGGTTAATAGAGCTATTTCTAAATTAAGGTGTGGATTATATTTTTAACTTTTCAGCCTTCAGTTTACTTGGACTTTTTATCAGAATTTATTTTTTTCACTTTTATTGTGTAAGATGTTAATCTTTTGTGGAAGAATTAGTAAGCTTTTATTGAGTTTTTAGACTTTTTTGTAGCATAGTATTTTAGTGAAGAGAAAAATATATTTACTATATCATCTTAGATAATGCTTAGGTATGAAAAGCAGTTAACTGTCTATTATCATATGCCAGTAATCCACCTCGGGTACATGAGAAAGTTAGCCCTGAATGTGATGATGCTTATATAAAAACCTTTAAAGTGAATTATGATTGACATAGTGTCAGCTGTTTACAGAATACATGTAATACAGGGTATTACAGATGTCTTAATCAAGTTTTTTGCTTATATTTGCGACCTTCTTCTAAGGAGTATAGTAGCTTTCTAGGCAACAAAGCTATTTTTCTGCTTCCTATATTATTGAATATGTGCAACACAGAAGGGAAATCTTCTGCTGATATTCTAACGAATTTAATCATTCTTTTATTGAAACCTAATATTTTGGATGAGTTGAGCAGTAGCTATTGAGCCCTATCGCTGATCTATAGTGATGATAAAATGCAGGCTGTTGTTAAAATTCATTCTAGAATTATCCATTGTTGTTTGTAGCTGTATCAGTTCCAGGATATTAGAGAGACAAGGTGCACGAGGTAATATCTTTTAGGGCTTGTCTACACTGGCAAATTTTGTCGCCAAAAACTGCCTTTTGGCGACAAAACAGCGATAGCGTACACACTGCAATGTGACTTTTCGGAAAAAAAACACCCTGTTTTGGCGACAAAAAACTTCCACCTGTGCGAGAGACTTTTGTCTTTTCCCCTCTCTTTATTGTCGACAGTCAGCCAGCTTTTTTTTCGATTTTAGTGGCCTACAGAAAGTGTCCCACAATTCCGATGCTGCCGCTCTGGTCAGCGGTTTGAACTCTGCTGCCCTGCAGCCAACCCGCCCCACCCCCTTGCAAGCCCCGGGAATTTTAAATCTCATTTCCTGCTTGCTGGCTCCCCAGATGAGCTTCCCAGGTGAGCATGGCTGGCTATCGCACCAAACACACTCCCGCTTGGACCACCCCTAAGTTGTTGGGTCTGATCAGTATATGGGGAGAGGAGTCTGTTTAGTCGCAGCTGCAAGTGACCCATAGGAATCGAGACACATATGGGCAAATTTCTCAAGGCTTGTGCGAAAAGGGCTATGATCGGGACACACAGCAGTGTAGAGCGAAGATAAAGGAGCTGAGGCAAGCGTACCATAAGGAGTGGGAGACAAACCATCGCTCTGGTGCTGCACCTAAGACCTGCCGCTTCTATAAGGAGCTGAATGCTATCCTCGGTGGTGACTCCACCTCCATCAACGATAGCCCCATGGATACTTGGGAGGCAGCAGAAAGAGGGGGTAACCCAGAGGCTGAAATTCTGGATGAAGAAGTCAAGCTAGAAGAGGATGTGGTGCTCCAAGTGGGGTCGCCCAGTGGGGCAGGCAGTCAGGAACTTTTCTCCACTCCAGAAGTGCTCAACAGGGAGCAGGAAGCAGATGAGACTCTGGGTAACTTGCTTGTGTAGGGAATTGAAAAGTGGGAGGTAGGTAGTGTTTTCTGTGAGCTGGACATTGCCCTGTGTAGTAAATCTGCATGGCCAAGCAGGGTGTCGATGGACATCGAGACCTGCAGGGAATCCTCCAGAGAGAGGCTCTGGAAAGTTTCAAAGAGGTATTTGTTAATTCTCTGCCACAGATTCCAAGGGATTGTAACCTTGTTAGCCCCCCCCCATTGTAGGAAACTATATCATGCCATTTTGTAATCACTGGAGCTGGGACCAAAGCGGCACATAGCTGAGCTGCATATAGACCTTGGTGAAAACCGCAAGCATGCAGCAGCTGTGCCCTGGTTTCCCTTGTTACCTGCAGCAGCGAGATGTCAGCCAGCAGGTTGGCTGCCCATGAAAAAGCGTGTAATAATTTTGAATGAGTTCCCTGCAAAGCTGCCCTGCAAGCCGTCACCGTTTTGTCCGTATGCACAACCACCCTACCCCCACTCCCAACACTCACCATGATTGGGGTGCCTGCTTAGAGTCTCTGTGAGAAAGTGATTTCTACTAGCAAAAGGCCCTTGTTACTAAAATGTTTCAGTCGTTTGCTGGAATGTAACAATCCCTCTTCTGTTTAGCACAGACCTTGAGGAACACACCACGCACCCCCACCGAGCGGCTTCGGCAGATAAGGAAGAACCCTAGGCGCAACAAAGAAGACATGTTCTGGGAGGTGCTGCAGCGCAATGAGAGACAGACCAGGGAACGCAAAGAGTGCTGGGAAGCGGAAAGGCAGGCCAGAAAAGAGAGTGCTGCATTTGCTAGGCAAGCAACAGAGAGGATGATAAAAGTTATGGAGGATCAGACAGAGATGCTCAAGTCTTTGATACAGCTGCAGACTGAGCAGATCCGTGGTCGACCTCCACTGCAGCACATGCAGATGCACAATTCTTTGCCAAGCCCACCCTCCTCTATGCCCACACATTCCTTTTCACTTCACATCACTCCTGAGTTTCCCCATCACTCCACCCCCTCTCACAGCTTGCACAATGATAGCTGGAGCTACACACAGTTATGAGCTTTTACTCTTTTTAAGAATAAATAAAGGCTAAGTTATTTAATGGTACAGCGTTTTTATTCTGTGTTCTACAAAAGCGTATAGCAATCAATTCACTCTTGGGAACAGGCTTCTAAAGCATTTTGTTGCATGGATCTTGAGCCCCAAAATTATACATGGATACACCAAAGAAGAAACTCCAAAATAGACATGTTACTGCCCCTCATTGTCAAACTGGTTCCTCAAAGCCTCTCTGATGTTAATAGCAGCCCTCTGGGCTCCTCTGACAGCCCTAGCATCTGGCTGTTCAAACTGCGCAGCGAAGCGCTCTGCCTCAGTGCTCCACACCTGAGCAAACATTTCACCCTTAGATTCACACAAATTATGCAAAGTGTAGCACACGGCTATGACCACGGGAATATTATCCTCTATAAGGTCTAGCCTGCCATTGAGACACCTCCAGCGACCTTTCAAACAGCCAAAGTCACATTCAACTACCATGTCGCACCTGCTCAGCCTGTTGTTAAAATGCTCCTTGCTGCTGTCCAGGTGCCCTGTGTAATGTTTCATGAGCCAGGGCTGTAAGGAGTAAGCGGGTCTCCCAGGATTACTATGGGCATTTCCACATCCCCCACTGTGATCTTGTGGTCTGGAAAGAAAGTCCCCGCCTGCAGCTTTCTGTACAGACCACTGTATCTGAAGATGCGTGCGTCATGCACCTTTCCAGACCAGCCTGCATTGATGTCGTGAAACGCCTCCAGTGATCCACAAGCGCCTGCAACACTATGGAGAAGTATCCCTTCCTATTGATGTATTCAGAGGCCAGGTGGTCTGGTGCTAAAATTGGAATGTATGTGCCATTAATTACCCCACCACAGTTAGGGAAACCCATCTCTGCAAAGCCATCCACTATTTCATGCACATTTCCCAAAGTCACGGTCCTCCTGAGCAGGATGTGATGCATTGCCCTGCACACTTGGAGTAATGCAACCCCAACAGTGGACTTTCCTACTCCAAATTGATTTGCAACTGACTGGTAGCAGTCTGGATTCGCCAGCTTCCACACAGCGATTGCAACACGCTTCTCTACCAAAAAGATAGCTCTCAATCTGGTGTCCTTGCACCACAGGTCGGGGGACAGCTCAGCACATAGCTCCAGGAAGGTTGCTTTACGCATCCTAAAGTTCTGTACCCACTGGTCTTCATCCCGCACCTGCATGACAATGCGATCCCACCAATTAGTGCTTGTTTCCCTAGCCCAAAAGCGATAATCTATCATATGCAGCTGCTCTGTGAATGCACAAAGCACTGATAAGTTGCTGCTGTCCATATCACACTAGGGTGACTGTGATTCATCCTCTGTCAGTAACTTTGTGAGAAACTCTGTGAGTAACTATGCTGCCATGCGCAATGTCCTCATGACCGTTAACATAGGAGAGAACTGTGGGATCCATCTTTTCTCACTGCAGATGCTGGCGTGCACTACAAGAAACTGACAGTTGGAAAAATGGCACGAAAGGAAGCCAGAAACCATTGGAGGCCTGGGACACAAAGCGGTGCATGACGGGACATTTTGCACGTCCCAGAATGCGCTGCGCTCTGTTTCCGCATTCCCACAATACCTAGCGATGGATGGTGTCGCCAGGCACTATGGGATACATACCCACAGTCCATTGCTCTCGCTGTCAACAAAGGTGCCCCGAATGTGGACATGATCTGTTGACAGAAGGAGCAAATGTAGACAGCCTTTGGCGAGTTTGCTTTTGTCGATTTTTCCTTGTCTATGTTAGTTTCATTGACAAAACTTGCCAGTGTAGACAAGCCCTTATTGGACCAGCTTCTGTTGGTAAAAAAGACAAGCTTTTGACCTACACAGAGCTCTTCTTCAGGTCTAGAAAAGGTACTTAGGATTGTCACTGCTAAATACAAAGTGAACAGATAGGAAGTTAACACATGTTGCAAGAGACCATTCAAGATGAAGTGGGCAGTCAACACCTCTACAGTCGTAGGACAAAAGAAGATAGGTGGGTTACAGATTTTTGTAATGAGCGTCAGTCCACACTTTCACAAAAGACCATGCGATCACTGGGGACTCTGTCTCTGATGCTATCTGTAACTTACCGGAAGTCCTGGCCTTCCAGAAGAGGTACTGCTCGGGAGTCACCTACAGTGGACCACCCAGAGGGACACTACTCGTAAAAGAAGAAACAGTTCAGTAACGATGGTTCTTAGAGACGTGTGTCCCTAGGGGTGCTCCACAACCCGCCCTCTTTCCCTCTACTTTAGAGTTCTTGTTAATGACTCTGCAGTAGAGAAGGAACTGAGGGATGTTAGCCCTCGGGCGCTGGCTAGCCTCGTGGTGCAGCACGAGGGGAGGGAGCGCATGTGTGGGCTTAACAGACACTGCTATGGAAGTTCTCCGATCAGCAGCACAAGAACACAAGCACCTACAGTGGAGCACCAATAGGGGGACACATCTTGAAGAACCATCATTCTTCTCTTTATGTCTCAGTACAACAAAATATGTAAGCAACTAACCTTCTTAGTCCCTACGACTATAGAGGTGTTAAATGCCTACTTTACCTTGAATAATAGTCTCTTGCACCATGTGTTAACTCCTTATCTGTTCCAACTTCTGTTTAGCTGTGACAGAGTTCATCTCCCTGACCTAAAAAACAGCTCTTTGTATACAAAGATATTACTTCACCCACCTTTTCTCTATTAGAATTATGATGACCATCTATAATATATTACATAACTAGCAGAACCACAGTCACCTTAACCCATTACAAACAATTCGTTTCAGTTTTTGTCCACACGGCAGTTTTTCCTGCCATTGCAAATCTCTTTGTATGTTTCTCTGTGTGCGTCTGCACTTGCCATACTGCCTAATTGTGTTTGTCCATTGTGTCAAAATCTGGGCACCTGTCTCATATTGCCTCTGCAGGGTACAAAGTGCCTGGAGGCTATGCATGCACCAGCGGCTTGTGAGACAATGCACTCTGGGTTATCATATCACATAAAGAACTGGGAGAAAGGAGGACTGGACGTTTCAATTACATGAATGTTATGAGGTACTGTCTGCACTGCAATAAAGAAGGGTTCTGAACCAATTTCAGGCAGGGAACCATTATTCCAGCCTAGGCCTCTCTCGGGGTGTACCAGGCTGTGTGTAGACAGACTATATCTAGAACTGGTTGTGCCAGTAACTGTTGTTTAGCTCTATTAAAAGTCTGTTAATGTGTACAGAGTATTAGTGATGAAACCTATTTACAGAAAGTAATTATAGTAAAAATATTATAAATGTTCTGGGGGGAAGAATTGTTATGGTAGAAAAATATTTTCTCTTTAATGGAACAGATTGTGTGTGTGCATGTAAGTGTAAAAAATATAAGAAATCTGTTTGTCAGTCCAGCTTTTGGGGACCAGCCAAATAGTATCAAATAGGGCCGGTGCAAGGATATTTTGTGCCCTATGCGAAAATTTCACCTTGCGCCCCCCCTCCCCCGGAGCATCGCTTATTATAAACTTTCAAAAATGAATACTGTATAATGTGACATTGTTCATTAGAATTAATACAAGGGGGTCAGAAGAGATAATCACAACGGTCCCTTCTGGCCTGGGGAACCTATGAGCAAGGAGGAGGCTGAGAATGCCCCCAGCTTGCAGGGTCAGTAAACGTTCCCAGGCTCTGACTACTTCGCCCTCCAGGGGGGACCCAGGGGCAAGGAGGGTAGAGCCGGGCTCTTCCAGGGAGCAGGTGAGGATCTCACTGGGGACCAGGGCCAGCTCCCCGGATTGGCACAGTGCCATCGTGTGTGGGGGGTGTCAGTGTTTGGAAGCGGCACCTGCGCCAGTCCTTTCCCCTCCTTCGCGCTGTGGGGTTTAGTTTCACTTTCCCTCGCCCCAGGAGGCGGTTGCACCAGGCCCCAGGAGTGGTGCGTTGGAGGGCGAAGCTCACCTGAGCTCAGGACTGCGTCCTTCCTGCCTCCCCCAAGGGCTCCGTCCCTCGGCCGCGCTGGTCACCGCACCCGGCCGGCTGTCTCCTCCTGGCTCCACCGCAGGCTCCCACTGACCATCCTGCGCGGCGCCATTCGCTGCGGGGGCAGGATTGTTATGGAGGCCTTGCTCCCCGCCCTGCCCCGCTCAGCTGACTCCCGTGATGCCGGACACCGCTTTTTGGCGCCCCCAAATCTTGGCGCCCTAGGCAGCCGCCTAGTTCGCCTAGTGGTTACACCGGCCCTGAATCAGTCACAAGGGAGGTTGAATCCTTTAATACTTTATTTTAATGTATTTAAAGTCAATATATTAAAAATAAAGCAAAGTGAAAAAACAAGTTGAGTTGTGACAATAAGCAATTTCTGCTGTGAATAGGAGAGGAATTTAGACAGCAAGACTAAAATGTTTGCAGAGTTTAGGCAGAATGAGTCATCATAGTAACACCAAGGCTTTGATAAAATGAAGGAAAAAATAAATTTATTGCAACATATTGTTTTGTTTGTGATGCAGCTTTTTTGTTTCTGGGGATTATTTCTTATATAAGCCTATGAAATGGGTACAAATAAAACAAGAAAATGTACTTAGTAGACAGCTACTAGCAGTGCCTGGCAATGAGATGATAAATCAAGTAGTTTGGTAGCACTAGCAGGCAAGCAGGTTCAGAAACACAAGCAGACTAGTAGGCTAACCCTCTGTATTTACAGGCATACACTGATTCATTTCAGATGTAGAAAATGCATTATTATGACAAATGTCTTCTTGTCATCCTATTCAGCAGGAAAGATTGGTAAACCCTTAGAGAAGTGTGTGATCTAGTCTTGATTGATTTGGAACACACCAATGATACAGTGGTCTATCTTACCAGTGCACAAATATGTCATTGTTCTAAAACAAATAACGATTTCTTGTGAATTTTTGTTTTTGTCAGGATATCCAGTATAACAATATGTCAAGATAAATTGTTATCTTGACATTTGATATCTTAATTGTGTCAAAGGGACTTTTTAAAAAAACTTCAGGGAAAGGTGCTAGGTATTTTCTCTGCTTTTGACCAAAAATCTGAAAGTTTACACTGGTTTGGATGCTGGATAATCATGATTTATTTTTTCTTATCTAAGTCTGTTGAACTAATTCAGTGTCATTTTGTTTTTTTGTCTTCTGTTTCCTTTTTAATCCTATTAAAAGGAGGAAAAATGCATTAATTATTATTGCAAGTCTTTCCTAATTAAAGAGGATCATGCATTTTTTTTTTTGGTCTGTCTCCTCCTGGTCTGTGGACTGTGGAAGGTGAGTGCCTGCTAACACACTCAGGAAACATGGTCTTGGTTAAATTAAGTATAGTCAGGTATTTCTTTGAGGCAAATCTCTTTATTTATAAAGAATGTCTAAAGTGCTGTTTCCTGCTACATTTAAATAGTTTGTAGGTTGCGTGCTACAGCTAGCATAATAAGTAGTTAGGTCTGTATTGTATTTTTATGTTGCTTTTACATTGTTATTTTTAGTATAGTTGTGCACCTCTGAGATTGACCTGCTCTCCTACTGCCCTATTAGATTGTAGGTCTTTTGGTTATTGCCTTCATTCTTTGCTTTATTTGTATGAGCCTTATCAAATCTGTAAAAACGTACTAATTTTGCAAAAAGTATGATGTAACAAGTTCCAGCTCAGCATTTCTTGAATATGTTGTAGCCCCTTTGTTGATGTCAAGCTGTCCTTTAAAAATGTCTTTAAGGTTGAAGCAAAGGGAGAAAATTAATATTACAAAAATGTAAGTATGGCCACGATTATTTGAAAGAATTAATGAGTATAACAGAAAATATATTTATTAGATGCAGTTCTGAATTTCACAAAAGCAGAACAGTGAATTCTATTTAAAAGAAAACGCACACATCCATATTAGTGAGAATGAAAAGCTTGTCTTTTGTGCAGAATTTTCAAGATCCGTTTTAATATTGTTGTTTCAATATGTGACCCTTGGGCTGCATCAGTACTGCAGGGCTTAAAATAATTCAATATTTTATCACATTTTTTCAAATCTCATTTTGTTAAAAATTAGAAGAAAACTAATTACAAAGCTGTGAGAGGTGTAGAAGAGTAAATTTTGCTGAAAGCTGAATGTGGAGGTGAGGAGAATTGCACAATAGTTTAAACCACAATAATATGATGTGTCATAAGGTATTTATCATAAGATTTCTTTTCAATAGAAAATAATCTTGTATACAAAATTAAGAAAATGGAGATTTTGTAGCTGTATAACTATATTAGAGAGAATGTCATAAAGTTTCTATTTGCTGCCATCCATGTATCATTAAAGAGCTGAATATTTTCTAAAATGTACAATCACAAACTGAACATAAAATTCCCAAGGGGACATCTTAACTACCTTAACTACAGGTAATCTTTTCTGGTATTTATAGGACTATGGGGATAGAATGTCATTTAGTTGTATTTGATTAGAAAGAATCAGTTTAGAGCAGCAGTTCTCAAACTATTGGGTGGGCCTACCAAGGAAGGCACGGGAATGAGTCAAGGGAGGTAACTGCCGGCGATAGATGGTGTCGCTCGGCACTGTGGGATACATACCCACAGTCCATTGCTCTCGCTATCAACAATGGTGCCCCGAATGTGGACATGATCTGTTGACAGAGGGAGCAAATGTAGACAGGCTTTGGCGAGTTTGCTTTTGTCGATTTTTCCTTGTCTACGTTAGTTTCATTGACAAAACTTGCCGATGTAGACCAGTCCTTTTTGTACCAGCTTCTGTTGGTGAAAAA
The DNA here is from genome assembly GCF_011386835.1 of Chrysemys picta bellii. Taxonomy (NCBI): domain Eukaryota; kingdom Metazoa; phylum Chordata; order Testudines; family Emydidae; genus Chrysemys; species Chrysemys picta. The sequence continues at coordinate 66,959,856 of NC_088794.1, read as the reverse complement.
GACAACAACATGAAATTCAACGAAGACAAATGTAAGGTGCTACACTTAGGGAAGAAAAGCCAAATGCACAAATACAGACGGGTAACTGGCTTGACAGTGGCACTGCTGAAAAGGATCTGGGAATTGTGGTGGATCACAACCTCAACATGAGTCAACAATGCGATGCTGTGATTAAAAAAAGCAAATGCAATATTAGGTTGCATTAACAGAGGCATAGCTTACAAGTCATGGGAGGTGATAGTACCGTGCTGCTTGATACTGGTGAGGCCTCAGCTGGAGTACTGTGTCAAATTTTGGTCACCAATGTATAGAAAGGATGTAGAGAAACCGGAAAGGATCCAGAGGCAAACTACAAAGATGATCAAAGGGATGGAACTCAAGCCATATGAGCAAAGGAACTGGGTATGTTTAGTTTGGAAAAGAGGAGATTAAGGGGGACAGCAGTCTTCAAATTCTTGCAGGGCTGCCATAAAGAAAGATGGAGAAAAGTTGTTCTCTCTTGCCACAGAGGGCCGGACAAGAGGCAATGGGTTCAAATTACAGTATAGCAGATTTATTTAGATTAACTTTCTGGAAAAACTTCTTAACTGTAGGACAATGGAACAGACTGCCTAGGGAGGTTGAGTTTTATGATCAGTTCTTCTTTATCTATCAAGACATGGTCTAATATAGAATTGCCCCATTTTGGATGCAACAATTTTTGAGTTAGGAGGTTGTCATCTATGATATTTAGAAATTCCAAGGATGTTTTAGTGCTAACAGCATGGGACCTCCAGCATATGTCATCAATTTGAAGTCACCCAAGTTCACACAGCCTTTTTTCCTACCCATGATAGGTCCATAAGGAGACACTCATCCTGTTCCCTAATGAGAGCTGATGGTCTGTAGCAGACATCAACTAAGGCCTTGTCTACACTGGCAAGTTTCTGTGCAGTAAAGCAGCTTTCTGCATTGTAACTCCCGAGGTGTACACACTGCCAAGCCACTTAGTGTGCAGAAATTGCGCAGTTGCAGCACTGTAAAAAAAAAAAAAAAACACTCAATGAGAGACGTACAGCTTTCTGCACCAGGGCTACAGCACCGCGGTGCCAGTGTAGATACCTTGATCGCTTACAGCACTACAATTGGCCTCTGGGAGGTGTCCCACAATGCCTGTTCTCGCCTCTCTGGTCATTGGTTTGAACTCTACTGCCCTGCCCTGAGGTGACCAACCGTGAGTCCCACCCCTTAAATTGCTTGGGAATTTTTAAAGTCTCCTTCCTGTTTACTAGGTGACGTGTGCAGCGGTCTGAGCGCATCTTTCCAGGTGACCATGACTGCTCCACGCACCAGGTGATCCCCCGCTTGGAGCAATGCCGAGCTGCTGGACCTCATCAGCATTTGTGGAGAGGAGGCTGTCCAGTCCCAGCTGCGCTCCAGCCATAGGAATTATGATACCTACGGACAGATTTCACAACATGACAGAAAGGGGCCATGACTGGGACACACTGCAGTGCAGGGTCAAAGTGAAGGAGCTGCGGAACACCTATCGCATAGCGCGGGAGGCAAACCGCTGCTCTGGTGCTCTGCCCAAGAGCTGCCGGTTCTACAAAGAGCTGGACGCAATACTCGGGGTGACCCCACCTCCACTGTGAAGGCCACTGTGGATACTTTGGTGGCTTGTGAGTCAGTCGAGAGTGGACCGAGACAGGAAGAGGAAATCTTGGGCGAGGATGTGGAGGGGGACCCAGAGGCAGAGGATGACTTGGAGGTCAGAGATGCATGCAGCCAGGGGCACTTCTCTACCCCGGAGGAGGCTAGCCAGTCACAGCTATCGGAGCTTGGCAAAGCGCAAACAGGAGAGGAGGCCCCTGGTAAGTGGCTTTGATTTTGGGAATCACTGAAGTGAGTTGTTTGGGGGAAGGAGGGTTGCAGAAAGCCAGCTTGTTGTCTGTATGATGCATGTACCACCACATGCCTAGTCTGAGTGGCCAAACAGGGTGTTGATTGACTCCCTCACTTCATGGGAAGCTGTCTCAGAGATCTCCACGAAACTCTCATTGAGATACTGGGCAATCCGCTGCCAGAGGTTCTTTGGCAGAGCTGCTTTGTTTCTTGCCCCATTTAAGGGTAACTTTCCTGAGCCTCTCTGTCGGCACTGGGGAGGGGGAGGCATTGCTGCACACAGGCGAGCCGCATAAGGGCCAGGGTGGAAGCCACGGTCTTGGAGAAGACCCTCCCTTGATTTCCTGCTTATCCTCAGCAGTGAGATATCTCTTATAATGCACACAGCCTGTGGAAAATGTGGGGACAGTAATGATTATAAAGCCCCCACACACAGTGCTGGTTCTCCCAAGAGCCATGTTCCCAGTATACAGTATGGTCCTTGAACACTGATTTCTCCTGCCCTTGCAGGTACTCACCATTTTGAGGGTCTTGTGGCTCACGTGTGCTTGCCTGGGGTCAGCCAGTTAGTGACAGGTATGTGAATACTGGCTTTGTTTTAAATCACTGAATCAGTGATCTGTGTGTTGCAAACAATACCGCTTCTGTAAAATGTTGCATTTTGGCTTCACAGATATGACCATGAGAGCCCATCCTCCCTCTTTATTGCCGGCTGAACGGCTGCACAGAATTAGAGAGCGGCCATGAAGAACTAAAGAGGACCTTCTGAGTGATGTCATGATGCACTCCGTGGCCAAAAAACAAGAATTGAAGGAGTGGCGGTACAGCGAGAAGAGGTACCGAAAGGAGAACACAGCGCCCCAGAACGAAGCCACGGAGCGGCTCTTAAAAGTTATGGAGCGCTAAGCAGACACACTCCATGCGCTACTACACTGCAAACTCCATGCCCGCCCTCCCCTGCAGCCGCTGTCGCAAAACTCTTTCCCATGCGCCCCCCAGACACTGCCAACGCACTCTTATCAACTTCCTGGCTCCAGTCTGTACCCGCTGCATTCCACTCCTGCCCTGTCACAGTCCAGCCCTGCAGACTCCCAGTACTCACTACACTCAACACCTATCCCTCTGCAGTTTAGCCCTGCTAAAGTACAGTACCCGCTGCACTGGACTCCAAAGGACAAGGTTGCATATGATACCTGGACATACACAAATCTTTAACTGTCCTGGGACCCTACTTCCTCCTGGGACCCTCTTTTCCCACATCCCTCACAGTGCTGATGTGTTTTTTTTTGTTTCTCTCTCTCCTCCGGTTGTTGTTTTTTAATAAAATAATTGTTTTGGTTTGAAAGCAATCTTTATTCCATTAACTGAAATCAAACAGTGCCCTGCAAAGCAACAGGCAATTTTCTTAAACCTTCATAGTGAATCGTCTGCACCAATCACAATCACCTCCTAGCATTACAAACACTGCACTCCCGAGCATAGCAACAAATATTAGTGGATTGCAGCTTCAAATTGCTGCCTCAAGGCATCCCTGATCCTTATGGCCCTGCGCTGCGCCCCTATAATAGGCTTGGTCTCTGGCTGCTCAAATTCAGCCTCCAGGCGCTGAGCCTCAATAGTCCAGCCCTGAGTGAAGCTTTCACCCTTCCCTTCACAAATATTACGGAGCGTACAGCACGTGGCTATAAGCATAGGAATATTGTCATCGGCCAGGTCCAGCCTCCGATATATGCAGCACCAGCGGGCCTTTAAATGACCAAAAGCACACTCAACAGTCATTCTGCACTTGCTCAGCCTCTTGTTGAACCGCTCCTTGCTGCCTTCAAGGTGCCCCATGTATGGCTTCAAAAGCCATGGCATTAAGGGATAGGCATGGTCTCCCAGGATCACAGGGGGCATTTTGACTTCCCCTATGGTGATCTTCTGGTCCAGGAAGAAAGTCTCTGCTTGCAGCTTCTTGAACAGGCCAGTGTTCCGAAAGATGCATCAGTCATGCACCTTTCCGGACCAGCCTGCGTTAATGTCTGTGAAATGCCCATGGTGATCCACAAGCGCCTGGAGAACCATAGAGAAATACCCCTTCTGATTAATATACTCGGTGTCTAGGTGGTCTGGTGTCAGAATTGTAATATGTGTGCCATCTATCACTCCTCTGCAGTTAGGGAAGCCCATTTGTGCAAAGCCATCCACAATGTCACACATGTTGTCCAGAGTCACAGTCTTTCGGAACAGGATGCGATTAATGACCCTGTACACTTCCATCAACACGAATCCAATGGTCGACTTTCCCACTCCGAACTGGTTAGCAGTCTGGAGTAGTCAGCTTCCACGGTTCAATCGCCATGCGCTTTTCCAGTGACAAGGCAGCTCTCATCTCGTGTCCTTACGCCGCAGGGCTTGAGTGAACTCATCACACAGTCGCATGAATGTGGCTTTCCTCATCCAAAAGTTCTGCCGCCACTGCTTGCCATCCCAGACGTGCATGACGATGTGATCCCACCACTCAGTGCTTGTTTTCTGAGTCCAAAAGTTATGTTCCACTGTGGTCAGCACCTCTGTGTCATAGCTACTATGCGTGGCGAGATCAATATTGAACTGCTCTTGCCTCTGTAGTTTAAGGAATAACTCCACTGCCGCTCGTGTTAGTGAGAGCGAGCAGCATAGTGGTCAACAGTGCGGGATCCATTCCTGCAGAACGAAGAGGCAGAGCACGCAGTCCGCAAACTGTTGAAAAATGACGCCAAATGCGGACGGATGCACAGGATGGGATTGCTGGGATGTAAAGCAATGCATCACGGGCATCGGGACAGGACCCAGGATGCCCCGTGACCTCCTCTGCCTTCCCACAACTCTTAGCGGCAGAAGAGGAAGAGATACTCTGTGGGATAGCTGCCCAGAGTGCACCGCTCCGAATATCACTGCAAGTGCTGTAAATGTGAACATGCTATTGCGCATGCAGCTGACAGTGTGAACACACAACAGTGGTTTCCCTTCAGCGCTCTCTGAGTGGTGCTGTCACTGCCAGCGATGTAACTCTGCCAGTGTAGACATACCCTAATACCCCATCTTCTGCTTTATCTGTTAAGACATTGATCTATAATCAGTCAAGATAATTTTCTTCTGAGTTATCAGTGACTTGGAAACAGGTTAGTCCATTTTTTATATAGAATACTACTCCCCACTCCTTTTTGCCCTCTTGATCCTTCCTAAATAGCTCATAACCATTGATTTTAAAATTCCAGTCATGGGAATCATCCCACCAGGTTTCAGTAATACCAGCTTGATCAAATTTATGCTTATAAATGAGCAATTCCAAATCATCTTGTTTGCTACCCAGACTCCTAACGTTAGTGTATAGACAGTGCCTGGATTACAGTGTCTCTGTAAATGTGCTCCTTTAGATAGGCAGTTCCTTGAAAACTACCAACTTTTCCTTCCTGTTTTTCTGGAAGCTCCTAATTTTGGAACGGTTCACATGTTCAGTACAGAAGGGATACAAGTACAAGCTACAGACCACTGGTCCAAACATCAGTTATTTTCTTTTTCTTCTATAGGACTCTACTTAGCTTAAAGGAAACCTTTAGCATTGCAGCTAAACCCAAGCAGTGTGTAGACTTTGAATGAGAAATAAGAAAAGGTGCAACAAGAGAAAAGGAGAGGGATTCATGGTGCAAAAAGGAAAAATATACTTAGGGAAAAAATGAAAAGGGAAATATAAAGCAGATGCAGAAAAGTGGAAAGAGACGAAACAGCTTTAGAGGTGGCAGGATGTGATGTGTGGGGGCAGCTTGTAAGGGAGTTCATTTGCCAGCCCATCACAAGTTGGGATCCAAAAAAGAAGTTGTGAACCACTGGTGCTTTGTACATACCCATCATCCTTCCTTTTAAGCACAGTCTTACATGTTGCTGAGTAAATCCTGTGAAGTGCTTAGACCCTTCAACCTCCTTTGAAGTCAGGAGGAAGGGGAAAGGGGAGATATGATGTTGCAGAGAAGTGACTGATCTCATCTTGTGCATAGAGGCTCCCCTCCATGTGGGATCACAATCTGAGCAAAAGAAAATAAATGTGAATTGGTTTGCTCTATTCTTCGAAGCATGTTCAATGAAAATTGCTTTAAAATGTTTTCAAAAAAAGCTTGTGAAATGGATTTAATATTTATTCTTCCACACCATATTAGAGAGGTTAACTAGAAAAGGCTTAAATCAACAGTAGGTTTCTTTACCTTATATTATTAAGTAACAGTATTATTTCTTTTGCATTCAACAGCGTATGCTTGATATGACGTTTGGAGCAGGAGGTCATACTACAGCTCTTCTACAGAAAGTAACTGATATTACAATATATGCACTAGACAGAGACCCAGCAGCTTATAAAATAGCTCAGCAACTTTCAGAATCATATCCGTAAGTAGAATTCTGCTTTTCTTGCCTTATCTATGGTATTTATGGGGTGTCAAGCACCATACTTTATCTTTTGTGTATAAATTTAAATGGCTATAGTACTACACTATGTGCCTATTAGTTTCATTAAAAGAAAGAAACCTACCTTAAGTCACTTTTGACTTTTTTGCATGTAAGGTTTAAATTTTTATGAGACTAGTTGAATTTAATGCATTTTCTCTGCTGCTGCTGCTTGCCCTGTGTGCTTTAGCTAGTCATTGCAGTGTTTAAAACTGAGTGTGATCAGTTTAATTTGGGATTATTCTAGTAACAAGCTTGCATTTAAAAAATTTTTATTGCACACCAAATTAGTTTTGCCACAAAAGAAATCTTTCACAACAAACAAGAAATTGATTTAATAAAAGCTTAGTTTTTAATTAAATTATGAGCTAATTAAACTGTGACTCATTTACACTAGACAGATTCATAAAAAACAAATAAAGATAATTTACTGAGTTTCAGTATTATATTTCCTGCTGTACTTTGTGATTTGTGCCGCTGGCTTCAGAATGTAGTCATCAAGTAAACAAGGTCACAATCTTGTGTCACAGTGTCTGCTAGCACAGACTCCTGTGCCCATATTTTACTCAGATCTTAATTTGCTAGGCAGAAAAGGACAGGTAATACAATAGTGCTCTTAAGAAATGTATTTTAATAATTCCTTTGTTAATATTACAAATGTTATATTCTTTGATTCTTTTTTTTTTATAAAGAGGTGACATTCAAATCTATGGCAAAAATGCTTTTAGATTAAATGGTGAAGTCTTTCAACTTCCTTTCTCTTTGTTGCATAACATTTATTTTGTTTTCCCATAGAAATTTAATTTAGTTTATATGCGCAATTCACGTCTCACTTGTAACACAACCATCTTTTTTTTTTTGTTCTGAAACTCTTAATGTTCATCCCAAAGCTAACAAATTACAATAATTACATTAGTACAGGTGACTGGGATAGATTATATAGTTTATTTCTTGATATAATTTGGTGAAATCACATTCTGAAGCATGAACACTATCTCTGTGCACTCAATTTTATGCCTGATATTTATGCTGCCCCACGTAGCAGTGCCACATTACTATTTGGAGTTCCAGGAGACCTATTGCCTTGTTTCATAGAACTTAAAAGTAACTATTTTGTGAACTCATCAGATGACAGGGATAACTAACATTATCTTCAAAAAGGAGTCAAATCTTTGAACTTGCCTTGGAAGCAGTGACTGACTGGGTGAGTGAAAACAGCCAGAATAGTGCTTCTACATTACTATCTGTATTGGGGATGGGTATACGTGTGAGCTAATAAATTGGGTTCAAAGCATAGTGGATGGAGAGGAAACAGGAATAGATGAAGAAGAAGAGGTGAGAGACAAGGAACAAGAAGCAGATGGGGAAGGAGAATTAGGAGCCAAGATGGCTTACATTTCATGGAAGATTCTGGAAAATATATTGAAACTGAGAAGCCAAGTAAACAAACGGAGAGCACAAAAGACAGAAGGAATTCTCAGAATCAGAGCCTGTTTGGCAAAATAGGTAGAACAGATGAAGTATATTGGGGGCAGCAGAACATTATTTTGTGGGTAACTGTGGGCTGATAGGGAGCAGACATATGCTGTGTTGCCTGGAGTAGTGGTAGTTTGGTGAAAGTATATCAAAATACTAACCAGGCAACTCACCAGTGGTTGTCATCATAAGTTTCAGTGGTGTGTGCTGATGTGGCCTTGCTTCATCTTCAATGATGGGCCAAAGTAAAGGGAAGAGAATGAGGACAAAATAACAAGGTAACTGAAGACAGTTTGGCCTCAAGTAGCAGTTCCATGGCCAGCCAAACAAAGAGCGTGTAGGCATGCTTGTACATAAATGTGTGCAGCTGAGTAGGCCCATTTCTAAAAATATTATTGTTTTGACTTGACCAGGATGTGGAAATTGTGTTAGTATAAAAAACAAATAAAACTGAAGTGCCTGGGAGTTTGTTCTGGAAAAAATTGTTTTTTTGGAGGAAGGAAACGTCCTGCATTTTAGAAGACTTTACAGTATTTTAAGAGATTTTATGTACAATCTCTGTATAACCTGTGTATTAGATTTATCTTTCTTCCAAAGAAGAGAGGAAACTGGAGGAGGGACAGATCCTCCTTTAGAGGAGAGGAGACAGAGAGGAGACACCTGGCTTGGGCATCTCATCTTCATACATTCTCTGCAACCCCAAAGATGCTGATACTTTACTGTTGAAAGGCTAGGGGCCTCAGAAATGACTCAAACAGCCATCAACTCTCCTGTTGCTTCCGCTTCAATTCCCCTAGCTGTTGAGCCCTCACCTCCTAGCCCGAGATGACTTCTGGAAATGCCAAACTCTCCAAGTCAGGCAGAGGAGGGGGAGTTTTTCCTCTGAGTCTAACAGAGAGAAGGATTAGATCTTCTTCGCCTTACTTTACTGCTGGTCATTATTACCCCAGGCTTGACCCTGCTCAGCAACCATTATATCAAGGGGGAGGACAGTCCAGACATACGGCCTTCCTCTTGTCCTCTTGATATTACATTGGGATAGTGAGCAGTCCCAATGCCTCTGATTTTAATTGCCACAACAGATCATAGAACAGCAGATAGTGCAGATTACAACAATCCTATATTAACACTGTAAATAGTTAATTAAATACAAAAGAACTATATTAAAAATACTTCATTTAGGTTGCAAAGTCAAGTACTTGAAAGTTAAGAAATGCCAGGTGTAGGGGCGTCTTATTAATTTTGCCTTCTTGTGAATCCATCCTAGCCACTGAAGGATGTCCTGTTGAATAATAGAATGTAGTAATGTAATCAAGACTATCATAATGTATACACACAAGGGAGGTGAATTAGAGTTGCTCAGGCAACCTTAATTCTGGCATTTCTTAACTTCCCAGTGCTTCACTCCCAGAGGGGAAATTGGCCACCAGCACCACATGATGGGTCTTGGGGATGATTGAAGGAAGCCTGGCCTCTCTCTTCCCCACCTCTGGGATCTCTGTCTCCATATGGAACCCCCAGTGTGGTGGTAAGAACATGGGTGGAAAGTTATGGGAGGAAGTCCAGCAAGGCTTCTCTTACCTTCTCTCCCGCCCCTGTAGGTATGGGTTTCCTGCCCCATGTGATGCCCACAAAGGAGCCTATATGATGAGTCCTGGAGAGGGCAGTGGCTGGCTTTTCTCCCTCCCCTCACCACACTAGCAACAGCTACTTAGACAGCTCCCACATGTTCTCTGTATGTTCATGATGGCATTAGCTCAGTTCGAGGCCATGTCTACTATACGGGCGCCACAGTGGCACAGGTACAGCTCCATAGCTATGCCGGTGTAACGCCGTAGCATAGTCACAGACTACACAGATGGAACCTCCACCTCCCTGACTTGCAAGGGTGCCACTAGAATAGCAAAACCTTTCCTGTTAAGTCTTCTGTACCATTTTGTATAGAAGTATCACAAAAGGAAATAAATAGACTCAGCTAGTCCAAATCTTACATCCAGGAGATCAAGGCAGCATTCACAAAACAAAGAGGAAGACACCCACGCTGCTCTATAGATCGATAGTTCTGTGACTTAAAGTCCATTTTCCCCTAATGAACAGATATCCTACTCAGCCTGTTTTCTGGCAGAGTTTGCTTTCCCAACTAGATGAAAAGATTTTGGAAGTGCCAGGCATTATTCTACCCATAGAATCAGATTCTGTATTTGTTTCCAAAGTAGAATTCTCTTTTCCCATCCCTTCTTCACTTTTGTTTACATAAGACATGCTGATGTCTAATCAGAGAATTACAGCTGATGTAATTTATTATGACAATGTGAATTGCAGAAGGGCTTCCTCACTCCTCTTCATGTCAATAAGTTGATGTGAAGTTATTCGTATGGGCACTGAAGTTGAGGCTCTCAACACTATAGACTCATGTCCATCAAAAGAATCCTTGTGGATTATTTCTGAAGTAGCATATGTCGCAACCGCTGTTTGAGAAATCACTACTTGACCAGCTGAGACAGAATTAAATCACACACTTAAATAGTTCAGAACATACAGATGCAGTCTTGTGTTTTGTTTTGTTTTCTCCCTGCATCTCCCATTTATACAGCATTGGAATGACTTGATGGGTCATTTCTCCAGAGAGATAAGAAATTTATCTATCTTGTGCAGTAGTTTGTTCATAATTCAGATTGCCATCTTTAAGTAGCAAAACTGTTTCCTTATGGCATACACAGCCTTTATTAATCTCACTAGCTTTGGATGATCAGTTCTGCTTCACAGTTGTAAATGAATGAGCATTTTTGATGTATGTATAAATTAAAATACATTTTGACTGGACTGTTCTTCAAGTGCTTGCTCATATACATTCCATGTTAGGTATGTGCGTGCCGCATGCACTGTTGACAGAGATTTTTCCCTCAGTGGTATCCATTCAGCTGGCTCTGGTGTCCTCTGGAGCCATGCGCTTATGCACCAGTATAAGAGGCACCGCCAGCCCTCACCCTCTCAGATCCTTCTTACCGCCCGTGACAGTTGCTGGAATGACCCTTCTTACTGTGGCAAGGCTTCTTCCTAGTGATTTTTGGACTCCTCCTTCGTTCATAGTTATCATAGTTTAGTGTATATAGTTTTTACTGGTAGAGTTAGTGTATATAGTTAGTTCCTATCATCGAGGGACTTCTTTGCCTCAGGGGCTGGGCATGCCCCAGTCCCCAGGCTTCAAGCCTTGTTCCTCTTGTGGCAAACCTATGCCCGTGAGTGACCTGCAGTCTAGCTGCTTGAAGTGCTTGGGGGAAACCCAGGTGAGGGACAAGTGCCAGATCTCTTGGGACTTCAGACCCCACAATAAAAAGGACAGGGACATCAGGCTGAAGGCTATCCTCATGGAAGCCACCCTCAGACCAGTCTTTAACTACATATCTCCAACCAGCAGGCTTTGCTATGAAGATACGATTTTAATCTGTGGGACTCCCTGACTAAATTCAAAAACTCCCTGCCCCCAGAGTCAAGGCAGGATAGAAGGGACTGCACGCACCCGTAAACCTCTCTCTCCCACGGGGGACAATGCCCCAGGGCCTCCTCTGATTGTACAGTCGTCATCTTCATCCCGGGACGAGGCGATCATGGGGAGTCTCAAGGGCCAGCCCGCCAGATGATTTTAAAGAACACCAGGCCCTGCTTCGATGGGTGGCCGAGAACTTGGGCCTAGAGGTGGAGGAGATGGCCGAGCAGACAGATGCCTTGTTCAATGTCCTCTCAGCCTCCACCCCTGCCCATGTTGCACTAGCAGTGCATGACAGCATCCTCAAAATTGCGAAGACCCTCTGGCAAACCCCGTCGTCCATCCCTCTCATCTCCAAAAGGGCTGAAAAGAGTACTTTGTCCCGGCCAAAGGGTTCGAGTACCTTTTATATTCACCCACCTCCAGGCTCGCTGGTTGTCTCTGCGGCTAACGAAAAAGACAAGCAGGGGCATGCCAACTCAACTCCCAAAAATAAAGAGGCCAAAAGACTGGACCTTTTTCGAAGAAAAATTTATTCCACTGCCAGCCTGGCAATTTCGGGTGTCAAACCATCAGGCCCTCTTGGGCAGATGCAATTTTAATTTATGGGACTCCCTCCATAAGTTCAAGGAGTACCTCCTGCAGACCTCGATCCAGGGCCTCCCATTTGATGGGGATGGTCTCTTCTCTGAACAGACAGATGTGATGCTGCATGGGTTAAAGGACACTCAGGCCACCCTTTACTCACTGGGCATGCATATGCCGCAGTCAGCACGGAAGCAGTTCCAGCCGCCCCCACCCCCACCCCACCAAGGCCTTGGCAGCCTCAGCAGGGGTCTGCAAGGAGAAGGGATAGAGACACGAGTTTTAGTTGTCGCTGCCCTTCCTCCTCCCGCTCACCTGCGCAGCCCAGCCTGGCAAAGCATCCTGGGGGCCAGAAGCGCTTATTTTGAAGGTGCGCTCGAGAGCGACGCCCCAGTCAGTTTCCCAGATCCACCTTGTTCTTCCTCGACCATCTTCATCCCTTGGCCAGAACTGAGAACAAGACCCTTACGTCAGAGTCACCCTACAAAGTATGCTTCCAAGGACATGATCCAACTGCACTCCCATCCAGCCTTCCTGCCAAAGGTGGTGTCACAGTTCCATAACAACTAGGTCATTTTCTTCACAGTCGTCTTCCTGAACCTTCTCAAGAACTCAAGGAAGGATGGCTTCACTCATTACACATTAGGCGGGCCCTCACCTTTGATATTGAGAGGACTTCCATGAAGCCATGCAACTCTTCGTAGCAATAGCAGAAAGGATGAGAGTGGTTCCTGTGTCAACCCAAAGGATCTCATCCTGGATAACCACATGTGTTCGAGCTTGCTACAAGCAGGTGAATGTCCTGCCTCTGGCCATCTTAATTGATCATTGCAGAAGAGCCCAGTCTTTATCAGCAACGTTCCTCACACAGGTCCCAATCCAGGACATCTGCAGAGCCTCAGCTTAGTTATCAGTGCCTCACTATGTTTCGTGTCTCATTATGTCATCACCCAACAGGCCTGAGACGACGTCAATTTTTGAAGAGCAGTGTTGCAGTCAGCATGTCCATGAATTCTGAGCCCATCTCCTGGGGTACTGCTTGCAAGTGACCTAACATGGAGTGGACATGAGCAAGCACTCAAAGAAGAAAAAACGGTTACTAACCTTGTTATTTGAAATGTTTTGCTCATGTCCATTCTATGACCCATCCTCCTTAGCCATCTGTCGGAGTTAACTGGCAAAAAGGAACTGAGAGAGTGCAGGGCTAGCAGCTCCCCTGATACTGACATATAAACGCACAACTCCAGAGGGCACTAGAGCTGGCCCAATGGATACCACTGAGGTAAAAATCTCTGGCAACGGTGCACGTGGCACACACCCACCCAACATGGAATGGACATGAGCAACACATCTCGAAGAACAACAGTTACGAAAAGTTAGTAACCATTTTTGGTCTCTGGTCAGCTAAGAAATATTTTAATCAACTTTGAACTACTGTGGGGTAGGGGCAAGAACACCAAATGCAGTGCAGTTCAGTCTCGTAATTTGTCAAGCACTTTTGCCTGCATTGATTCAGCATCAGTTATACATGACGTGTCTGAGAGATAACAAGGGATGGTCTAGATAATACTTAGTCCTGCCTTGAGTGCAGGGGACTGGGCTAGATGACCTCTCGAGGTCCTTTCCAGTTCTGTGATTCTATGGTGGTGTGAATTTGTTTCAAGTAAGCAGGAAGTTAGGTTGGATGTGTCAAGTATTTATTTAAGTCTCAAGAGACTGGTTCCTCATGAACGGAGTTCTTTTTCTTCTGGCACTGGCCAGGAGATGGCCTAGATGATCCAATAGGCCTTTTTCATCCCTAGTTCTTGTATTTAATTGGTAATGATGCTCAGTTGCATTTGCAATAGTCAGTCCTAACGCTGTGGTCCTTAAGTGTTATTTAAAGTTGATTGCTATAGAATATTGTTTTTTATTTGTTCTCATTTGACTATTTTAATAACCTTAGTAAAATCATATTTTAACTGTGGTTATTTTTCATGCTTAATTTTTGCACACACTCTAGTATCATGAATACTGAGCCATGAGACCATTATTGCCCAAACTATAGAAATATGCTCAATGGTACAGTAAGAAAAGATAGGTGAAGCTAATTCATGGTATTTTTCCATAGTCAGCAATTATAAGTGTAGTCTTCCTCATGCTTTGGCAAAAGACAGCTGGAGCTGTAAATCAAACCAAGTAAGGACATCATATTCACAAAATCAAGAAAAAATAAATTTGTTCTTTGCATTTTAAATATGGCTTTTAGCACCTTGGTAATGATTTAGTAAGAAATAAAAAGTAAACAGTGTACAGTTCCCACTTCAGTTCTTGCATACATTTAACTCCTTTTCTGTTTCAAGCATAGTCAAGATTCTTCTCCCTTCCCCCCCCCCCCAAAAAAAAAGTGTACTGATGCTTTAATAAGGAAAAAAATGGGTCAGATCCTGTTAGAGATTCAGCGTGTGGGTGGGAATCCTTTGACGTGCTTTCTGGGGAAGCCTCTAACTTGGCAATTGCTGCTGATATTCCAGAAGAACAAGATAAAATTCTGTCAGCAGCAATATATATTACAAATAAACCCTTTTACGCCCACTGAAAGAAAGAGGATAGAAAGGTGGCTGAAATCTAGCAATTAACCAATATCATTGCATGCTTTTAAGGATGAGAAACCTACGCAGAGCCTACGCACAGGAGACAATGTGTTCTTTATATTACACTACGCTGTATAAGAAATCATGCCCCAGAAGTAAGAATAAGTAAAAGCAGTAATATAAAATTCCATACTTAAATGAACTATAATATATATTTTTATTGGCAATCTAAAGGTGTTTGTGTGGTGGCGGTGGTTGTGGGTTTTAGTTTCAATGTGAAATTAAGTTTATATGATTGGATAGAACTCTAAATTCAGTAGCTTTGAATGTCTGGGGAAAATTTAGAATACAGATTATAGTGCCCTAGAGGGAAACCAAAACACTGTTTGTAAATTATAGTAAATGCATTTCAGTTAAACTTTTACCTATATGTTTGTGATTTTTAGCTGTGTGTTCAATGTTTTGTTTTTGATGCTTACTTTGTAGGTTTGTTACTTTTGATTACAGGATGAAGGATGATATTTTTGTACTCTCTAGGCATGGCATATTGAAAGTAATCATGTTTATATGTATTATATACTATTGCTGTTACATTTAGCTCCAATCCTTTCTAAAGTAAAAGTTATCACTGTCTGTGCAAGCTAACTCTGGCTATCTTCTCAATAAAGACAGGATAGATAAATTGATGGGACAGTGCCATTAAGGTCTCTCAAGGTCACCTTCAAATGTCACTAAATTAAAGGCTAGTAGTGTTTTTCCACTGTTTATTTTTTATCTTTTCCTAAAGGTTGTGTTGAGCTTCTTGGGTGCTACTCCCTCCTCTGTTGTCATTCTAAATTCCAGCTGTCTAGACTTCATCATGTATAGCAGGGGTTCTCAGACTTTTGTATCGGTGACCCCTTTCACACAGCAAGCCTCTGAGTGCGACCCCTTTGTACATTTAGAAACATTTTTTAATATATGTAACACCATTATAAATGCTGGAGGCAAACCGGGGTTTGGGGTGGAGGCTCACAGCTTGTGACCCCCCATGTAATAACCTCACGACCCCCTGAGGGGTCCTGATCCACAGTTTCAGAACCCCTGATGTATAGAGTATTGCTGCCTGCCTTCATACATATAATATCACCCCCTCCTTTAATATTTCCTCTGGTTCTCTATTCAGAATTCCCCTAATTAATAAAACATTGTGTTGGCTTAAATCAACCTACTTCTAACAGGCCTTACTTGCCTGTCCTCCCTTTCTACTCTCTGTGCTCCCTTGATAGCCGGCCTTCCTCTGTCCCTTCTCAAAGTTTCACTACAATTTGAGTAACAATCTTCTTTTCTGCAGCCTTACTGTATGTTTCATCCACCCTACAACCCTTTTCAAATCTCATCTTAACCTATTCTCATCTATGCTTCTTAATTTCTCTTTCCCTTCACTTACTGACTTCATGATTTCATGCTTTAATTCACTGCGCAGTTTTTGAAAAAGCGTGTGCTAGATACTGGCCACCGTCCTAATATTTTATTCTGTAAAGAGTTTGGGAATACAATTTATATTCAAGATGATTTATATAAAAAAAAAAAAGTTACGCTGCACTGACGTAATCCATAACAGTGGTCCGTGGCCCTGAGCATGCTGGAAGCACAACAAACCTGGCATTCAGTACCAGCCATTATTAGCCAAGCTATATTTCTCAAAAAACCCAAAACAAAACAAAGGAAAGCAATTACTAAAAGGGCAGGTTGGCCAGAAGACCTCCCCTTCCTGTCCCTGCCTTCCATCCTGCTGCAAGGGAAGGACCTCCTTACCTGTCCCTGGTGGCCAATGTATTCTATAACAAGGGGAGAAAGAGGCATGCCAGTCACCTACAGTGATATAAACCCTCAGACAGCAAAGTTTATTCTCCTGTTTCCTTCTTTTAGGACATTGGCCAGCGCGGTTGTTTGAATCCTCCATCTTGTCCCATGAAGGCTTTTCCAAAACCCACCCCAAGCAATCTTCTGGCACACACTACTCAGAAGGATTTTGTATTCTAAAATGTTGTGCCCTGTTGAACAGCTCCTATGATGGTGAACCAACCCCATAGGTGTGCGCAGCCCATTTCATTAGGGTGTGCACCCAGGGAGCCCCGCCCCTGCCCTAGTCCCACCCCCATCCACTCCCTCCTACTTCCCGCCCCCTGACTTTCCCCCTTAGAACCCCCAACTCCCCCTGCTCCTTGTCCCCTGACTACCCCCTCCTGGGACCCCTGCCCCAACTGTCCCCCAGGACTCCACCCCCTACCTAAGCCTTCTTGCTCCTTGTCCCCTGACTGCCCCCCTAGGACCCTACCTGTCCCCGGACTGCCCCGACCCTTATCCACACTCCCACCCCCTGACAGGACACCCAGAACTCCCGACCCATACAGCCCCCCTGCTCCCTGCCTCCCCCAACCCCTCCCCACACCCCTGCCTCCTGACAGCCCCCACCAGAACTCCTGACTCATCCAACCCCCCCCACTAACTGCCCCCCCCAGGACCCTCCATGCTCCCTGTCCCCTGGCTGCCTTGACCCTTATCCACCCCCCACCCCCTGAGAGACCCCGGGACTCCCATTCCCCATCCAATCCCCCCAGCTCCCTGACTGCCCCCTCCAGAGATCCCCCCGCCCCAACCACCACCCCCGGGATCCCACCCCCTATCCAACCCACCCTGTCCCCTGACTGCCCCCATCCCTTATCCAACCCCCCTGGCCCCGGACCCCTTACCATGAGATGAGGCTCCTAGCTAAACACTGCCCCGCGGGAGCACACAGTCCCAGCCCCAGCCCCCAGAGCGCTGCGCGCGGCGGCATGGCTCATGGGGAGCGGGGAGCATGTCTGCCTCACCGCGGAGCCAAATGCTGCCCCACGGGAGTGCGCAGCCCCAGCCCCCCGCGCATGTGACAGCATGGCTCCAGGGGAGGGACGAAGGCGGGGAAGGGGCCGGCGGCTTGCTGCGTTCGGCCGGGCCCTCCGCCCGGGAGCGCAGACCCCGTGGCTTGCTGCGCCAGGGAGTGGAGCCATTTGCCCACCCCGGCATTAGGGTGTGCCTGGGCACACCCGGCACACCCCATGCACACGCCTATGACCAACCCATATATTAAATGGCAAAAAAAAAAATTTAATGCAGAGTTACTGTTGCCCGTCGATAGCCTGTGCCCTTCAGCTGTGTTGAGTTCAGCAAAACCAGGGAATATAGAGTTAAGGTAAACACCCATGTAGCCTTAACTCCCCTACTCCCCCCAGAGCTATCAATAGCTGTTTGAAATTACCTGAATGAACTCCAACTGCATTCAGTGTGTTAGGTGTAGCTGTATTGAATGGTGGAGGAATAAATTGGAGCAGCTTGGATGAGCTGTGATTGTGATCTCAGGAGCTCAGGTTCTGAGTACCCCCCCATGTGTGTTATCAAAGGAAGGAGGCATATATGCAGCTTGATGCTCTAGTCCACATCATTTCAATGCACAATTGTGTAGGATATGTCAGTAGCAGAGCACTGGGGTCTTCTTGCCATGGGTATTGTCAGTAGTGAGGTGAGATGTGAGAGTGGTCTATGGATTTTATGATGAGTCGGGGAAGTATAGGTTTAGCTATGTTCAAGTGTGAAAGGGCTGTAAAAGGGTATGAAATGGTTGTTTAAATTTTACAAGTGTTTTATTCTGTCAGGGGAGCAAGCTCAGTGTTGAGCATAGGGCAAGTGCAACTAGCACCTGCCTATTACAGTGAAAGGGAAAAGTGGGAGTGTGTGTTGTGGGTGTACTGGGGCATCGCTCAAAGAGGCAGAGATAAGGTTGTGTGCGCTTTTACCTTAACTATATTTCCTGGTTTTCACAAGTTTGAGTTTTGCTGAATTTGATGTACTAGAAGGGCATGAGCTATCATTGGGCAACCTTTTAATGAAGATTTTTAAATTTAATTTCCTGGTGTTTTAAACAGAAAGAAAAATGTTTTTTGGTAGGAGTTAATGGTCATGTAGGCAGTTGTAGTTTGCACCTAAGTTTACAGTTGATATGCTACTGTGGCTAGGTAATAATCCAAAGACCTGGCTTTTATATAGTGCTTTTAATCAGTAGCTCTCAAAGCACTTTATATCATTATCCCCATTTTACACATGGGAAACCGAGGCACGGAGAGGCGAAGTGACTTGCCCCGAGTACCAAGCAAGCTGGTGGCAGGAATAGTACCAGTCTAGTGCTTTTTCCATTGTGTGTTTTCAACACATGGTTGCTGTGTGATTCCTCAGTTTTCCTCCTCCCCCCCGCCCCATACATTTTGTTACAGTGGAATGGGGATACTTTGTATTTTGAAATATTTGTTATGTTGTGTATAGTTGCTAAAAGGGCTGGTGAAAGAAATCTCATAGGTCCCCAAATCTTTACAATTTTATTACTTGGTTGTTACAGTAACTTTAAATGTGCAAGAGAAGACTGGTGTATCTCCCTCCTTGTCCATCCTCTGCCCCACTGTTCACCACAGCATGTAGCTCCCCCCCCCCAACATTTCTAGCTGCCCCTCCCCTTCCCAGCCCATTAAGCCATTAGTTGGCACTCTACAAGCCATTAACATTTAAGAAGTTGCTCCTTGTTGTCTCCTGCCCTATGCTACTACATGCACACATCACAGGCTTGCTGGAAGGTTGCATGCTACCTTGTTTATGTAGCCTGAGCTGCACATTGAGCTCAGTCCCATTAGCCACCTCTAGCTGGGACTCCTGCCCCTGCTTCAGCCAGCTTCCCCCAACCATGCTTCAGGTCTACCCACTCGGTCCTTCCTCCAGTCTGGGCCCCTCCCCCAGAGGCGGCAGGTTTGTATAATTTTTGATGGTGCCCAGAACAGGTCCAGGTCCCCCCTCCACCACCACACACACAACTGCCTTGTAAGCCAATATATATGTATTTTAAAATAATGTAAAAATGTGAGGTCTCTGGGATGGGGGATGAGGGGTTTGGGGCATGGGAGGGGCTTGGGCAGAGGTTTGGGGGGGTAGGGGTGAGGGCTGCGGGGTGAGGCCGGGGATGAGGGGTTCACAGTGCAGGAGGGGGCTTAGGCCTGGGGCAGAGGGTTGGGGTTTGGGGAAGTGAGGGCTCTGGCAGAGGGTGCGGGCCTCTGGGATGGGCCGGGGATGAGGAGTTTGGGGTGCAGGCAGGTTGCCCCTGGCTGGGGCCAGAAAGGAGAACTCCCTCCAGCCTTCCCCCTGCTGGCAGCAGTGAGCTCCGGGGGAGGGGCCCCCTCTCTCACCCCTCACCCCCCTCCTGGCAGCACACTCACCTCATACCACTGTCAATGCATGTGCTCCTAGGGCCCCCACAGGTTCAGGAAGCCCCCTTGCCTCCCCTGTGGTGGGTGTGGGCTGCCATCATGTGTGTGCCTCCTCCCTGCTGCTGCCCCTCATTGTAGCCTCACTGGGGGTGGGGGATGGGGCTGACCGTTGCCCAGCGTGGGGCAGGAGCAGTGACTGCAGGCGAGGGGCCCGCTGTGCTGGTGGAGGGTCCTGCCGGAAAAGGGAAGAGTCCATCCATCCAAGGTGGAAGGCCAGGGTAAGCCTGCCTTGGCACTAGTGACTGGGGGGCGCTAGGACCCTGCAGCAGCAGTTGATGCCAGGAGCTGGCAGAGCGGAGTGCAGGGACTCTTGGGGGAGGCGCGCAGGGGTGGCAGGCGGGGCCGGGGGAGAGACCTGGCCCCAAACATTGGTGGAGCTGGGCCCCTGGGCCCTGAATAATTCTGGAGCCCAGGCACCACAGGCCTATATAACTTGCCAGCCCTGCCCTCCCCCCATGTCAGCCCAGTCCGCCTACCCCACACAGGGGTGATCTGTATCTAGTTTCTGGATTTTATATGTTTAAATTTGTGTTATCTTCAGCCCCTTTACCCCAGATCCTAACTCACACGAGGGGGCAGGGAGAGGGGCTCAGACCACTGCAGAAGGGTAGGGCTCCCCTAGATTCCAGCACACATGGAAGGGAAGAATTCAAGGCTGACAGGCTAACTTCACCCCTAAACTCTCAATTTCTTCTGCTACCCCTTATTCACCAACCCCCACATCTTATCTGCTCCCACTTTGTACCCCTCCCTCTTACCTAAGCCCTCTAACCCCTCTAACATCAATGCAATCCCAACTCTTCTTAACCTTATTCCCTTCAACCCCAACATGGCCCTTTCTTTCCTATTTTTCTTACAGAAATACTTTGATTACATTTCCCCATAATTAACATCGCCACCTCCTGCAACAGAGACAGATTTTAGCAAGATGCCTCCCAACTTTTTCCAGATTTTTGCGCAAGGTGGGACTCAAACTGAGACTAGCTGGCTGGGTCAGATTCAAAAGATTACTGCTTATTCCCTTGAGATATCCCGATGGTGAGAAACACTTTGAAGGCTAACAGTCTTGTCAAGTCCTTTTTTCTGTGCATGCTTAGCATAATCGATTAGCATAATGTGACGAACCTAACAAGAGAGGCAAAATATTTTTCAAAAACTGTTTTAATTTGATTTCCACTAAAGGACGGCTGGGTGCCATGCACTTTGTTGGGGTAACCCTCAAGCATTGGCGACTGTGGTATGATGATATGAGCCCTGGTTTGATCTGTGTGAGCAAAAATTGTCACCAGAATTTGTCAACTTTAAGAAAAGCTGGTTTTGTTTGTTTCAAGGCTCCTTCCCCACTCTGAACTTTAGGGTACAGATGTGGGGGCCTGCATGAAAACTTCTAAGCTTAACTACCAGCTTAGATCTGCTTTTGCTGCCACCACCCAAATGATGTAAGAGTTATTTGGGAAAATCTGTCTCCCCCCCCCCCCCCCCCAAACCTTTCCCTTCCTGGGTAGCCTTCGGAGACTCTTCCACCAATTCCCTGGTGAACACTGATCCAAACCCCTTGGATCTTAAAACAAGGAAAAATCAATCAGGTTCTTAAAAAGAAGGCTTTTAATTAAAGAAAGATAAAAATCATCTCTGTAAAATTTGGAAAATAACTTTACAGGGTAATCAGATTCAAAGAGCCCAGAGGAACCCCTTCTAGCCTTAAGTTCAAAGCTACAGCAAACAGAGATAAACACTCTAGCAAAAGGTACATTTACAAGTTGAGAAAACAAAGATAACGCTAACACGCCTTGCCTGGCTGTTACTTACAAGTTTGAAATATGAGAGACTTGTTCAGAAAGATTTGGAGAGCATGGATTGATGTCTGGTCCCTCTTAGTCCCAAGAGCGAACAACAACCAAAACAAAGAGCACAAACAAAAGCCTTGCCCCCACCAAGATTTGAAAGTATCTTGTCCCCTTATTGGTCCTTTCGGTCAGGTGTCAGCCAGGTTACTGAGCTTCTTAACCCTTTACAGGTAAAAGGATTTTGGAGTCTCTGGCCAGGAGGGATTTTATAGTATTGTACACAGGAGGGCTGTTACCCTTCCCTTTATAGTTATGACAGTTTGTTTGGGTTTGTGTGTGAGGGACAGGAGAGGTTTGTTCAAATGGCCTCAAATTTGCATCACTAACCAAAAAAACCCACACCATAAATTTCAAGGCAGTCTGAGTAACTGTGTAGATTTTAGAGCACTTAGAACAGTCAGACTTTAAACAGAAAGCTGGTCTTAACCTTAACTATAGCAAAGTTGTCTCTCTGCTATAATACATAGTGTAAAGTGCTTTGGAGACCCATTTGGGGAAAGACTATAGATAAATGTTAGATCATTATAATTAACTGTAATCTTAATATTAAAGTATATCATAGTGGCACTGTTTCATCTGCACTCAAATTCATTGACATCGTAGTACAGAGGAAACTTTTAACATAGCAAATTAATTATTAAATGAAGGTGGCTGATTACCTTCTTGTTTTATTCGTGGTATTTGAAGAAGGGAGGAAAACATTCAATTTTTCCTTGCAATTTTGTTGTAGAATCTTTATTTTGACCCCCCCAAAATTTCCCCCTCCCAAGAAGCATATAATACAGTGTTCATCCTTTAAAGAAACACATCTTATTACAATTTACATTACATGCATGTGTTTACTAATTGTATGTGCACTTAGTATCAACCCTTCTTGCATAACTAACCATACTAAACGTCTGAGCTGTTTCTTGCTGTTTTTTTTTCTGAGTCACTCTTAATTAATCAAATTTGACCATTAAGAACCTACCAATAGGAAGGAAGTGCAATATAGTTGTGAAAACTTTCTTACTTGCATATATAAATGGTAGTACATTTCTGCTAGAGAAATGTATAATTCAAGCTTAGTGTTTTCCCCTAGGGAATTAGATCAGCAGACTGGGAGTCAAAGGAGATCCAACATAGATGTCATTTTGGATCAGGGCCTTAATGTGTGATTTTTCTCAAAATCCAGAGAGTTCATACCTCAGTTCCCTTTTATAGGGTCATTGGCCACTGAGCAGGGCAACATCTACGTTGGCTTTTAAAGAACATCACCAGTTCTTTTGGATACTCTAGAAATCAAGATGGATATTGCAGTTTCCATTAAAGGGAGTAAGTAGATTTACTCTGCATTGTGTGTCAGTTAAAATTGTAGATAAAACCACAAAAGCAAGAAAATGAAAAGTTAAGCCATCTAACACATCCCTCTCTTCCTCCACCCAGAAACATTCCTCACCACTTGAACTGCTATACATCAGAAAATGCACTATGAGCTAACATTGCAGGTAAATGCCTAGAGGGATTTTCAAAAGCCCCAGAGCATATTAGATACCTAATTCCCTGATTGGGTGCCTTGAAAATCCCACAAGGTGCCTGTCTGCAATTTAAGGTGCCTAAATACCTTTGAAAATCTGGCCCCACAACCTTAACTGTGTCTCAATATGGATGCCAGCCTCTCGGCCTGTTCTTTGTGATGTTTGTCAAAGATCTGCTGTTCTGATGCAACACATATATGGAACTAATAGGTCATCTAGCTGGGAAGAACCAAGGATAGCAGGCTAAAGACATAGCTGAGGATTGATGGACTCTTTAGCCTGAAGCCACAGAACATTGACAGCCACAGTCAGGCAGAACAAGGGAACCAAGCAAGCCGGGAATCTGTCAAAATTGTTCTAGTTCACTGGGTTGCGCATCACAAAAGAACAGTGTTGTAGTGCTCTCCTAAATTATTTATAATGTTTTTCAAGAGTTGCCTCAGAGAACAGAAATGGCTAACATAAAACCTGTTATCCATTGGCTACACATTGCACAAAAGTTTTCAGCGATGTTGAAAAATGCCTGTTTTTCTTTGGTAAGGAATTAAAAAAATTATGTATTACCAGAAACAGACTCTAACTCTCATTGGATACAAGCTTTCTTGGACCTTCTGTGGTCCATAGTTGATAAACAAAAGAAGCCTGAAAAATCATGTCTCACAAAGTCAATTTTCTTAAAGGTTTCAGAGTAGCAATATTTATAACTATTAAAACTAAATCAATGAACAGATTTACTTGAAAATCTTCAGAAAATTAGTCTTTATTCCTAGATTGTGTGCTGTAAATCTGGGGATGATGATATGCTTTTTTCCTGCTCTAAACAAAAACTGAACCAGGCCTTAACTAGAGATACCCACGCCTGAAGTGCAACCACCTGTGGGATAGAAACACAGCAATTGTTTAATAGAGTACACCAGCACTATATAATTCATAATACTAATATTTACTGAGAATCTTCAGGGTTATTGGTGCAGCATAGACATAGAGGAAGATACCGTCCTTACCCCAGGGTTTTGTAATTTAAATCAAATATAGAATATAGAGTACAGAGAAAAGGCAAAGTGAGAGACACATTGAAGACCCAGTCTTTGAGAAGTGCAGTATTTTCTTTCTCCAACATATTCTTTCTCTGTCTTTGTCTGTCTTTTGGGGGATTAATGATGAGTTCCACAAAACAAGGAGACAGGGAGAGATTTGAAAAAGGAAAGGGTTAGTGACTGACACACACAGACAGTATTACAGTACAAGAACTGAAGAGGACTTTGTCCTAGTGAATCTGCAGGTTAATTTACATAGGCAGTATCTAGCTAGGACACTGTGACTAATACACCGGCTTTTATGAAAATGATGTTTATTTATGGGTGCTTTCCAACCATTGATCTTAGGTACATAAATTCTTTCACTCTTCTAAGCTTTCTGCTGTAATATCCTTTATGGTGGATCCTCTTCTCTCAGTTACTAAAACTTCAGTCTCACCAGTGTTCCCTCCCAGTCCCACCTTCTCAAAACTGTTCAGAATTGTTTAGCCAGGGTCTCATAATCTTCCACTCACATCACTATATAAAAGTCACCAGCAAACAGCATATTCCAAGCTGGCTTTCTTCATATATTCTCACTTATCACATCTATGACAGCTGCAAACACAAAAGGGCTCAATGCTGACCATGATGCGGTCCACCATTTACTGAGAATTCTCTGCTGTAGCCCCATTTGGTTTTGACTATGCTAGTTACTTCATTATACATATCTTTCTGGAACACCACTCTGTTGCAAACTCCACCAAACTAATTTTCTTGGTATAAGATCACACGACTTCTCCAAGTCCACAAAAACCATGCCCAGCTACTATCTCTTTTCTCTAACCTTCTCCATGAAGATTTGTAAAGCAAATATGGCATCAGTTGGCATAAATCCACATTTATCTTTCTAAATGTCAACTTGTTCCACGCATGTGCTTTTTCAATAATCTTCTCCCATACATTCATATCATGTGATGTCAGCTTAATTAGACAATCGTTAGCACATGTTGTAATATCTCCTTTATGTTTAAAAATGGGCACCACAAAGCTTTTACACAATCTATCTGGCATTTTCCCCTTCAGCATATTTTTTCTGGCCAAATGCTTTCTCCTTTTTCATTTCCTATGTGCCTCTTTCTCCTATATGCAATCTATCAAGCCCCAGTTTGTCTTACATGTTCTTAGTTCCTCTTTTTGGTTCTCCTCATTCATCACTCTTTCAAAATAATCACTCTAGATTTTGTTGGTTGATTCTCCATTCTTTGCAATGTACTACATTCATTTCTAATATTAGCAAACTCATTCACCTCTCGTCATTTTCTCTCTTGTTGTAGCAAGTTAGTAGATGGTCTTTTGTTCAGCATATCCTCCTAGTCATTATATAGCGCGTCAACGGCCGTGTTTAGCTGCCACAATCCTCCTTTTGCCTCCTTTTTTGCTTCCATTTATGCCATTATGGAAGGTGGGAGATTGGATATTGAGGTCAGCATCAGAAGAGCAAGAGTGGAAGAAACACTTGGAAGAATGAACAACTGATGAGAAGGGACAGCAATCTGAAGACTAAATTCCAGCTCTTAAAACTTACATTTGGTTGGGTTAAATTGAAACGTAGACATTCAAACAATTAATAATAAGGAAACTACAGTCCTTCAAATTACAGTGTTATAAAAGTATTCTGAAAATATCACAGGATAGACCTGCATAATACTCAGCAAACACTAATCAGAGATCTTATGAAAAAAACTATTTGATTTGTAGGGCACATTTTAAGAGATTCAGTGGGCGGTGCATGTTTATGGGCACTGGAAGAAAAAGTTGATGGCAGAAGAAAGTGAGGCAGAAAAATAAGAGCTTGAATGGACAATATGCTATCCAGATTGGATCAAAAGTATTTTTAATCTACAAAGAGATTGTACAGAATGGGCTACCATGATTGCAAACCTTCAGTAATAGAGATGCCACATAAGAAGATATGTCATCTAATAACTTTTCAACTCACTGGCCTGCCATTTTTTAAAGGTCATCTTTTTCTTTTCATCAGATTGTTTAGGTTGAGGAGTCTTTCACCAATTCTCCTTTTTAGCACTGAGTTCATCACTCCTAGGACTTCATGTGCTGTTTCCAGCAACATTGGATAGTTATTTCTTCCCAACACAGTTCAACACTCATCAGTCAGTCCAACTTTCTGGTAACCTCTATCATATGCCTCTGCATGATTTCATCCAGAATAAGTCCAGTCCCATTTCAGAAGGTTGAACTCCCTGAATAGTAAATTTTATAACGCTCCATTAGCATCTTAGCTTTACAACTTTTCCATTTACTCTTTTGTACGTATGCCACATTTACCCTTCTACTTAAGGCCTCTCATAGCTCCAAGCTTCTTCCAGTTAGCATTCCTACATTCAAACTTGCATATCTCAGGTTATGCCACTTACCCACTGGCTTCTTTAATTTCAGCAGTTATTGCCCAGTTACAGTATTCAGGCAAGGCTGTTTTACATAACTTGTGGGGAACACCCAAGCACCCTGAGATAAACTTGACATGGACATCAGTTCACATGAACATATGTATTTGTCGAGCTTTACACAGTGGCTGTCCAAGCCTGACATCCTAGGTTTGAAATCAGAGTTTCTCCTCTCCTGAGTGAGCTGCTTACTGAGACTACTGAATCCCACCTGCTCCAGGAAAACTTATTTTAAGGCAGTCTTTATTCACCTTGATATGTTCATCATAGGGCCTATGTAGCATTTGATAGAGGTAACCTCGCTACCAGCTAGCCCACTACACCCTGCTGAAAGATGCTGTCAGCTGGTCTGTGACCACTTATTGGATATTCATAGCTGTCCTGCATTTGCAGGAGGTTCCTGTATTCACTACCCAGGGATTCACCTGCTGGGAATTGGTCGCTCTTTCACAGGAGGTACTTGGTAGATACTTATATGACTCCATTATTGAAACATCTGAGTCCTTCACAGTCTTTAATGTATTTATCCTCGCAACCCTCCTGTGATGTAGGGAAGAGCTATTATCCTCTTTTTACAGATGAGGACTGAGGCACAGAGAGATTGTGACTAGGCACGTCACTTACAGGAAGTTTGTGGTGAAGAATTGTCACAGGAAGTCTGGCAGGGAATTCCATTCAGGTCTTGTGCCTAATCACTGGACCATCCTTCCTCACTGAATTATATATAGCCTTAAAGATGTGGTGACAAGAATCTTAAGTTTGATGCAGTAGTACAGTGTTTCCCAAACTTATCACAGTTGCGTATCCCTTTTGAGACATTTGTCTTACCGACGTACCCCTTCTCTGGTGAAGATAATTTGGGGGTGAGGGGGTGGTAGCCACATTTTTATAACACACTCCTAATTCGTTTCATTCTGGGTTAAATGATTGTTAGAAATAAATACAAAATTATATTACATACAGTTGAAACAAAACTTTTAATAGAAATAATAGTTACATATAGAAATAGTACTAGAAATAATTTAAAATAATAGAAGCGAATCAACAGTCTGGCAGAACAGTGTGTGTGTGTGTGTGTGTATGGTGAATTCGTATCATTCTGACATTCAAATACGCTGGTTTGGTTAAGTTAGTGAAGAAAGCACTAGTTTTAATACTTACTATTTTGGTATTAAAAATTTTTCAGTACAAACCAAACTATTCAGTGCGAGGGATGGAACTGCTTTTGACCAGACACCATTGTGGGGATATCTGGCTCGATGTTTGTGATCTTAAGACGAAGATGGGGCTCCATGTCAATAAGACAATTTTGTTTTTTTGTTTTGATGCCAGCCAGCGCAGAGAATTTGATCTCGCACAAATATGAGGTGGGAAAAGGCAGAAGATACTTGACAGCTTTGTCCGATAGAGCTGGTTATTCAGAGCTAACCCCCAACCAAAATGATGTCAGTGTATTTTGCTCAAATTTTGTTTTCAGGAAGCTATCTGAAGCCAGCTCCAAGAGCTGTTCTTCTTCTGAAGCAGAGAGGTTATTTGGCAATGTTTGAACATTGATGATAAAGGGTTCCTTATCCATTCAAAGGTGCCGTCCGATTCAGGGAAATACTTACAAAGATCTTTCTGCAAGCTTTCCAAATGCTGTTTCATGGTTTGCAACACATCACTATCAAGTTCGTTAGTCAAGTTTATTACTAAGTCATGAAGAGATAGAAAGGAATCCACATAGCTTTGGAAGCTTAATATAGTGTGGCTCTATATGAAGCTTCCAAAGCTTTCATATTTTCACCTCCCGTTACATTACGAATTGTTTTCTGGGACTTTTGGAGATCTTTGCACCTATTTTCGAAGAATTCTACAGGTTTTCCCTCGTATTCTTTGCTTGCTATCGAAATGGCATTTTAGATTGGATGGTTTCATAGTTTCATTTGTGAGAGTCTCGTAACAAATCACACATAGTGGAACAGACTCCACTTCATCACCAGTCCACAAAAATCCCAGTTTAAGTTATTCTTCAACATATTTGCGGGCTTTTTTCGTTTTCTTTGC
This sequence comes from Chrysemys picta bellii, assembly GCF_011386835.1. NCBI lineage: Eukaryota > Metazoa > Chordata > Testudines > Emydidae > Chrysemys > Chrysemys picta. The sequence goes on along the minus strand of NC_088794.1, from coordinate 66,931,169 downwards.
AGCTGATACGTTCAATAAACTTACAGATGGTTCACACGGTTCACTAATTTTGTCGTCACAATTGTCTGATGTAGCCATATCACTGCATTTTTCAGCATAATTATCACTAACATTTGTATTGCCTTCATAATTTTCTTTTGTACGTTTCAAACTTCCCGTTTTTAGCCAGCGATCCATTGTAAATGGGTTTAACAAAAACAAAAAGAGAGAAATTTTGTATATTAATACACACCAAGTATGTACTTGCTACGATCTTTAGATTACTACGAGTAGTTATTCACTTTTATCTTTTATCCGTCAGTATGACTTCTGCACATGCCACAAAGGCAATTGTGTTGCCCGAGCCGCGGTAATGCGCACGTGGTTTGCGTCGGCTCTGCTGTGCTATTAGATGTTACTGAACGCATTGTTATATTAGTTACAGTGTAAACCTGTGTGTATTTCTACTGTACAAGTGTACACCATTCTTATATACTAAATTTTAGTGAATTGTTTTCTGCTGCTAAAAAAAAACTATGATAAAGTAAAATAAAAAATTCTGCCACGTACCCCTTGAAACCCTTTCACATACCACCAGGGGGACGCATACAACACTTTGGGAAACTCTGCAGTAGTAGATGGGGAGTCAGTGGAGATACTCAAAGAGGTAAGTTACTTGATTATTCTGTGCAGGGAAAATGAGTTTAGTAACGGTTTTTTGTATGGACTGAAGCAGGTTTAATGTCTGTTTGGGAAGCCAGAGAGGAGGATATTGCATAATCTTATCATGGTGGGACATTGAGGGTTATAGATAAAATGTAAAATCAACAGCTCACATCTCCATCAGCACACATCCGGTAGCACCATGTCATACCACTGTTTTAATACTAACTGAGAGGGAACTCCTGCAGAACTCCTCTTTTCTCCTGGATTTAGTACTGCCCTGGCCTGACCTTGCTTTATTTTATGAGATCTGATTAACTCATGCATTATGTGCCATGGCTGCAGACCATTTGCAACATTAGTGGGTGAGTTTGTTTCATGGAAGTTTTATATAAAGAGAATTCCTCACTTGTATTGGTCAAGTCTCTAAGATCTAATGAAAAATAAGGTATCCTTAAGAATGCTGTAGCTCTACAGGATTTGAAAATTGGTCTCTGTTTACTGAGGTACCACAGTTCTGTTGAAATTGTAGCTGAGGCCATAATACAGAAATATATACATTTGGGGAATAAGTAAGGCTATCAAGACTCATTCCATTTACTGTATTCTGTTCACCTTTCATAACCTATTTTTGTTTTTTTCAGTGACACTCAAGTGTTTTTTGTCTTAGCAATATTGCCTGATAGGCTATTTCAGTCATTGAAAAAGTGCTTTCTGACATCTGTCCTAAATTTGTTTTCTTTCATTTTCATTCATGACATCTGTTGTACCAATGTCAATTTTAGGATTGTCTCCAGTCAGATGAGTCACTGATTTGGGAATACACAACGTACTGCCATCTTGATCTCTTGAAAATCTTGAGAGAAATAGCATTCTAGCATTATTTCACAGGGAAATCTCACAGGAACAATATTCTCTGCCAAGATTTCAGGTGTGAGTGTCTTCTGTAGGCTAGATCAGAATAACAAAAGTTTTGATTTGGTTTGGTTAATATGAAGCAATGAAAAAAATATATTTCTTTCCTTCACTAGGGATATTCTGTATCTACAAGTTATACAAAGGCTGTATCTATTGTATCCCATATAATAGGCTAAAAAGGATTGACTTTAATACTGTGATTTTTTTCTCTAACTACATTTTTATTAATCATTTACATTTAAATCTGAAACAGAAATAGCCCTACAAATGAAACACACACTTCAGCCTCTTTAGTCTCTCACTGTAAGGCTGGTTTTCAGACCTTACATTATTCTTGTAGCTCTTTTCTGAACCTTGTTCAGTTTGTCAACATCCCTTTTGAAGTGTGGACATCAGAACTAGACACATTATTCCAATAATGGTCTCACTAATGCCATATAGAGTAGTAATATTACCTCCTACCTTCTACGCAACACTCCCCTATATACATATCCAAGGATTACATTAGCTCTTTTAGCCACTGCAATGCACTTGGGAGCTCATGTTGAGGACTTTTTATTCCCTGACCATGACTCCTATATCCCTGTCAAATTCATTGCTTTCCAAAATGAAGTCCCCCATCCTGTGTGATCTGCATTCTTTACCTGTATGAAATTGCATTTGGCTATAAATAATATCAAAGGCGGCTATTCAGCAGCTGACTCGCATCTTAACTAGGAATATTTTCCACACCATTGATGAAATAATATATGGTATTTCCCACATAAGGTGTTAATTTTTTGAATGCTTATACTATTTATAATTTATCATTAACACTTTAAATACTGTTAGTAACCCATGTTATTAAATGTTGTCCGGCAAACAAAGTAACCAAATAGGCCACACTACAGTGTTTTAACATTGTTGTAAGCAATGTTGATTGGAAACACCAGAGGAACATACAGCTTGGCAATATCAGGAAAAGGGGCCTTTTTTAATTTAAGTGAAGGTGCCTTAATTCTTCTAGTTGATCAACATATTGACATGAGTGTGGCTCTGTATCAGCTCAGGGGTCTACTCACATGGATCAGCTTGCAGGAGCAGGACCTTCATTATTATCATGGACATTCTAGACTTCAATTATGGATGATATTGTGATGCAGAACATTCATTTAAATACTAGCAAGGTGGAGGAATAAATGTGGAATCAGGAGAAGTGAAACAAAAAAAACCCCCAACCCAGTATTTTGGTAGAATTTGTCATAGGATTACCACCTAGATTTTCAATTTACGATTTTGTCATACTGCTCATTTCTGATACTGAAACTGCTATGGCACAAGGTATGCAGTGAGATTATGTCTAAATTATTGGAAAGTGAAGCCATTAGACCTATACCAGAATTGAAAAAGTTTTTGATGTAATTTTGCCCAAGCAAATTACAGTTTTTTCACCTAGTGTTGAAACAAAAGGGATCTCATGAATTTTTAAAGTATTTTGAACAACAGTTGTTTGGAACCTTTCCAGTATGCCAGTCACTTGTGGTAACTGTGAATAACAAGCCAGGATTATTTTTTCCTCACAATGATGTAATTCTAAAATACCCAAATACTTTTTTTCCCCTTGGTGCCACTTCAGATACATCAGTGAAATACCTTCTCTCTGCTGTGATGCTGAAAGAAACCAGCTAACCTGTAAATAACTAAACTGAGGGGCAGTAAGGAAAAATCAATACTAACTTATCTATTGATGTAATAACAAAAACAAATGTACTTTATATATATGAAAATGAATATTTATGCATATAAAAACCTATATATAATTTAATTAGTTCATCTACCCTTTGTACATTGCTTATCTTCTGAGGCCTGGTTAAGACTTAAAAGTGTTACCAGTATAACTACTTCAGTTAGGGGTGTAATTTTTTTTTTTCTAAACCAAAATAATTACACTGGTAAAAGTCCTAATGTGGCTGCAGTTCTACTGGTATAAAGGTGTCTTATTCCAGTATAGTTATTTCTCTTCTTCTATGGGAATAGCTACACTTGTATAAAGCACCTTTATATCAGTAGAGCTGTCCCTACACTGGGGATGTTGTATTGCTTTAACATTAGAAGTATGTTTAAAATGGTACAACTTTCTAGTGTAGACTGTAAGCTTTTCTGGGTGCTCAGCACAACAAGGTCCTGAAGCTGATTAAGCTTCTGGGCCTCACTTTGTAATATAAATTGAAATAGTTATAATGCTATAGTACTGTGCTTCTGTTTCTATGCAGTACTGAGAATCAGAATTGTGGTCTTTGTTCATTTTTTCCTTAATATTGGCACTGAGTGTTTTTTAAATTAACTGATCCAAGGGAACCAATATGATCACCTATCAACACCTGAATCAGATCTTGGAAAACAGAAATTCAGGGCACTCACCTCCATTGCCACTCAGCCCAAACGGCTACCACAGTCTTGGACAAGTGGGTTTCAGACATAGTCATCAAAAGATACTCCATAAACTACCAGAGTTCCTTTCCACAATGGATTTTTTTTCCAGCTCTGTGTCTAAGATCCCTACAAAACATGCTTAGATGGTAAAAGCAATGGTACCAGCCCTCAAGGAATAAAGAGAACAAAAAAATAATCTTTCTTCCTAGTCTTGAAATATTCGGGAGGGATCAGAGACCATATGGATCCAAAAGATGTTTGAAGGTCATTCGAGAAAACAAAAGTGAATATGCAGAAGTCGAAATCCATCTTAGAAGCTATCTCAAGATCTTCATTTAGCCTCAAAGAGGCCTGTGTATACACATCCCTATTAGTCCCTCAGGTTCTTTCATTATCAATTAGACATTATCATTATCAATCAGACAATTATCAATTCAAAACATTACTTTTCAGCTGTTTAATGTCCTCAGAAGTGTTTACCAAGGGCTAGTGGTCCTGATAACTGTGCTCTTGCAACAGGCTACACAGCCATCCTGAACAGAATGCCATCCAGAGAGAACATATTGGATATGGATTGTACAATCAGATTATCTCAGATCTATGATTTCCCAATATATTTTCTGAAAAAGTCAGCTCCCTCCCTCTCAGAGCACCTGGGAGTCATCACTGATGCTAATTTGTACAGAATATTGCTCTCCGTGGTAAGAAAGACTCTAATCCACTACATTTGTCTCTTCTTTTCTCTGAAGAAAATCCGTTTTGATGCTGCCTTCCAAAATAATAAACTCTAAAAGTCCAGGCAATTTTTCTTCTTTAGCATGTAGCATTAACGGTTCATTTTATGAGACTTATCATTCACACGTCAATAAGGAAATGACAGTTGCACAAAAACTTGTAAAAATAGTCCCTGAGGAATTTTAAGGGTTTATGTACACAATTTTGTTTTTATTCTTTTCATATTTTCATACACAAAAGATTTCACATCACTTTTTCAATCTACAATAAGCTAAATATATAGCTTCCATGTCCAAGGTCTACTTGCCTATCGTTCAAATTATTCCTTTTTGGTCTAGCCATTCTTATGCTACAAATACTGCTATTCTTACCCTAGCAACATATGGATAATACGTATAAATGACATAGACCATGAAAATGGATTACCTTGAGTTTATGAACAGGTAATTCTATTTTTCTCTTAGTCATAATAAACATCATTTGCATTTCAATTTGTTCTTGGCCTCTGTGACTCAGCTGTGTCAAGTGTAATACGGAATATTCAAAAGACTAAGTAAAATCTGCCAGTGAGTTGCTGACTTTGAATTTAGAGAAGTGCAGAATATAATAATGCATACTGATGTGAAAATAGAGACTCAGGTGGAGGGGGTTTTGTATAGCTTGTTTTTGAGATCTAGGTGGGGAAAAATAGATGAAATAGTTGTGATCCTGAGCTCACTGAAGTAATAAAGTGCCTCAACACACACAACTCAAAACACACTAAGATTTAGAAGACTATTATAATAGTGACAGTAATCTTAATATTAGGAATAATCTGTAATAATGTAATTAATTATTATTTACTCTATTGAGCATTAATTTTTTTTTTTTTTTTTACTTTGCTGGCATGGAGAAGATGAAAGCAATTTTAAGATACAAAGTGTCTGCACATTCTGACAATGGAACACTCTCTGGACTCTTGCTCTGTGTCCATTCCTTTTCACCTTCCTCCAGTGACTGTATATGAAAATTGGTGACTGATATAATGTCAGAAACTTCATTGAATAGGAATGATTAGTGCATTGATATATGTAGTCAGAGAAGTGTTAGGAATACTCTGCCTGAGACAGCACCACAACCAAGTGAAGAGTTCTTCCACACAGGTTGACAAAACACAGGGCTACCCTAGATTTTGCAGAGCTCTATGCAAACTGATATGCAGGATCCTATCGAGCTCCCTCCCCCATTTATGGCAGGGGTCCCTATGTAATGTGGCAAGGCACCTTCTCGGTCTCACCAACCTCTGCTGCTTTTAGCCTTAGTGAGACAGGCTTGGGTAAAACAGTCCCTCTTGGTTGCACAGGGGAAGTCCATTCCTTCTCTCCACCAGTCTTTTGTGCTTGTTTTTCTCCCTTCTGGGATGGAATGCAGCCTACCCTCCTGGTGAGTCTTACTGCTTCTAACCTACTGGCAGCATAACTCCTTTCTCTCCTCCTCTTCTCCCAACAGGGGAGGGTTTAAAAATGTCTCAGGCAACCCTTAGTTGGAATCAGCTGATCCTAATTGACCTCAGGTAACTTCCTCTCAGCTGATCCTAATTGATTCTCTGGTAACCCCTTCTCAGCTGAACCTTATTGACCTGTAATTACCCCTCCTCAGTTGATAGGGAGGAGGACTTTTTAACCTTCTGGGTCTGTTTTCTACACCACCCCCACCCCCTGCAGCTGTCTGTCCTGATTTTATCACAGTAAGTATACCTATGATGCTACTCCATGTTTTCTTCTTGCTTTCCTGTAATCACTCATACTGAAGTAACTGCCTCCTTAGCAGCTAATGAATGTGAATGGGCTTTGACTATATGGACTGGAAAACGAGTAGGTGGAGCTTTCCAAATATAGAACAGTGGAATGGTATGCTGCATGTACCATCGCTTTTAATAGTGTTTCAGTCCAAGTCCTCTTAAGGCCTAAAAATTATGCAGTCATCTTTCATTTTGTGGGGTGTGTGGGGGGGAATTATTCTTTATAAAATATTTTTTGATAAAACAACTGAGAGAGTCCATGAACAGAACAAGACATCCTGTTAAGTCCCTTAATTACTCTGTCAGAGTAGCTTGTTTGAGGTCCCTACTTGTGACAAACAACTGCAAGAAAGGGCCACCTAAAGATAATATTGAGCTCCCAAGGGAGGCCACCCAGTTTTAATATTGAGAAAAATTCTTCAACCCTGATTTGGAACATTTATTAATACACATAGAGTTTGGAACTAGGCCAGGAAGGACACTGGACCATTTACTGGAATGGTTTGTCAAAGGTAATAGTAGGAGACATATCTATATAACCCCTGACTCTGAATCAATAGTGAGTGGAAAACATAATCTGAATTTGTTGGTTTGGCACCTTAGAAAAAGATAGTTGATATATTGTTGATTCCTAAATGTGGGCACGAAAAGGGAATTGTATTCATTAGCTAGGTTGTTGAAAGAGAAATAATTTTATTCAAAGCAACTAAAATGTATAGACTGGATGAACAAAGATCAAGTAAGCTGAATTATACATAATTGTTCCCTCTGGTACAAGTCCAGGGTATTACCCCACCATTTGTGCCATAAACATTTTTATTGTACATAATATTACCAAGCAAGTCATGCATGTTAACATACATATGTGTTAACACATCTTTTGAGTTAGCAGGACCCATAATTCTGTGAATGAATTTTCCAGGAATCATTGGTACTATCAGTTGAGCTTTCCCACTGTAACAAGGTAATGAATTTCACATTAAAATTAATTATGGAAGCAACATTACCCACTGGCTTGGAGAAATTAACAGGCATCTTCTTCCTTAGTTCAAAGCAGCAGAAATTCTTATGCATAACCTTCAGTTTTTCCACAGAAAAGGAAATCTGGTGAAGATGAATCTATGTCATGTCAAAATGCCCATTTTAAAGAATAAAAGAAACAAATTAATGTTTTGAAATTTATAATAAGGCTCACAGTAAAGATGATGACAAATATTCAGAAAAGGAAAGGACTGAATAATGAGACTAAGCAATCAAAAGTGTACTGCCTATATATCTATATATATTTATATATATATATAAATCCGGTACTTCTACTCCTGTTAACAGAGGGGACCACACAGAGGGTGACTACAGTGTATTTAAAACAGGATGACTGTCTTCTGGTTTGTCTTTATGCTCTACCACAATAATAGTGATCTTATTCCTACAGTGGTCTAAAAAAATTGGAAAGCAGACTACATTGGAGAGAAGGTTAGTTTTCTGATTTAAAAAAAAAAGTACTAGGATTAAATACTTTTACCCACTTACCCCTCCCCCCCCCCAAAGCGGTGGTTTATTGAAATCTGAAAAGATTAAAGATTGTATTAAATATTATGGTCTGGTTGCAGTTGCTGAATACTGATAAATTATGATATAGCTTGCTGTTTTCCCCCAGCATTTTTCTGTTTATAGTGCGTTAATATTTTCATCCTTTACTCAACAATATCTTGGAAGCAGGAAAACCAATTCTTCTTCACGTAGTGTCCCTATGGATGCTCCACTCCAGGTGCGCATGCGCCTCTCAATCCCTTGATCGGAGATTTCTAGCTAGCAGTGCCTGTTCGGCCTGCTCATGCGCCTTGGGCCTCTTTGTGGCAGACCCCAAGTCTACATATGGGTGCATGGGTAAACTGCTCTCAGTTTCTTCTCTACCACATTGGCTTGAAACAGAACACTAGTGTGTCTGCCTTCAGAGTACTCAGCATTCTTTTCACTTCTGTTAAAAGTTAGTTTAGCTTAGCATTTTGTTAGTGTTGGTATGGTTGGATATTTTAGCTGAGAGGACTGTTTTTTCCTCTTTCTCCCCCGCGGGAGTTTTGTCTTGTCCTGGCTGGGTGTGCCTGGTTCCTCAGGCTTCAAACATTACCTCTCCTGCTGAGAGGCCATGTCAATGAGCAGCAGCCACTCCAAGTACGTATGGTGCCCAGAAGAGTCTTGTATCTCTCAAAAGTGCTCCTTTTGTTTAGTCCTTAAATCAGGGGTGGGCAAACTTTTTGGCCCGAGGACCACATCGGGGTTGTGAAACGGTATGGAGGGCTGGGTAGGGAAGGCTGTGCCCCCCCAAACAGCCTGCCCCCTATCCGCCCCCTCCCACTTCCTGCACCCTGACTGCCCCCCTCAGAACCTCCGACCCATCCAACCCCCCCTGCTCCTTGTCCCCTGACCGCCCCCTCCATGGATCCCCGCTCCTAACCACCCCCCCGGGAACCCACCCCCTATCCAACCCTCCCTACTTCCTGTCCCCTCCCAGGACCCCATACCCCTGACAGCCCGCCTGGGATCCCACCTCCTATTCACCCCCCTCCCCCAGCCCCTTTTGGAATGTGGCCCTGCAAACATGGGCGGAGGACTCAGGAGGAGCAGGGGCAGCCGCGCAGCAGGAGAGAGGTGGCAGTTTCCCCTTCAAAGCGCTGGTGCTCCTCCTGAGTCCTCCGCCCTCGCTCCAGCCAGCCGCACCGCCCGCCTGCTCCCCTGCCCCTGCAGTGCAGCCACTCCTTCCCGCGGGGGGTGCACCAGTGCTGAGCCACCTGAGTGCCTGGCCCTGGGTCCTCCTGTTGTTGGGGGGCCCGTGCCAGGGCACCCTGTGTTCACTTGTAAATCTGCCCCTGAGCCGCGCCGCCCGGCCGGAGCCAGTCACGCCACCCCTCTACCGGCACAGCTAGCTGAGGCTGCGGGGAGGGAGGATAGCAGGGGAGGGGACGGGGCCAGACAGGAGCTCAGGGGCCAGGCAGGACAGCCCTGCGGGCCAGATGTGGCCCGCGGGCCGTAGTTTGCCCACCTCTGCCTTAAATCCAGGGCTAGGAAAAGCAGCGAGATAAAGCTCAGACTGTTAACAATGGAATGTTCCCTGCAACCACCCTCTGATCCAGGTCTGAAAACCTCCCCATACATCTGTCCCCAGACAGGCCCAGTGCCACGGCCACCGTAGGACATGCTTCCCCTAAGAAAGGGAAGCTTTTGAAGCACTCTGGGAAGACTCCCAAAAAGAGGAGCTTGGACTCTTTGTCTAAGGAGCCAGCTGCAAAACAGACCAGGTCCCCAGTCTCTTAGGGTACTGTGGAGGCCAAGGACGCTTCCTGTAGCCTGCAAAGTTCTGGAGTTCCAGGGAGAGGAAACACAGCTCCAATAGGACACCTGTACCCTCCACTAATAAAGAGAAACACAGTGCCATCGAGCTTGGCCCTGTCATCGGCACTGAGGTATTGCGCTCTGCCATTGGTGCAGTCGCCCGCCTTAACCCAGCCATCGGAACCAATGCAAATAGTTCAGCCGGAATGCAAGTGGCACTCTCAGTACAGGCAAGCATCAACGCCCAGCAAAGCCTGTGGAATGCTCAGTGATACTAGTACCGTCAGTTCCAGCCACAGCCACTTTCGCTATGGTGTCAGTACATAGATCCTTTCTGGTACTGCAAGAGTTCTATTACACAAGGTTCTCTTGGTGTTGGATGAATCAGAGTCCCCGTTGCTATTGGATACCAAGCGTCCCCCGGTACTGAGACCTTAGTCTCTGAGTGGCCCCTCCCTGGCACAGGACTCTCCTCCATCATCATTGACTACCCCCCATGAGAGGACGTGGAGGAAGAAAAAGAGGACTCCAAGTCAGTTTCCTCCATTTCTGTTAGGGATTCTCCTACACACCCCTCTGGGAATCCACCTTCACCCAAGTAGGACTTTGCGGCATATCAGGCATGGTGGAATACCCCTTCACGTCCATGGACCCTCACAATGGTCATATTGAGGCACGTGGGCTGCCTATCAGCAACAGTTCAACAAATCACTAGTATCATCCTGGCTGGATACTAGGGCTCACATTCCTTCCTCTACCCTTCCAATGCAGGAGGAGAGGTTTGAGGAGTTAGAACTTAAGGTAAATGAGGAGGTCACCCCTGAAACTCCCATTACGTCATCATCGCTGGATGAGGCACTTATGCCTCCCCTTCCTTCTATCACTGATACCTTCAGACAATTCCAGGACCTCATTAGAAGGACAGCGGACACTCTGCAGATCCCTCTGGAGGAGGTCAGAGACCAGCAGCATAAGCTGCTTGACATTTTGCAGTCAACAACACCCTCCAGGGTGGCACTGCCTAGTAATGAGGCTCTCCTGTATCCATCTAAGATGGTATGGTAGATGCTGGCCACTATTCCACCAATGTGCAAAAGGGCGAACAAGAAGTTTTATGTGCCCTCTAAGGACAGTGCCTTTTTTTTTTGTTTTCCCACCCATCTCTAAATCTCAATTTGTGGATGCTGTGAATGACTGGGGAGACAGCACATTTCCGGGTCTACCCCCTATAAAAAAGACCAAAAGCGATGGGACCTCCTTAGACGAAAGTCTTACTCATCCGCAACGTTGCAGTTCTCTGGGTACCAAAGACCCATGGAGCCTCCCCCCAGAAAGAGAGACAGATGTCAAATGAGGGGCATCCAACTGCACTCCGTGATCACCCAGGTATCATCCATATAGCAATTTTGAGGGTTTGAATCGTCCCATTCTTCTCACTTTACAGTTGTGTCCTATAACCCACCTCCCTCCCTTTGGGTATGGCATTGTCCATTTTCACCAGGCTTGGGAGTGGATCACCACAGATCAGTGAGTCTTGGAGGTCATAACATCAGGTTATACCATTTAGATTTTGATGCTACCTCCCTTCCACCCCCCTTCCTATTCTTTGTCAGGGACCCATCTCATGAGCTTCTACTACGGCAAGAGGTGGACTGTCTCCTCTATCTAGGATCTATAGAGCCAGTTCCTGTCCCTTATAGGGGTAAAGAGTTCTACTTAAAATACTTCCTAGTACCAAAGAAGGACGGAGGTTAGAGGCCCATCTTGGATCTCAGACAGTTGAACAAGTTTGTGAAGCCCCGAAAGTTCAGGGTGGTGACTCTCACAACTATAATTCCTGCTCTAGAGGAAGGGGATTGGTTTTTGTCCCCTACCTACAAGATGCCTACTTCCATATAGCCATTCACCCATTGCACAGGAAATGCTTCCTATTCACTGTGGGCCAAGATCATTTCAAGTACTGAGTTCTCAAAGATTCTAGCAGTAGTGGTGGTTTATCTTCGACAAGAAGCAATTCTTGTCTTCCCATACCTCAGCGACTGGCTTCTCAAAGGCCATTCTTTTGAGGCAATGGTGTCAGACACTTGAAAGGCCCTTACTCTATTCTGAGAGTTAGACCTACGATTAAACGTAAAGAAATCTGTGTTTGTATCAGTGCAGGGAATTCAGTTCACGTGGGCGTACTTGGACTCAGTGAAAGCCAGAACATACCTTCCTGTAGACAGATGTGTGATTCTATCAGGACTGGTAAGGACGATTCAGGGAAGCCCTCAGACATCAATAAAGAACTGTCTTCAGCTCCTTGACCATATGGCAGTGTGCATTTTTGTGACCAATCACTCAGGATTACACCTCTGCTCTTTCCAAGGTTGGTTGAAAATTGCCTAATCTTTGATCAGGGACACATTGGACAGACAGGTGGCATGTAAAGAACTCCCCCGAACTGGTAGAAAGAGCAATTTAATGTCTGTGCAGACATCCCTTTCTGCCTCCGAAGCCCATCAGTGACTCTACTAACCGATGCATCTCTGTTGGCGTGGGGAGCCCACCTCGGTGCTTTCATGGTTCAGAGCAGAAGTTTGGCTCACAAGACCAGTCTCCACATCAAATTGTTGGAGTTCAAGGGCGGTGAGGAACACTTGCCTCCATATGCTGCCTTTCATCAGAGATAGAGTAATCAGGGTCATGATGGACAACATGTCCTGCATGTTATACCTCAACAAAAAGGGAGGTGCAAAATCCCCTTCCTTGTGTGCTGAAGCTATAAAGCTCTGGAACAGATACATAGCCAGCTGCATTAAGATTTCAGCAGCCTACCTTTCTTGTATCTGGTAAACCATTGCTGATGCCCTCAGCAGACACTTCTCTCACAGCTACAAAAGGGAGCTGGATACTCGGGTCTTCCAGGACATATTCTAGAGATTTGGCCAGAGACTGATCTTTTTGCCACCTCCAAGAATAGGCAGTGTCCTCTCTTCTGTTCAAGGAAGAGTCTGGGTCACCACTCCCTGGGAGACACCTTCCTTCTAACATGGAAGAGGAATCTGTTTTATGCCTTTCACCCAACACTCCTAATCTAAAGGTGATGAACAAGGTCAGGCAGGTCAAGGCCAGAGTTATTCTCTTAGTACCTACCTGTCCAAGACAAGCTTGGTACCCTTACCTGCTTCAGTTCTGTGTCCAGCCACTGATCAAGTTAATGACCATTCCCCATCTCTTGTCTCAGGATGCAAGTCAAGCACTTCACTCTGAACTGGGAGTTCTGTGTCTCAAAGCCTGGCTTCTGGCTGGTTCATGGGAATAAATGTCTCCTGCTCTACAGATGTAGAGCAGGTGTATTACACAGTAGGAAGACAGCCTGCACTACCTTCAGAAATGGAAAAGATTCATCCACTGATGCAATTGTCATTACTTCCGGCCTGAGTTGGTTCCACTTTCTCTCATCCTGGATTACTTCTTGGAACTGAAGACATCCTGGGTTATCAATCAACTCGGTCATGGTATACCTGGCTTCCATATTAGCCTTTCACCCCCCCAATCGAGGGATTTTCCATTTTTCTCACCCTGTATCATCCAGATTTGTCAAAGATTTGAGTAATCTGTTTCCCTTTCTGGGACTGCAACCTGGTTCCCAACCGCCGTACGAGACCTCCATTTGAACCAATGGCTAATTGATCCTTTCATTCAGCTATAAAGACAGCCTTCCTAGTTACCATCACATTGGCTCGTAGGATAGGGGAGTTTTGGAGCTTTGATGGCAGATCCCTCATTTACCATGTTCTTTTGTGATAAGTTCTCCTTACATGCACGTCCTAGGTTTCTACCCAAGGTTACTTCAATTTTTCATCTTAACAAATCAGTCCATCTACTGGCATTTTTTCCAAAACCTCACAGTTCTTAGCAAAAATCCTACTTCCATTCTCTGGATGTTAAAAGGGCCTTATCCTTCTACTTGGATATGACTAAACAATTTAGGAGATCACCTACACTTTTTGTATCCTACATGGACAGGTCTAAGGGCCCCATTTCTACTCAAAGACTTTTTAAATGGATATCAGGTTGTATCTATACCTGTTATGAGTCTGCAGGTACTCAACCCCTTAGGCAGTGAGAGTTCATTCATCCAGATCGCAAGTGAAATCGATGGCTTTTTTGAAGAATATACTAGCTTCTGAGGTATGTAGAACTGCTCCTTAGACTTCAATCTATGCGTTTTCAAAGCATTACACCCTGCTCCTTGCAACCAGGTCCCGTGCGGCACTTGGCACTGCAATATCATCTCCAGTTCTGGATCCTGCTCTGAAGCCCTCTCCTCCTTCTGGCAATGCTGTGTGGAAGTCACCCAGAGTGGAGCACCCATAGGGACTCATCCTGTGCTGTAACTGTAGTTCTTCAAGATTTGTGTCCCTATGGGTGCTCCACTGCCCTCTGTCCTCCTCTGCTTCAGTTGTCCCTTAATAGAATGGTTGGGTAGAGAAGGAACTGAGAGCAGTTCCCCTGCAGACTCCTATATAGCCTCGATGTCTGCCATGAGGAGGCATAGGACTCATGCATGGGCCAAACAGACAAAATCTCCAATCAAGGGTTGGAGAGGCTCATGCGCACCTGCAATGGCACACCCATGGGGGGGAGAACTACAGTTATTGCAAAGGGCAGTAGTATTTCCTTTTTCTACATTCCCTATGCACTATTTTCTACTCAAATGCATGAGAATTCCACAGGTTTATGACCAGTTCATACCTGCTTTGATTCTGTGAGAAAATAATTGTTGAGTTTAGAAGCTGGTTTTCATAACAATGCACAGGTATACTGCAATTTGGACCTACATAGAGCCAACAGATCTGAAATTACTTTATAATTAATTACAGCAGCACTGAGATATAGGTAGGTATTAAATACATTTTACAGGGAGATGAACTACGGCAGAAAAAATTTAAGTGACTTACCTGAAGTGTCATGCCAAGTTGGTGTCAGAGTTGTAACTAGAATCCAGGAATTGGGATTTTCCTGCTCTTACCTCTATGCCTCACTCTCAACTTCCTTAAATAAAAGATCAGTTTAATAATAAAATCATTGTAGTGTTTTTAAAGTCTGTAAAATAATATGAATGTCTTTAAGGAATGCAATTGCATGTAGCAGGTAAAAGGTGGCCTTATTTTGGAGGTTTTTTTAGAGTACATTATAAATTAGTATGGAAAATATTTTGTGTGGGTATAGTGTAGACAGTCAAATTATGTAGATTAGGATTATTTTTTCTGAGTATTAGTTTCATTTTTAAGTGTCTGCAAAGAATATAGAGGAAAAATTGGTGATATATTTATAGATTTAGTTTTGAACCTGCTTGGACATTCAGTCTTCTGCTATAGATATGATATAATGCTATCTAATCTCCATGACAATTATCATAATCTCACATTTGAAGTTGACATTTCAACTGTTTTTCAAAACAAAAAGGAATGTTTGGGGTTTTGTCATTTTCCTTTTAGTGCACGATAATTTCTGGCATCAACCTTTTCCCAAATAATACAGAAATAGTTCAGAGTACTATGAAGTTTAGCAAATTGTTTAATGTTTGTGCATAATTATAGTGTTGTCATTTGTGACACTGTAATCAAGGCTGTGTCTTCATTTATATTAAAAACTCCCTGTTTTCAAGAGTTTGTAAATGAGATTGATCAGGGTGAAAACTGATAGTAAAAATCAAAACAAATTAAGTGTAAAAGCAATTCATAATACAGAGTGATTACTATTGGCATTTTGAAAACATTATTGCAGAGTAATCAGGCTTGTAAATTATGTGCAGGGTAACTTACTTGTGAAGGAGTTCAAAAGGGCTGTGTATACTAGGATGCATCTTAAATACTTTACATGTTAACTCTAAAAATGGGCATATCAGGTGCTTATTTTCTTTGTAAAAGAAATAAACTATGTTAATTTTTTTCCTTTTCTTAAAGATCAATTAAATTAAATTAAACATAACTTAAAGTGATAGTAGAATTAAGGATGAGCACACTAATATTTTTTCTCCACTTGCCACATGATGGACCTGAGTGCACTCTTATGTTGGTGGGATGGCCTAGTTTGAGGGTTAATCAAGGGGTAATCTCATGTCTCCTGAAGGAAAGCGACAGATTACATTTCCTAAATCCTCCACCACTGCCAACTCTGGTCACCAAAGGTGAATCTGGATTTGATGGCTCCCCTTTATGAAAGCTCTGTAGGGCAGGGGCCATCTTTTTGTTCTGCATATGTACAGTGCCTAGCAAAATGGGGTCCTGGCCCATCATTAGGCCTCTTAGGTGCTTTGGTAATAAAGATAATTAATAATAATGTTATATTACACAGCTTCCCCTGGAGAGATCTTGATTTTATACCACAAAAATTCTATTATAATTTTATAAGAAGGGGGAAAAGTTTTAAAAAGAGATTTTCTGCTTCTCTAGTGGTCTTAAAAGACAGATTTTATAATTAACTTTCTCTTCCATGGGAAACCTTAATATTGCTGAGTAATGTGTTTTCTTTTCCTCCCACTAACTTTTTCTGTTTGTCTGGAACCGAATACTTCAACTGGTTTTTGGACTTAGTGTATTTTCCCTGAAAGGAAACACTAAGGCTCACTGGTGAGATGTGTAATGTTAAGATGAATGTGAAATCATTAATTTTCTCATTTAAAAATAGAATACACAATAACATGGTGTGATATAAAGAATTTATTGGCACACATGTTAAGGTGGCAGCTTTACTCCTGGGTGTCAAAACAATTAGTTATTCAGGTCATTCCAAATGAATCTCAATAAAACCTTTATACCCCAGCATCGGGTATTCTGCATACACTGTAATTTCAAAGTGAAATGTTTTAGAAGGTTTGGGGTTTGTTTTGTTCTGTTTATTTGAAGCTTGGTGCTACTTTTCATATTCCTCCACCAATGAAACCAGTCTTCCAAAATGCCAGGAGTACAGCAACAGGAAGTTTAATTTAAAAGAAAAAAAGAAAAATCCTACTAGTGGAAACTTTAGAAACATCTAAAAATGACCTATATAGCTTTTCCATTTACAATAATGTCACAATTGTAAGATATACTTTCTAAGCCTGGAAACAAATGCTATTTATCCCATTGTGAAGAAGGTGAATCTCCTGTTTCCAGTGGTAAAAGCTTCTATTTCTTATTCTGACAGATGAAATAGTGAGATATTGGACCTTAAACTTGTCACTGGTGCAGAGCTGAAAATTTTCTGTTATTCACTTCAGGCCATATAATTTTGGTTTGGGAGAGGAAATTCTACATTTGGGGAAGAGGTTTGAAGCTGCTCACAGGTTTAGAATGCTAACTGTATTCCCAGAGATTGATTAGTGGGCAAAATGCAGATGAGGTGGTCAGTGATAAATTCATTTTTCCCACAGTTCTACAACTACCTATATAGTGCTAAAATTTTAATCACTGACCTTAGTTAAATATTAAATTCAAAATAACATTCAATCCCACCAATGATGCAGGCATCATAGGGATTTTACATTTAAATTGCTGTATGTAAGAAAGAGGAGGGGACACTCATCTACTCTGTTAATGTAAAAATTGAAGTTAATTGGAATGAATTCATGAATTGAATTTCAGGCTCCCATCTGAGGTTTACAGATGGAATAGCAGGGACTTTCAGCCAAGGCCAAAGTGTTTTAAACAATTGTGGAAATAGAATACAGTTACCTTCTGTGTCAAAGTTTATGCAGGGTCTGAAGTCAATGGAACTGTTTCCATTGATTTTAAGAGGTGTTGAATCAGGACCTTAAACAGCAGACTGAGTACTAGATTCATCTAATGGAAAATTAAACCGACTGCCTTTGAAAACCATTTTCTCTCTCCTTCAGGGCAGTAAACAATACTTTATATTTGACCTGAACCTGCAGGTGCTCAGCATCTCCAAATCAGACTTTTTTTTCTTAAATCTTAAAATAAGCTATGGTTTTACTTAATTTTTTGTATCAGTAATAGAGACACTTCTAAAACTTCTGTGGACTCTCTCCATGAAGATCAGGTCCTCCGACACATCTAGTATCATCTTTTCCACCATACACATCTCAAAAACATGAATAGAGAACCTGATGCTGTGAGGAGTTGAGTCCTCATCTTTCTTTGAAGTCAGTGGCACTTGAAGCACTCAATACTTTGTAGAATTGGACCCAAGATTTCCAAATACGCAAATACATTGTGTGTTCTGATTTTCTTGTACTTCCCACCTTCTATTTTAGTGGTTTATTTCTTCCTGTGGGAAGTTTACAGTAATGAGAGAACCAAATTCTAAGAAAATATTAAATATGGTGACATAGATCATATTTTAACAAGTGCATAGAAAAACATTCTTTAGAAATTTCAGATAAAAGGCTTAATTTAAATTTCAACTTTCATTTATAAAACAAATAGTATTTTAATCCTCCTAAACTTAAACAGTTCAAATTACCCATGACAAATGTCGGTTCTCACTTACATTTTCACATGTTCTAAACTTAAAAAGAAAAGTTGGGGGGAAAAAATCATTGTATCCCATGTACTGTAATGTTTACAAAAATGTTCTGTTACAGTTAGTTAAAGCCAATCCTCTATGGAGCAGCAGCAGAAGAAAGATAATGTTTGTTTAAATAAAAAAAAAATAAAAACTCTTTCCATCAAAGGAATATTCAAAAGGTTATTTGAGGTACTCATTTATTTTATTTCCTGATGATTTGACCATCATAAGAACGGCCATACTGGATCAGACCAATGATCCATCTAGCCCAGTATCCTGTCTTCCAACATTGGTCAATGCCAGGTGCTTCAGAGGGAATAAACAGAGCAGGTAATCATCAAGTGATCCATTCTGTTTTGCCCATTTCCATCTTCTGGCAAACAGAGGCTAGGGACACTTCAGAGCATGGTTTTGCCTCCCTGCCCATCCTGGCTAATAGCTATTGATGGACCTAGCCTCCATGAACTTATTTAGTTCTTTTATGAACCCTGTTATAGTCTTGGCCTTCACAACATCCTCTGGCAAAGAGTTCCACAGGTTGACTGTTCGTTGTGTGAAGAAATACTTCCTTTTGTTTGTTTTAAACTCGCTGTCTATCGTACCATGAGCTTAATCAAAAGAGTCAAACAGAACACGTTGTGTTTGATATAGTTGCTGTTGGACTCATAATTGAATTGTTTCACTCCTCTAAAGAAGCTCAGAATTAAAACAGTGAAAAACACAATCTTAAATGCTGGTGAACCCACAAATTACTGGAACTGATTGGAAGTAAATGTGTATGTGTGTTTTAACAAAACTCTGCTACTTTCCCTATCCTATTTATTAAACTGATTTGTTTATCATATTAAAAAACAAATTTTGAAGTATGATTATAGTCTTTTTTTTTTAATGACTTTATATAAAATCGAGAGGTATGATAGACCAGTGGTTACTTTGTGGAAAGCACAGTTGCGTCTTTCTTCACAGACTGTAAATCTGATTTGGAAAAAGCTGTCTTGGCTTAAGGTTTAAACAGCCTCTACTGACCTGACCCTGCTGATATCACAATAAGCAGCAACTGTTAGCAGGAGATGACGCCCCTCCTTAGAATAATAGAAAGGCTCCAAAAGTTTTGTGGGCTTTACTTTTAATTTACAAATTGAATTAATTTTTAAATAATGTTTTAAAACATAGACCTTGGTTGATCTGTTATTTCCCATGAATTCATCAGTTTTGTACAGAGTAAGGTTGGTGTTTCCAGACACTTTTTTAAAAGTTTTATAATAGAATTCAAAAATAAATCGTGTAAGATATTTTTGTCTGTATTCTCCTGCTGTAAATGATCAATCCACTGACAACCTTTTACAGAACTGACGCACATCTGAAGCAGTAGGGTCAGACCCTCTGAACATTTTAAGCTTGAATGGCAATTTGAATGGAGTTTCATGGAAAAAAATATGCACCGTGTATCTAGAACTAAAACAAACATTCTCAGTGTTTTGGCTTTCTGACGTATTTTGCCCCATAATCAACTTTCAAAGGTACAGCAGGTGGCTTGAAGGTAGAATATTTTAATGATTAGTAAGGCTTTACACAGCTTTTGCGTCACTTTTTATTTCCAAATCATTTGCTAACAAGTCACCCAAGGGCTTGAAATCGACCAGGAAAATAACCAAAGGGAGCCTGCAGTGCAATTGATACTGATGAACAGAGAATGGAAAGTATAGAAGGAAGAATAAGAATTATCTATTTACTTAGCTGCATTTGGTGATGTCTGATGTTTGATTTTTTTTGTACTGACTTATCTGATAATTATTCAAAATAATGACTCCCCAGTTGTAATTTTATGTTATATCTAGACTCCCCTTTTTATATTTGAAGAAAGTTGTATTTATTCAATGTAGCCAACTTTGACATACTTTTTTCTATAAAACATTCACTCCCCAGTAATGTCAGTGTAATGGATTTTTCAGTAGACTTAGTGAATTTTCTCACTGCTTCCATACCCAGAAATCCCTTTGGAGTTGTATCTTTTGGACAATAAGGCAGACTGTCTTCACATTTTACACAACTAGGCAAACAACAAAAGTAGCTGACTACTGTTGCCACTTGCTGTATTACCTTGATAGTCCCTGTGCAAAGTGGGATGGCTTTGTGTGTTTTCACTCAATCCTTTTAAACTTTAGCTTTCCTGAGAATAAGGTTGACCTTCTGCAGATATTGGACCAATATAGAGCCTTCTGAAGTGGCATAAAATCTCACAAAAGATGGAGCTATATTTTCGTTTTTTCCTTTCAACCCTTTCTGGGATGCCACTGCCTCAAATTATACGTAGGCAACTCCTACTTTTCCAGCCCTATATAGGGACAAATTTTCCTCTCTTCAAAATTGTCCTCATATCTTCTATATGTAAATCAGATCTTACATGTTCGACCTGATCTACATTCACAACACTCAATTTGCACTCACATTGTGCACAATTTGCCCATAACCAGAGGACCAGTGCACCATTTAAGTCCTCTCTTGATAATTTAGGTGGGATTTAAGTGATGCTAGGCCTTGAATTAGCCCCTCTGTACAGTAGTGAATTTTATCCCTGATAGATAAACCTGCAAAATATGTGTACGTCTTCAGAGACTGTTTGGAGGCATCCTTAATGGACTGCCCTCTTTCTCATATTGTTTAATTTAATATTGGAATATCACAAATAATGGATGTGCTTACATTTCAAAATATCAAATCTCTCTATTTTTAAATATTCTTCAGTAAATATGATTTCTTCACATTTTAATCTAAAAATATAAACCCTTGTTTTAATAGATTTTATTAGAAGACGAAACCTATACAATCTTTGCAGATATGATGTAAATGCTAGACTATTAAGAAAGCTACATTTTTTGTGGGAGGGGGATGGGAAGGATATAGCTGTTCGAATTGCTTCTGATCAATTTGCAACACTTTAATTTAAAAAAAATTGCAAATTGAGGTGCACAAATTGTTAATGAGATGCATGTTATTTATAAATGGGCTGTGTATACAGCACAAAAACATCAGGAGTCGATCAAAGCTCCTCAAGGATCCTGTTGGTGAAGATAGGGTCAATCATATTCAGCATCCGTTGCCAGAATGTATGCTCAAATTCTCATTCTGAATGTGGTTGCTGACACTTTTTGTGGTACATTGGATATTGAACAAGTTTGTCCCCATCCAGACTAGTCAGTAAACCACAATTGAGGGGTGTAATGAGGCGGTGTGGTCTCCTGCCGCCCCGGAGAGGGACAAGCCCTGCAGACACCAGAGTGGGTGGGGCCAGAGAGCTCTGAGCCGGCTTCCCAGCGGGTCAGGCGCAGGACAGGTAGTAGAAAAGCAGGGGGCCAGAGCTCACTCGGGGGGAGCCGCTGGAGAGTTCAGATGCCTCCTGGCTGGGAGACCCTGGCAACTGGCAGCGGACCCGAAGACTGGCCCGCCCGACCAACGCCTGACACTGACCAGAGCCCAGAGGAGCCGTCAAGCTTTCCCCTCACCAGTTACCCAGAGGAGCTGCCAAGCCTACCCCTCACCAGTTACCCCAAGGACCCCATGGTGTTTGACCCCCCCTGAGGATACCATCCTGACCCAGATACCTCTAGAGGGGGAGTTAGGAAGTGGCCTGTGGGCAGCTGACCTCAGTCTGGCTGCAGCACTGCCAGGGCCAATGTCAGTGTGTTGCGGCCACAATCCCCACTGACTCAGCAGCAGGCTTTCTGCCGCTGCTAGGGCCTCGGCCTGGGACGCAGTGGAGTGGGAGGGCCTGCATCCCCCCTGCCACCCATCCCATGGGTGGCAGTCTCCCCCTCTCCAAGGCCCTTTGGAGCCAAGAGTCTGGGTTTGTTGTTAACTTGTCTGAGCTCAGCCCCTGCCTGAGGGCTTAAGCCACTAACTCCTTGCTGCCCCACCCTGACCCAGGGCCTGGACCTGTTATTTATAAACTGCTGCTCAGCCCCTGCCTAAGGGCCCGAGCCTTAGACTCATTGCCGCCCCGCCCTGACCCAGGTCCTGGGCTTGGTAATTGTAGAACTGTTGCTCAGCCCTGTCTGAGCCACCGCCCACGATTGGGCCCGAATAACTGTTTTGTGGCATCTCCCTGGTCACCCCTGTGAGAGACTCCTGCGACCAGACTGATGCCACGCCAGGAACGGTGAGGACATAACGAGGCAGTGTGGTCCCCCCCCGCTACCCCGGAGAGGGACGAGCCCAGCTAAGCCCTTCTCCAAGGGGGGACTAGGAATGAATCTTTATTAACTTAGCTGTTGAGCTGTATCTAAGCACTGCATCCTGTATTTGCTTATCTTTGCGAAGGGTGGTGAGGAGAAGCAGTCCTTCAATAAATAAATAAAATAAATAAATATAGTTGTGTTTATACATGTACACCCTGAGTGCCTTCATAATCTGTTGAATGAACTGTAATTACATATTCATGGATTATATAACCTAGAGCTTTAAAAGGGATAAAGGGAAGATGGGTTGCCATAAAAGTCTGGGCTTATACAGATCTAATGTTTTTTTCATTGTGGAACTGTAAAAACACAGCTAAATGAATTTTTCTTTTAATACTGTATTGTGTTTTCATTACCATTTTAATTTAACAAGAAGGTTATTCTTAGAAATGGTACTTTGCCTCAAGTGATCTTTCCTGACATTAACTTATGAATGAATTGACTATCTTCCATTCATCTTCATGGAGCTACATTTGTAACTAATCAGATGTAATTGTTTTCATCCTAATAATTCAGTTAAAAGTTATTGCCCTAGTGTTTTCATAGAGATCCAAATTATCTTTAGTCTCCCTCTTTTATGTGGTGAGTACCCCCAGGATGTGCCATGTACATGTGCAGTGTCCATCAGAGTGACATTTGCATCAGCTTTTAATGTGCACATTGTGGGGTAACATTTCAAAGAGACGTGTGGGACTTTAGCTCTGTGACTTCCACTGTTTGTAAGTGAGAGACATGCAATGAAAACTTTGCATGGTACATTGAAAATGTAGGGTTATGTGTCCTGCTCCTGTTGCTCTAGTCAAAATAATTCCTCCCCACTCTGCAATACATGGTCCTTGCAGGGGTTGTAGTACACAGTGTTTAAAAGTTTTGTAACTGTGCCTTATTTCTATAGCACTTGTAGAACAGCTGCAGTGTTCTAAATTGATTAACTGGTGTTACTTCTCATATCAACTGTCTTATTAACATGAGAACTGGAGGCTAGCAAAATTCTGCAATTGACAGTTGGCCTTTGGAATTCATAACTGGAAAAAAAAATGTAGGACTTTGTCTTCATTGAATTTTCCCCTTATATGCCACTCCATATAGTCCAATAGTCATACACTCTTATAAAGAGTTTTCTAATCTAAAGAAATTTTCTATGGAACAAGGATATGGACATCATAACCTTTTGAGGGTATGACTACAGTAATTATTGATCAGATCCATTGTTTATAAACTATCCAGAAGTGACCAAATACTCTTGGGATTATTGGTCATATAGAAGCATAGAATCGTAGGACTGGAAGGGACCTTGTCAGGTCTTCTACCCAAGTCTGCTGCACTCATGGCAGTATTATCTAGACCATCCCTGACAAGTGTTTGTCTAACCTGCTTTTAAAAATCTCCAGTGATGGAGATTCCACAACCTCCCTAGGCAATTTATTCCAGTGTTTAACGACCCTGACAGGAAGTTTTTTCTAATGTCCAACCTAAAACGCCCTTGCTGCAATTCAAGCCCAATGCTTCTTGTCCTATCCTCAGATGTTACAGAGAATAATTTTTCTTCTCCTCCTTGTAACAATCTTTTATGTACTTGAAAACTGTTATCATGTCTCCCCTCAGTCTTCTGTTCTCCAGACTAAACAAACACAATTTTTTCAGTCTTCCCTCATAGGTCATGTTTTCTAGACCTTTAATCATTTTTGTCGCTCTTCTCTGGACATTCTCCAATTTGTCCACATCTTTCCTAAAATGTTGTGCCCAGAACTGGACACAATACTCAGTTGAGGCATAATCAGTGCAGAGCAGAGTGGAAGAATTATTTCTCATGTTTTGCTTGCAACACTCCTGATGATACATCCCAGAATGATGTATGCCTTTTTTCCACGGTTGACTCATATTTAGCTTGTGATCTACTATGACCCCCAGACCTCTTTCTGCAGTATTCCTTCCTAGGCAGTCATTTACCATTTTGTATATGTGCAACTGATTGTTCCTTCCTAAGTGGAGTACTTTGCATTTGTCCTTATTGAATTTCATCCTATTTACTTCAGACCGTTTCTCTAGTTTGTGCAGAACATTTTGAATTTTAATCCTATCCTCCAAAATACTTGCAACCCCTCCCAGCTTAGTATTATCTTCAAACTTTATAAGTGTACTCTATGTGCCATTATGTAAATCATTGTTGAAGATATTGAACAGAACTGTATCCAGAACTCATCCCTATGGGACCCCACTTCATATGCCTTGCCAGCCTGACTGAATTGCTGATGATTATTCTCTGGGAATGGTTTTCCAATCAGTTATGCACCCATCTTACAGTAGCTATATCTAGGTTGTGTTTCCTTAGTTTGTTTATGAGAAGGTCATGCGAAAAAGTATCAAAAGCCTTATTAAATTCAAGATATACCACATCTACCGCTTCACCCTTATTCACAAGGTTTGTTACTCTGTCAAAGAAAGCTATTAGGTTGGTTTAACACGATTTGTTCTTGACAAATCCATGCTGACTGTTATTTATCACCTTATTATCTTATAGGTATTTGCAGATTGATTGCTTAATTATTTGCTCCATTATCTTTCCGGGTACTGAAGTTAAGCTGATGGTCTCTAATTCCTCGGTTGTCCTTATTTCCTTTTCTATAGATAGGCACAATATTTGCCCGTTTCCTGTCCTCTGAAATCTCTCCCGTCTTCTATGACTTTTTGAAGATAATTGCTAATGATTCAGATACCTCCTCAGTCAGCTCCTTGAGTATTCTAGGATGTATTTCATCAGGCCCTGGTGATTTGAAGACATCTAACTTGTCTAAGTAATTTTTAACTTGTTCTCTCCCTATTTTAGCCTCTGATGCTACATCATTTTCACTAACATTCACTGTGTTAGATGTCCGATCACTACTAAACTTTTTGGTAAAAACTGAAAAAACACTTCTGCCATTTCCACATTTTCTGTTATTGTTTTTGCCCCCCTCATTGAGTAACAGATTTACCCTGTCCTTGGTCTTCCTCTTGCTTCTCATGTATTTATAGAGTGTTTTCTCGTTACCTTTTATGTCTCTAGCTAGTTTTATCTCGTTTCGTACCTTGGCCTTTCTAATTTTGTCCCTACATACTTGTGTTATTTTTTTATGTTCATCCTTTGTAGTTTTACCTAGTTTCCACTTTTTGTGAGACTCTTTTTTGAGTTTCAGATGATTGAAGATCTCCTGGGTAAGCCAGGGTGGTCTCTTGCCTTACTTCCTGTCTTTCTTACACAAGGAAATAGTTTGCTCTTGTGCCCTTAATAATGTCTCTTCAAAAAACTTCCAACTCTCTTGAACAGTTTTCCCCCTTAGACTTGTTTCCCATGGTATCTTATCTACCAACTCTCAGAGTTTGCTAAAGTCTGCCTTCTTGAAATCCGTTATCTTTATTATGCTCTTTTTCCACCCTGCTATTCCTTTGAATCATGAAGAGAATACCTTGAAGAGAATAGTCAGTAAAGTTATCTTATTACTTTAACTGGCAAAAGTATTACCAATTTGTAACATTTATCTAAGATGGAAAGCATGGGAGATGATAGAGAGCCTAGTGCAGCCTAAGAAGTGGATGGTGCTGGCTGGTGGCGGTAGCACGGCCCGTAATCAGAGATGCATTGATTCAGCACAACCCCTGGGCAGCCTACATCACCATCACTCAACTATAACTTCCCCCGCAACTATAACTGTTGTTTCTCAATGGAAACTCCTGGGTTGAAAAATCACCATTTGTTCTCTGTTGAGATGAATTTCCCAGGACGTTGTATTGCAGGAGGCCCGGCAGGTGCAGAGAGGTATAACTGTAATCGGCACTTCTATCTGCCAGCTTACATGAATGAATTGGTGGTGAGAAATAGTTTGTCTCCTTGCATTTTTGAACTGTAGTATTTTAAAAAGTGTTAGGCATTTTGTACTGCATAATATATTTTAAAAAAAAACAGTAGTTTTATATTATGCAATATAACTACATCAAGAAAAAATATGGCATTTTTTATTAAAAGAACTAATATCTGTCTAATATTTGTAAAAGAAACCACAAAATATTTATTGTTCATCACTGCTTGGTGCCTTGAAAGAGCAATTACTGTTTATAAAAATATTTAACAGTTAGCACCACTCACTGAACGGAAAAACAACTTATAAATTATATGTGGTTCTTAGAGCTGTTCTGTAACTGGAAAAACATGCTTATAAAGTGTAAGGGCATAATTCACTATATAAAAGGTTCTTGCAGGTGGTTTCTGCTTTCTGTGTCTCTTCCATGCAGAAATCAAGGAATGAAAATGGTTTAGACAAGCGTGTAGTTAAGTTTAAAATAAAAATGTAGATGTACACAAGGAGAGCAAATTTTCTCCAGACCACAAGTACTTCTGATCATTTACATATGGGAGCTCTATTTGGCAGCTTTTTCATTTTACTACTTGCAGATTTCACCATGTTTAAGATTAACTGTGCAGACGCTGTCTTTTGAGAAAGAACTCTTTTTAAAATAATAAATAAAATACTTTAATTGGAGATTACGTATACTGTGTTTGGGAATGTAAATACTTCTTAAGCTTTATAATGAAAGATTAATTGTCTTAAATTCTCTGAGGGGTCATATAAGTATATGAGAAGAAGCACAGAACACCTCTTTGTTCAAATAGTTTGTCTCCTGAATATGCACTTTATTAGAACTCAGGGAGTGCAAAGACATACTTTTGGGGGAGTATTAGCCTTATTTAAGACTGAGTATAGATTTATCTTGTCTGCATAAAAAACGTTGTTGGAACAAGATCTCAAAAGCAGGACATAAAGTTATGGATGGACGTTTTTGTATGTACAGTTTTGACAGGCCTGATCTCACAGTCTGATCTGTGCATTGGCAGACCCTCATTTTTCATGTGAAATACTGCAATCTAAATGCCTCTGGTATCTTTGTCCTATAGAGGCTCAGTCTTGGATACCCTATGTGAAAAAGTAATCTTATGAAACAAGTTTGATTTTTTGGCTCATCATTTATGCATAAATGTCTGAACAAAATAATGTTGAACCTGTCGTATTCTTCTACAAGGAAGAGTGTCTTCACTAAGTTTTGGGGAAGTCTTTTTAATAAGAAAGTTGTACATGACTGAAAATTTCCTTCTAAGCATGCTTAGAATGTACTAAAATTTTGGTGGAGCTTAAAGGTCCCCTTCATAACAAATGTGGGATGGAAACAATGCACAACTTCTTCCAGAAAACCTAAAGACACAGTCACTTGTCCCAGACACCTGCTGGGACAAATTGTACCTCTGGGACAATTTAGATGAGGAAGACTTGTGACTGGCTTACTGAACCACGCATAAAACGCTCCTCAAACTGTCTTAACATCAGGAGCTAACTTTAAGGGAAAAAATTTCTATTCCCCTCTTTTTTGTTCCTAAAAAAACCTATTAATGCAATTATGTATAAAGGCATGTTAAAAATTATACATTTAAATTCACAGAAGCCAGGAAACAAAGAAGTACTCATAGTAATGACCACTCACAATGTCAATTTTAATTACCATCTGGGTGATTGACTGTTACTTTAAGAAACTTAAATGTCTCATGTCTTTGTTTGTTTAGATTCATAACCTTCATATTGAATTCCTTTAAAAAATAAAAAACTGTTAAAAGAATGTAAAGATTGTAAAGTCAAGCACTCAAAAGTTAGGACATATCAGAATTTAAGATTCATTCCTATGCACTAAATGTGAAAGGGCTCCTGTGGAAAAAATAGTATGTGATCCTGTAATAAATGCATACGCGCAAAGGGAGCCAAATTAAGATTGTACAGGCAACCTTAAGTCTAGCATTTCTTAATTTTTGAGTTCTTGACTATGAAATCATAATGTTTTTTTTTAAGATAGCGTTTATTAATGTAAATTTCTAGGTGTTTTAAAAAGGAAAACTGCAAAATAAAAAATTTCATCACCTGGAACCATAGTGACTCTCAGATAGGTTATCAGGAGGGTTGGGACCTTTAGATCTACAGCACAGACCTCTACCATTTGAAATTTTGAGTAATTGGTAGAAGTAGTAAGAAGTTATCCTCTATGCGGACCAGCCACTAGAGGCAGATGAAACCCAAAAATTGGCGGTGGCTTTCAAAGCTCTTTGCTGACAGCAGTGGGATATTGATATCGAGGAAACTTGGATTCTGTTTCATGTTCTGGAGGGATGTGGGCTCTAGTGTTCACAGTCCCTTGTACTAATGTCCACCCAGCCTGTCCCTGTCTTCCCCCAGGCCTGCCCACCCCTCTCCCCATCACTCTCCCTCCTTCCATGACTCATCTACATTTAAATCAATCTGCTTCCGCCTTTATCCTTCATCTTGCTTGGGCACCAGCAAGAGGAACATTCAGCACAAGAAGGACAGCCTCCCTGATCTCAATTCCGGTGGAACAGTGGATTTTAGCAGTCATGATGAGCAATTGCTGGGAAAGTGCTGCTCACCGCTGGCCTGGACTATGCTCAGTGAAGACTGACTCTTCAGTTCATTTTGCTGCAGTCCTCTCACTAGCCTCTACTGAGCATTTGCAGAATATGTAAACTGCAGTTTCCAGAGGCTTATAATTTGGCCAAATAAAGGGTGGATTTTCATGGGGACAGCAAAAGAGTGCACATTTCTAATCCAAACAGCAATCTCTATGTCATGTTTCAAGTCCCTGCTCCAAAACTGGCAGGCACTGGATCTGTACAATGAAGTGGTTATAAAAAGTTTTAACTTTGACAAAACAATTTACTTTTCCCTAACCTCATTCTCAGAAATGGCTGGACATTATTTTCTGAAGCTTTCCAAAACAATTCAACCTGAGGCAGTCACCTGGAATGGAAAATTTCAGCCGGACTGGTTAAAGTTGGCAAAATAAGGAACTCAAAACAGAGTTGTATAATGGAAAGTGTTAGGCAACCTTAGCAGTAGGTGTTATTAGTACCACCACCTCTAACGTACATTTTGTTTGTTTAAATGTACGTGTTCATAATATGTTATTAAATTATGCTCCCTACGTATCACTCCAGGAAAAGCTCATTCTCTAGTTAAAATGTTCTTTAGAGAAGGCATTAAGGACATGCTGTAATATGTAATTTAGCAATTCTTTATGAATGATTTTTACATGACTATCTTCTGGGTTATGAAAGTATAAATGTTTTAAAAATGCCACTCACTGGAAATTACTCAGTTTTTGGCAGTTCCTGTGAAGAACAAAAGTGAAATAATATATGCCTCATTTTTTTTATCTAAAACCGAAGCAATAGGGCATTGTGAGCCAGAAAATACTATTTTTGTATCATCTATCACCTTTGTTAACATTTTATTGGACATAAATCATATAGTGTCAGGTTGCATAGTGACAATGTGGTTTGCCATGCATTCTATTTTTATAACTTTATTTAAAACTGACATGTAACATGCTGTACCTGAAACCCCAAGTGAGCCAGTTATTGGAGTGTAACAAAGTTTTGACGTCAGAACTGCTATTTATTCCACTGGCAACCATTAGTGGTGCATTACCCTTTGGCACTCATGTTTTCAGAAACATAGTTAAATTTTTATGACTGGTTTTGGCCAATTAGGGTTCTTTCTCAATATAGAAATAAGGAAGAGGGCTTTTCTATATCACATTAAACGTGTGGCTTCTCAAAAACAGCAGTATATAAAACTGAACTATTACAGTGAAAGTTCTCACCAACCCTATTTCACATTAATAATTGTATATGTGTATTTCAGAGTAAGGGGTTATGACAGGCTGATTTGTCAGGTGTTTGAAATCTGCATTAGGATTAAATGTAATTACTGCTGAATCATATTAACACGTGAATTCTGTTAGCACCAATGAGGTTATAATAGAGTTTTGAAGCCTCTTGGGGTAAAGAGAACTAGGATCTGGACACAGAGGTTCCTACAGGGAAAGCCCTGGGAACAGCCAAACTTATGGGAAAAGTTTGGGTTAAAGGTTGAATTGTTTGTGGGTTAAGTTTCCCTTAAATCTAAACTCCAGGAAGAAGGTAATTTTGCTTCAGAAAATGTACATAAACTTAATTCAAAGCAAGGTGGAAACAACTTCTGCTTACAAGAGTGTCAGAGGAATTGATATTGTTCCTATGTGTTTGTTTACCATCATCCGTCTGCGTTTTGAAAAAGAGAAAAAAATGCCACTGTGTACAAATGTAACATAATCTGCAACAGACACATTTTCCTCCTGCTTACTTTTCAGTGGGGTATTAAAATATGCATTGTGCATCCATGCATAAAGCTGTAGTCTACAGAACCAGTGCAATGCTAGCTTAGACACGTTTCCTAAGTTACTATTAAAGGATTAACAATTGCAATCTTGCTAAAGTGTAGCAGTGTACTTTATAATGAATAACACGAAGAGCCACAGCCAAAATTTTTAACTTGGGTGCCAAGATAGGAACTTAAATCCATTTTTAGGCACTTACGTAGAAGTGGCTTGATTTTCAAAGATGCTGAGCATCTGCAGTTTCCATTCCCAGTGTTGCCTGGGAAATTTTGCCTGAGCTGGCTGACTTCCTGCTTTGGCTGCTGGGCTGCTTGCTCGGTAGCCATAGTTGCTTCCCAGGCACTCTGTGTATTCTGAGTGGGACAGAACCCTAAAGCAGGTGCAACACCACAGATCCCTCCCACCCCAACTACAGTGCAATCTCTCTCTTACATCCAAATGTCAGAGCTTAATGTTAGGTTACATAACCGGGTGGCCTCTGTATCAAGGGAGACTAAGCGTTGTAGACCATGCTTCAGAAGTTGGGTTGGGCGCTCTTCTATCACAGGAGTTATTGTCTGAACCGCCACCCCACAGTCACAGTGGCAGGAAACCAGGTTATGGCAACTCTGGTTGAGCCAGAGAGTAGCCTGTTGAATGTGGCCCAAGATCTATGATCAAGTAGACAGGTACAATAATGGACTTTTGAATTTACTGAGTGTTAGACCCTTTTTCTCACCAATGCTTCCTGGTAGCACTGGTTGTCCATGCATGGTAAAGGGCTAGTAGCACTCTTGTCAAAGAGTGTGTGAGCTGTCGTAGCAAAGAGTATTGAGAGCTCAGGCATGGTGTTACTATCATGTATCCATAGGATCGGTGCTATGCCCCCAGTTTTAGATCAATCTCTTGGATATGCCAGACCCCGAGAGATCTCACTCTTCATTCAGGGTAGGCCATTTGGCCTTACCAACTCCTGAAACCAAGCCTCTGGGCCTTCAGCACTCCTGCTTCACACAGCTCTATTAAGCAACTGAAAAATACTCCTGGTAGAGACGTGTACAATCTACATGGTTTAACACACCTCACCAGGTATTTACAGTGACATCCAAACAGTGTTTTCAAAACACAAGGGTTTATTTGTCAACTGGAACATAGCATTAGGTTAGCACAGAGAAATGAACGCATAGTGCATTTTGGTAAGTTTAGTGCCTCAGTCAAGCTGTAGTGAACTCCATTTTCAGGCTCTGTCTGTCTGTCTCTGACTGATCTCCTTAGTCAATTCCCAGCAGCTCAAGCTTCTTCCCAGAGCTCAAACTTATCCTCACACCTCTCAGGCTTTTGTTCTTCAGCTAGGGTCTTTGCTCAGCTTCCCTGCTTAAAGGTGAGGAAATCCATGGGTCATTGGAGCTTGTGTTCTCCCTGGCTTCCTTTTTGATGTGGGTCAGTTCCTTAATGACTCTTCATTCCACCAAGACAGGGAAGTGACACACACACCTATGTCTCTTCCTATGAGCCAAACTTAATTCTATTTCCCCCATTGGGTAGCCATGCAACATATAGGGAAAACTCAGGCACGCACACAGACCTCTTAAAAATACTACAGAAAATTATCACTTCATCACAGTTATACTTTGAACCACAGTGGGATTTCTCCTCTGAATACGAGCAGACCTTTCAAGTTGTTGCAGTGTATTACTCCCTGTCTGAGATTTGGGCATCAGTCAACCGGAGATGTAATAGGTAGGTTTTATCTGTTGCAGCTCTCCACACAGACTCAACAGTAATGGCATCTTATCGAAGATCAGGTGGAGCTATGGGCACTAGCACATAGAGATTGGAAGTTGATGTATAAAGCTAATAAAAGAAGTGTCTGACTTCAGCTCCATGTTGACAAGCTGAGTGTGACAGCTGTGCCGCCAGACTGCAGTGCAGTATTCAGCTGGAGCAAACACCACAGCTAATACAGATGTATGAATGACCAAAGGGTCAGTTCCCCAGGAGGTTCCTGATAGTTTGTATCAAGTTTGGGGAGTGATCTTCAGGATATGGTCAAGTTTTACTCCCAAGTATATGACAACTGGGTGGAATGGAGTAGCTGTTCTTGGATGGGTTGATCGGCAAGATTGAGATGGGTTGATTGGCAAGATGATCGTTTAGATGGAAAGTAGATGCCATTGTCTTGATTTCATTGAGAATTAGTCTCCATTGCTAGAAGTAAGTGGACAAAGTGTCCATGTCTTGATTGAGATTCCTTTAAATCCTGTGGAAGTCATTTCCAATGTCAGCAATATTGATGTCACCAGCATACACATAATTCTCAGTCTGCATGTCAGGAAGGTCGTATGTGAATATATGGAACAAAATGGGGATCCATAACTGAACCTTGTTGAAGGCCATTGTGGAGATTTTTAAGGCTACTGAAATTCTCTCCAACTTGTAGGATGAAGCTTTGGTTGCTAATCATTTCTTGAATGAACTGCACCATCGGCCTACAAGGAATGACTTATAGGAGCTTGGCAGTCAGCCTGATGTGCCACACAGTGTTGTAGACTGTCATCAAGGACTGCACCAATTTTCTTTCCTGACTCAAAGGCATCTCCTGTGTCTTGAGTCGGATGAAGTAACTGATCTTGGGTGCAGCCTGAAGGTAAAGCAGCTAAGGTTTGACTATCCCATTAATTTGCATCAGGATTAGTCTTTCCATCAACTTGTAGGAGCACACAGCAGAGAAATCAACTGGGAGCTCTTTGGGTCTGTCGATGGTTTCCCTGGCTTGAGAACTGATACGATCTTTGCTCTGCACGAGGCTCTTCTAGCCATCTAATTTAACTACACTTTATGAAAACATTCGATGGTATAAGTGTAATTACCTTCAGTTGATGCATCACATAGTTGATCCTAGTTCTTCATCTGTACTGAATAGCAAAGTTTCGGTGATTCCATATAATTGCAGATATATTCTATTGTTGATTAACATGAATGTGCTTAATTTGGTTCCTAATTATTGTTTGATGCAAAATAAGTGCAAACCATCAGTAATTGGGTTGTAACATTGTCAAATAGGAAATGAAGAAAGAATAAGAGCAGAATGGTTAAGAGAGGAAAGATTTTTCTGCTCCAAGATAGGAGAGAAAACTATCAAAATCATGTCTCCTATAGTAGCTACCCAGGGTTGTGGGAGCACTGAAGGAATAATATGGAGAGAACATTGGAAGAACAGCTTTGAGGTCTTGGAGAAGGAGAGATACAAGCGAGAACAGGGATGCAGAAACATTAGTACAATTCAAGAGTTTAGAACTCAGAAGAGGACCAAGAGAACAAAGGAGTAATAGACAGGTAGGTCTTGAGCTGCATTTAATGTTTGATAAGAAAGGTAGAGAGTCATAGGAGCATCAACAACCCAGGTAAGTATCAAAAACATAATTCAGGAGTTAAGAGTTCTATGAGCTACACTGGAGGTGGTTAGATGTAGCCTAGATAAAGAATGATTGAGGTACATCAGATGCAGAAAGCTTGGTGAACAGCATAAAGGATGAGAGGGATAGGAAAACTTTAAGAGGAGTAACAGAGTTGGAGACACTGAAGCAGGAGCGGGCAAACTTTTTGGCCTGAGGGCCACATCGGGTTTCTGAAATTGTATGGAGGGCCTGTTAGGGGAGGCTGTGCCTCCCCAAACAGCCAGGTTTGGCCCAGCCCCTGCCCCATGTCTGACCCCCCCGCTTCTTGCCCCCCGGGACTCTTGCCCCATCCAAACCCCTCCCCCCCATTCCCTGTCCCCTGATGCCCCCCCCCGCGCCCGGGACCCTTGCCCCATCCACTCCTCCCTGTCATCTGACCGCCTCCAGACCTCTCGCCCCTGACTGCCCCCCACCGCCCCGTCCAACCCCTCCTCTCATTCCTGACTGCCCACCAGGACCCCTGCCCCATCCACCCCTCCCTGTCCCCTGATCACCCCCGAACCTCCCGCCCCTGATTGCCTCCCACCGCCCCATCCAACCCTTCCTCTCATTCCTGATGCCCTCTGACTGCCCCGATCCCTATCCACACCCCTGCCCCCTGACCACCACCCCAAACTCCCCTGCCCTCTAGGTTGTTTGGATTCATACATATAAGTTACTTTCTGTGCAAGAGTGTGCATGAGTCAATTTCAGTTCTGGAACCATTCCCAAAAAGAGATGCAAAGCAAAGATACTTTGCAGAATGGTTCAGTCCCTTGGCAAGAGGAAGAGGAAAAAGTTCCTTTTTCACAATCTAGATACCAGAATCCTATATACATTTCAGGATAGCAAGCATACCTCAGGAACACGCAAGGGTCAAGGGATATACAAGCTCAAGATCAAAGGGTAAATTACTCCGATTTTACAGAATTTGATTTTTGTCAACAGATTGTATAAAGTGGAGTTCATGCATCCTCACTAAGCACATTAATTCGGCTGTGTGCGTCCATAGTACCGAGGCTAGCGTCGACTTCCGGAGCGTTGCACTGTGGGTAGTTGTGGGTAGCTATCCCATAGTTCCCGCAGTCTCCCCCGCCCATCTCTGGATTGAGATCCCAATGCCTGATGGGGCAAAAAACATTGCAGCAGGTGGTTCTGGGTACATGTTGTCAGGCTCCCCCTCCCTCCCTCCTTCCCTCCCTCTGTGAAAGCAATGGCAGACAATCATTTTGCGCCTTTTTTCCTGGGTTACCTGTGCAGACGCCATACCATGGCAAGCATGGAGCCTGCACAGCTGACCATCGCTGTATGTCTCCTGGGTGCTGGCGGACGTGGGACTGCATTGCTACACAGCAGCAGCTCATTGCCTTTTGGTAGCAGATGGTGCATTAGGACTGGTAGCCATCGTCATTCTATTCCTGGGTGCTCTTTTAGCTGACCTCGGTGAGGTCGGTCAGGGGCACCTAGTCAGACATGGGAGTGACTCAGCCAGGTCATTTCCCATCTTCTGCCGAGCACCCAGGAGATGATGATGGCTAGCAGTCGTAATGCAGCATCTTCTGCCAAGCACCCAGGAGATGACCATGGCTAGTAGTCGTACTGCACCGTCTGCTGTCAGCCTAAGATATAAAAGATGGAGTTGATCTAAACAAGAAATAGACCAGATTTGTTTTGTATTCATTTGCTCCTCCCTCCCTCCGTGAAATTAACGGGCTGCTAAACCCAGGGTTTTGAGTTCAATCCTTGAGGGGGCCATTCTGTCTGACAGTTCTCTGTGTTTCTCCTTGATGCAAAGCCACCCCCTTTGTTGATTTTAATTCCCTGTAAACCATGTCGTCAGTCGCCCCTCCCCAGAGCAACTGCAGACAATCGTTTTGCGCCTTTTTTCAGTGCATACCATGGCAAGCATGGAGCCTGCTCATCTCAATGCAGCAGTCATGAACATTGTAAAAACCTTGCGCATTATCATGCAGTTTATGAAGAACCAGAACCTGAAAAACCAGGTGAGGAGGAGGCGACGGCAGCGCGGTGATGAGAGCGATGAAGACATGGACACGGAATTCTCCCAAAGCGTGGGCCGCGGCGCTTTGGAGATCATGGTGTTAATGGGGCAGGTTTTAGCTCTAGAACGCCAATTCTGGGCCCAGGAAACAAGCACAGACTGGTGGGATCACATAGTGTTGCAGGTGTGGAACGATTCCCAGTGGCTGTGAAACTTTTGCATGCATAAGGGCACTTTCATGGAACTTTGTGACTTGCTTTCCCCTGCCCTGAAGCACCAGAATACCAAGATGAGAGCAGCCCTCACAGTTGAGAAGCGAGTGGTGATAGCCCTGTGGAAGCTTGCAATGCCAGACAGCTACTGGTCAGTTGGGGATCAATTTGGAGTGGGCAAATCTACTGTGAGGGCTGCTGTGATGCAAGTAGCCAAAGCAATCACTGAACTGCTACCACCAAAGGTAATGACTCTGGGAAATGTGCAGGTCATAGTAGGTGGCTTTGCTGCAATGGGATTCCCTAAGAGGCATTGAACAGACAAAGGCTGATAACTAATCTATCAGCAGATAAACATATCTGAGAGGTACCTGAACCACTGACTCCTGCAGAAATCCAGGAAAAGTGGCTGAATCTCTTTCTTTACACATAGCCTCTCTCCTTCGTAAGAAGAATGCTTCAAAAGATCAGAAAAGAGAAAGTTACTGTAATTCTCGAATTGTCCAGACATAGTGGATATGTCTCAGAATTCCCCAAACCATCCTCCTAGAAGACAGGATCTTTATATATAATTGTATTTATCTAGTAATAGAAATTCTGTGTAAGGAAGTAATTATCAGGCTTGTGGACAGAAGGGGTGTGACCAAACCTTGAAGTATCATGGATAAGTCTGAGCTGCTTCCAATGTTCTCAGGAAGAGAGGCACAGATCAAACATCTCGGACTGCGGAGGTCAGTCTCAGAGAGGAAATTTTCAGATAATAAAGTTTCCATATTTCTTCTAGATATAAAATAGTAAATATTGGGGTTAAATTTCTAGAGCAATGTTACTAAACACAGTGGACCAAATTCTGCTCTATTTACACAGCATGAACCCCACTGAAGTCTATGGGGGTGCACAGAGTATCAATGAGGACAGAGTATCAGAGGGAAGCCGTGTTAGTTTGGATCTGTAAAAGCAGCAAAGAATCCTGTGGCACCTTATAGACTAACAGATGTATTGGAGCATAAGCTTTCGGGGGTGAATGCCTACTTCAGAATTCATTATGCTAAATTCATCACTGTGATAATTCCATTAATTTCAAGAGTTACATCAGTCATAAATTTGTCTGAATAGCAATTGTATTTGAGCTTTGTATTTCAGTTATGCAAGTACTACCCCTTTTTAGTGTGTCTTTTTTATAGAAACCTTTCAAAGGGAGTTAAGTATCGGGGGTAGCCGTGTTAGTCTGTATCTATAAAAATAACAAGGAGTCTGGTGGCACCTTAAAGACTAACAGATTTATTTGGGCATAAGAGAGTTGTATATAATATCAGTATACATGGTAATTGCATTTCAGGGAAGAGCACGTTTTAGATAAAACATATTTTACACAACTGAAATAAAATGCTAAGGTATTTCTCCAGTATTTCCCAAAGGTGAATTGAAAACATTACCAGACCACATTGCGAGCACATTAATGGAGCCACCTAGTCTCTTTCTGTAGGTGTTTTTTTGTAATAGAATACCCATGGTTCTTCCCTGGCAAAGAGCAATTTATTCAAAACAAAGTGGTGAGGTTTTTTTCCTGTGAAGTGTCGTTATTTGGAATTATGTTGGTGCTGATAATCCAGCTTTCAAACACCAACATAGGTACTTTTGTTAGGGCTGTACCATAACAAAAACTGAACTTTGAAGTCTGGGCATTACTCTTATCAGTTGTTTATTATGGCATTATGCTACAATAAGGAGCTTGTGGCAAGTGCAGAACAATGAAAGGTACAACCTTATGAACGCTCGCAAAGTTGACCTCACAAAGTAAAAAGCAGTAATTTTGAAAACATGCATAAATGCAGAATTCTAAAAATAAAAATGTTCTCTAAATACATTTTCTTTCGTTCCCACATCTAACAGTAAGTGCTTATTTTAGTAAGTGTGCTCCCAAAGGCTCATGTCAGCAAGAACTTTAGGTGGCTTACCTTAACCCAGAGAATGCTTTCCATGTTATGGAAAGTGGGCGTGTGTGATGGAAATATTTAAATAATTTGGGTTTGGTGTGGTTTTTTTAATCTTGTGATCCAGCTTTCTCTATGTCAAAGATTAACATAGGGTGATTTGTCTTAGAAACAATTACTTTACTACAAGGATAAAGCTGCGGCTGCCCTCTGGTTTTAATTTGAAGAATGCCCACTGTAGTTTTGAAAAACTCCTAGTCTCAAAGTAATAATGCCTTACGGTGATATTGCACCATTCATTCTAAAGTATTCAAAGTCCTTTACCAACTTTATAAGCTAAATATTTTCTAGGTGTTCATCTGCCAATGAGATGCAGCAATCTCTTGTTACATAAAAGCAGACAGCAAGAGTACAGGACAAGAAATGAATACATCTAATCAAACTACAGGGGGAATTTAGAGAAGTGTAACAGCCCCTTCTCTTGTAAAAGCTGTCCTGAGATATTTAAAGACCAAAATTGATCAGGACTTCAGTTTTATGTAAATTGAAAAGATGGCACCTGTAGGAGCACTGTATCCCATAATACCATGCTGGGGTGTCACTAAATCCCAGGGAAGAGTACCCCTTTGTTGACTCACCAAGATCACTCCTTATATCACCCTGGCTTCTTTTTGGAAATCTCCTGTTTAAATAATACTTACGCTCACCATACTTATCTTATGAAACCTGATGAGATCATACACTGTGTATTTACTGACAGTCTCAGAGGATATTCTGCTGTACATGGAAGATATTAGCTGTGTTTCCACCTTAAATTATTTGGATCATAAACTCTTTCTCCCTTGATCAGGATATAAAATTAATTATCCAAAATTACAAAAAGTACTTAAACTGTAGGAGGAGCACTACACTAAACAAGCCTGCATTTTATCCTCTTCCGGCTCTCGCTCTCTCTTTGTTGGTAGATATCAAAGCTACCCATATATTTAAAGATACATAATCCTCAAACTACAAAGTAATAGACCAGGACACTAAAAATAGACTTAAAAGATAGGCACATCCTCCTTTATCCAGGATCGGAAAAAATATAGTCAAAATGACAGTTATGACAAGAATTCCTCGTGTATTACCGAAGCTCACTTTTATATAACAAAAAATCTTTTCTCTTGCAAATCATTTTGTTCAATGTCTGGAAAAAGAGATCAGTTTTAAATATCTACTTCCCTCAAATGCACCAGAGCAGAGTGTGATGTTTACTCCATATTCTTTTATGAAAATATGCTTATAATATGGATATGACATAACTGAGATATACTTCATGCAACATGGCTCATGTAAGATATCATTGGAAAGGTTATGATTTACTGAATGTGACTATCTGATTTGTATGCCTGTACCATTTCTGTATCTGAAGTTAGGAATATTAGCTATGTATCTGTATTTTAAATGAATTACTTTGGGGGTCACCACCAATTAGCCCTTCGGGTACAACAGTGAGAAAGCCAGACAGTACTAATGGCCCATTAGCAAAGACAATGGACTGTAAAAGAGCTTAGTCTTCCTGTGGATCTTGGTGACAGCTTACGAGCAATGGCTGCCACAGCCCTGCAGAGACATGGGTCCGAGTCACTTGGTGCTGGATGCCCCTCCTCCCCTTTTTGAATGCCAGTGGTTTTCCACTGGAAGACAAAGGGTTCCCGCTTTACACAAGAGCTATATAAAGCAGGGGAGTGACATCTTCATAGTTCTCCTCTGCCTCCCCACCCTAAGAGACACTGAAAAACAACTGGAAGCAAGACCTGAACTGTGGGGAGAAGGGTTGAGCCCAAGTTGGAAGGGCGTCCAGCTTGTTAGTAATAATAACAGGTTTCAAGCTGGAGACCGGTGTATCTGCCTTTCAAGACTTTCATTAATTTGCCTGCAACAATGTCTAGGGTAAGAAATTACTACTTGTAATCTCTTTAGTGAAACAAGCTTAGTTTGCAGGTTTGATTTTATATGCTTAGTAATCTGCTTTGTTCTGTTTGCTATCTCTTTAACCACTTAAAATTCACCTTTTCTAGTTAATAAACTTATTTTGTTTATTATTTAACCCAGTTTATGTAATTTCTAACTGGGGGGTAGGCAAGAAGTTGTGCACATCTCTCTTCACATTGAGGAAGAGGACAGATTTTTATAAGCTTGCGCTTTGCAGATTTTTCTATACTGTATACAGTGCAAGACAGTATTATTTTGGATTTATCTCCCAAAAGAGGTGTGCACGTGAGTGCTGGGGCAAGTCCCTTAAAATGAGCCTTCCCAGAACTGATTTCAGTGTCTGTTTTGTTCTGCAATTGGGTGTGGCCCTGCCTGTGTGTTTGCTGGAGGGGGCTTAATAGCCTTGCTCAGCAAGACAGGTAGAAAGGGTGCCCAAGCTGGCATAACAGGCAGACTCAGTGGTATCTCAGCACATCAGGTGGCATCCTAAGGGGGGTAACCCGTCACACAGAGGTCCTCAGCCCAACCCTCACAGGAGTTACAGCCTCCTTCCCTTTGTTTATGGCTAGAAATGATTGGAAGTTCTGATTTTTTCCCTTTATAATATGGAGCCACAATATTATATTTTTCCCAAGCTGAAACATTAGAAGTGAACCTGTGATTTACAGTACCATTCTCCTGTTCACTGTGGATAGTCCCAGATAATCTCTCATAGTTACAAAAATTGAGAGAAAACAGCCTTCTCTTTATCATTGTTAAATTTGATCATCCAATTTCAAGGGGACTTGGGAGCTTAACTCCTTTAGGATTTTGAAAATACCAGTTTTAGAAGGGTGTGTGTGTGTGTGTGTGTGTGTGTGTGTGTGTATGTATGTGTATATGTATGTATATATATATATATATATATATATACATATACACATACATACATATATATATATATATAAAATGTGGGTTTAGAACCTATTGTCAAACAAGCACTAGACAAATTATCTGGGTAAATGCCACAGTGCAGATTTCTGCATGAGGATTAATCATTGCAAAGACGTTAATAGGCCTGATATTACCGTTTTCTCTAGATAACCAACTTTTATAAAAGAAAAAAGACTTTGTTATATTTTCTGCTTATGATCACTCCTGAAATATTTTGTCAAGTTATATAGGGCTGGGAGTTGCTTAAGGTAACTGCTGTTGTTGATCTAGTAGCCCTGGAGCCATTTTTCAGCTTTATACTTCATTTCTTCTCTACTGCATCTTTGTTTTAAACTAGAAGCCTTTTGTCCCTTGTTAAGTACTAAGACCAAATTGTGCTCAGTTTACTCACAAAAGTAACTCCACTGACTTCAGGGAGGCAAGATTGGGCACTGGGGACCTGATTCTCAGTTACACTAAAGCCTTTACCAAAATCCTCAACCAAAATTAGAGATCCCTTTTATTTCTTAATGCAATCACATATCAAAGAAAGGTTAAGTACGTGCTCCTGAAAATCAATAAAAATGTATACAAAGATGTAACTTTATTCAGTCACCACGCTACTCTGGGTAAACACTGAAGGACTGAGGATTGTGGCGGGTTTTGGTTTATAGATGTGCGCACTGCTCTTAGATCTTCTTTTCTTCCTCGTTCCTTAGATCTTTCGGCAGTTGATGCTTAAGAGCACAGACACTGACAAGTTTGCTGATACCTGTATGTTTCTTTTTATTTCACAGGAATACTGCATTTTGCAAAATACAAACCCCGTAAGGTCAAAAAATAGTTTTAAAAACATGTTAAATGGTATCTCAACATTATAACACACAACAGAATTTATATTTACCCAGTAGATGATAATTAAGCTGTTTATAATTAATTAGATAATAATTAGGATGCCAAGTATATTTAATTTAATACTGTGCTTACTTATGCAAGGAAGGGTTTGCAGGATTACTAATTTAAGGCTAGATCTGGACATTATTGCCTAGCCGCAAGCAAGGGGCAGCATGTTGTTGCACTGCCCCGGAGCGACTTGAAAGAGGGGTTTATGATTTCCAATGTCACAATCTCCTCCTCGTTTTCTGAAGAGGGATCATACTGGAGCAGACCTATAGGTGATGTTGCATTTGTTCCTCAGTGTGCCAGTGTAGTTACACTATCAGACGTACTGGGGAAATGGAGTCAAGGCTCTGCTCCTTTCAACCCATCTGCTAACTAAACCTCTACACACCGGAAGCAGCAGTATGGTGGATGAGCACAAGGGAATAAAAGGGCACTTTACGCCTGTGCAAGAATTGGCTACCATCTGGCCCTAAAATAGTTTTTCAGGTCTCAAGAAACCAGAACTCCTCTTGGGATCAGTGTCAAGTTTTTGTATAAAACTTGGTATTGGTATGTCAGACTGTATGTTACTGGAATGGGAACATGCCATATATTTCAGTAAGATCTTTTATTTAATCCATGACCTGTATGTCACTAGGAAATCATTATCCATTTAGCTGCAGTACAAACAAACAGTATATTTTTGTAGACTTGTTAATACACCTCTACCTCGATATAATGCTACCCAATATAACAAGAATTCGGCTATAACGCGGTAAAGCTGCGCACTCCGGTGGATCAAAGCAAGTTCAGTATAACGCGGTGTCACCTATAACACAGTAAGATTTTTTTGGCTCCCAAGGACAGCATTATATCGAGGTAGAGGTGTATTTTTTTAATTTACAAGAACAAACTTGATTTGTAAAAATTCATTACATTCTCAAATATAATTTATTCACACTAACTATATCCATTCCGTGGGCATATAGTTCCACTAGTTCAGCAGATACAGTACAAGCTGATTAACCTTCCTTAAGTTTTTTTTTCTTTATCTGAAGGGGAGAAAAATAATTACTGTAAAAAACATTAAAGCTATGATGCAAAGAATTAAAAACAAATAAGCCCTTTTTTAAAAACCTGTTTGAATCAAGGATGGAATTTCATCTTTAAGTGAATTCCCTGCCTATGTTGGTATGTCACATGTTATGCTCTTTGAACATGTGCAGTAGCATATTTAAACTCTGCTCTGTGACAGTATACTGCAAAATTTGATTAATAAAACCTGATTTAAAAAAAAATTGTGATGGCCAAAAGTAGAAGACCATACAATACAGTTAAAAGTACTAAGACCAAATTGTGTTCAGTTTACTCACAAAAGTAACTCCACTGACTTCAGGGAGGCAGGATTGGGCACTGGGGACCTGATTCTCAGTTACACTAAAGCCCTTTTCTACTGCTCTGGCAGTGTAACAGGTCCTTAGAGTAGGCATAAATGTAAATTTGCACACACTTTATGGCCCTTTACTCTGTCAGAGCAGCATACAGGGACATTAATATAGCTGAGAATCAAATCCACAGTGTATTGTAAAGAAAATTAACACCAGT
This sequence comes from Chrysemys picta bellii, assembly GCF_011386835.1. NCBI lineage: Eukaryota > Metazoa > Chordata > Testudines > Emydidae > Chrysemys > Chrysemys picta. The sequence continues at coordinate 66,887,428 of NC_088794.1, read as the reverse complement.
AGCTTTGCTGTATAAGATAGAAGAACATCTTGTGATAATAAACAGCTGTCCTATCAAGCTTATGAAACATATAGCAGTCTTTGTCAAGTTCTGGGGAACCTTTCTCGCGCTTCACTACCTCCACCTGAATTAACCATCTCACAGTGGCTAGCGGTCCACCCTTTTCTCACATCCTATTGCATTTTTTCCTTCCTAAGTAATAATGGTACAAGTCACATTTTTTATATCTATATGTACATATTTCCATATCTAAATAAAAAATTGTGTGTTGATTTAATATTTGTGCAAGATGTGAGTGTGTCAGGGCTGGATACTGAACTCTAGCTGCAGAACAGGTATGACAAGGGCAATTACAGTTGAAGATTCCCATGAGGGTGCCTTCACTGTGACCAGCAGGGTGAGAAGTTAGGCTCTTTCAGAATGTGCATTCGTTTCTTGGTCTTGCTTTTGAGACTTCCAACAATCATGCCAATTCTCGTGATGTATTTCGCAAGCTGAACACTCCTCCACTTTGGACTAGCAAGTCACCGAACAGCCATCTACAAGTAAGTACTATAGAGCTGGATCCTGTTCCTATAAGAGAAGGATTAGGTCCTACTTAGGCCAACCACAACTGGATTTGAATGTAACATCCTAAAGTTGAAAGATTCCATATCCTGTTACCAGCCATGAGTCATTCAGTCCCTTGCAATCCCAAATCACGCACTTTAAAAAAAGCAACTGCTGTAAACTGTTAGATGTTCCCAGAAACTGTCTCCTGATATCATAGGAATCCAAAATAATGTTGTTCTTGTTCATAGAAGACGTTTTTTCCAAGCATGATATTTTCAGCAGCTTTGACTTCCATAGCATTAATAGCTATTGTTTGATCTGTCTTGGTAGCATCTTAGAGAAAGTTTTTTATGTTAGTTGGGTCATTTGTTGGTACAAGTTCAGGATCTAAATTTAGATGCATTTAGGTAAGAGAAATAGCCTAAGAATATATAAAACCTCAAATTGTTAAAGTGGTGTAATAGATTTAAGTAGTGTTGTCTTATATTTCCACAATTTATAAATATGTACATATATTACCAGAGATGGGCAGGAAATGGTTTTCCCGTCCGATGACAATCTTAGAGATTTCAAAACTTGTCCTGTTCACAATTGGGATGAAACTGAGACCTTTTCAAGTTGTTTTTTTGTTTTGTTTTGTTTTTTATGAAGAGACAGTGAAAGACTGAGGCCTGGTCTGCACTACAGTTAGGTCAATGTAAGGCTCCTGGCTCCCTGCTCCCAGCTGGGCTGCTGCCTGGGCTCCCCACTCCCAACCGGACTACTACCCATGCTCCCGGCTCCCCACTGAGAGCCCGGCTGCACCAACGCTCCCTGCGGGGAACCTGGCAGCTGCACGGGCTCGGGGCACGGAGCTCCCTGCCTGGAGCCCGGGCGGGGATGAGAGAGCCTGGGAGGCAGCCAGACTCCCAGCAGGGAGCTGCATGCAGAGCTGAGAGCCTGGGCTCTCAGGCCCCCACACTGTCCCTCCTAAGTTGGTGGAAGTACTCCTGGTGAGGATACGCACCACCAGGGCCGGCTTTAGGCCGATTCAGCCGATTCAGCTGAATTGGGCCCCGCGCCAAGAGGGCCCCGCGCTGCAGCTCTCCACCCCGCCCCCAGCTCACTTCCCCCTCCTCCCCTCCCCTGAACACTCCGCCCCCTCCCCTGCTTCCCGTGAATCAGAGATTCGCGGGAAGACTGAAAAGAAGCAGGGGCGGGCCGGCAGCACAAGGTAAGCTGGGGTGGTGGGGGCACGAGAAGGGCTCCGGGGAGGCGCCGCCCGTTCCCGCTGAGCACCCAGCGGCTCTGGCCCGGATCTGATCAGCTCCAGCCCGGCCCCCGCGGCGTGGCTCCGGCCCGGCCCCGGCCCGGTCCCCGCAGCGCTGCTCGGGTCCGGCCCAGCCCCCGCAGCGCAGTTCCGGGTCGGACCCAAGCCTGGCAACCCCGGCTGGAGCGCGGCTCGATTCCTGGGGGCGGGGCTTGCAGCAAGCCCCGCCCCCAGGAATCGGGCCCCGCTCTTGCTAAAGCCGGCCCTGCGCACCACCAACAGAATGAGGATAGCGTGGACATGTCCTGAATGTCCTAACATAGGTCGACTTAAGTTTGTAGTGTAGACATGCCCTGAATGACTGACTGCAGAATGGGGGATTAGGACATGCTGCTGGGATGTGGGAGACCTAGGTTCAAGTCCCTGCTCTGTCATTCTCCTACATTCTGGGTGAGTGCCTTAACCACTAGGCTATTCTGGGGTCTCTTGCACTTCTGGTTTTTGGCCAGAAATTCCATCTTGGACCTGAAAATTTTTTCCAGTGAAGGTTGATTTAAATGAATCGGCATTTTCAAACAAACATTTCATCAAAAAATTCCTGACCAGCTCTGCAATAACTAACTACTTTGAAAGAGTGGCGTGTAAAGACAGTTCAGCTTGACAAATCTGGGAAGTGTTTCACTTCAGATAGTGATAAGAGCTCACTCATATAAATGGAAGTTAAACTGGGGTTTCATCACATGGAGGGGAGGGTTTGGTTGTGTTAAGTTTGTAGGCTAATCTTTTTACCTAGGGTTACCAGATAGCAACTCTGAAAAAACGGGATTGGGGGTGGGGGGTAATAGGCGCCTATATAATAAAAAGTCCCCCAAAACGGGACTGTCCCTTTAAAAACGGGACATCTGGTCACCCAATTTTTACCTAATGAGACAGACAGACAAACTTGCCATGATCACTCTTGCTCATACAGGGAAAGTGTAAGTTACATGCCCCTTCTTACCCCATTGTGTTCCAGTGAGGATTCTACACCTAAGGAGGGCAGCTTTAAAATATGCCAGAGACTACATAGGAGCTCTGAGGGTGGAAACTGCTTAGTGGATTCATGGAATTAGTATGTCACTAGGTTCCCTGGTCATGCCCCTTCCCTAGACAGTGTCACCTACTTTTATAGCAATGCTGCCTCCGGTGGACCACATGAAAGAGAAGAAGTTGTCATTACTGCTAATGAGTGTTCTGGTCACAGGGGGTTTGCTATCAGTCTTCAGTAGGTTCTGTGTTCAGTCTTCTACAGTTGTGTGGATCAAGCCAACTATTTGAGTTTCTGAACATAAAAGCTTGTAGGGTTTGTTGTTTGGATATTTTGCTGAAAATAAAAAAAAGTTTTCATTTGCGCATTTAACTAAAAATATTCGGTACAATGTCTGGATAATTATGCAGGAAGAAAGTCCATTTAGCTACTTCATCTTATATGAACCATACACAATAGAAATGTGAATACCATAAACTCTGCATGTCGGAAAAGCTTAGCACTAGTAAAATAAATATAGCACAACTAAGAAAAGTTCAAGAGCATTATGAATGTGAACTGTTGCCAAATTCTATTTTGTGATATTGATTTAAACTAAAGGTGTTTTTATGAAAGCAGATAAGCTACTTTTTGTATAACTCAAAATTCATCAGAATTTAACATTTATTGGCACATGCCTAAATACATATAAACCTTGATTATCTACATTCTGATTAACTGAAACTTGGTTATCTTTAAAGTTGGATACATCCTCTGAGATTTGATTAGAGTTTGGAAATGCTGACATCCTTAAGCTCTCACCGTTTTGCAACACAGCACATGCTTAAGTTCCATCAATTATAATGGGACTTAAGCACATGGCTTTCTTCCGAGTATATGCTCTGATGAAGTGGGGCCTAAGTGCTTACTCATGCAGACAGTGTATAAACTCATCAGAAGAAAGCGTAATCCCACAAAGCGGAATAATTATTCTAAAATAAAAGTGACTTTTATTCTAGAATAGTGTGAGGAAGCCTTTCGAAAATAACTTATTCGCCTATACCTATTCAGTCAATAGACTTTAGTCACATTTGGGACTAAGTCCACCTTCCTGGGAGGGCCAACCCACTTTATGAAATCATGATGGAGGCGTAGCTTTGGGAGCAGCGGAATGGATTATGTGATATCTGCTACAATGGCCTTTACGCTTCAGAATTTTTTGTAAAATCTTTGTGTTTTGAAATTAATTGGTAAACATCTGGTCTGCAGTTCCTTTCTATCTTGTCCAGTTTTAGGAAACCTTGTTTATGTTGTCTATGCCCTTTTAATGCAATGGTAATGTGGGTACCTATAAAAGCAATCCAGCCACATCACCTGGCAGGCAGCTAGTTAGTGACAGGTGGATCTAAAGCAGAAGTGGGCAAACTCTGGCCCACGGGCTACATCCGGCCCACAGGACCCTCCTGCCCGGCCCCTGAGCTCCTGCCCTGGAAGTCTAGCCCCCGGCCCCTCCCCTGCTGTTCTCTCTCCCCCGCAGCCTCAGCTCGGTGGGGCTGCGAGCTCCTGGGGCAGAGCAGCTGCAGAGCCGGGGCCTGACCCAGTGCTCTGTGCTGCGCGGTGGTGTGGCTGGCTCCAGCCGGGCGGCGTAGCTGCCTGTCCTGGTGGTCTGGGTGGCTTGGCTGTAGCGCTCCCAGCCACCGGTGCTCCAGGCAGCGCAGTAAGGGGGCAAGGAATAGAGGGGTTGGATAGAGGGCAGGGGAGTTCGGGGTGGTGGTCAGGGGGCAGGGGTGTGGATAGGGGTCAGGGCGGTCAGAGGGCGGGGAACAGGTGTTGAATGGGGGCAGTCAGGAAGGGGGGATGGGGATGGGGGTGGGGCCGGGCCATGCCTGGCTGTTTGGGGAGGCACAGTCTCCCCTATCCGGCCCTCCATACAATTTTGGAAACGGATGCGGGCCTCAGGCCAAAAGGTTTGCCTGCCCCTGGTCTAAACCCAAATCCCTTAAAGGGCCATCCCACTGTGTGATACCACCTTAAAGTTGTTTAGTTATGTGAGGCAACATTAGCCTGGATGTATCAGCTCTCCCCAAACTATATTCCAGTCCCCCAGGTCCATATCATTTTTGGTGACAGCATCATTTTTGCCCAGGGAGGTCAGTAAGGGTTCATGACTCAGTCAGTGCATTACAGCTGCCTTCAGAGGTGGACTGGTTGAGGGCTCACCCAGAGATCTCATGAGTGTCCCACCCCCTCGATAGGGAGGCATTGGGCCATTTTGCTCCTTCATTGTCTCTACTTTTAAAGTGTTCTTTCAGTGTTAACAATAGGGTTAGTATTAGAGGCAAAGAACATGCTTTATATTATCTGGTTTAAGCTGGTGATGGCCCTTTTAACCATTATAGAGCACCAGCCAGACCTGCTTCCTAGAGTTGAATGGGTATTAATAAATGGTGCTATAGCAGGAGGAGGAGGAAGGCTAGTTGTTCTGTCTTACTAACAGAGTGCTGCACCCTACCTATCTCCTTCTTTCCTGACTTGTGTTACCATTTTGCTTTTCCTTCCATACCTCAGGTTGGTCTTCCCAGCTAGGAGGATATAGAAAAGGAATGTGACACTCTCTGTTCTTGGTGGAGGTCAGGCTATATGATGTTGAAGCTAGGTGAGAATTAGGAATGTGGGAGTGTCTTTACCAGAGACAGATTGGGTTGATAAGAAGAAAGCTCAGAGCCAACAAATCTGTACTTCTAGCCCAACTATGCTCAGCCTTACTGTCCGAAGTGTAAAATGCAGTGTCATATGAAGTAGTTGGTGAAGTAAAAATCCTCTAGGGCTTTGTCAGGCAACTTGATCAACTTCAGCAGTTATTGAATAAAAAAACTTGTCTAGGGCTTAGATTTTTTTTCTCAATTGTATCATAGTGCTAGCACTAAGTCGCAGGGTCCAGACCCGCATTGGTTTAACAACATGAAGGTTATGCAAATATATTCTAAGTATCAGTAGCAGCAGATCTGTCAAAGCAACAATTATGAACAATTTTGAGCAAGCTCTCTCCATGACTAAGGCTCTTTAGAATGTCAAAATTATTGATGTGGAAAAAATATTGTATAAATTTGCTTAGCTAAAGAAAATGTACCAGTAGCAACATTTATTAGTCAGTTCCACAGAGAGGATAAGAGAGTTTTACATACTGTATGATCTGTGTGTTTATAACAATCTTACAAAACGTAAATCAAATTGCAATATGAGTCAGATATTAAAACACAATTGAATGTGTAGGTGTATGAAGGAATATTCTGTTTTGACTGTCCATTTTCTGTTACTTGCTAAATCATAAAAGCATGTTTCATGAACTCCAGAGCTGTGTTTTATACACAGATGAGTGTGTTGAACAATGTAAAATAAATGCAAACTTTAAAAACTTTAGAAATAGTGCACTAAACTGATACTGTAATTATAAGTAGGGTTTTTTAAATTATCCTAGGTGCAATGTTTACAATTCATGTTCACACCTTTTCTGAGATATCTTTAAACTGAGTGTAAATTAATAATATTAACTTGTTTTGTAATAAACCTTTTTTGGACAATGGCTACTAATGGTTTGGAGTCATGAGTTTGTAAGAGGAGCAACCATATAACAAAACTCTGTTTTAATTTGCTTCTATTAAAAACAGTTATTTAATCTGATTTTATGTCATGGACAGAATCTTTACATATTGATCCACACTGTGCAGACAGCAGTTAATTGTTACTGTCTGTATAGATGGACCAGTGACAGTATGCCAGCACAAAGGAGGATGGTTCAAGACAGTCAAGGAGACTGAGGGCTTGTCTACACTTAAAAGACTGTAGCTGCACAGGTGCAGCTGTTCTGCTGTAGCCTTCAGTGAAGACACTACCTAAGCCAACAGGAGGGCTTCTCCCATTGGCCTAGGTAATCCAGCTCTTTGAGAGGCGATAGCTATGTCAACAGAAGAAGCCCTCCCAATGATATAGCACTCTCTATTCCAGGAGTTGGGTCAATATAACTGCATTGCTCAGGGATGTGGATTGAGTGCACCTTATTCCTCCTTTAAATTTGAGCAGCTGGTGTTCCTTCAAGCATTTGTTTCCTACCGTGCATAGCAAGCAGGGATTCTGTGAACCTGAGCAAAACTTCAGACTGTGAAAGGCCACATTCTCTTGGTCATGATAATGTAACTGATCATTCTTAAGCAATCCTGTCCTGCTGCTGCATCCTCTTTCCCACTAACATGACCTCACATCTTCAAAGTTTCCGCTGTGGTTTAATGCTGATAAACCAAGGATATGATATATTTTTTTTAGATTACATTGTTTGTACTGTGTGTTTTTCTGATAATAAAACAGTAGGTATGATGATTGTTGCTCTGTGAATGGCCAGATTCTGCTTTGTCTACTTATGTGTTCTGAAAAAGTGTTAATACGTAATTCTTGTTTCTTATGTTTTTGTAATTCACATTCTTTTCATGTATTTCCAGAACTGCATTACATCTTCTAGATCACTGATTTTCAACCTTTTTTTTCATTTGCGTACCTCTAAAAAAATTTCAAATGGAGGTGCATCCCCCCTTTGGAAATCTTAGATATAGTGACCGCGAACCACAGGTTGAAAACCACCTTTCTATGGAAAAACAACCTTTTGTGGACCTCTTAGACATAGTCTTCAGACCTTGGGGTCTGCAGACTGCAGATTGAACACAGCTGTTCTACTTTGAGATCTTACTGTTGTTCTAAACATATTAAAATCTTACTGACAGTAACAAATGTAAGATTTAGACACTAAAGTTGCTCTTCCGTGTAGAATTAACGCTCTTCTGGCATTAATATTAGGAGCCTAATCTTGCTCCTATTTAAGTCCAGTAGCAAAATTCCCATTGACTTCAATAGGAGCAGCACTATGCCTTTAATATTAGGGGGTTTTAAAATACCTTTTTAAACTAGTGCCATAGAAGGAATAAGGAAATATATAAGGATTATCAACTCAAAGTGAAGCTGCTCAGTTGATGAACTAGTGAAAAATACCCACAGATAGGGACGTGAATAAGGTGATGAATGTGTAACCCCCTGCCTGATGATGTTGGCAGCAACAAGGACCGGGGTCCATATCTACATGTTCCTCTTAAAAATTACGAAACAAGCCCATCTCAAGCTTCCAGCCAGAAATCCTGGAAAACTAATTGCCACTCCTGGGTCCTCTGAGGCTATGCTTCCCCACTCTAAAGCATTGAATATATAAGAAGTATATAAGAAAAGAAACATTTATTAAGAGGAGAGGGAACATAGCATTAATTTTGGGAAACACTGCAACAATGACTCAAAAATATGCAAACAATAATAAACACCCACCTCCAATTACCTTGGGTAGTAGTCCTTTGCCTCAGCTTTTAGTGATTTCACTGAGTAGTGGGGAATGTCACTTCTTCCTCCCCTGTGTTGTCTTGCACTAGAACACTGTACCCCCACTATGTCTAAGCCTGAGCCCCCAAGATCAACTTATCAGTGATTTCAGCTCTTATGGTCACTGAGAAGAAACAAGGACTATCAATTGATTCTAGTTAGCTCTGTCTTTAAATACTGGACAGAGAGGGTCAAATGGCATCTAGGACCTTTTGAACAGAGTCTTTACCACTACATAAGACACCTGCATCAATCTTCCTTGCCTTTCACTTGGATCTGGCATCACTACCCCATACTTAGCAAGTAAGATTACATTTAGGGTGACCCTCTCAATTAGGGTATGTTAAGTACAGTCCTCTGCTCTTCAATCATACAATAAGGATAACAATATTTCATTATCCCCGCATCCAAAATTGAAGTGAATTTAACCCAAAACAGCCAAAATGGATCACTTTGGCAAAGCAGGTATGTTTGCAGATCACCTAGGCAAAGTAGGTGTGTCTGTGCAAATACAGCCTCACATCTTTACCCTCAGTTCATCAATAGGTGGCAAGAGTAAGCTCATTCAGACCACTGGCTTGCGAACAGTCACTTTTTTAAAAGTGATTTTACTGCTGTCAGTATGACCTGTTACAAGAGGTAAAGATGATGCAACTGTTGTTTTAACAAATGGCAAATCAATTGTTATAGACTTCAATAGATCAGTTGGTTGCTTATAAGCAACGACAGCATCTGCTACTGATGTTCTTATAACTATCTATAACACAGATTACTCGTGTAATATGCTTATATCATATATGAATAATGTATTAACTTTTTACAATTTAAAATATAATTTTAATGTTTAGTGTGACCATATTATCTAAAATGCTGGTGCAGATTAATGTTTATTGTGTTGGAGAATAAGTTCACAAAGGCATTTTCATATCATGCAGTAAAAGTGTCCACATGGAAAGATAGTGAGGAGTAACTAGCATGCTGTAACTTCACATCCTAACTTGGATGTGTAACTTCTCATGTAAACAAGCCCTAAATCTCTTTAAAAATAAGTTCAGTAACATAAGAGCATAATTTACTACCCTTTATTCAGCAGAACTTTGCAGTACTTATGAAACTAGCAAATACATTTTCTCAAATTACAATGAGGCTCATCATTTTCTACTTTGAAAACTGCCCATGTAGTTACCATCTGGGATCCGAAAAGTCTATTGATTTTGAGTATACAAAAAATGTTTATCTTCTTGACCTTTAATTTAACCAAAAATAGAGACAAAGTTGATTCAGTACTGACATTTAAAAATTTTTATTGGATAGAATATGCTTGCTGTGGAATAAATATAATGTGTTCAACAGACAAGTCCTGCCATAACTATGCTTTAGATTGACTAAATATATTTTCCTATTTTAAAAAAGATAAACATTTAAAAAATAACGTGACCAGTAGATGTTTTTTGGTCTATCTAGGTGTCTGTGTGGTCCCCATCACTGTAGCATCTAAGCACAGGTCACATGGTCCATTATATAAAATCTGGATGTTTGGTGTTGTATAGCTGAAATTATGCTAACACACTGTGATGGGGTGGACTAGGCCAGAGGCCCCTGCTGGAGGCCTCAGGGTCCTGCCACACCCTCCCCCAGAGAAGAACAGAAGGGAAGTCCTCCAATCAGACAAACTGCGACCAGTCAGGTTTCAGGAGGGCTGTATAAAAAGGAGCAGCATTGACAGAGTCAGTCAGTTGCTGCCTGGAGCTGGAAGAGGGAGGACCGTGTTCCTGGCTGGCTGAAAGTGCAGCAGGACCATGGACATCTCAGTGTGGGCAGGGCTAAGGGGGAGGCCCTGGCTGGCTGCGTGGACTGAGTAAGGACTGAGCTCAGGGAGGCTGCAGGAAGACAGTGTCTCCAGGGAGGAAGCCCTGGGGTATGGCCTGATACCTGAGCCAGGAAAGGGTAAAGACTATATGCCCTGTAAGGGGTTTGTTCTGTTCCGCCTATAGACAGTGTGTGTGACTCGGCCAGAGGGCTGAGTCACTGAAAACCTGCCAAAACCTCCCTCTCGAACGGGGAGAGGGGCCACTTGTGAGAGGCAGATGCCACCCCATTCCACAAACTGAGTGACTGCAGTCAATCAGGGGGGCACTCGCGGCACTCACAAGAGACTGGTACTAATCCTGTTACACACATCCAGAGCATGGGATGGGTATGTGTGGAATTTATACATCTAAATAATCTACAAAGTGATTTTGTCTGAGGTAATCTAAAATCTCAGACAGCTGTGTTTGGGGATGACTTGGCCAAGAGGTTCTATAAGCATCACTCTTTGGGGCTGGGTTAAATGTGTCTTGAAGAAGGGCAGCTGTATCCTGTAGGTATTGTTGGGTGGTGTGAGGAGGAAGAGGGGAAGCTCTGTTGTTTGGAGGCTAGGGGAGAACAACTGAGGTAAGAGGAGGAGGCAGCACGAGTTGAGAGGCAGGCAGGTCAGAGGTGGGAGGAGGTAGAAAAAAGAAAATTCTCTAGGCAAGTATATTCATCTTTAGTTCAGACAATGTGAGATGTTCAGTGTTCTAAATGTTAATTTAGGAAGTTGGCATGTTTTTGAATCTAGAGTCTGCCACTCAAATTCTATGAAGAATCTTATTTAACCTATACTTGACCTCTTAAACATAATTTATTTGGGAGTATGCGATTATTAAATGTACAGTCCAGTTCATATAGGGTATCAAACAAACAATTACAACCATAGTCATGGGGACCTCATACTGAAATAAATCTTTCCTGAACCCCTCTTCTGATCTTCAAAAAAAAAAAAAAAACCAACCTCTCCAAACTCATCATCAGAAGCAGGCTTCCCACAGACTAGGACACACCAACTCAAAGTAGCACCAGACCCTACCAGAACAATAGATGCAATAGCTGTAGACGTATCTTCACTGTGTCAATGGACAACACCCCCACAGCACACCTTTCAAGATTCATGGGCCCTACACATGCTTATCACAATTTATAGTGTGCCTCATCCAATGCACTAAATGCCCCAAATCAACTTTGTGGGTGAAATGAAACAATCACTGCACTCTTGAATGAACTCTCACAGAAAAATGTTAAAAGACAAAAACATCATATCACCTGTGGGTGAACACTTTTCACAAAGCAATTACTCTATATCTGACCTCACAGTCCTCATCTTCAAAGGAAACCTGCACAATACCTTCAAAAGACAGGCCTGGAAGTTTACATTCATAACTTTGCTAGATACTAAAAATCATGGACTGAACAGAGACACTGGATTTATGGTTCATTACAGCATCCTCCCCTCCATGACTGGAGAGGTGTTAATAAGCCACTTCTTCTTCGAGTAGTATCCCTCTGGGTGCTCCACTGTAGGTATGCTTGCATCCCTGTGCTGCTGATTGGAAAATTTTGGTAGCAGTGTCCGTTGGTCCCACACATTCGTTGTCTCTCCTTGTGCTGCGCCACCAGGCTAGCCAGCACACGCTGGCTAACCCTCCTCAGTTCCTTCTCAACTGCCCTTGGCTAGAGACAGGCCCACTGGCAGTCCATTAAGACTGTTGTCTTAATCTACGAACCTACAGTTAGTCTCCTAGTTGTAGTTTTTCCACCTTTTCTTTATTTTATCCTTCAAAATTAAAACAAAAAGACTTTATATTTTTTCCCAACCTTTTCTCCCCCATTGAGACCCTTTTGCCCCAATGGGATATGCCCAGTTCATCAGACTTCAAGAAGTGCCTTACTTGTAAAGAGATTATCCTGATCCCGGATAAGTACTTTCAGTGCATTCACTGCCTCAGGGAAGGCCCTATACAACAGAAGTGTGGTCTTTGCCAACAACTCCAGCCATGATCCCGCAAAGACTGAGAACTCGGTCAGAAGATTATCTTCATGGAGGTAGCTCTCTGACCCCAGTTGCTTGGTAGATTTGAGTCTTCTGCACAGCATTCTACATTGAAGGGCTGCAAATTGAAGAAGCAGGTTGCAGACCCCTCTCACAAATCATCTAAGAAGAGAGTAGGAAGCCCCCTAGCAAGCCCTGAGATAGCCACAAGCCATCACCATCTCGCTCGGTATCTTCAAGACCATTGGCACCGAGGCCATCTCAGTCCAGGATCCATAGCTCACAGAAACAAACAGGTACCACTGACAGGCCCACAGACCCAATAGGCACAGGCACCGAGTCATCGGCACCAAAGGACAAGTAGTAAGCACTCATCTAAGAAGACGCTTCCAGTATATGAGCCCACATTGGTACTGCCAGCAATAGTTCACCCAGCACAGGATCAACTAGTGCGGATAAGGTCCCCGGCATTGATACCAGGATGATCGGTAAAGGCAGAACTCCACCATTCAAGAGACCTCCACATTCCGGCTGCATCGGAGTCTCTTCCTCTCGGCACTGAGCCTCTACCAAGCACGGGAAGTATCCTTGTTGCCATGCAATGCCCCTTTGCTGTCTAGCAAGGGTTCAGACAGCGAGCTTGAAGAGCTAGTGTCCCAGTACTCCTCCCAAGCTCCATATAGTGCTCACTACCAACAGAGCCCAAGTATATATACACACAGATGGTTTCAACACCACCATCCTGGTACAGCCACCTACAAGCGCCATCACCACCCCACTGGCCATATTAGGACCTTTGGGTGGCATACCACCACTTCTGGAGTTCCAAGCCTTGTCCAAGAACCCTTGAGGCACACTCCCTCAGCTGCACCATCCAGGGCTTTGGAAATACCTCAAGGTTTAGAGGAACAGGAAGCCAGTACTGAGGAGGAAGTGACTCCAAGGACCATATTCTCCTCCTCTCCAAATGAAACCATCATGCCTTCTCCACCATCTTTGGACAATTTTCATCTCTTTCAGGAACTGGCAAAGAGGGTGGTAGACACTCTCCAGATTCTATTGGAGGAAGTCAAGGATACCCACCATCAACTTCTTGATATCCTCCATTTTTTGGTCTCCTCAAAGATCTCCCTCCTAATTAATGAGTCCATTTTAGACTTGGCAAAGACCATGTGGCAAACCCCAGCATCAGTGGCCCCAACCTGCAAGAGAGCGGACAAAAATACTATGTACCCACCAAGGATTTTGAATTTCTATTCTTTCCCCACGCCAACTCCATGGTTTTGGACACTGTCAACTCTTGCAGCTGACCACACCAGTCTATGGCTTCTTCCTGCCACAGGGATTGGAAGTGCCTTGATCTGTTCAGTAGGAAAGCATACTCCTCAGCCACTCTACAATTTCGTATCGCCAAGTACCAGGCCCTCATGACAAAATGAGATTACATAAATTACTCAAAGCTGAATGACTTTATTGAAAATATGCCAGAAGTACATCATGACTCACTCAAGGCCATTATACAGGAATATAGTAGTGCTGTATATACGGTATTGTATATACAATCTGCCCTTGACGCAGCTGATGCAGCAGCTAGGTCCATCTCCACTGTTGTGGTGATGCAATAAGCATCATGGCTTCATTTGTCAGGATTCCCAAAAGAGGTGCAGTCTACAGTTGAGGACCTTCACTTTGAGGGCACAAAGCTGTTCACTGAGAAGACTGATTCCTCCCTTCACACCCTGAAGGACTCCAGGACTACCTCCAGTCACTAGGTGTCAATACACCAGGAAAAAAAAAGACTATTTAGTCCCCAATCCCAGATAAATGACACACGTCTCAGTACCAGCCTCAGCGCCACTATGAGCAGCAAAGAAAGAAAGGGAAATTCCCTAAATGCAAACCCTGTGGCCCAGAATCTTCATCCCAGCCTTCTACATCTAAACACCGATGGGCAGGTCAAGGCACCATTAGACCACTCCTCCCGACTGATACAGCTGATCATCATTCCACACCCATTTGGCCACCAGTTGGCAGAGTTCCACAGTCCCTGGGAATGCATAACATTGGAGCGATGGGTCCTAGAGATTGTCCAAACTAGGTACTACATTTGTTTTATCTCCCTACCCCCTCCACAACACCCCTTACGATCCCCCTTCAGGGACCCTCCTCACGAGAGTATACTGCGACAAGATATCACTATCTCCAGCTAGGAGCCATAGACCCAGTACCTCAATATCTACAAAGCAAGGGGTTCTACTCTTGTTATTTCCTAAAACCTAAAAGGAGGGGAGTTTGCAGACCCATACTAGACCTCAGAGCTCTCAACAAGTTTGTTAAAGTTCAAAAGTTTAACATGGTTGCCTTTATCAACAAGCATTCCAGAATTGGAACAGGGAGACTGGTTTTTGGCCCTCGACTTCCAGGATGCTTATTTTCACATCTCAATCCTATTGGCTCACAGACAGTTTCTCAGATTCATGCTGGGACACAACCACTACCAATACAGAGTGCTCTCCTTCAGGCTATCATCGGCCCCAAGAGTATTTTTCAAGGCTCTCTCAATGGTGGGCACTCCTTTATGCTCTCAAGGGATAGTGATTTACCCATGTCTGTATGATTGTCTCCCCGGATCCCAGTCTCTCTGGGAGGCTCACAAAGTCACCGACACTACGATATATTTGTTTACAGAACTGGGGCTACAGATCAACACCCAGAAGTCAATCCTCACTCCAGTGCAATGCCTGGAATTCATAGGGGCTAACCTTGATGCATTACAAGCCAAAGCCCTCTTACATCAACACAGGTTCCTATCCTTCAACACCGTTCAAAGCAGCCCACAAATACCGGCCAGGCTTTGCCTCCAACTCTTGGGACAGATGGCAGCAGGCACAGCGATGATACTTCATGCCAGGCTTCACATGTGATGTCTCCAAATGTAGTTCAGACCAATCTACAGACCAACAAGTTGGACAAACCACTATCACTTCCCCCCAGGATCAGAAACTCCTTAAACCGGTAGAAAGACCCAGCCAACATTTGCAAAGGGACCCCCTTTTTGCAAACATCATAGTCGTTGCTCCTCACCACCAACGCATCACTCATAGGCTAGGGCGCACATCACAATGGTTTCATGACACAAGGTAAATGGTCACCTGGGGAGATATCCCTCCACATCAGTCTCCTTGAGTTGAAAGTGATCAGGAATGACCACGCCCATTTCCTCCCACTGATCAAAGGATTGCACACAAAGATCTTGACAGACAACATTGACTGTACATACTACATCAGTCGGCAGTGTCGAGCCATATTGCCCTACCTATGTGCAGAAACAATGAGATTATGGAATTGGTGCATCTCCCACAACGTTACACTGTCCGCGGCATACCTCCTCAAAACTTGATAGCGGACAGTCTGAGTCGCAAACTCCTACACGGCCATGAATGGGAGATACACCCGTCAGTACTTCACGATTTATTCAGACGATAGGGGACACCATCTACAGATCTGTTCACCACTCACCTGAACAAGAAGTCCATGCTACTGCTCCAGAGTGGGGATAGGACAACATTCCTGAGGTGATGCTGTCCTCCTCCCCTGCAACAGGGACCTTCTCTACTCCATGGGTTCTCAACCAATTTTTTTCGGAAGCCCCCACAACATACTATAAAAATTCCACAGCCCGTCTGTACTACAACAACTGTATTTCTGCATATAAAAGCCAGGGCCAGCGTTTTGAGATAGCATGCAGAGCAACTGCCTGGGGCCTCACACCGCGGGGACCCTCTGAAGCTGTTGCTCAGGCTTCCGCTTCAGCCACAGGCTGTGGGGCTTCAGCTTTCTGCCCTGGCTCCCAGCAAATCTAATGCCAGCCCTGAAACCTGTTCGTGGCTCCCCAGTGGGCCCCAGACCCCTAGTTGAGAACCACTGCTCTATGCCTTCCCTCCACTTCCTCTGCTGTTGAAGGTCCTGCTGAAAATAAAAAGGGACAGAGCTTGCGTTGTTCTGATTGCTCCTACTTGGCCAAGACACACCTGGTACCCTTACCTGTCACAGTTTGTGACGTGTCCACCGATCTCTCTCCCGGCCATTCCGCACCTCCTCTCACAGACTTTTTAATGTTCAACCTAAACAGTCCTTACTGCGATTTAAGCCCATTGTGTCTTGTCCTATCCTCAGAGGATAAGGAGAACAATTTTTCTCCCTCTTCCTTGTAACAATCTTTTATGTACTTGAAAACCGTTATCATGTCCCCTCTCCGTCTTCTCTTCTCCAGACTAATCAAACCCAGTTTTTTCAATCTTCCCTCATAGGTCATGTTTTCTAGACCATTACTCATTTTTGCTGCTGTCCTCTGGACTTTCTCCAATTTGTCCACATCTTTCCTGAAATGTGGCACCTAGAACTGGATACAATACTTCAGTTGAGGCCTAATCAGCACCTGATTAGGAAGAGAGTAGAAGAATTACTTCTTGTGACTTGCTTACAACAGTCCTGCTAAAACATCTGTCAAGGCTAATTCCCCGCTCTGGCACTCCAAGTGCAGAAGGTGGGGGGCCTGCAAGGATTCTAAAAATTAATTCTGACCCACTCCTGGCTTGTATTAAAATCCCAAGATTACATTTTTTTCTGACCTTGGATTGGTAGATACTGCCACCACCCAAGTGCAGAACCCCTTTAAGAGCCCAGGAAGGCGCCCTTGGGAATTCCTTCCTGTGGGGTGCCCTCAAGCCCTTTCATCCCCCTCCCCTCCCGGGGAAGAGCTGAGAAAGAAAGAAAAAAAAGGAAATCAGCTGTTGCCACGAGTTAATTAAACAACATGTGCACAAACCTCTTAAGACACAAAAATCCAATTCTGTTCTTAAAAAGGTAAATTTTATTTAAAAAAAAAACATCTGGAAACTCAGGCTATTAATAGATTTTAAAAGAGTAACTACAAGGATTAAGCATGAAGAATAGCTGTCTTGAGGTCCCGCTTAAAGGTTACAAGCAAAACAAAAGCATCTGGGGTTAGCGCAGAGGAGTCTACAAGCCATAAAGAAATAAAAAGAGATAAACCTAATCGCATTTTCCTAGACATTTCCTGATCTACTTACATATTTGGGGTTTCAAATGAGTAATTTCTAGGTATGATACCAATGATTTTTCATATCTGGCCCCAAGCTTTTTACAGCATAGCTGTTGCCTTGTCTGCCTCTCCCCGGAAGAACAACCACAGACAGACAAAAGGGGAGTCTTGTTTCAATTTTAAAAAGTTCTAGCCTTCCCATTGGCTCTTTTGGCCAGGTGACCACTCACTTCTTTTTACTTATGCATAGCAGTGAGACTTTTTAACCATTTACAGGTACAGCAATTAGAGAACAGCTACTAAGAGGGATTTTATAGCTACTGGCTGGCTGGGGGTCCATAAAAGGGAGCTACCTCCTCCCTTCATTTATCACAATATCCCAGAATGATGTTTGCTTTTTTTGCAACAGTGTTACTATTGACTCATATTTTGCTTGTGATCCATTATTACCCCCCAGATTCCTTTCTGCGGTACTCCTTCCTAGGTAATCATTTCTCATTTTTTATGTGTGCAACTGATTATTCCTTCCGAAGTGGAGTGTTTTGTATTTGTCCTTATTGAATTTCATCCTGTTTACTTTAGACCATTTCTCCAGTTTGTTCAGATCATTTTGAATTTTAATCCTATCCTCCAAAGTACTTGCAACCCCTCCCAGCTTGGTATCGTTCACAAAGTGTACTTTCTATGCCATTATCATTGATGAAGACATAAATGGTCCAGGTTTCAGATTTGGTGCATGTCCCAACATATCTTCCCCAGCTTCCGCGACACTTTAACATATCCTAGACTATGCTTTAACCCTAAAACGGTCCGGACTGTGAATACGCTCTCTCAGTGTCCACCTAGTGGTTATTGCAGCTTTCCACCAACCTGTAGAGAGGTATTCAGCGCTATCATGCCCAACTATTAAAAGTTTCCTCAAGTAAACCCCTTTTCACAATCTCAACTTCCTATCCCCAGGTGGGACCTAAACCTGGTATTGAAAGGACTGACTAGGCCTCCCTTCAAACCCATGACCCAATTAGTCGCTGACATACCTATCAATGAAAAAGGCCTTCCTGGTAGTGATTACCTTGGTCATGAGAATAGGAAAGATATCAGTCCTCCCTACATGGTATTTTTTCCAGACAAGGTTACCCTCAGACCGCACCCAAATTTCATCCCTAAGGTAACTTCTCAGTTTCACATGAATCAGTTGATTCACCTTCTAATCTTCTACCCCAAGCCTCACCGAGACAACAGTGAGGCTATATTACATACGCTGGATTTCAGGAGAGCCCTGGCCTTCTACCTGGATAGGACAAAAGCCTTCAGGAAGTCCCCTAGATTTTTCCTCTCCATGGCAGAAAGATCCCAGGGTTCAGAATATCAGCCCAAAGACTGTCCAAGTGGGTCCCAAACTGTACCAAACATTGCTACAAAACCCTCCAGATACCATTCGTACATATGCCACAATATCAGTCTCCTCATCCATTGCCTTCCTCAAGAATTTCCCTGTCTCAGAGATCTGTAGAGTGGTGACATGGGTGTCAGTCCACACTTTTGCAGAACACTATGCAATCACTTGGGACTCCACCTCCAATGCCATCTTCGGCTCCACGGTGTCATCAGTAACTGACCGGACTCTGAAGTCCCGGCCGTCTAGAAGGGGCACTGCTTGGGAGTCACCTACAATGGAGCATCCATAGGGACACTACTCAAAGAAGTAGTTACCTTGTGCAGTAATGATGGTTCTTAGAGATGTGTGTACCTATGGATACTCCACAACCCATCCTTCCCCTTTGGAGTTCTTGTCTTGACTCTGCAGTAGAGAAGGCACTGAGGAGGGTTAGCCCGCGTGTGCTGTCTAGCCTCGTGGTGCAGCTCAAGGAGAGACAGTGCATGTGCTGGCCCAACGGACACTGCTACTGAAGTTCTCTGATCAGCAGCGCAGGGATGCAGACACACCTACAATGGAACACCGATAGAGAGAGACATCTCGAAGAACCATCGTTACTGCACAAGGCACGTAACTTCTTGATTGCTCCTTTGAAACAGGTGTTAACTATGTATGCTAAACAATGTGTTCCACCTTCTATTTAGCTTTAACTACATTTCCCAGACTTGAAGAAGAGTTGTATGTAGCTCAAAAGCTTGTCTCTCTCTCATCAACAGAAGTTCATCCAATAAAAGATTTTACCTCGCCCACCTTGTCTCTCAAATATCTTGGGACTGTAGCAGAGCGGACTCACCCCTGTGGCACCTCCTGCTGGTGACTTCTGGGAATTAGCTTGTTCCAGCTCTGGAGCGGCCTCTGCAGGCCGGTGAGCCACCTGTCCTCTGGCCCCCGTGTCCCTCCCTGGACCCCGGTGCCCTTTTACCTGGGGTGCTGCCCCCTGGCAGTAACCCCACAGTCTTAGGGTCTCCACTCCCCAGGGAACCCCACCCACTATTCCCACCTCGCCTCAGTATACGGCCAGTCATTGTCTAGCCCCCTCGCCCTGGGGTAGACTGCAGTATCAGCCTACTCATCACTGGCAAGGTTGGGTTTGGACCTGCTGCCTTTGCCTACCCCTGGAATGCCCTCTGCCACCCCCAGTACCTTTTAGCCCCAAGCTAGGTCACAGCCTGGGGCTTTCCAGGCTGGAGCTCCCCAGCTCCTCTGCCTTTCCCCAGCCCTGCTCCGCTCAGGTACCCTGTATCTAGCTCCCTGCAGCCAGGCCCATCTCCCTCTGAACACAGAGAGAGACTGTTGAGCTCCTGGCTCACATCCTTTTTATACAGGCCAGCTGTGGCCTGATCGGGGTGTGGCCCAGCTGCGGCTGCTTCCCCAATCAGCCCAGCTTTTAGAGCTGCAGGCCTCTCCAGGGCTGCTTTTACCACTGCAGCCCTCTTTCAGGGCTGATTTCAAGCCCTTCAGGGCAGGAGCGGGGTAACCACCCCGCTACAGGGACAAACATGGCTAAAGTAGAGTTCATACACATTTAAGATCAAATTTCTGTGGTCTTCATTTGCAGCAGGAAGTTATGAATCGCATGTCTTAAATTTGAAAATGTGAACTTTCTCTGAAGTGTGTATTAAAAGAAAGTGGTTATTTAACACTTCCTCCACCCCTCATTTTTCATTTTGTTACCTGCCTGAGATTGATGGATAGCTTTGGAACCTGGAAAGACAAAATCTAACCTGGGCCGAGCAGTTCTTTCAGAAGTGGGTATATGGACATCGGTTTGTGCATCCTGTGTCCTTTGGATTACAGTGGGAGGTTGTTCCTTCTGAGATCTAAAAATGGTGCATTCAGGAATTTACATTTAAAGATGTCAAGTTGGTAAATATGTGTCATTTCATTTCTTTTCTTTTGCTAAGATAAACATTGTGGTAGCAGTCTCTCAATCTAAGATTGTTTAACTGTTGGCTGTTACTTTAGAGAATGGAGGATTATATATGGAGGGGGGATGTTTTGCTTAAAACAGTCCTAACAGTTTGGAATGAGGAGGCTGAAAGGCTCAAGGAATTAGAAATGGGATACAGAGCCTTTTATTTCTAGGTCACTGGTTTGAATCCAGCCCAAATCAATACTGAGTGAAAATCATTGCTGTTTGACAGTTAGCTGTTCAGTGACCAAGATGACATGAGTCAATGATATAAACCCAGCTGTAGACAGGTGTTCATTACAGTTGGCACTCATTGGCACCTGTGTCAGCAATCTCAAAAGGCAACTGCCAGCTAGAGGTACATTAAGCGACATAATTACAGCGTCATAAGCGCTAGTGTGCACAGCACAGTGTCGGCGGGAGAGCTTCTCCTGCTGATATAGCTATCACCACTTGTTGGGGTGGATTAATTATGTCAACAGGAGAACGATTCTCCCGTCAGCATAGAATGACTACACGAGAGAATTTACAGCAGCGTAGCTGCATCGGTACAGCAGTGCGATGTAAGGTCTCTAGTGTAGACATAGCCTAAACTGCTGCCTAATATTGTATGCTGTTATACACTGCCATGCGTCACTCCAGGTTGATTACATTTCACTGTGTGAAGGGATCCCTACAGAGCATTTCTTATAAAACAAAACAAAAAACTTCCTTGGGACGTAAGCTGTTATGTAAATGTAAATCATCATTAGAAATTCTTTAAAGCCATTGTTTTTAGGTAACAGTCTTTCAAGAATGTTAAATAAGATTGGCAAACAAAGAATCTTTTAAAAGATTAGATGTTTGGAATATGAGTAGAATAGCCTGAGTAAGCAGCATCAGGATAATTGTAGAGAAGAGGAATGATGTTTTCACAGTTACAGGGCAAACTGCACTTAACACCCTTTTAATCCCTCTTGAGTTGCACCCCTTAGGTGACAGGACTGGCTTCCTGCACCTCACTTGGTGTGGTACCAGATGGTCCAGCCACCTAGGACTGAGTCACTGGGCCGCAGCCTAGAATCATAGAATATCAGGGTTGGAAGGGACCTCAAGAAGTCATCTAGTCCAACCCCCTGCTCAAAGCCTCTTAATGTATCAGGCCCATCTGTGGTTGGGACCTGCAACCCCTTTTCTTTCAGGGACCTGTGACTAGTGAGTTGATTAAAGCAATTCAAAAACAGTGTCTTCAGAACAAAGCATTATTTATTAGGGCTGTCGATTAATTGCAGTTAACTCACGCAATTAACTCAAAAAGATTAATCTCAATTAAAAAAATTAATCGTGATTAATCACAGTTTTAATCGCATTGTTAAACAATAGAATACCAATTGAAATTTATTAAATATTTGTGGATGTTTTTCTACATTTTCAAATATATTGATTTCAGTTACAACACAGAATACAAAGTGTACAGTGCTCATTTTATATTATTATTTTTCATTACAAATATTTGCACTGTACAAATTATAAACAAAAGAAACAGTATTTTTCATTTCATCTTATACAAGTACTGTACTGCAATCTCCTTGTCGTGAAAGTGCAACTTACAAATGTAGATTTTTTTTGTTACATAACTGCACTCATAAACAAAACAATACAAAACTTTAGAGCCTACAAGTCCACTCAGTCCCACTTCTCATTCAACCAATCGCAAAAACAAACAAGTTTATCTTCCATAAATGTAAACAGTGCTTCCTGCTTCTTATTTAGAATGTCACCTGAAAGTGAGAACCGGCGTTCGCATGAGACTTTTGTAGCTGGCATTGCAAGGTGTTGTGGAAGCAAAAAAAGAACTGTCATGCATTGCAATTCCCTTCCTGTTAGTTCTTTTTTTGCTTCCACAGTATTTACATGCCAGATATGCTAAACATTCATATGCCCCTTCATATTTCAGCCACCATTCCAGAGGACGTGCTTCCATGCTGATGATGCTCATTTAAAAAAAAAAGTGTTTATTTAAATTAAATAATTAAATTCTCCTTGGGGGGAGAATTTAATGTATCCGGCTCTATTTTACCTGCATTCTGCCATATATTTCATGTTATAGCAGTCCCAGATGATGACTCAGCACATGTTGTTCATTTTTAAGAACACTTTCGCTGCAGATTTGACAAAATGCAAAGAAGGTACCAATGTGAGATTTCTAAAGATAGCTACAGCACTCGACCCATGGTTTAAGAATTTGAAGTGCCGTCCAAAATCTGAGAGGGACGAGATGTGGAGCATGCTTTCTGAAGTCTTAAAAGAGCAACACTCCAACGTGGAAACTACAGAACCCGAATCACCAAAAAAGAAAATCAACCTTCTGCTGGTGACATCTGATTCAGATGATGAAAATGAACATGTGTCAGTCCGTACTGCTTTGGATTGTTATCGAGAGGAACCCGTCATCAGCATGGAAGCATGTCCCCTGGAATGGTGGTTGAAGCATGAAGGGACATATGAATTTTTAGCACGTCTGGCATGTAACTATCTTGTGACATCGGCTACAACAGTGTCATGAGAATGCCTGTTCTCACTTTCAGGTGACATTGTGAAAAAGAAGCGGGCAGCATTATCTCCTGCAAATGTAAACCAACTTGTTTGTCTGAGCGATTGGCTGAACAGGAAATAGGACTGAGTGAACTTGTAGGCTCTAAAGTTTTACATTGTTTTATTTTTGAATACAGTTATTTTTTGAACATAATTCTACATTTGTAAGTTCAATTTTCATGATAAAGAGATTGCACTACAGTACTTTTATGAGGTGAATTGAAAAATACTATTTCTTTTGTTTTTTACAGTACAAATATTTGTAATAAAAATAAATAGAAAGTGAGCACAGTACACTTTGTATTCTGTTATAATTGCAATCAATATATTTGAAAATGTAGTAAACATCCAAAAGTATTTAAATAAATGGTATTCTATTATTGTGTGACAGTGCGATTAATCGCATGATTAACTGTGATTAATTTTTTTTAATCACTTGACAGCCCTATTTTTTATTCCTTCCTCCCAAGGTACAAAGCACATACAGCAAGGGGTAAAAACAATAAAAAGGTATAACCCTAACCCTAAGTCTGGATCTTACTTATCCTTAATCTTTCCTTACCAGCTTTTGCAAGTTTCTCTCAGCATAGCTAACCCCCATCTCTGGCTGGGAGAAACAGACTGTCCTGTTCACAGCAGGCTCTCTGTCTCTGTCTGTTTTTTCTGACACACTCTGAGAAACCTCTGGCCACTCACTCAACTTCCATTCTTTTCTAGACCCTGGGTATTCTAATATTTTACCATTCCCTTTGATCTCTGTCATCTCAGCCATAGCAAAACAGCTATGTCACCACAGTTGGAGTGGAGGAGTCTTTTCTTAGCTATTATGTTTGAGTGTTTGTTGGGATGAGCCTTCGCCATTGTTTTACCTTTCCTGCTTGTTCCTCTAACAACCACTTTTGATGTAACTCCATAGGAAGTAACCCATCATAAACTCATACACAGAGGCATGCACCATATTCATAACAAATAATATAGATATTCTCACTTTGTCACGTCTAATTGGTTTTTGGATTATATTAATATGCTAGTTGGAAAGGATGCTGGGGAAAATTGATAAATTTCTCAGAGTTGTCTTAAATGTAAGTTAAAATATTGAATGTCTGAGTAGGTATATCAAATGAATCACCACTTTTTTCAAGGCTATGAAATCCTATTCCTATTATGCTGAACATCAGTATACGCATTTAATGGTGTATTGTACAGTTTTATATTTAGGGTGCTTGTGTGTGGGCAAATAACCTTCATGTAATATTTGTTTGTTCCCTTTTTTCTAGTAGTAAGGAACTGTGATTATAATTTTTGTTGTGATAGAATTTTTTTAAATGATTTTTGTTTGGGTTTTTAATGTTCTTGTTTTTATTTCTTGTTTCTCATTTTTCTTTGTTTGGATTAATAAAAGTAGTGGGCCCTTCTCACTTATACCAGTTGAAAACTGGAGTAATTCTGTTGCAGTTAGTAGAGTTGCATTAATGTAAATCTGGTCTGAGAGGAAAACTAGACCTAAGGTAAAACTTTGAAAAGTGCCTGAGTCCTGTTTTCAAAGTGACTTATGTGTCTAAGTGTCACTGACACTTTGGCTCCTAAATTCCTGAGTCTGTTTTGAAAATGGGACTGAGAAGCCTAAGTCACTTATATGGTTTTGCAAATTTTATTCCAATTTTTTGTTCATTTCCTACTTTAAAAGGGAAGAAATATTGCACTATTAACATTCAGATTGACACTTTTTATTTGTGATTCTCTTATAGGAAACAGATTCAGGCTCTTCTAGGGCAGTTTAGCCAAGCAGAAACCTTATTAATCTCAGCTGGAGTAGAGCCAGGAATGCTAGATGGAGTTCTTTTGGATGCTGGGTGTTCCTCTATGCAGCTTGACACTCCTGAAAGAGGTTTTTCCCTGCGAAAGGATGGCCCTTTGGATATGAGGATGGATAGTGGCAGGTATGTATTGATCAAACATTTCTTCTCACAACAAGAAATCAATTTCTCAACAACACTCTGAATTTAATTTCCTTTTTAGGTTGCAGAATTCCCATCACACGCCCACATCTAACTCTGCACATACATAATAAATCAGCTTTGTTCTTTTGCCATAGAGGCTCATCTAGTTCTCAGGATTTAGGGCCAGATTCCAATCTCGCTTACTCCAGCATAAAGTGAAGGTACTTCTGGGTTTCAGTGATGGAAGGTCAGAATTTGACTATTAGGCTTTCCATACTTAAGGTTAAAAGCAATGAATAATAACAATAATTAAAACAAGCATCTTTAATTTTGTTAAGCAGACCGTGATGTAGAATATAAATGAAATTGTAACTGAGAAGGTAGTTTATCATCTAGGTGAAATGAGGATGCTTAAGTATAAGTAAAGTTCTAACAGATTTCTTTTAACCTTAGTAACTACTCTGAAGATGGGCATGTGCTAACCTCTACAAAGAAACGGCAGTGAGCCTATCAATTAAATTACAATGGCAACACTGCTTTCAAGGCATTAAATATTCTACCACTACTTGCATGCTTACTGTAAGCAATTCATTAACGTTGTTCTATGTTTCATAGCAAGCAGATCAGAATGACTTACTTTATACTCAAATTAACAAGTAGTAAAAAAAAAACCTTTATATTTAATTGATTAGAGTCAGTGCTGAATATAATCTGGAAGGTGGAATGCAATGCTAATCATAAATAGTAATGTTTTCTATGTATATAGCAACTGTCACCTGAAGGGACCCAGTGCCTTTCATGGAGAATATGCCTTATTACAGAAAACACCAAATATGCAGTCACCTCTATTGTATGGATGATGGTAATTAACTGAGACATAGCATGCTGCACACCTATAAGGGAATGGGAAATTCTGGCCAAAAATAATGGGACAAACTTGTGTTCTTAGAATATAAGCCATGGTATTGTTAATGTTCACACATAGGCAATGGTACCTCAGTTTCTAAGAAACTATCTCAAAGACTGACACAGTAAACTGCATGATACGCAATATAGTCAACTCTAGGATGAACAGCTGAGATCTTACTGGGTTCAAGCCTGTGGTTTCAAGGAATGTAAACCTGAGGTTTTTGACGCTAAAATATCCCTGCTGGTATATGAACTTGCATGATAAGAATAAAGAATGACTGGGATAAAACGGGCATATATTGTACAGTTGAGGATAAATATACAGGGCAAATAGTATCTTAAGTTTGGTTATTTTCTGTAAGATATTGTGGGGAAATAATAAAATACTGAAAAGTATTCTGCCTATCTGTTCCTTTGAAGAAGAGGCAAGTCTGTGAAATAGTTGAATTAGATTGAGCAGTCTCTGCACATTACTGAATACCCATGCAGTGTATATAAAAGACCTTGAATGATTTCAATAAAGAAAGTTGTACAGGTTAAAGAAATATTGATGACTGTGGGATATTTTGTTTGCCTTTTGGTAGATAGTTACAAATATCCTTTTCTTTCAAAATACTTTTGAATTTAAATTGAGATACCTTTAAGTGACAGTACAGGAAATTATCTTCATAAGGGATCATTTTTCATAGCACTGCATATAAGGGGAAAGATCCTTGAGATTAGTTCCTCTGTATTCTGAGTGGAAAACAGAACAAATAATGCAAGATGACTAAAACCAACACATAAGAAATGAGTTCATATTTTGAAGATATCTAAATAAAGGCAATCTTACAGCCTTTCAATTTTAGAAAAATACTTGAACTACAGCTAATCTTTGTCAACTCATTAATGTTAAAAGTTTACGGTAGTACCTGAAGTTTCAGCTATTCTTTATTGCTAATTAATGTTAAGGAAGACACTCCATCTGAAGTAATAAGACGGGATTTAAAAGGTAGAAGCTATTTCCGTTTTCACAGGATTGCTTTCTCTTATTTTAAAACCTCAAAGGCACTTGCATGCAGTGTGTGTGTTTGACTTTATGTCTCAATGCTATGAAGCTTCACCTCTTGTCAATGAAAACTGACGTCAGTGAACTAATTGGCTCTTCTTGTGCGTAGGTATCCTGACATGCCCACTGCTGCTGATGTTGTGAATGCTTTAGATCAACAGGCGCTTGCGTCCATCCTGAGAACATACGGGGAGGAGAGGCACGCCAAGAAAATAGCTTCAGCAGTCGTTCAGGCACGCAGCATCTACCCCATCACCAGAACTCAGCAGCTTGCCAGCATTGTTGCAGGTACCCTCATTAATTCTGAACAGTGTCTGAGAGAGAAAAAATATTAATCCCCAAAGTCCCAGAGGGATCTATTTGTTCTTGAAATCATGCAGGATCTAATCCTGTCTATCCTTCTCTGATGTGTTGTTTTGTTTTGTGAGCTCCCTTTTTTTATATGCTGTGGCTTCCTGATTAGTTTAATAATAGATTTTACATGAAGTGATTTATCATTTTTGCCCACCAAGGTGAAACATTGAATGACAACCACAGAGGGAATTCTTTATCACTACTGTTGATAAGCCCTCAATTATCAGATCTACTTTATATTTTTGAGGTGTGGGGGTGGTAGTACCATGACACTGCCCAACAACTGAAATAAAATAGATTAGCTCATATTTTTCTTCTAAACAGCCAGCTAATGAAGAGTAAAATGATGTGTAGGTTATTTCACTTTGTGAACACTAACTAGATCAGCCTGAAGGGCTTAATGAAACACTTCATCTTAGTTGCTGTTCACCATAAACCTTCTGAACTGAATGTAGCTAGGAGGTGCTTTGTTGCAGGCAGGAATTGTTTCATAGCTGTGCCCTATGATGAAAGTTTTCCAAGCCAAAATACAATTTCTGTAGCTGCTTAAGACAGTTCCATTGGACAATCCCTAGTCTTGTCAGAAATACATCTAAAGGAGTGAAACTCTTGTATCTCTAGGTAGGGAAACTATCTTCTAATGTAATGTATTTTGGTTTATGGTTGCTGTTGGCTTATTAATAATGGAGAAGTTCTTAAGTAATCTTAGAACTTTCAATGAAAGGTTTAGCACCATTTTAATAATATAGGCTGTTTAGGCAAGTTATATGGTGAAATCATATACACCTGAACTTTAGCCATAAAAGACGTGAAATGATTAAAGCTCTGGAAGAAGTATGAAGATACTATTGCTGTAGAAAGATCACACTGTAAGCATACTATATGAAAACAATGTAATGACAAAGAGGTGGGATCAGTTGATCAATATATAATATATAAACCTTAAATAAAATCTGACAATTCTGTATTTAAAAAGTAGCCATTTCCATCTACATTTAGTGGTAGTGATTTAATTTGCTTGTCAGACACATGCTTCTTTCTAGAGCTGTTAATTAAAACAGTATGTCATTGTTTATGAACTTAAAGCAGCTACCCTGATGCTGTGTTAAATTTTTAATAAGCTGTATGTCTTAAAAATACTATACAAGTTAATATTGTTATGAACTAAATAAAAGTGTCAGCACATTAGATTACCAGTTCCAGGTAAAAGACAATGGTCAAATTTGCAGCAGTGTTGTATCGGTTACCTATGAATCATAGCCTTAACTGCCACTTCTTCTGTTATTTTAAATCCCTTGCCGTACATTATGTAGTTTTGACAGGTATATAAATATGATAAAATGCATGCCAAAGAAATTTATCAAATGACATTTTATATCAGGATTTTTCCTTTTAATAAGTACAGCTTCTGTCTACCAACATGTACAAAACACATATACTTACCAAACATCTCTCTACATAGAATAGGCAAGTAATTAAAATTGGTTTAGCCCATTCTTTCAGTCTATGCTTAGGGAGAACTCCCTGGATTTCAGTGTGAATCTGCACCGAGTAAGAAGTGCAGGACTGGCTCTTATTAAGCTTTCGTTAATTGTTTATACCTTAAGGTATAACGAACAATATTACATATAGTATAGAATAGTACATGTAATACTATAGTATAGTATACATAGGTATAGAATTTTTTTAAATGATTTCTTTTAATGTTCTTGTTTTTATTTCTTGTTTCTCATTTTTCTTTGTTTGGATGAATAAAAGTAGTGGGCCCTTCTCACTTCTCAGGGAATTCTACTACCTAATTCTAGGAGCTTCCATGGCTTATAGTTCTGATGGTCTCCTGCATGGCCACAAGGGGCCCTGCAACACGAGACCTCTCGGAGCCTTCCTCCTATTGAAGTAGAATCTTCAGGAGAACTTCCTCCCTTTTCCGTTCACTCTCCCTACTCTCATGCTGAAATTGTTGTGGGGGTGTCAACATACAAAAACCCTCACCACAAAGAATCCCCTCACAGAGACTCCTGCAATGCAGATCATTGTGGATGCTTTGCTATCAGGTTGAAGAGCACCTATGGTGCACAAATATCACTGAGTAAATGGTCCAAATGAGAGAGAAAACAGAACATCAGAGGGTTAGAACTGACAGCAATTAGCAATATTGTAGTTTAATCCTTTACCTGACATCCAAATCTGTCCTTCTACAAAATGACTGCCATGCAATGTTTGTCAGGAAACCAGAGCCTGAGGGTCAGGGAACATACTCACAGAATCTTTCTCTAGATAGAACAGAAGAAACTCTAGGTATCTAAGATTGATGTCCAGGGTAAATGCATGTACAATTAAATTGGTTAAGCCATCTAGCCTTCTGTCTAGAGGCATAAAAACTCAACCAGATAATTAAAAACTTGATGTTCAGGATATTGGGGACTGCACCTCCAAAAGCAAGAAGAAACTAATCACTTTTTGCAAGGCACTGGAACAAGAAAATGTGTGACATTGCTTGAATGAGAAAGAATCTATCTGGAAAATGGATGTGCATCCTCCCATCTTTTTCTCAGCTGGCTTGAGTGGCCAAGAAAAATCAGGACAAACAATGCTATCGTAGTCCTTGTAACTACCTATTAGTTTCATGGGCCCTCCACAGACTAGCTAGTCTCCCAAAACCTTCTATATCAGTGGTGGGCAAACCGCAGACACTGGAAGCTGTGGGTGGCCGTGCAAATGTAAACAAACTGTCTGGCGGCCCGCCAGCGGATTACCCTGATGGGCCTCGTGTGGGCCACAGGTTGCCCACCACTGTTCTATATTAAGAACATAAGAAGATAAGAATGGCCATACTGGGTCAGACCAAAGGTCCAACCAGCCCAGTATCCTGTCTGCTGACAGTGGCCAATGCCAGATGCTCCAGAGGGAGTGAACCTAACAAGTAATGATCAAGTGATCTCTCTCTTGCCATCCATCTCCACCCTCTGACAAACAAAGGCTAAGGACACCATTCCTTACCCATCCTAGCTAATAGCCATTAATGGACTTAACCTCCATGAATTTATCTAGTTCTCTTTTAAACCCTCTTATAGTCCTAGCATTCACAACCTCCTCAGGCAAGGCGTGCCACAGGTTGACTGTGCGCTGTGTGAAGAAGAACTTCCTTTTATTTGTTTTAAACCTGCTGCCCATTAATTGCTTTTGGTGGCCCCAAGTTCTTATATTATGGGAACAAGTAAATAACTTTTCCTTATTCACTTTCTCCACACCACTCATGATTTTATATACCTCTATCATATCCCCCCTTAGTTTCCTCTTTTCCAAACTGAAAAGTCCTAGCCTCTTTAATCTCTCCTCCTATGGGACCCGTTCCAAACCTCTAATCATTTTAGTTGCCCTTCTCTGAACCTTTTTTAATGTCAGTATATCTTTTTTGAGATGAGGAGACCACATCTGTACGCAGTATTCAAGATGTGGGCGTACCATGGATTTATTTAAGGGCAATAAGATATTCTCTGTCTTATTCTCTATCCCTTTTTTAATGATTCCTAACATCCTGTTTGCTTTTTTAACTGCCGCTGCACACTGCCTGGACGTCTTCACTATCCATGATGACTCCAAGAACTCTTTCCTGATTAGCTGTAGCTAAATTAGCCCCCATCATATTGTAAGTATAGTTGGGGTTATTTTTTCCAATGTGCATTACTTTACATTTATCCACATTAAATTTTATTTGCCGTTTTGTTGCCCAATCACTTAGTTTTGTGAGATCTTTTGTGAGATCTTGAAGTTCTTCACAGTCTGCTTTGGTCTTAACTATCTTGAGCAGCTTAGTATTGTCTGCAAACTTTGCCACTTCACTGTTTACCCCTTTCTCCAGATCGTTTATGAATAAGTTGAATAGGATTGGTCCTAGGACTGACCCTTGGGGAACACCACTAGTTACCCTTTTCCATTCTGAAAATTTACCATTTATTCCTATCCTTTGTTCCCTGTCTTTTAACCAGTTCTCCATCTTTTACCAGATCCTAGATAAGCCCGAGGTAAAAGCCAGAAATTTAAAATTTAAAAACTAGAATTTGGATTCACCACAGGCTAGTGGATATTTTGTTCCAAACCAGAAAGCTATTTACCTTTAACCTTTAATACAAGACCTAGGAAGGGCATGTGCGGTTGTGCCCATGAATTCAGTTCCACAAAAGCAAATGTGAAACATTTTCTTCAACTTTCTGCTGGGAGGCTACCAGAAAGAACTGTGTTGTGGGCAGGTCGCAATACCAGAGGCTCTGCAGTTTTTGCAAGAAAAAGGGAGGCTTGCAGGTTTTGCCCCTCTCTCTCTCTAGAATCAATAAAGCTATTGATGATGTCTAACCATCTCAAACATCTGGTAGTACACAGGTAATCTTACTCTTGATCTTAAACACCTGATGAAACTCCCTTTGAAATGTCATCAGAAGTCTCCTTTACTTTTTATAATATAAGGTGTCCATCATCTCTTCCTGAGAGCAAGCAAACTTCATGCCCTGTCAGCAAAAAAACCCATTTTTACAATTATTTGTCTCAAACACTGATATCCTACTGCAATAGGCACTCTATAAATACTTTACATCATTGGTTCTCAATGAGGGGGTTATGAACATGTCCACAGGGATGAACAGGAAACACTGCCTTAGATAGATTTTTGCCACAGCTACTTGGAGGTTAATAGGTATACATTAAAACTTACTGAAAAATATAAAGGTTGAACTTCTTAAAATGTAGCTTTAGTGTTCTTCTATTCTACTGATCAACAATTCTTATTTCATTTCAGTGGGTGATATGCCTTGTTACCTATTAGCTTAAGCTAGTAACTTAATTTTGCTTGGTTTCATTTAGATTTGTAACCCATTGACAGATCATTGTGAGATCATGTAGTCATCTGGATTTAACTTGAGAGAAGTTGGAGATTAGATGATAAAGAAGTTTAAAAAACCCTTAGTGGGTAAAGCCAGTTTTATCCAGATCTATTCAAGTTCACAGACTTTAATTAACAGTTTGAAATTTGTAATATTGCTTGAATTTTAGATGGCTGTGAATTAACACTGTATTAAGGGAGCCTAGACAAAAGGACATGAGTTGCGTCACAGAAACTTATTAAATGTGATGCAAATTCAACAGATGAATTCCAGCAAACAGGTGCACGATCTGAATTAATTTTTAAACTCTACCACTCTCATACACTCAGGGGACTTTAATGCCTCACATTGACAGGCACAGCACATTGCTAATTTCATTCACAAGCTTAAAAATTTCAATACATTTTAACATATGAATCTATTAGATTTTAAAAAGTGTAAGTAGCATCAGGGTATCCCAAAACTAAAATGATAATTTCTCTCAACTGGGATTTCAAATCAGTAATCTAGCTAGAAGCATGATGTTTTTATGAATGAAATCCGTTTTACAGACTTCCCATACAAATTTTGTTATATTATTATACATAGCAATGCCTGTTACTAAGCAAGATTTTCTTTTACTGTTAGTATGGTTTTCGTTTGTGACTTAGCAAAAAGCACAGGATTTCCTGACTCCAGAAATGTTACTGACTCAGGGGACTGAGAACGGGATAATTGTAGCCTTTCACCCCTGGATTGCTGATTCAAATCCAGTTTGTATTGTTAACAACTGTTCCAAATAGATGGCTGTCCATATGAAAGAAATCACCACCATAAAAAACATTCATTAGTTGTTGACAGTTTCATCAGAGAAACCAAGGATTCATTGGGCTTGGAGACTGAACTGTCTTTGCACTACATACAGCTGGTACATGATCTGAGCATAAACAGAAGCCTTTTCTCTAGAGTTGTTAGTCAAGCATCTTTCACTTTATCATCAGCAACATTTGTATCATACCCTGCCCTGGACAGCTTACAGTCTAGGTCAGGCATGACATACAAATAAGGGTAATGGGAGTTAATAGGATGGGAACAGGTCAGGGTCATATATAGAAGATCACACAATAACTTAGATTAGTCATGCATAGTTCCTTGAAACATTTTGTTTGAGCTTCATCCCCATCATCAATTTTCACCAAACTCATCCACTTCTAAATAATGCTGCAGCACTAAACTCACAGGTACTGTTAAACAAGCATATACATGTACACATGCACAAATACATTAAAAAACTGGGATAATTGAAAAAGGAAATATTAGCTGCAAGTTTGATAGTAAAAATGCT
The DNA here is from genome assembly GCF_011386835.1 of Chrysemys picta bellii. Taxonomy (NCBI): domain Eukaryota; kingdom Metazoa; phylum Chordata; order Testudines; family Emydidae; genus Chrysemys; species Chrysemys picta. Next base: position 66,853,918 of record NC_088794.1, on the reverse strand, counting down.
GTATTTCTGGTCTCAATGTGGCAAATATAAAGTATCTCTTTCTGATGTAATGTGGCTATATTTTTTTACTGATTTACTGAATTTTAGTATTACATACTATAACATATTTTCTGCCTTGCTATTTGTGCATTGTCTTCCACAGATGTCATAGGGGATTGTGTTATATATGAAAAAAATATATGTTGGCAGTATTTGCTTATTTTTATTTCTTATATTACTATAATAGATTTTTATCCTAAGGGCCTGATTTTCAATACCAGGTTCTTTTTTTGCTCATGCAAATATTTATAGGCACAGTTAATTGTCAGAAAAAATTATGGTATCTAGATACTGCATTGAAATATCATGGTGATGGGGATTATATAAGATCCAAGATAGATACAATTTAGATATATCTCTAACTGCCATATATGCCAGCACAATCTGGTAGCTGGATATCTAACTGCTTTCATTTGCCTGCTCCAAATTTCAGTTGCAGAATCAAAGACTAGTTTTCAAGATCAGATCAAGTCTTGCTAAAAAGCTGTCTAATTACAGCAACATCCCCAAAGTGGTACAAGTGGGCTACAATTGCATCTTTCTTTTTTCATATATTTCTAAATTTGTGAAGCTTAAGATTCCTATTCTACCCCCTTCTGCTTTTTCTTTACCTCCCAGGGGATAGCACGTTTAAAAAATAGTTTTGAAATAGTACAAACGTTTGTAGGAGACTTGTTAGTGCAGATATGTAAAAAGACAAAGATTCTCAAAATATTTTGATGACACAGTCATAGAAGATAAAGCTGTCGGTTTTTTTCAACTGAGTGTAAAAGAAAGCTCAGTTAGACTAGTATACAATAAAGATGGGCTGAGGAAGCGAAAACCAGATATGTTTAGAAATCTGTTTCCATTTTACCCAAACTACCAAAGTTCAAGAACATCTGATAAAAGGTTCAAGTTTGGGCTTATTTCTAGTGCTGGGATGACTATTTTACTTTTGGGAATTGATCTAACAGTAAATCATGCCTTAATTTAGCATAGATCCAGATTAGTTTGAAATAGACATTAGATTGGAACCTCTTGCCCCAGCTTCATGGCATACACTATAGAGGGTGGATCCAGAACATTTTATAAAGAAGTTCAGATTTGCATCTGAATTTTATCTGAATTCTGTGGCTTAGCTCCATCTTTAATTGTGATCCTTACAAGGTTGCCTTTTCTGGGACTTGGGCAATCCCTGGGCAGCAGAGGTGAACCGAACCCCAGCAAACCATCAGCAAGTTCAGAGAATGTTTTTATATTCCTGATCCTACTCTATGGTACATATCAAATGTGCCTTTTTGTTCTGATAGGTGAAAATCAGCTCTGCAGAATAGAGTCCAAAAGTATTACTGTTTATAGAGCCTATACCCTAGAACAGAGGTTCTCAAACTGTGGTCCGCGAGCTCCATTCAGGTGGTCCATGGATAGTTCCCTCTAAGGTGCGCGCCTGGGCGGCTGCACACAGAAGAATGAAGGGCCACCCACCTAATTAGTGGAGCCGCACAGGTGTGGCTCCACTAATTAGGTGCCTGGACTCTGGAGTAGATGCACATGTAAGGTGAGGTGGTGGCCTTGGTGGGAATAGGGGACAGGTAGCAGGGGACAATGGGGTGAGAAGAGGGGGCGGGGGGAATTTGGGACGTGCAGGGCTGTGGCGGCCAGAGAAAGAGGCAACTTTCCCTAGCTCGAGGGCTGCTGCAGTGTGAGAGACACCCCTCTCCTTCCCAGCCCCAGCTCGGGGGCTGCTGTGGTGAGGGAGAGAGGGAGAGACCCCCTCCTTCCCAGCCCCAGGTCGGGGGCTGCCAGGGTAGGGGAGAGAGGTCACATCCATCGCATTAGAAAGGTAAGACTACTGATATTAAAATATGAGTTGTGTGCTTTTATTTGTCGAACAAAAAAAATTAATTATTATTAAGTTTAGAGAGAGAGAGAGAGCACTTTTATCCAAAGTGCTTTACAATAGTTAGCTAATGGCACAAACAACATTTGGAAAGATGATTAAGTGGTCTGCTGAGACCCTCAGCAATTTTCAAGTGGTCCGTGAAAAAAAAAGTTTGAGAACCACTGCCATAGGGCTTGTCTTCACTACCCCCTGGATCGGCGAGTAGAAATTGATCTCTCGGGGATCGAATTATCGCGTCTCGTCGGGACACAACAATCGATTCCCGAATTGACGCGCGTACTCCACCAGTCCAGGTAGGAGTAAGTGCCGTCGACAGGGGAGCTGCGGCGGTCAATTTGCCGCCGTGTTCACAGCGGGGTAAGTCGGATCGGATACGTCGAATTCAGCTACGCTATTCGCGTAGCTGAATTTTCGTGTATCTTAAATCGATCCTCCCCACCCAGTGTAGACCTAGCCCTAGAATCCACAACTGGCAATGTTTTCAGCAAATGGTACCAAAAAGAGAGTGTGGTACACGGCTAACAGAATAATAGACACTAGAACTGAAATGGCTAGATTTATCTAGTCCACCGTCCTGCTATGTGTTCCCTACAGTATTTGTTAATGCTTTCTTACTCTAGTTTTTAAATGTTTCAAGCAAGTAGGCGTGCTTTTATTTTTTTATTTTTGTAGTATTTGGAGCAACTGGAACATTAGATTCTTGGTATAAGGCCTGCTACAAAATTGTAGTATTTCAGGAAATCTTGGGGTATAATTAAAGTTTTTTGTAGCTGTAAATTAAAAGAAAGGGGGGGGGGTTGATTCAGGAACTATAAATTCTGTTGAAGAAAAAGCTTATTTGTACATGGAAACTAGGGCATGTATTATTGGGAAGCGGGGAGCTGTGTATGTCTAATGATCTAGTGAATGTATAGATTCAAAGAAGAGTATCTCTGTATTCCAGTGAGCATTGCTATAGAAACATTCATGTCCTATGGTATTGCAGGTGTACTCCATCTTTAGTTTTAAACCGCGCTGTTTCCTCTAATAATACCTCAGTGTTTTAACCAAGTTAATGGTGTTAGTAGCTGTTAGTTGCTCATTTCAAAGAAAACAATATTTGTTTTGGTTAGCAAAGCAATCTTTTTACATTATATATTGAGAAGCACTTTTCTCCACAGATAAACTACTATCAGTATTAAGCTCAGGAATTTCATTTTCAAATCAAAACTTATTTTTAGATGCATTAGCGATAAGGAGAGGTAGCATGCAGAGTTTCGGAAACCTTTGTATCAGTTTGCTGCCTGTGAGAGCTTGCCTTTTGACCAGCCTAAGAGTTCTCCTCACCCAATTACTTCCTCCCAGCAGGCATTTTGGCCCCTAAAAAGGGAGATTAGAGACCTTTTTGTTTTTACAATATGTGCACACAATGTGATTTTCAAAGGCAAAATGGCAGTTAACTACTTAGGGTAACATTTTCTAAATTGCCTTAGTCTTAGTGACTTGATCCAAGTCCCAAGGAGTTTCAATGAAAGCTGTGCACCTAAGTCACTTAGGGGCTTTTGAAAATTTGATCCCTGACTACTGTTGACTTTCAGTCAAACTTGGATGCCTAATTGCTATTTGTATCTTTCAAAATCACAATATAATATAAAAAATTACTTAGCTGATATTTTCATTTATTTAAATGTGCTCATGCATAAAGGAATGGAGCACACACCGTTTCAAAATTGCTACTGTGGGATGATAAAAGCAAGTCTATCCATTTTTGGATGGTGCAGGTTTAGTGTATGTGTGCTACTTACTCACAAGTACTGCATCTCTGCTTTCCCATGCCCCTTTTCCTTCTCTTGCCCTGAACTCTATCTTAATTCTTCTGCCTTATCCCTCTTCCTTTTGTGTCCTTTTCCACAGCCCTCTGTGCCTGGAACAATCTTCCTGTCCTCATCCATCAAGTGTCTTTCCCCCCTTCCCTCTTGTCAGCTTTAGTAGCCATGTGTTGTGCTTGTTTAGACTTACATAGATTGTGTAAGCTCCTCAAGGCAAAAAAAAGTCTCTTTCTCTGACTCAGGTTGTCCCATGGAGAACACATAAGGGAAACCACAAGAAAAGCAAAACTCCTACAAGTTCTTTTTCATTACATGGTTTCAGTGCTGTACCATGAGTTCCATTTGGAAAGCAAACTTGCAATTCCCCAGGGGAACTTCTTGCTCAAGTTACTTGTGTTGAGCAAGTTTTGGAAATGCCCTGTAGAGCTTTGAATTTTTTTAATAGGCACTTACTCAAATCTTGGTGTCCTTGTTGCCAATCCTTTCTATCACAGATCAGACTGATCATCACCTTTCCCCATACGGGAAAGAAATTAGTCTAGTCAGAGCCTCATTCAAGCCATGTTAGGCTTCAGTGGGTCCTTTAAAATGAGACAATTCACAAACCACAAAGTAAAACAGATTAAAAGGCGGTAGGACTCCATCCACATTCCAGTGACACCATCTTCAGGTTGCCCACCTGAGAGTCGACATCCAGTTTATTCCTCTGCCCTTATTCCAGGGCCCATTCTCCAGGCTATCTACCTTAGGAGACCGGGGTCTGTTCACTCTAATACCTGTGTCTGTATTCTAAGGCCTTCACACTGCTAGCCATTCTTTGAGCTTCTTATTACTGCTTTACTGCAACCTTCACTTCAGTGCTTCTATGAGAGGGTTCCCTGCAGTGTTCCACTCCACAAGGTCCTTCACCTGTGAGACCTACCTCTGCTGCGTTCCTTCAGAATCACTCACTTGCTCTTGGGTTCCTCCTGTCCCTGGCTAAGCTAGCTCTTTCGGTTTACCTAGGGGCCTCCGCATGAGCCTTCTTCAGTGTTTTCTCTGTCTCTTCTTCCCAGTGGCTTCCAGCTACTGCTGTCTCTCCAGGTTCATGCAGCTATCCCTGGGGAACTCCTACCAGTGCCTCCTGCTGCTTCCTTCCAAACTACTGCCTGGCTCTTTATGGAGGCAGGATGCCCTCTACCATGCCCATTATGAGGTACTAATTAGTCACAGATGAACTGGACCCATCCCCTTTAAAAGGGGATAGTCACCCTATGACAGCAGGTCAAATAGTTGTAGATGCAACTCATTTGTCCTTCCTGATATTCATTCTTGCTATCACTTTACTATTTTCAGACATACATTATATGTTTTCTTGCCATTGTGTTACCGTTTCTTCACGGCACAGAATGAGCATGGCTGAAATATTCCATTACCAGAGGCAGAAATCAGATGATTTGGTTCATGCCAGGAAAGAACAATGAGATCACAGTGTTGCTGCTAAGTGTTTGGGGGTGGTAAAATGCTGCTTTCTCTAATATGTATATTAAACAGGATGCTGCACATTACATCAGTAGCCAGTGACCACATTTCTGGCTCCACCTCAATTTATAGAACTTCCCACTTTGTCTCAGGTAGTCATTTATACAGCTCAGCAGAATTTCTGTTTTCTTACCTTCAAATCTTACCAGAGGAATGTACAGCAGAGCCAGTAGTGTAGAAACATGTTATACCATCTTGGAAATTATCCCAGACTGGAGCAGCTGCTGAAAGAAGCTTTGCAAGGTGCTGCTGACATCACTTGCAACCAGATAGCTGCCCCAACTGTAAAGGTAGTGCAATCTTGCAATCTAGCACTTACATCTTTAGACATTTTAGTCTGCAAATTATTGTAGGTTTGGATGGCATGCAGCTGTTTCCTGAGAACCTTTGTCTCTGTTCTTCATTTCCACCCACACATTTGCAAATACACAGTTTTCAACATGCTTCACAGTTGCAGGTTGGCTCCTTGTGCAGGGAAAAAGAGAAGATGGGAAAACACGGAGGGGACAATGCTGAGTAAGTTTCCTGTCCTCCATGGAAATTTGAGGGAAGTTAATTTATGAAGTACACAGCTGAAACCATGGACCATCAGGCCTTAGTGTGTAAAATGCTGTACTTACCTAAAGCACTATATAAGTAATTATTGTTGATAGAAATGTGTAGTGAGACGTGCAACAGTTTTAAAAAATGGTACCTCTCTCCACCTTTACATGTATGCCCAGTCATCATTTTTTACACATGCATATAGAATGCAAAGGTTTTGTTATTTTCATAGACTCCGGTGTTTCCAATCCGTAGCAAAGAAAATTTGAAAAGAGGAGTGGGCTTACAGTATGGGTTTGTTTTGTTTCTTATCCCCAGTTAATATCCTCTCTTCCAGATGAAGAATGGAGTGCCTCATGCAGTATCATGAGATGATGGAAAGGGTTCCCCACCACCCCATTAGTTTTAAATTCTTAAAGAAAGTTATCAGTAGGGAATACCTTTGTGCCAGAGCCAGTGCTTCAAGTATCATCCAAACTAGTGCTGTTTTTTTCATATAACACAAGGCAGAAAATCCTTTCCCCCCTTTTATAGTTGATGTTGAGTTTGATTAAGGGATACACTCAAACCCTTAGTTCTTCTTTGAATGTCTCTGCATATTCTCACATGTGGAATCAAGGTCCCTGAGACATGGGGTTCCAGAATCTTCTGGGGTGTAGTGTCTATCTTGGGCTGCCCATCCCCAAAGAGTTCAGACAGTATCAAAGGGGAAGCAGCCCCAAATGCTTTTCAGTTCCTGCCATTAATTTAGGGATTCCTAACCTAAAACTCAGAAGAAGTGGGAAATCTGGATGTGGAGTTTGGATTAACCAGTTGCAAGGAACAGTTCTGTCCCTTTACCAAATAACATTATTGCTTTCACTTTCCTGAATCAGGCTTCTGCATTCACCTGGCATAGTGGTTTGTAAATTGGGTTCAAATTCACATCTCCTTTAAGACTCCCTTGCACATTAATATGTTTTTTTCTTTAGCCCAGGCTTCATTAGCCTTATTTACCCATGCATAGAGACTGATGATATAAAGCTAAATTTTGTAAGGCGAATAATGCCACAAAGAAGTCCAGAAAATATTACCTTGGTCATCTTTCTCTTCTGAATAGTAAAGAGAATGGTGCAATTCCTCCAGGAGTCAGTGGACAATACAGATTAGTTGGCAGTATTTGGAGCTATTTGTCCAACAAATTCACACAGTGACACTGTCACATTAACCAGAAACAATCTAACTACTTGAGGTGGGAACAACATCAACTGTTCCCTCTTAACCCTTCTATCTTAGAAAATCAAAGAATAATCAAAAAATAAAGTTGGAAATTTAGCAGCAGATGCATAGCATGAATTCAGCTCAAAATCTGCAGATTAGGTAACCTCCAAAAAATCTGATTGGGACATGTTCCCAATGGATGCCCTTTTGTTTAGTTGGCATGGCTACTTCAGATAGACCCTCTTTCCAGATTTCTTATCCATAGAATATAATCTAGGAAGAACAGAAGCCCTATAAACACCACCTTTTAACCTCAGTACTCTCTCACATGCTGACCAAACTCCCTCCTGCACCCAAACTCCCTCCTACAGCTTGCACCCCTCACCCCCTCCAGCACCTCAACCCCTTACCCCAGGCTCAGCCCAGAGCCCCCTCCCACACTTCAAACCCCTTGGCCCCAGCCCAGAGCCAGCACCCCTTCCCAAACTTCAACCCCTATCTCAGCCCAGTGAAAGTGAGTGAGGGCGGGGGAGAGTGAGCGAGGCGAGGCTTTGGGGAAGGGGCGGGGCCTTGAGGAAGGGGTGGGATAGATCCTGGGTTGACTTTAGATTCAAAAAGTGATCTTGGGCATAAAAAGGTTGGAGACCATTGTACTATACTGATGGATGAATTATAGTTTCTGCAATAGCTACAATCAACTATATCCAAATTCATATATAAGAAATTATCAATCTGTGAAGTATCTAAAGTAGGATTTATGAAAGCTAGAGATCCAGCTCTATTCAGTGTCTTCTTATTAAAATGTAATTATATAAATACTTACATGAAGTTCATACACTACTAGAAAATAATATTTCTTTTTAATGTTCTATTGAGCGGATAAAGTAGTTTTGTAGTATCACAATTAGATATCACAAATAGTATCACAAGTTTTGTAGTATCATAATTAGATTCACTAAGCTTTTAATACCGTATATGATTTGCTCATTAAAGTTTAATAAGTAATAGTCTTATTTCTTTAAACTAGAAAAAGTATTTAATTGCATTTAATTAAAATAGAATAATTATTTAAATCCCACCTCTGTGAATTATTGCACAATAATCTAGAAGATGATACTTAATATTTGCTTCTGCTTCTGCATAAGTTATATATGTTACCTGTTTTAAGAATCTCAGATAAGCAACCAAGCATGCATGTCTATCTACATCTATATATGAATGTAGTGAGTACTATTTCTAATGAAGATATAGAAAACTAATTTTTACTGCAGAGTTTTAGGGCATCTTATCTGCCTACCCTGTCTATACTTTTTATTCATCGCAGTTTCATGGCTGTTGCTTTGTATTCTGACTTGCAACTTTATTTTTCAATTCTTTGAAGGATTTGAGGTGCAGTTTGTGTGAATGATTCTGTAGAAAAAGGGCCTGATTCCACAATAGGACTGCTCAGTTGAACAGGGCTTACTCATGTAACTAAGGCTTTCAAGGACAGGTCTTAAAGATGTATTATAAAGGGAGGAGGTCACTACTCATTGTTCAAAGTATCCTTTACTTTAAAGTAGGCACAAGTCACTGGATTAATGTCAAAAGTAGTTAATGGCAGGTACAAAAAGTTTATGGAATTACCAGATTTTTTCTAAAAGGTAGCAGGTTCCAGTACAGGAGAGCAGTATAAATGTCCTTGATGACCAAACTTTAATCTCCTTTCTCACTTTCTTTAATCCATAACAGGTGCTTTTCCAGCAGGAGCTTTGTATGCCCGAAAAGACTTACTTCAGAGACCTACACATGTTGCCACCAAAACTTTCCAAGCCTTGCGTATATTTGTGAATGATGAGCTCCGCGAACTCTATGTAGGGTTGAAGATAGCTGAGAAGTTTCTGAAACCTGGAGGTCGACTTGTAGCCCTTTCTTTTCATTCACTAGAGGATCGTATCATCAAACGATTCCTTCAAGGAATAGATGTTTCAGAAAAGTTCAACCTTAACATAAGACAAAAGATAAGACAAGGACAAAAAAATTATTCAGAACAAGATGTGGAAGAATTCGTCAGTGAAAAATCCAACTCAAGGTGGACATCTATACAGAAAAAAGTGCTTACTCCCCAGGCTGCAGATGTTCAAGAGAACCCAAGAGGGCGGTCTGCCAAACTAAGAGCTGCTATCAAACTGAAATAAAATAAAATACTCTGATTTTCTCTTTATATTAAATATGCTTTTGTAAATGTTCATCTTTCAGACTGTACAGAGATGGTCAAATTGAAAAATAAAAGGAAAGAAAATAATTGATATCTTAGGATAGAGTCTGACTTCTATCTTCAGTATTCAGTTTTAATTAAGCTATGGAATTGAAACATGGAGCATCACCTGGTAAAGCAAGTCTAAATCAATGGGCATAACTAATATTATTAATTTCTTTAGAAAAACAGTTCTCAAAACACAAGGCTCAGATGTCTATAACAATTGTATGTACAACTTAAACATATAGGGCTCTATCCACTATTAATCCACAACATAAACTCCCATTGAACTATTCCAACTTCACTCCCACATTTGATCATGTTGTGCCTTATTGTTTTAACATATACATTCTTTAATACAGCTAAAATTTGAAGTCAATTTAAAACTTCTTGTATGAGAAACATCATAGATTGAAAATTAATATTGGCTCCTTTTATATCTTGTTAAACAATTCATTTTTTAAAATGATATAAAAGCTTAGGTTTCATCTACTTTAACTTCTTCCTCCCTTTACAAAAGAAAAAAGAAAAGAAAAGCGTTCTCTTTATTTGGACAATCAAAATGTGTGGCAGAATTTCACTTCTGATGAATCAGTAGATTGGTTGACTAGAGGATGAAACATGATTTCTGTCTCTGAATTTGAATGCTTGTAAAAGAAAACTGACTGGCTGCTTTTAAAACTCCAGACCTGACTCTGATCTCACCAATTTTATACTGGTGTAAGCCCAGTGACATCAGTAGACTTATTCCTGATTCAGATCTGAGCAAATGAGATCAAAATTGCATCCTCCATGTGTAATAAATTGAAATAGCAATATCCTAATTAATTCCTTTGGTAACATTACACTAATATTGGCAAATTTCTCATAAATACCCAGAGATATGACATTGGATGATGCAAATCACTGATATGAAGTAAGAGATGAATAATAATGGGCACGATAGACTTTTCTGAAAGTGTACTGTTTTTCCCAGTTTTCATTATACATAGTATTAAATATAAATACAAACATTCCACTTCAAATAATAATACTTAATGTTGACATCTGTTAGAAACAACAGACTGTATTTAAATAGATCTTTTCCTCTCCAAACATTATATATGAATAGTTTGTTATTTTTGGTTAAGGTTGTACCTTGAACTGTGTCCCCATTTGACGTTTTTAAAAGATTTTTATGGCTGAAATATTTAGGCTCAGAAGAATGTGGTGCTGTGTTGTGGTGCAGGTAGATGCACAGAGAGACATGCGATTGCAACAAAGGTAAGTGCGGTATTAATAATATCCCAGAAGAGATATGGAAGAGTCAGTGCTGCTTCTGACTATTTGCATAGGGGTATCTCCAAAAACCCAGCCCTCCCATTTCCATAAGTATGATTGCTCATACCAGTTGGGTCAATATATCATCAACATAGGGAGAACATATTTCCCACTGCAAATATTCTTTCAATCTGGCTTATTTTGTGCTCGCCTGGAGTTTGCCGAGCCCCATAAAAATCTCTGGGTAGGGTTAGTTGAAGCATGCTTGTGTATCTTGAACTGTTTCAGTTTCACTCAGTAGATAGGTGGCATACATTTGGATACCACTTTGAACACCTTGTTTTATTATGGTGCAAGTAGGGGCCCAGAGCACAGAGAGGATGTGGGGTTGCAACAGAGTTAAATGCTTATTCAGTAACAACCTTGAAGTGACATGGAAGAGTCAGCAGTATTTCTGGGGATAGTGAGGCCTAATATTCTCTCTCAGATTAAGTTCTATCCAGTACACAGAGAGGTAGTAGTGTATTTTAATTCCCTTACAGTGGTGTGATCCATTAGTAGGACTAAATGTATTTCACTTGTGGAAAATACCACCTCATTGAAAATCCAACTAGACTTCTCAGAGGATGAAAATTCATATACGTCTTTTCTGCAATTTTTACTTGAAACCTGAATAACATGCATTTCAACACAACGAAATGCAGTGTCATACATCTAGGAACAAAGAATATAGGCCACACTTACAAGGAATGCAGATATACTAAGAAGGTCTTGGGGGACATAATAGATATCCATTTGATCATGAGCTCCTAATATAATGGTATAAAGGGTAAACAGGATGCTCGTATGTATAAGCAAGACAATAACAAGTAGGAGTAGAGAGATGGTATTACCCATGTACTAAAGTACTGCGTCTCTTTCTGGTGTCCACACATGAAAAAAGATGTTGAAATATTGGAAAGCATTCAAAAAACAACTACAAGAATGATTTGAAATCAGAAAAACATGCTGTATAGCAAGAGGCTTAGGAAGTTCAATCTATTTTGTTCACCTAAAAGAAGGGTAAGCGGTCACTTGATCAAAGTCTGCAAATACCTACATGGAGAAGAGACAGCTCTTTAATCTAGCAGAAAAAGGCATAGCTAGTTGAAGCTAGACAAAGGTGCACATTTTAAACTGTGATGGTATTTAAACATTGGAAGAATATACCTAGGGATGTGGTAAATTTTCCATCACTTGAAGTCTTTAAATCAAGACTGAATATCTTGCTAAAAGATATGCTGTAGTTCAAACAGAAAATATAGGTTTGATGCAGAGTTTATTGGGTAAGGTTCTTTACGTCTTTGTTGAAGGAGGGTCAGATTTAGATGATCATACTGGTCCCTTTCTGTCCTTAAAAATCTATGAATCTATGACAGCCCGATGAGAACGTATCCTATTTTATTGTTATTGAATAGATTTTATTCAAACCTTTTGGGAGAAATCCTGGTCCAGTTGAAGTAATTTATGGTTTTATTGACTTGAATGGGTAAAATTCTGGTCTCGTTGAAGTCACTGGGGGTTTTGCCATTGACTTGAATAGGGTCAGGATTTCGCCCTTTCAGTTTTGTAACTGAAAGCATTTTTATTTATTATAAAGACTAACATCATATGAACTGCCTAACTTCAAGATGGTTTGTGGTTTGCTAGAAAAATGTTTATATTTACCATTTGATATTAATTAATTTTGCTGCAGTACACGTGTTCACTAAGTCACATAATCAGTTTTACTGATTAAAAAATTAAAGGCTCGATCCTACAGTCCATATTCAAGCAAAGAAAGGAATGCATGTATTATCCATGTTTGTGTTTGTTGTCCATTACTTTGGATAAATTACAGTCAGTCATTTGCAAACCTATTTACAGAGTTACTAATAGTTTGGTGAAATTATAACCTAAAATGTCAATATTTACCCATAGTAATTGCACTGTGGTATCTGAAATACTTTACAGAGTAGCAGCCATGTTAGTCTGTATCAGAAAAAAGAGTACTTGTGGCACCTTAGAGACTAACAAATTTGTTTGAGCATAAGCTTTTGTGGGCTACAGCCCACTTCATCAGATGCATAGAATGGAACATATAGTAAGAAGATCTATATACATACAGAGAACATGAACAAGTGGAAGTAGCCATACCAACTGTAAGAGGCTAATTAATTAAGATGAGCTATTATCAAAAAACTTTTGTAGTGATAATCAGGATGGCCCATTTTAGACAGTTGACAGGAAGCTGTGAGGATACTTAACATGGGGAAATAGATTCAATATGTATAATGACCCAGCCACTCCCAGTCACTATTCAAACCCAAGTTAATGGTATCTAGTTTGCATATTAATTCAAGCTCAGCAGTTTCTTGTTGGAGTCTGTTTTTGAAGCTTTTCAAAATTGCCACCTTTAAGTCTGTTACTGAGTGACCAGAGAGGTTGAAGTGTTCTCCTACTGGTTTTTGAATGTTATGATTCCTAATGTCAGATTTGTGTCCATTTATTCTTTTGCGTAGAAACTGTCTGGTTTGGCCAATGTACATGGCAGAGGGGCATTGCTGGCACATGATGGCATATATCACATTGGTAGATGTGCAGGTGAACGAGCCCCTGATGGCGTGGCTAATGTCTTTAGGTCCTATGATGGTGTCATTTGAATAAATATGTGTACAGAGTTGGCATCAGGCTTTGTTGCAAGGATAGGTTCCTGGGTCAGTGTTTTTGTTGTGTGGTGTGTGGTTGCTGGTGAGTAATTGCTTCAGGTTGGGGGGCTGTCTCCTCGCTTACAGGTGCCATAAGTACTCCTGCTCTTTTTGAAATACCTTAGTTTTCCTATTCATAGAGACAAAAAGGGGAAACCATGCTATTTCAGAAACTACTATTTGTAAATTCCTACTTTTTAATAGCAACTGCAGAACAAGGCTTTCTATGCTCCATTCTTCCTAGAATAGTGCTGGTTTTATTTACTATACATCATTTATATTACAATGGCACCTAAAATATTCCTGTACAGACATATTGGAAGACACATGGTCCTACTCAAATGGCTTATGCTCTAAGGAGACAAAACAAAAGAAAGAAAAATTGGGAAAGGGTTACAGCACATAAACATTGGCATGTTTTGTTAGATCCGTGTTGTTGCTGGCTTTATTATTATAATCTAAAGTAAAGAAATAGCTAAATGTCAGTGTTGACTCATTTATTGTAGGTATTAAGTAGAAGTATGTCATGGAGGGGAGGGGGCTCTGAATGAGGAGAGAGTAGTAACTTTACACAACAATTGGTTGCCATTATTCCATTCTATGCTTAGTTCCGGAAATGGTAGCAAAGGGTTCATTCTTGCATTTCTTGAGCTCCTAAACCTCCCAGGGCAGGGCCTTCAATGGAACTTTGACAATTTATACCAGCTCAGGATCTGCTTCATATTCAATTACATATGTACGTTGGGAGACCATGAGAGACTATCCTTTGATCCAGGTGCGTGCGTGTTTTTACATGTAACTTACTTACACTGTTATGCATATAGTTATAAAATAAATCGATTGGAATCTAAAAATTGTACTCACATTTCAGCGTATAGTATACAGAGCAGTATAAACAAGTCCTTGTCTGTATGAAATTTTAGTTTGTACTGACTTTGCTAGTGCTTTTTATGTAGCCTGTTGTAAAACTAGGCAAATATCTAGATGAGTGAATGTACCTCTGGGAAGACCTCTGCGTATCCCCACGGGTATGTGTACCCCTGGTTGAGAGCCACTGTGCTAGAAGAAACAGTAGAATGATGCACTAGCCAGTGCATATGAGTGAGGAACGTGGTTTTATATGCATAATTTAAGGCAATGGTGGAAAGAAATCTGGATCTTTACATCCAGGTCCATGTTTACTTTTCCCTGCCTCTATACATTTAGAATTGTTATAGTATTTCAAATTCTGTTTTTTTTTTTTGACATTTCAGTTTGTGTAAGATGATCATAGACTAAATGAAGAAAACAGAATCTTTTCTTCCTCAGAGAGCTATAATAATAATTATCTGCCAGTTGTTAATCAGCATGCTATTTAATATTTCTGCTTTACGTAAAATATTCTGTTTTATAACATATGTCTTACTATTCCTAATGCTGTCATTATATCATTGAAGAATAGCATAAAAAATGCATTTATTATTCAACAGAAGTCTGGGGTAAAAAATATTTACTGCCTAGGAATTTGTTATTGTACCAGCCTACCCAAGTCAAAAAAATGTAAACAAAATTTAATTTTCATTGTGTTCTACACTGATCTTCGGGCAAACAATTTACTTGAGACTTTTTAAAGTTATTTTGATAGTTTACATTGCATACAATCAAAAACAACCAAAGGATTTTTTTATTTTTCTAATATTATTTTGAAAATTGATAAATTTGACAATAAATTGTTTACAGATATTTCCTTCAAATGCAAAACTGGAGATACAGCTCCCTCTGTCTTCCTTGGGAATATGTAAGTTTTTTGCTTCTTTACCTGCAAATTATAATGAGTACTGTTTCACTTTTAGAGGTGGGCAATTAGTTACTGATTGTTATCACAAGAAAAAACAAGACAAACACATGTAGGTGCCTTCCTATACAGGACAGTTTTTTTTTTAACTTATTGTATCCGGAATTGAAAAAGTCAAAGGTCACACAACAAATGAGAGCTGTTTTGCCACCCAAAAATCCTTCAGTTAAGGTGTCTAACTCAAAAAGCCAAAAACTAAGGTACTCAATAATAATCACAAGTCTCAAAATAAAACTAGATAGAATATGCATTAGTGAAAATGTCTAGCCACTTTTTAGTACATTGGCTGTCACTAAAGAAGTAACATTGGAAAATTTGTCTTTTTTTTTATAATGACCACTGGCATTTACAAGAGAGGCATTTTTATGTTGCTGGAAGAGTCCATGTAAACAACAGCATATTAGGGCACATGACTGATTTTGAAATCAAAATAAATGGCACATGATGAGGTACATCTCAGAACACTCATTTAATGCCAAAATATTTGATCAGAGACTTTTGTGTCACTGTACTCCTGTGTCAGATATTTGATGTCATAAAAGACACATTTTGGGCAAATCATATCGTATAGAGATGTGGTTGTAGCAAAAGCAATGTGAACGGTTTCCATTGTACTTTCTCAATTTCAGCTTATGTGTAATTCATATTTGCAATTAATAGTAGTACTCAGAATAATGCACTAACTTCATCAGTTTTGTGAAACTTATTAAAAACCAATCACCGCAAAAACAAAAAAAAATTAAAAGGATAGCGTCAAGAAGTTTAGGCTCAAAATATTGAGGAAGCTAAATGATTTCTTGTATTACAGAAACACAGCAGTCTTTCCACAATTAAGGTTTAAACCAATTTTCTATTTTAAGCCATGTCTGATGCACATCACAACCCCAACATCCTTCTAATTTCTAGATTTCTTTTTCATTTTAAAAGCCCAGGAAATTCTAAATTAAGTTGACAACCTCAAATATGCGCCTACATTTTTTTATTATGTGATTGTACTGTTAAAATTAAGGTAAACCCACCTAGAGTATACAATAGGCACTTCTCTGTTCTTGTAGTTGTTAATAGGAATTGTTTGCCTGCCATGTCCGCAGGTTTGGCCGATCGCAGCTCCCACTGGCCGCGGTTCGCTGCTCCAGGCCAATGGGGCCGGCGGGAAGCGGTGCGGGCTGAGGGATGTGCTGGCCACCGCTTCCTGCTGCCCCCATTGGCCTGGAACAGTGAACCACGGCCAGTGGGAGCCACTATCGGCCGAACCTGCGGACACGGGGTAAACAAACCGGCCCGGCCCACCAGGGTGCTTACCCTGGTGGGCCACGTGCCAAAGGTTGCCAATCTCTGTATTAGATATTCAATTCAATGATTCCATAGAGTTTAAAATCATCACATTTTGGTGTAGACCCGTTTATAAGCCGACCCCGCTCTTCGATGCATCACTTTTTACCCAAAATATTCGGCTTATGAATGAGTATATACGGTAATTTAATGTTCGCACCAGTGATACAGAATAAACATTAACTACTGAATAGGACTACTGAATATCACACTCCTTTTTAAATATATTAACCTGGTCAACTTCCAACCATTTCATTACAGGTTCATGAGTTTAATGATCCTTCCTAATTGTATATCCACCTTTTGTCTATCTTAATTTCAAAACAAGACTTCACGGCAACTTTGCTTTAAACAGTTCTTTCTTTTGTCCTAAATGATTTTAGTAATTTTATTGTAACCGTTCTATATTTAAAATCATGGACCAGCTCCAAGCTGCTCAAGTGAGCATATCAGATTCTGTGTTGATGATTCTTGAGATTTTATTACTAGTCTAGCTATAATTGCCCTTTTTCTTCTCCTGTAGGCATGCCAATACATGGAAATTTCATCTGTCTGTAAAAAATAGAGTAAGTTTCTAGTTCTTGTGCTTGCAGAAAAAATCTTGAAAATGTGACCCAAGTATATCCTAAAGACTCACATATGAAATAAAAGAACCCCAAATGTATAACTTAAAAAAAACCCTCGTGATTTTTAAGCCAACATTATGATTTTTTGAGCGAAGCTCATGATTTTTGAATGTGTGGGGTTGGCAATGCCACAGAATTAAAAATAACATTTTAGGGAAATAAAATGTGGGTACTTGGGCAGTTGCCCATTTCTGAATGCTCCTTTGCCTATTAACATACTTGTTCCCTACTGGATTGTTCATTTGCAGCATGGGGCCCAGGTCGCTTGCTAGGATCATCGGGTATATTTCACACAATCAATTTCCTGCCATTGGGCATTGGTGCACCTCAATCTTTTCTTTTTTCTGCCCCATGGCACACAGAGCTTAGTCTCCTGGGGGTTCATAGAATCATAGACTATCAGGGCTGGGTAGGGACCTCAGTCTAATTCCAGCTATTGAGCTCATTGCAGGGGTAACTGAATGGGGATTAATGTCCTAAAATGTGCAGTAACTCAGACTAGATGATCTGGTGAAACCTTCTATTTTTAAGTGCCATGAAACAATGTGCAGGATTTATGTTAGAAAAATGTAACAGACAGTGGAAGAAAATGCAAAACTGTTTGTGTAATTTATCAGTTCTGTGTATTCTGTTGTTTCTCTCATGCTATTCACTTGTACTGTTTCAGTTACTAAAGAACAACAGCATCAATTAATTAACAGTTTAAATGGAATTGTTTAGAAATCATATAATTAGAAAAATGCCTGGATTAAATCTGAGTGTGTAGTTAGGTACCTAATTATGTTTAAAATGGTTGTACACTTACATAGATTACTGGCCCTGGGCCATCCCAGATGTTTTTATGTTCATTTGTCTGTACAAATTAGCTGCTCTTCTATGGCGCACCACCTCATGGAAATTTTCAAGCACTTAGCGTGGCAGTTGCCGTTGTTGGTGCATAGGTTACAGATGTAGACATGCAACTTTTGTTTTAAAATTAGTCCACGGAGTTTAAAAACAAAATGCAACACTTACGGTTTTCTTTCAATCGTTTTCCTATGAAATTGAGTCCTGAAGCAATATACTTAGGGGGAGCACCAGCAAAGTCTAGGGGCTCAGATAAGAGTGAGCAGTAGGGTACCACAGGCCTCCTGGCCTAGGATGGGAGTGCTGCCACCGCAGGGGTGGAGTGGCAGGGGAAAGGAGGATACAGGCCCGCCTGACTCCACCGTGTCCCAGCCCAGAGCCCTAACAATGGCGGAGTGGTCCACCACTGGGTCAATTGGGATCTGCCTGCAACACGCTGACCTAGTATCAAGTTAGTGCTCAACCAGATGGTCATCTAGTTTCCCTGAGCTACTTCCTACTTCCCCGGGGTTTGGTACCTCTATACCAAACTCTAAACAGGGTTTTCCTGTTGTCTTAGGGAGTTCTGGCCAATCCTCAGGCAGCAGCCCTGGCAGCTCCTTGATGTCTTGGTCGGTCAGCGGCCCCAGGAGCTCTAGCCAGTCCTCAGGAGGCTGCCCCGGCAGCTCCTCTGCCGGCTCTAGCAGCAGGCAGGAAGCATCTGTCTCCCGTGGCAGCTCCTGCTTAACTGAGCTGTAGGGCCCGCCTTTTGTACTTCCACTTTCTGTTCCACCCTTCCGCTTCCGACAGGGCAGACATGGCCTTCCTGGTTCCACCCACCGGGGGCAGGTTGTGGTCCCTCCCTGTCACTCTCCAAGAGGCCACGCCTCCCTGCTACTTACTTTATTAAGTAAGTGTGTCTTCTTCAGCATGTGAATTTTTTTACACTATCTGTTGTATCTTTTAAATTTCAGCTCAAAAGAATGGAATCTAAGAACTTCTTATATGTGTAATATGCCAAACAAGCTGACAGATTGACTAGATATTTTCTATGCATAGTACAACCCCAAATTTATTACATTCCTTATAATACAAAAGGCCTTCGTGTGTCAGAACAGGAGTCCAGTCCATTCAAAAATCATGAATCAGAACTCAAAAATAATGAGCTTGCCTTAAAACTCATTATTTTTTTTTAAATAGTAAACGTTAGGTTCTTTTTCTTAGCCTTCTGAACTGTAAGGGTGCCTGCAGGTCATGTTTTCCTCTACCAACATAAATGCCACTAGCTTACTTTAAGTGCATTAGGAAGGTGTGTTGGAGGGTTGTGATTGGGGAGCCTGGTTCAGCTCACTGGAGGGGTGAGGGAACCTGGGACCAGTATTTGACTCCTTACCTGCTGGTACTGGCTGTGATGATCTCGATAGGCTGCTACCACTGCGAGCCACTCCACACTGCTGCTCCTTCCCGGCTGGAATTCAGCGAGGGAGCAGCCTGAAGGGAGTCGAAGAAATCGCCTGGATACCTTAGCAGTGGGTGCCACAGTGGCCTCATATGGCAAAAGCAGCAACTACAGGCAAATGTCCACAACCTTCCCACAGCTCAGCAGGATGCATGAAAACCCAGCTGAGATGTAGGTGAGTGTGACAGGTTTCCAGATCTGTGAGTGTTATGCAAAATGTTTGTTACCTACCTTTTAGGAATTACGTTAGCAGGGAATCAGGTCTTTTCTATAGTGAACTCTCAGGCTTGGTACTATCTCCTTTTTGATGTCTGCCTCCATCCACTTCATCCCCATTTTTAGGAAACACATTAACACATAGGGCTGGTCTACACACACAAGTTGCACTGGTTTAACTTAAATCAGTTTAAAAACTGATTTAGTTAATCCTGTGCAAACCTTTGTGGGGACATTCTTATGTAGATAAACCTGGCCTATATTGTTTCATAAGTTTGTAAGGCCAGAAGGGACTGTTGTGATAATTTAGTCTGACCTGCTTAACAGAGGCTGTAGAATTTACCAAGTGATTTCTGCATCAAGCCCATAACTTCTAGCTGAGCTAAATCCTATCTTTTAGAAAGACATCCAGCCTTGATCTGCAAATGTCAAATGACTGAGAATGCACCATATCCCTGAGTAAGTTGTTCTAGTGTTTAACTATGCTTACCGCTAAACTATTGGTTTAGCTTTTATTTGTTAGTTAAACATGCAAGATAAACTGATATAAGCCAAGTTTAAACTGATAAATGCCCATACAGAAAATGGCAAGTGGTTTAACTAAGTCGGTTTAAAAATCACACCTTTAATTAAACCAATACAGCTGTGTTTGTAGACCAGGTCACAGATTACTCTTTAGAATGATAATTGCTGGGTCCCTATTTATTGCTTCTCTCTCTCTCTCTATCCATCTATCGTATGGTTATCACTGTACCACTTCCATTTTACTGTATTGAACAACCCTGTTCAACTTTTACTTGTTTAATTGTTAAGATTAGCTTTTATCATGTTTTGAATGGTCAGTGGTACAACTCCCACTCTCTTCAATGGGGTCAGTATTAAGCCAGTGATGAACATTTGAACCTTCCCTCCCCCCATATACACACATTAATGGGCCAGTTTGGGGCACTAATATTCTTCACAGCGGGACAGACTAAGGAAGTATTAACATTGCAAGTTCATGACGTTTAAGGTAAATCACTGGTCTAGTGACTAACATACTGAAGTGGTAGCCAGGGCCGGCTCCAGCATTTCTGCTGCCCCAAGCAAAAAAAAAAAAAAAGCCGCGATCGGCGGCGGCAATTGGGGAAAAAAAAAAAGCCGCGATCGGTGGCGGCAGTTCAGTGGCAGGTCCTTCGCTCCTTTGCTCCTAGAGGGAGTGAGGGACCTGCCGCCCCCGAATTGCCGCAGGTGCCGCCCCTCTCCCTTGGCCGCCCCAAGCACCTGCTTGTTAAGCTGGTGCCTGGAGCTGGCCCTGGTGGTAGCCAGGAGATGTGGGTTCTGTTCCCAACTCTGCAACTGACTTCCTGCGTGGCTTTGGGTTACTCACCTTACCAATTTTCCGGTCTGTGAAAGGGGACGATAATACCCCCATGCACACCTTGGGGGTTGTCTGAGGCTAACACTATCAGTGTTTTTATTAAAGTTTTTTGAGATCTTTACATAGAAGGTGCTACAGAAGGCAAAGTATTATTATTATTATTCACTTTCAGACAACAATGGGTCCTTGTAAGGGATTAGGTTGCGGGTAAATGGCAAATAAAATATAATTATTTTTAATGGCTTATCAATAGAAAAATATAAATCTATAAAAAGTATTTCAAGCTGTCATTGAATTCCAAGGCACACTGTCTACTCAGCTACTTTCTTGTTGTGCTTTGTCCATGAATATCTTTAACAGTTTTGGGGGGAGGGATAGCTCAGTGGTTTGAGCATTGGCCTACTAAACCCAGGGTTGTGAGTTCAATCCTTGAGGGGGCCAGTTAGGGATCTGGGGTAAAATCAGTACTTGGTCCTGCTAGTGAAGGCAGGGGGCTGGACTTGATGACCTTTCAAGGTCCCTTCCAGTTCTAGGAGATAAGATATCTCCATGAATTTAATTTATAGGTCCCCGAGCATTATTTAAAAGACTGTTTGCTGAGTGACAGTGGAGTACACCTGTAAAGCTACATAAAATCAATCTCCCATCAAGCCTACAGATGTAATGTTGGCAAATACTAGGCTCTTTTTGTCCCGCATGGTTGGAGACTAGTAGAAGCGGAATCCTTTATGGGAAATAGTAATGCAACCAATCTCTAACAGCTTGACGATGACTATTCATCAGTTCTTCTGAGATTTAATCTACTGGAGGATTTATCATCCGTAGCAAATGTCTGTAAATACGCAAATGTATTGACGTAGTGTTCATTTTCTGCAAAAATATTGTACTGGCAAGGGTGCTTATTTCTCCTGTCTTAGGGATGTCAGGGGTGCAGAGGAGTATTTTGAATTAAAATCTAGTCTATTCTGTATGAAGTCTGCAAATCTGAAGGTTTGGAAATGTGTTGAATATCATCAGATAGGCTTAGGCTGGGAGTGGGAAAAGAAAAAGCCATTTCTAGGTGACTAAGTCCCAGATCTTCAAAGGTATTTCTGCACCTAACATTGAGTTCAGTGGGAATTAGGTGCCTAAGTGCAAAATCCTTGGGATGGATCAAACCCTCTGTAAAAGGACCACTCCTGACTTATCAGGCACAGGATTAAGGAACAGAAGCCTGAGCTTCAAAATGTTATACACTACCACAAGGTACAGGAGTTATATTAGTTAACGAATACTGCTGCTCCCCCGACCTCGACATCATTTGGCTAGTCAAAGCATGTAATGCAGGACCACATTAAGATTTTCTTATGGAGCCTTTGCTTACCATGCAGGAGAGGTAGGATAGAAATCCCGAGCAAGAATAGAGATTAGAGCTGGGCAAAAATTGTGGGGAAATCCCCAATGAATGTTTAATCATTAATCAAATTCTGACTCATCTGGGAATTTGTCCATGTTCACAATCAGAGTTGGTTAAAAAATATTTTATTTCCCATGTAAAACTCCTATATTTCATCAAAATATTTCAGCTGAAAGCTGGTTGCCTCATGTCCCCATTCTCTATGGGCTGGGTTCCCTGGTTGGACTACATCTCCCATGGTTACTATGGTCTCCCTTCTTGGCGAGGGAGTATAGTGCATCATGGAAGGTGTAGTCTGGTTGGAGAAACCTGCCTTTAGAGGAGAATGGGGACATGAGGCAACCAAACTACAACTTGAAGCACTACGAGAGCATATCCAAATCAAAAATTTCAGTTTATCTGTGTTTGATTTTTCAAAGAAAAATCAAAATTTTCTGTGGAGACAAGACACTGTGAAAATTTTTTGCTTCATTAAAACCCAATTTTTCATTGAAAAACAGATGGAAAAATGTTACCTAGTCTTATTCGCAGCCCAGTTTTTTGTTTTGCTTTTCCACAAACATTAATGTGAGCATTCTTCATTCATAACAGTTTGGGGAGGAGCTGCTGTTTATGTGTTTGTGGGCAAACAAGCATATTTGTGCAAAGGTGCTCTCCCCACTGTGCTAAAGTGGATTGTCTTTGTGGGTTTGAGAAGTGGGGGTGGTCAGAGATTGTATAACACAATCTGTATAACAATTGTATAACACAAGGTGATTTATGTCCTAATTTCCAGAGGTGTTGAGTGCTTGAAGCTCCTGGGGAAGTCAGCAGTAGCTGTGGGTGTTCAGCAGCTCTGAAAATCAGGTCAACAATAAATAAATAGACAACATAGATCAGCCTGAGCAACAACATGACTCCATCTCCTTAGATGTAAAATGAGGAGGAGCACGTCATCCAATAAACTGACAAAACATTTTGCTCCTAAAGATGAAACTAATGCTGCAGCTTTGCTTGCAAAACATATATCAAACTCCTTTTGGTATTCAGCCTATTATTTAACTTGTCCACTAAGTAAACAAATATAACATTTTGTCATGATCAACATAAGTTTTAAAGATGACTTATGTGCAGAACCCACATCTTTCCCCATCTCAGCACAGGGTCCAAGGTTAAATATTTTAATGACATTTCTATGTGCATTTTCATTATATACAATGCTCGTTAGAACTGGAGGGGTTTACTCTGCACAGATTAGTATGCAATCAAATAAAAGTGCCATCTACCACAGTGGGTGGGCTTGGTGGAATAAACTTTGTTGGCTATATTTAGCTGCATAGAGCAATGCTCGCTAACCACAAAAATGTGTTTTCTGAACACTAAATTTGAAAAGGCAGGAATGTTTATTTCTTAACAAGCTTCACTCACCAAAGAATTGAAAACACTTGAGGGATGTAATTTATCTGAAGTCTTTTCAGCTGAAATGTTTTCATTGGACCACGACATTTAAGCCTATACAGTGAATGAAAATTAGTTCATGCAAACAAGCTCATGCAAATAGCTATCAAGAGGAGGTTGTTATCCTTTTTTTAAAAAGCCAACTCAATTTCATTAGTAGAAGAATTGATTCAGACCTATATAATCGCCGTTTTAGAATAACAGGCCCAAACAAAAAGCTGAACATTGGTATGTTTTATTGTCCTTTTTTAATGTTGACGTGAGCCTCCAGTTTTACAATGCAGTTTCATAATTTCCTTTCATTTACCCTAAGTGCCTGCTTTGGGAAAGTTTCCGTTCTTTGAGAATTGGCACAGGAGCTAGTTTAACATGTTTCTGAGCAAAACCTATTATTTTCTTTTGTCATCTTGACAGAGAACAAAACGCAACCATGTTTCACCAGTTACGTCTTCCCTTCCTTATTTACAATAGCTTGCCTACGGCATTGAAAATAAGTCTGTTAACACCTGTATACGCAGATTGCTTTCTGTAGGGCTCAAGGTCTGTGTTTAAAAATATGCTTTTGGTCCTTCTGACTGTAGGAGAACATCCTAGACTCCTTATTTATAATGATATTAGACATTTCCAGTGTAGCATTCACAGTAGTAGTGAAGCTCCATGTGTTCTCAAAACTGAAGTACTGCCCTCATGGAATAACTCATAGGAAGTAAACTATTTATTTTTAAACAAAACAGAATGTGTATTCCAAGATTAACATTAGCAGTAACTTTGTGTGATTCATATCACCCATGTTATGCAGGAAAATCAGTTATCTGAAATGTAAAGATAACCAATTAGGAAATACTGTACTGTAGAATGTAGAAGAACTGCTATAGCATTGAACACAGATTAATGATGTAAGTAAATGCATGCAAATTGAGTCCTGGTTGAGCACTAAGCAGTGGAAATCTTCATTGGTTAAAGCATCGCCTTAAGAGACAGGGCCCTGGGTTCTATTCCCAGCTTTGTTACTGTCTCACTCTGTGGCCTCAGTGAAGTCATTTAGGTAAAAATGTTCCAATACAGGTGCTGAAGGTTAGCAATTTCAATCCAGATTGAGGATCCTAAATAAGTGGCCTGATTTTTCAGAGGTGCTGAGCACTCACAGTTTCCACTCAAGGCAAGTGGAAAATAAAAATTGTAATTCCCAGACACAGCGTCCTAATATTTTTCTGGCACTTTAACCCACTTCCACCTTTTAATTTATTTTTTTAGTCATATTTGTTGACCAGGAAAAAGTGGTTCATAAATATTGTACAGTAAATACTAAACATGATTCTAATTGCATGTAGCTGTCAAGTCATCTGAAAACAAACCCTTCGTTAGTGTAATTGGACCACAACTCCTGCCTGCAAAGTTGACATAACAACAGCATTCTCCATGGGGTATCTTTTCTCTAATTCGGTCTCAGTGCATGTGGTACATTACCTAAGAATGAAGACAATCACCATTTGATTTAGTAGTTTTGTTGTTTATGTGAAAGTTAAATAGTATAGTAATATGAGCAAAATATAAGTTGAGGACTGAATTATCAAATTAATGGAGTCTGTTAATCAGGGTACAAATTGTTGGGGGTCCGGGTTATGATGTTGACACTTGGTCCTTTGGATATAGACTGAGACAACCAATTCATTTCACATAGGTCACCAAACATGTTTATATTATTTATATTCTTGTAGCACCTATGAGCCTCAATCATGGACCCATACCCTATTGTACTAGGCTCTGTACAAACACAAAACAAAAAGACTGTCCAGATTTACACCCCAGCCTGCCACTCACTACCTCACCCTAACCTGCTGTGTATCGTCCTTGTGGACCCCACTGCACTAAAAGTTCCCTGGTGCAGTTTGATCTACTCCTATTTCAAAACGGGGTAGTTCAAAGAACTTTTAGTGCACAGTAGCAGGGTCCACACAGACACTAAGTATGTGGCAGGCTAATGCAAGATAGATTTACGCCGCAGCCTGCTGTGTTCTAACTTTTCATCTAGACAACCCCCCCTCCCACCCCCGAGAGCGTACAAGTGAAGTATAAGAGGTGAGACACCAGAGGGATGCAGACAAACCAAAGGGAGAGGTCAAGGAAACAATGAGACAATATTGGTCAGCATGATAGGCAGTGGTCAAACAGCCATCATATGGTAACACCTTCCAATCAGTGCTAATGCAGAGCTGAAATGTTGTTTCTCCCTACTGCCCATCACCAGTGCTATCCTCTGTGATGACCATTTAGTTGAAACAACATAAACTGATTCTCCACTGCCCTTGTCCCTTGTGTGGACATTTATACCTGTGTTGGTTAGGAAATGGTAATCATTTTCAGTCCAAAAATTGTATAGAAAATGGAAGAGATTGTGGGTTTAAAAAAAAAAACAACCTGCAGATGTTTTTCTGGTTTTAGGACAAAAACATTTTTTCGGTTTTTGTTTTTCATTGAAAAACAAAGTTTTCACAAGTGAATATGTGAAAATGTTCACTTCCCAGCAAAGGATAATTTGTTTAATAATTTTAATGAAAATATTTGACCACCTCAACTGCAAAGTAGGTGTCAAACATTTGTGGTCTAATGTGATAGCTTTTTACACCCACTTTACACAGGTCTGAATGGCCACACAAGGGGCAGTGCAACAGAGAAGGCGACCCCATGCCTGGAAAGTTTGATCTCAGGTCATACACACTGTGGGGCCTGGTTCTCCTTTTCTTTACTTACATCACTTTGACACTGGGATATTCCACAGACCTCAGTGAAGTTACTCCTGATTTACACCACTGTAAGTGAGGAAAGAGTTGAGATGTGCAATTAGCGTGATATCTAGAAATTATCTTAGGCATTTCTAATGTGCCCATCCCCATGGTATCTAGGTATATTAGCTACAGTTTACTTGATTATGGTCTTGACACCTAGTGAAGAAATGAATGGAGAAATGCAAATGTGTCAGTAATACAGCATAGGAACACTTCCTATATTATCTGTGTAATTTACAGAGCCATTGGCATTAAATTCAGCATGCTCTTATCTCTACAATTTGTCACACATTATCTTTATTTTCTTGTTCTGTATCTCACCAAAATCTCAACTTCCCATCCTACTGCCTTAGGCTACTAGTGTTATACAAAATTCTGAACTGAAAACAATCTGAAAGATGGGAAAAATGTGAAGTGCCTTAGTAACAGATTCTTCCATAGGTGACACTTGGTCAGATGTCACAGGATTGGGACTGTCAAGCTGTCCTGCAGTGGCTCAAAGTGCAAGTACCAACCTCAGGGCAGACTGTTAAGAAGCATAGCACAAACCCCAAATTGGTTGTGAGTTCTATACTTACATTTCACCAACCAAGTATCAAACGTAAACTCCTAGGAACTATCACAGCCTTAACATGGAGTCACAGACAGTCCCGTTGGGTACTCTGATCTATCTTGCAACCCAGATAAGCTTACCTTTGTGATAGATAGTCCCTTACACCAAAAATTTCAGCAATGTGCAGGTGACTCCCAGTCCCAAAAGACCAGTCCCTTACCTCAGGTCATTTGCACCTTAGATCTGACACCAGAGACAATGCTTGTATTCAGTCCTATAATAATTTATCTAAAGATTTATTAACTAGGAAAAGGAAATGAGAGTTATTAACAAGGTTAAAGCAGGTAAACCTATATACACACAAATGAATTCCAATCTTAAGTTTCAAAAACAGTAGGAAGTTCTATAATAAGCAAAATCTACATATCCTTTAGGGGTGTGTATATATATATATCCTGGAACAGACCCCGAAGGGTCATCAAGTCCTGCCTTCACTAGTGGACCAAGTACTGATTTTGCCCCAGATCTCTAAGTGGCCCCCTTAAGGATTGAACTCACAACCCTGGGTTTAGCAGGCTAATGCTCAAATCACTGAGCTATCCTGCTCCCTCTTGAGCTAGCCCTCATGTTAGAAGGGCTGTTGGTGCTTACATGGACAGAACCATGTCTTTTAAGTCATCATCACAGTTGTTCATCTCAGATATGGACAGGATGAAAGGCTTTTCAGTCTCAGTGCGGAGAGGTTTCATCCTGGATTTTGTCCCACATATGCCTGTGCTATTGCATTGCCCAGTGTACCCCTCCAACCAGGGTGGACTCTACACAATCTCATGCAGCTTTTCCACTAACATTTTTAGCAACTTGGTCTTCAGTACATACTTTTATTTCTCATTATGCTACATCTCAGCATTCCAAATATGATGCCAAGTTTGGAAGAGTAGTTTTTCAGCCCTTGTTCAGGTAGACTCCAAAACCTACCTACAAGTTTGAACTGCTTGTGAATCACCTGAAGTGAAATGGACGTGTGCAATCACTTGAAGAAGAAAAACTGGTTACTATTTTGTAACCATTGTTCTTCAAGACATGTTGCAAATGTCCATTCCATGACCCAGCCTCCTTCCCCTTTTTATGGTGTCTGTCTCATAAGAAGGAACTGAGGGGAGTCTGAGGTGGCTCTGCTCTTTATACTATTGCACAGCAGCATGAGGCAGCAGAGGCCTGCATGTGTTGCCTCATCAGAATCCAAAGGGAAAAGTCTCCAGTGCCGGTGCTCTGGATGCACAAATATCTGAAGTGGAATGGACGTGTGTAACACATTTCGAAGACCAATGGGTTAGTGGCCATGCTTTCTTTGTTTGTGTGGATATATTGTCAGTGCATGCTGCTTAGGTGAGCAACCTGGCAACTTGCCTTCATGCAACTCACTGGAATCACATAAACTGGAGACAGAAAATAAGTAACAGGTCATTGGCTCTGTCTCTGCTCTCCTATTTTCGGAATAAAAAAGAAAGAAGCATCACAATCATCCCCTCCCTCAGAAAACCAGAGACACTTTCCCTACCAGTTGTGATTTTTTTTAAAGAACATTTGTTAACATCTGTATTTCAGCTATTGTGTCACATGCCTGTCGTTTGTCTGAGAGAGTGATGCATGTATAGATGGGGTGGGGCAGAATGAAGATGAGTCTGGGTGAATAATTAACTGCTGAAGATGATTAATGGAGTAACTCAACTATTCTCTTCATGAGTAATGTTTTGGCAGATACATTATTGTTATCACTAGAAAGGGTGCCTTGCTTTACACAGCTTAATTTTTAACAATTTACTTAGCATATCAGAGGCCAGAAAGAGGTTCCAGTCTCTACTGAGTTCTCTCCTAACGTGTAGCAGAGCGGTGCCCCCATTTACATGTGTGACTGGTGCTGTGGAGGAAGATGGATTATGGTAAGTCATCAAGAAGTACAAACGAGATTAGAAAGTGTTCCATGCTCTAAAGACGCACTCTTCACTTCATAATGCTCTATTATATACATGCTTCATATTTTTAATAGAGCCACAGAGAGCTGTTTTCTGAGACTCACTACCGAACAGTCCATTTGAGTCACACACATGAAAAATGCAGGCTTTGCCTTCCTATTCACTGGCTAGGCTTGTGTCCATTGTTCTTTCCCCTGGCTGTTACTTAACAATGCGCCAACTCCTTCCATGAAGGAGCCTCTGAATCAATGCTTACATCCCATTGTTGCCCTTGAACTATTCTTGTTCTGAATGTCAGTTTGGAGATTTAGAAGAGTTTATTAAGAGATTTATTTGAGAAAATCAGACTACTAGGTACTTTTGATATTAGGTTCCATACTGAAAAGGGCATTTTCATTTAGAACACAGAACATTTTTAGACTTGCTATTTTAAAGTAAAAAATGAATTAAACCTCATCGAAGTCTTGGTGATTCACCTCAGATAAGCGCCCAGAAGTTCAGGTGTTCAACCTAACCTCTCTGTTGCAAGCAAGCTGTAAAATTGGGCTGGGAATCATATGGGAACATATTTTTCTTTTGATGTTTCCATTAATTAGTGCTTTAAATTAAGCCAGAAGTATTGTGAAATCAGCTCCATAGTCTGATATTTCAGCATTTTTTATTCTAACTAGAACCCAGAAGCTAGAGAAATAGACAGCAAGAACTAGATTTTTAGAGATATTTAGGTGCCTAAAGATGCAAGTAGGTACCTAATGGGATTTTCAAAAGCCACTAGGTGCCAAATTCCCATTGAAATCAGTGGGAGTCAGGCATAAAATCAATGGAAGTGAGGCACCTAGTTGTGTTTGGGAATCCCACTAGGCACCTTCTAGCATCTTTAGGTCCCTAAATACCTTTAAAAATCTGGCCCTAAGACATCCCCGGTGAGGCAATCTAAAGTGTCCTGAATGTATGTTTGGCACCAAACCTGGGTAAAATGGTGGTCTATCCCTAAAGCAATTTGGCCACCTTTGCAATTTGCCTGGAAACCTAAGAGGCAAATAACTTTCAACTCCAGATTCATGAAGCTGGATAACTTTATGTGCCTGCACCTAAAGTTGGGGTGGGTGTTTGAGGCTTAATTTCCATAGTTAATATTTATCCAACGTTTTGAAGATGTACAGTGCTGTTATGTATGTAAGTAAATGCTATGTACTATTTTGTTACTTAGTGCTCTCAACTAGGTAACATTTTCCAAGATCACACAGATCTAATATTTTAATGCATTGTCGCATATCCTCACCTACAGTAAATCAGTAGACCTCAGTTGAAGTCAATGCAAATATAAATGAATGAATATTAGAAAATATACAGGATATACATATGACTGTGCATCACATCTTGTCCTTGAATACATGCTATACATGTCCATGATAGTAGTTTGTGTGTTCTTGTTAATGCACTCAATATATGTTAGCTTTCAATGAGCTGCCTACAGTATTTGTTAGCAATATAAAGGAATACAGATGAATATACTTAAGGATTTTTCTGTTTTAATTCTGTATCTCCCATTCTCTTTTAATTACTGTACTAATGGGATGGCCAATAATGCACTTTGTAAAGTACCAAATAAGATGATGTTTTTTTTCAGAATACACTGGTTCTACCTCAATGCACTGAGTTTCCACAAGGGAATCCATAGTACATGTTGGTATTTCATTATGTACCCAGATATGACTCACATTTGTTTTAAATGAAAAAAATCCACACACTATTAATTCTCATTCTAGACAACACTAGTAATTAACCACTGTATGCTAACAAGCTTTTTTATGTTGTATGGTACTATAATATCACTTCGTATGCAATTTCATTATTATTTATAGTTTATAGGCATTGTAGTAGCACCTAGATGCCTTTTCATTTTGGGGGGAGATTTTATTTATTTCCTTTTGTTTGTTTGTGCCTGTCGCAGACTGTAGATGTCTCAAACACATTAAAAACACAGACTTCACCACCATACCAAATAAATCCTATAAATCTTACAAACAGGCCTCATTCAAAAAAAGTAAGATAGCCATGCAAGTTTGTTGTCATTGGCTATCAACCTGATAGCAGTGGTTACATATAGTGAAATTAAAAGCTACCAACAAATTATAGAGTGTTTGACAATGCAATTGGCATTCCTCAATTGCTCTCTCAATTTTGCAGTATATTGACCATATTGTTGTCTGATATGTCAAAACATAAGTTTGTGAGCAATGTGGGTTCATGGCTATACATCAGGAAGTATGATGTAACTCCAGTAGCATCATTATATAACATTATAAGCATGCCTGTCACAGTATCTATAGTTACGTTAGGAGTGGCCAACCTGAGCCTGAGAAGGAGCCAGAATTTACCAATGTACATTGCCAAAGAGCCACAGTAATATGTCAGCAGCCCCCTATTAGCTCCCCCACCCCGCTCCCAGCACCTCCCACCCACCAGCAGCCTCGCCGTTCAACGCCTCTCCCTCCCTCCCTGCACCTCTCGATCAGCTGTTTTGTGGTGTGCAGAAGGCTTTGGGGGGGGGAGGAGCGAACGCACTGCAGGCTGAGAGGAGCGGGTGGGAAGGGGTGGAGTGGGGGCAGGGCCTGTGGCAGAGCCAGAGGTTGAGCAGTGAGTACCCCCCCGGCACATTGGAAAGTTGGCGCCTGTAGCTCCAGCCCCGGAGTAGGTGCCTATACAAGGAGCTGCATATTAACTTCTGAAGAGCCGCATGTGGCTCCGGAACCACTGATTCCAGTACATATTGGCCTAATCCCTCTTGCTATGGCTTTGCTACGAGCTGGGGGTGTGATTCCCAGCTTGTGTAGGCATACTAGTGCAAGCTCTCATCTGGGCTAGCACACTAAAAATAATAGTAAAGCCATGGTAGCATGCTAGCCACCCGGAGTACACACCGTGCTAAACTTATGGGTACATACTTGGGGAAGCTAGCCCGTGCCACTGCTGCCGAACTACTATGGCTACACTATTATTTTTAGTGTGCTACCTTGGATGAGAGCTGCCTACATGAGCTGGGAGCCACAACCCAAGCTCCAGCTGTACAACAGCCTTTTTGTCAGTGTGTTCAAGTGGTCAAAATGGCCATCAGCAATTGGAAGAGTGTAGGGAAACCTTGATTGTGACCCTATGCAGGCAGTAGGGAAGGGGGCTGGTGTTAGAAGTCTGTACTTTGTGTGCCACTGGAGGAGTGCGTTTCACTGGGGTATCATCTCATGCCAGTTAAGAGGGGTTAGACAGACTCTGCCAGTGGTGTGTCATGATGTAGCTGCACTGCAACCTAGTATCTGGCCTGCTATATGTGGAGCTGCTGTTGATGAAATGAGCAACTGAAGGCCACATTCTGCTCATCTTGGCCTCATGAGTCCTCCTACTGATGTCAAAGATAACTACTCACATGAGGCAGACAGTTGTCGGCCCTGACTGAATGCATGTATTGTACATTCCAAAGGCTGAGGCAGAAATTGCCAAGAATCCAGGGACTGAAATTCACAAAAGGGTTGAAGATAGTCTGAATCTGACAAAGATACTGAGAAGAAACTCAAAGCACATTGGTGATGAGAAGTATGGCCATGGTTTGTGCTATTTGTGTTTACTTTTCTCTGTGCAGTTACTTGGCTTGTTGAGCTATTTGGCTTTTACCCCATGGAACTCCCTGCGGGGATGTTCAAATAGCCAGAAAGCTGTAGTGCTTGAGCTCTCCATACCCAGGAGGCTGAGGACGCTAGGTTGATTTATGTTGCTCATTTTCAATAGAGTAAATTTATAGCTCTATAATGATATTTTGGGCCACTGGATCCCTCTGGATTTTGGGAACTTTGAATTACCTTAAATAACTGGAACATAGGCACTGCTATGTTACTCTGGAGACCAACGAACTGAAGAGTAAAAATTAATTCAGATATGCGTCTAAGCTTCACTGAATTTTAATCTACATTTCTACCAAATTATTTACAGTTATTTTTGGAATGAAAGAATTCTGTGATGAAAAAAATAGTGTGGGACAAAATTCCATTTGGCACAATATGAAACTGACAAACTCTGTGGAATTTAAGTGCGTGGACAGACCCCCCCAGACAGCATTTTTGTTTCCTTTGGGAGGAAAAAAACAGAAGTTTACAGGATTTTAGGTGAGGTTTTTTGATTTCTATTGGTGTTATTAAACTTACTTAAACGTTCTGCTATTACATATAAGACAAGGAGAAGGAGGCTAAATCTAGCTGCATGTTTAGCTTGTGTCAGTCACACTAGGTGCCAAGAGTAGAAAAGCTCTCACACAGGAGGGCCCATTCACATACGGATGGTTACATCAGAGAGATACACAGACAAGTAGTATTCCTCTGTAAAAATCTTTTAATCACCTCTTCAATCAGAGCTAGAGCTAGTGAGTGTCAACAGGCTGCCACAGAGCATAATAAAATTGTGCCAGCTCTTCTGGAACTCCCTGGGCCCAGGTCTGAATCCCTGATTATTTCTCCATGAATGAATGAACGTGTTGGAGCTCTCTGTAGCCTCTACTTTAAATGCACAGAAAAGCTATAAGGATGGTTGACTTTTCAAAATACAAAACTCCTTTTTCTGGCTGTGGGAGCAAGGTGTGAGCTGAGAGGGGTGGGTGGGTTAGTGGCTCTGACTTTGGGCCTGATCCTACTTAGTGCTGAGATCCCGTTGAATTTACCTAGACCCTTTCAGCTGAGAGATTATTAATGGGAATTGAGTGTCCTTAGCACCTGGAATGACTGGGCCTTTAGAGAGAGTCATTAAGCTGGGATCATTGCTGATCTGTAATCTCTTGAATACCATCTATATTTTCATCATCACACTGTTTGTGTGTCTTATATTATGTAATGTGCTTTTGTTCTGTACATAACAGTAATAGATACTTTATATTTGTTCTGTTTTTTTAAATGTAGTTATGCATTGCATTAGTACTTAGGAGCCTTGACTATGCAGTCAGAGCTCCATAGTGTAAGGTGCTGTATAAAAGATCCAAGATGCAGTTTTTACGTTGCCTTCTCTAAACGCCTTGAAATTCCCCTTCCAAGGCACACTGCGGTGAATATTATTGTTAAGCTTTTCACTCTTCTCTTTTATTGTGTTTTGAGTATTTTGGGGTCTCTTGGGCTCTCTCCCCACAGTATTCCCGTAGATGGGTAACTTAGCCTCTTTATGTCTCTACCCATCTTATAAAAAGGAGGTAATACCAAACTCAGTTCTTCTTCTAGTGCTAGTTCCTATGGGTATTCACTGTGGGTACACATCATGCGCACATGCACTCTATTTGCTTGAGACTGGGCGATTTTTCACTAGCAGTGTCTGTTGGTCCACACCTTTGCCCTACGACACCTCATGTTCTGAACTGAGAGCGTAAAGAGAGGTGCCAACTGACTGATTCTCCAGTTCCTTTCTATCGCTCAAGGTCTGGTGGAACCCTTCAGTGTCTGTGACTTCTGCTAGTGTTTGTGCTTGAACTTCTTGGATTGTTGTAAATAACTTATTCTTAGATAGTTAGTTGCTGGTTAGTGTTAGGTAGTCTTGGGGTTGGGGGTTCCCTCTCCCCTTGGCTATCTCCTGTCTGAGGAACCTAGTATGCCCAAGATTCCAGGCTTTAAACCCTGCATGGCCTGCCCCTGTGCCTTCATGGTTAGTGACCCTCACAAGAGCTGTGCGTACTGTCTAGAGGAACTGTACATTCCCTTTCAGATCTGACAATACTTCCCTCCAGTACTAGACAGTATCAGGAGTTTCAGATTTACAGGCATGTGTAAAGGAGCTTGGCATGAAGCCCCTAGCTGATCCTAGGCCTTTCCATTCTGCGCTTCACTGGCTGCAGCATCTGGGCAGTGCTCCTCCAACATGGACACTCCTTAGCTCCAAATCCTTGAGCAAGTGCAAGGACTCATCGAAATAGAGACATGAGGAGAGTAAGAGTAAATACTCCCATAAGCCGAGGAATAAGTCACCTCATAAGTCCTCTAAGAGGATGACTTCTCCCTTACTCTCCGTACTGAGTGAGACTCTGTGCCCAGTGACGCATGTGTCTGAAACTCACAGAGAGCTCGTGTTGGCACCATGGTACTGAGAACTGTGAACTCTCCAGAACCATCTGTGCAAGGGTCAGGACCAACCCCTGCACTATCTAAATTAAAACAGAAGGGGCCATTCATCTTCTGCACAGATGGTACTGCACCGCATGAAGACTGCCGTACCCAAACCTGAATCGGCCGATTCACTTAGAGTTAAAGTCCTTCCTGCTCTTCAGCTGGTAAGCTTCTATATTTCTTGCTTGAGGATCTGGCTATCTATACAGATCCATGATCACCAATCCTTCAGATCTGGTTCTGTTCAGGGGCATGTATACATCCATGGCACGTCATTCACTGGTTCCAAGTAGCAGCCATGGTGTTGAGTCACTGATGCCATTGGCACACCACTTGCCAGTTCCTTCCTCCAGCCAGAGAGTAGCAAAATACTGTTGGCTCTGTCAGTAGATTTGGATGACTCCTATTCCTCCAGTGAACATGAAGAGGTATGAGTAGCTCCCCCATCGGTGCTGAGATGAGCTCTGACAGGCCTTCCAGAGCTTCCCAGATGTCTCCATTTTCCTGCAGAACACAATATTGGTTTAGGGACCAAAAGTACCCCCATGGGGCCCTTCGTTATATCCATACAATCCCTTCCACTGGCCATACTGGGGCTTGAATCACAAGCAGTTGGAAAAAGGTCATGTGATGGGGGACACTCACCTTTCATGAGCGCCTCCTGTTGGTCAGGTGCGAACCTTCACACTCTCTCTCTCTTTCTGCTTCCAGGGCCAGCTCCAGGCACCAGCTGAGGAAGCAGGTGCAAGGGGCGGCACGTCGGGCTTTTCGGCGGCAATTCGGCAGAGGGTCCCTCGATCCCTCTCGGAGGGAAAGACCTGCTGCCGAATTGCTGCCGAAGAAGAAAACGGCATGGTGGAGCTGCCGTGGATCGCGATTACGGCTTTTTTTTCCGCCGCTTGGGGCGGCAAAAACCCTGGAGCCAGCCCTGTCTTCTTCGGCACCCCCGTAGGCTGTTAACCTTGTCAGGTGATTCTTCAGTGGCTCAGCCCTCTTGCTAAGTCATGCAGTCAACCGCATGAACGAACAGACCCCTTTCGGGGTAACAAAAGTCCAACAGAGTCTATCACAGTGCCCTGGTTGGTATCTGCTAGGGTGACCAGACAGCAAGTGTGAAAAATCGAGACAGGGGTGGGGGGTAATAGGAGCCTATATAAGAAAAAGACCCAAAAATCGGGACTGTCCCTATAAAATCAGGATATCTGGTCACTCTAGTATCTGCAGCCCTGTCTTTATGGTCAGTTCTCAAAAGTCCACGGGGCCTATCACAGTGCCCTTGTCGCTGTCTTTAACCCTGTCTTTGGGCTCATTTCCAGCGCCTCTGGGCTAGCTTTAAGTCTATCTGCTTTGATATAAAGCAGTACCCCCAGGGCTTCCTCCTGGAGACTCTAAGTCCTGCCCTTCACTTGGGCCTCTAAACAAGCCTTATCCCCTTCTCAGGGCTTAGGCCACCCTACCAGTGGCTGGTGAGAGGAGCATGTGTCCTCCTACTACTCCAGGTCCTGATCTGTAAATAGCAGCCACATACTGCTTCCTGTTACAGTTGCTGCTGCCACTTCCCATGTAGCCCCTTCCTCTGAACCCTTATTTCAAGGCTGAAGATGTTGCTCCTGGAATGACAATGTCACCAGAACCCATCTTCTGGCTCTCTCTTAAACTCCAGCAATCAGCAAAGAGCACCTTCCTTGCTTCTTTGGTCCTTGCCAGAACTGACCTGCTTGGACCCAGCAGCTCCTTTTAACTGAGCTCTGTCACAGGTCACCTCACAGAGAGGCCCCTCAGCCCTGCTTAAGAAAGAGGGACAGCCAGTACCACTGGATCCACCAGCAGCACTCTCTTCACCCTCTCCGGATGAGGCAAAGATTACATGATTACAAGCGGTATCAGAACCTCTTGAGGAAGTCCCAGACCCTACACACAATTCTCCTGGACAACTTCCAGACTATAGGCCCTAACATAGGGGCATTCTCCACTAATGAGGCCATATTCGACCTTGGCGAAGTGGTTTGGTACACCCCAGCTACCTATCCCCCCCAGACCCCAAAAAGGGAAGAAAATACATATTTTGTTCCATCCAAGGGTGCATAATATTTATTCTCCCACCCTAATCCAAACTCTCTAGTGGTCCAGGCTGTGATGGAATGTAATAGGCTGCACCATTCTAGGTCTGCTGCTTAGGACAAGGGTGCCAAGGAGTTAGTTCTCTTTGCCAGAAAGAATTTTTCATCAGCCACTTATTCCCTGTAGCAAATTACTAGGCATGAATGTCCAAATAGGTCTTTATTAATTATAATAAACTGTCAGAATTTACTAATAAACTGCCACAGGAGCATAGGCCATACTTGATGAAGGGAAGTTAGTGGCCAGATCATCTTTCAGAGATCCTTCATTCTTGATAAATTGGATACAGCTTCATGATCCATGGCAACTTTGATCATTATGAGGCTGGTCTGGCTGCAATCCTCAGAGATACATTCATAGAAATGTAGGACTGGAAGGGACCTCAATAGGTCATTTGGTTTGGTCATCTGTACTGAGGCAGGACTAAATATTATCTAGATCAGTGTTTCTCAAACTGGGGTCCACAGACCCCAGGGGGTCCCCCAGTGTACTCCAGGGGGTCCGTGGGCCGCACTGATCAAGTAATCCCCCTCCCTCCCTAAATTCCTCCTCCTCCCTCCCAGCGCCTCCTGCATGCTGGGGAACAGCTGTTCAGCAGTGTGCAGGAGGTGCTGGGAGGGAGGAGTAGTAGCTGGGATGGGATGTGCTCGGGGAGGGGGCGGAATCATGTCTGGGGCTGCCGGCTCCACTGATCAACTCCTCCCTCCCCCTCCCAGCACCTCTGCACGCTGGGGAACAGCTGTTCAGCAGTGTGCAGGAGGAGGAGTAGCTGGGATGGGGTGTGCTCGGGGAGGGGGCGGAAAGAGGCAGGGAAGAGGAGGGGCATAGTGAAGCAGGGGCACGACGAGCTGGGGCAGGGTCTTGGGAGAAGGGGTGGAGTGGGGACAGGGCCTGGGGCTAAGCGGGGGACTTGGAGGTCCCTGAAAATATTTAAATCAAAATAGTGGTTCTCAGGTTGCTAAAGTTTGAGAACCACTGATCTAGACCATCCGTGACAGGTATTTGTTGAATCTGTTCTTACAAATCTCAGTGACAGATTCCAAAACCTCCCTGGATAATATGTTCCAATGATTAGCTATCCTTATAGTTTGGAGGTTTGTCTAACCTGCTCTTAAAAATCTCCAATGATGGAGATTCCACACCCTCCCTAGGCATTTCCCATTTTGTACGTGTGCAACTGATTGTTCCTTCCTAAGTGGAGTACTTTGCATTTGTCCTTATTGAATTTCAATAAGTATAGCTTGGGAGTGACCCACAGTGAATAGGGACCAGCACTTGAAGAAGAAATGGAGGTTACTTACCTTATAGTAACGAGTTTTTTGAGCTGCGTTGTCCCTATGGGTATTCTGCAACCCACCCTTTTTCCTTCTCTGCTCAGATCATCTCTTGATTCATAGCAGAGTACGAACTGGAGAGTTGCTTGGTGCACAACTCCTCTTATTCCATCGGTTCAGAGCACAAAGGGGCATTGGGCGCTAGCACAGATGAATGGATACTGCTACTGAAAAATCTTCGAATTTCAAGCACATGGAACACATGCACCCCCACAGTGAATGTCCATAGGGACAACACATCTCAAAGAACTCCAGTTACTTTAAGGTAAGTAACCTCCGTCTATATCATGAAGGTTAATTAAGCTCTTTAAGTATCAGAGGGGTAGCCGTGTTAGTCTGAATCTGTAAAAAGCAACAGAGGGTCCTGTGGCACCTTTAAGACTAACAGAAGTATTGGGAGCATAAGCTTTCGTGGGTAAGAACCTCACTTCTTGCATCCGAAGAAGTGAGGTTCTTACCCACGAAAGCTTATGTTAGTCTTAAAGGTGCCACAGGCTCTTTAAAGCATTTTGAGATACATAGCATCTTTCCTCTGAGTAAGTACAAAGTTTTGTTGTTGTTAATAAGAATTTTGCCTGGCAGAAATCATTCGTATTGCATCTATTTACGCTGAATCGACTGTGGGTCATTTTTTTCCTACTCCAAATTGGATATCTATTCTTTCTACACATTTCTCTTTCTCCTAGTCACATCACAATCTTGGTCATGAAATTCTTATGTCTATTCTAATAAAAAAAAATCTAATATGTATTTTCACATAATATCCACCTCACATTAATGTTCTTTTGCGTGAATTTAGTATTGGTAAAATTGTTATAGATATTCTCTGTTTGACTGAAAGTCAACATGCTTTTTCTCTGATCATTTTTAACGTGAACTTGCCTCTAACAAATTTTTTCTATTGAACTGTCTTAATCATCTGGCTGTCGTATTGTAACCACAATCTTTGCAAGATGCAGGTTTAATTTCTCCTTTACTTACCCAGTACTGTCTTGACTTAGTCATCTTGTTCCTCCCATGATTGATTTATCACCTAGACAGATCCAATTTTTTTTTAAAGGAATACTCTTTAAATCAGATTAAAAAAAACCCCCAAACTATTGTTACTTGTTCTGATAAAAGTGAAATGATTTTGAAAAGCAGATTGACTTGATACCGTTCATGTGTATGTTTGCTTTTGTATTTCACTCACTGACTTCAATCAGTAATTCAAAAAAGAAGCTGCTCTGGTGGTAAAGGCACTAGAATGGGACTCTGGAGATCTAGGGTCAATTCCTGACTCTGCTACAGTCTCCCTATATGACATTGGGCAAGTCATTTAATCTCTCTGAAAGACACTTCCTTATCTGTAAACAAGGACTGTAATAGTTACTTTCCCCTATCTCTGTCTCTCTATTAAGACTGTAAACTTGTTGGGGGCAGGGGCTGTTTCTCAGGGTGTTTTTTTCGGGGCTTAGTGCAATGGGGCCCTTTTTTTGATTGGACCTTCTAGGTGCTACCCATTTGGACATGCATGGGTGCACAAGGGGACAAAAAAAGCAAGGTGTCTCTCCCCTTGGATCTCTGAAACAATCTCAGTCCATGCACAAGGACTACCTGAGGCTGGGCACGACGGCAGTGGTAGCCTCCACAAAGCAAGCAGAAAGGGGATGGGGCCACAGTCCCACCTCCATCCCAGACTCATGCTGACGCTGCTCGGTAGGAAGTTGGAAAATGGGTTCTTTCATCTGTAATCCAATAACATTTGATCTGGAAATAGCTGAGTGGCAGAGAACATGGAACCCCACAATGCCATGTTTACCCATTCAGTTTTCTGAACATAGCTTCACATCAGAGTTACAATTTTGCTCAAATAGGGAGAATCTCCATAGAGAGCACAAGTCTTCACTTTCTTTTATATTTGCTCTCATTTGAATAGCTACCATGTGTTTGACTATTCAGCTAATTACAGTTTTGGCATACAAGCTTCATAAGGAAAAAATGCAAAATTCTTGCCAAGACAAATGTTAGCAACATGCAAACATTTTCCTATATGTGAACATATTGGAGGTCCTGATCTTCCTTACAAATACATTCATGGGGCCCAAAATATAGCATCCTATAGGTAATCTTTAAAAATGTACACATTTTACTCTTTCAGTTCCTTTTATTTTTGGTTTTGCTTATTAAGCATTGAACAAGCTGTGGTTAGGTGTGTGGTCTCTATGTGGCATTTCTATTGTACCGGTATTGGCAAGCAAACATGTCCCCTTTCAATAGAATTCATTTAATAGCAACACGTTAGTTTACAGGTTTAACCC
Organism: Chrysemys picta bellii; assembly: GCF_011386835.1. Classification (NCBI taxonomy): domain Eukaryota; kingdom Metazoa; phylum Chordata; order Testudines; family Emydidae; genus Chrysemys; species Chrysemys picta. The sequence goes on along the minus strand of NC_088794.1, from coordinate 66,813,014 downwards.
ATATGATATTTATTGGCTGTCATTCAGAGAATTACAGGCAGCCAACACACTATTTGGTGGACTTTTCCACCCATCTGTTTATCCATCTGTGACTTGAAAAATAGATTGCTTTTTTTCCCTTGAAAGCATTGTTTTTGCAGGCCAGTGAGATGAATATATATTGATGTATATTGTTTGCTGCAACTGGATCACCTGAAATATCAACCAGTGTCTTGATATTTTTAAAAAAAACCATTCAAGCATTCCTGGTGTGATATACTTGCCATTGCATCACTAGTACAAACACATAATGGACTGGTTACATACCTAATACTTTCCCGAAGCTTTTTAAACCATTCCCATAGTATTTGAGTGGAAATCAGTGGTCATTAAGCAACATGATTGGCCCTTGTCACATGTGGTTCTTTCTCTGTCCCTGTCCCTATGGGAAATATTGCATGTGGATTTTTAACAATGCTTTATTTTTATTGATAGATGAAGTTATATGATTTCATTTGTGAAGGCCAAACTGAAGTTAGCCTTAACCCTGGAATGGAAAATGAAGAGGTTTGGGGTGATTCCTTGAATCTGCAGGAGTGAGCTTCTCAGTCTTGAACTAGCCCCGACACTTGCTTGTTTCCTGCACAAACAAGCTTTACCTTTCCAATACACAATTACAAAGCACCAGTGCAGTGGAGTTGTCCATCATGGGTCTTGTCCTAGTGTGCAAGGTGATCTTTTAGGTATTTGGGCCCAGATCATTTAAAGACTTTAACGGACCAGGATCTTGAGCTGGACTCAATATTCTACGAGGAGGCAATGTAGAGAGCAGAGGACCAATTTGATGTGCTTGCAGTAACTTGTGCTACTGAGGACATATGTTGCTACCACGATTAGAATGTTCCCTGAAAAAAATGCTAATTAAAACGGTAATCTGATTTTTATCTCAAAGCTAGTGTTCCATTAACACTAGCTTTATGGAATATTTAAATGAGTGAGTAACATGCGCATGTCCCTGTGCCCTGTTCCAACCCTCAACCCTTTCAGGCTGAGGGGATTAAGCTCAGTGAGCACATGACCAGTGTCATATGACTGCAGGTTGTGAGTACCACCTGCTCTAGGGACAGTCTGCCCTCCATGATAGGAGACCCAAAATCAGGGGAGGTATGCGAAGGGGCTCTCAATAGTATCTGCAAAAAGCTACTTAGCAGGGGTGGGAAAGTGGAAGAGGATGTGTCTTTTCCCCTTCCTAGGTGGCAGAAAACAGGAAGTATCTATTACTATGTGTTTTGTATTACTTTGTGCCTTTTTATTTAATAAAAGCTATCCTGAGGATAGGAATGTAGAACCTGATCTGAATGCTTGGGTATTATTAGGATTTCTCTAGCTGGTGAATCTGTCCACCAGCTTACAGAGAGATATACCAAAGTAGGATGATCGGATATCAAATTATGGTCACTGATAACTATAATACTTAATTAAGTTACCTTCCCTTCCCCTGCATCCCAACACATACCATGCTGGGACAACTAGAAACACCTTTGTAGAAGAGCTAACTAAGAGACATAGGCTAGATGTTTTACTATGTTTAATATTGGGTGAGGTGCTATTACGCTATTTGCTTATGATGCCATTTAATCTACAATTTCAAATATTTCTACCATATTCTTTATGACAGTGTGGCACTATATGTGAAAGAAAATGTAGAATCAAATGAAGTAAAAATCTTAAGTGAATCCACATATTCCATAGAATCTCTATGGATAGAAATTTCATGCTCTAATAAGAATATTACATTAGGGATCTATTATAGACCACCTGACCAGGACAGTGATGGTGATGATGAAATGCTAAGGGAAATTAGAGAGGCTATCAAAATTAAGAACTCAATAATAGTGGGGGATTTCAATTATCCCCATATTGACTGGGAACATTTCACTTCAGGATGAAATGCAGAGATAAAATTTCTCAATACTTTAAATGACTGCTTCATAGAGCAGCTGGTACGGGAACCCACAAGGAGAGAGGCAACTCTAGATTTAGTCCTGAGTGGAGCACAGGAGCTGGTCCAAGAGGTAACTATAACAGGACCGCTTGGAAATAGTGACCATAATACAATAGCATTCAACATCCCTGTGGTGGGAAGACCATCTCAACGGCCCAACACTGTGGCATTTAATTTCAAAAGGGGAAACTATGCAAAAATGAGGGGGTTAGTTAAACAGAAGTTAAAAAGTATAGTGACTAAAGTGAAATCCCTGCAAGCTGCATGGGTGTTTTTTAAAGACACCATAATAGAGGCCCAACTTCAATGTATACCCCAAATTAAGAAACACAGTAAAAGAACTAAAAAAGAGCCACCGTGGCTTAACAACCATGTAAAAGAAGCAGTGAGAGATAAAAAGACTTCCTTTAAAAAGTGGAAGTCAAATTCTAGTGAGGCAAATAGAAAGGAGCATAAACACTGCCAAATTAAGTGCAAGAATGTAATAAGAAAAACCAAAGAGGAGTTTGAAGAACAGCTAGCCAAAAACTCCAAAGGTAATAACAAAATGTTTTTTAAGTACATCAGAAGCAGGAAGCCTGCTAAACAACCAGTGGGCCTCCTTGATGATCGAGATACAAAAGGAGCGCTTAAAGACGATAAAGTCATTGCGGAGAAACTAAATGGATTCTTTGCTTCAGTCTTCATGGCTGAGGATGTTAGGGAGATTCCCAAACCTGAGCCGGCTTTTGTAGGTGACAAATCTGAGGAACTGTCACAGATTGAAGTGTCACTAGAGAAGGTTTTGGAATTAATTGATAAACTTAACATTAACAAGTCACCGGGACCAGATGGCATTCACCCAAGAGTTCTGAAAGAACTCAAATGTGAAGTTGCAGAACTATTAACTAAGGTTTGTAACCTGTCCTTTAAATCGGCTTCTGTACCCAATGACTGGAAGTTAGCTAATGTAACGCCAATATTTAAAAAGGGCTCTAGAGGTGATCCCGGCAATTACATTTGTACCGGGCAAATTAGTCGAAACAATAGTTAAAAATAAAATTGTCAGACACATAGAAAAACATAAACTGTTGAGCAATAGTCAACATGGTTTCTGTAAAGGGAAATCGTGTCTTACTAATCTATTAGAGTTCTTTGAAGGGGTCAACAAACATGTGGACAAGGGGGATCCAGTGGACATAGTGTACTTAGATTTCCAGAAAGCCTTTGACAAGGTCCCTCAACAAAGGCTCTTATGTAAATTAAGCTGTCATGGGATAAAAGGGAAGGTCCTTTCATGGATTGAGAACTGGTTAAAAGACAGGGAACAAAGGGTAGGAATTAATGGTAAATTCTCAGAATGGAGAGGGGTAACTAGTGGTGTTCCCCAAGGGTCAGTCCTTGGACCAATCCTATTCAACTTATTCATAAATGGTCTGGAGAAAGGGGTAAACAGTGAGGTGGCAAAGTTTGCAGATGATACTAAACTGCTCAAGATAGTTAAGACCAAAGCAGACTGTGACGAACTTCAAAAAGATCTCACAAAACTAAGTGATTGGGCAACAAAATGGCAAATGAAATTTAATGTGAATAAATGTAAAGTAATGCACATTGGAAAAAATAACCCCAACTATACATACAATATGATGGGGGCTAATTTAGCTACAACGAGTCAGGAAAAAGATCTTGGAGTCATCATGGATAGTTCTCTGAAGATGTCCACGCAGTATGCAGAGGCAGTCAAAAAAGCAAACAAGATGTTAGGAATCATTAAAAAGGGGATAGAGAATAAGACGGAGAATATATTATTGCCCTTATATAAATCGATGGTACTCCCACAACTCGAATACTGCGTACAGATGTGGTCTCCTCATCTCAAAGATATACTGGCACTAGAAAAGGTTCAGAAAAGAGCAACTAAAATGATTAGGGGTTTGGAATGGGTCCCATATGAGGAGAAATTAAAAAGGCTAGGACTCTTCAGCTTGGAAAAGAGGAGACTAAGGGGGGATATGATAGAGGCATATAAAATCATGAGTGATGTGGAGAAAGTGGATAAGGAAAAGTTATTTACTTATTCCCATAATACAAGAACTAGGGGTCACCAAATGAAATGAATAGGCAGCAGGTTTAAAACAAATACAAGGAAGTTCTTCACGCAGCGCACAGTCAACTTGTGGAACTCCTTACCTGAGGAGGTTGTGAAGGCTAGGACTATAACAGCGTTTAAAAGAGAACTGGATACATTCATGGTGGTTAAGTCCATTAATGACTTATTAGCCAGGATGGGTAAGGAATGGTGTCCCTAGCCTCTGTCAGAGGATGGAGGATGGATGGCAGGAGAGAGATCACTTGATCATTGCCTGTTAGGTTCACTCCCCCTGGGGCACCTGGCATTGGCCACGTTTGGTAGACAGGATACTGGGCTAGATGGACCTTTGGTCTGACCTGGTACAGCCATTCTTATGTTCTTATGAATATGAAGAAACAGATACAGTGTTACTCTTAAAACACAGTACTGCAGATGAGAGAGTTATGGAATGTGTTTGTGACGGGTTGCCCCCCTTTAGGGTGCCACTGAGCCCACCTCTTCCACTAGCCTGGGCTCCCTTTACCCTGTCTTGCTGAGCCAGGCTCTTAAGCCTCCTCTAGCACACACACACAGGCAGGGCCACACTCAGCTGCAGAAAGACACAGACACTGAGCTCAGCTCTGGGAAGACTTGGCTTAAGGGACTTGCCCCAGCACTCAGGTGCCTACCTCCCTTGGAGTGCAGACCCAAAGGTATATTGACTTGCGTTGGATAGAAAAATCTGCACAGCGCAAGCTCATAAAAATTCGCTCTCTCCTTCAACATGAAGAGAGATATGCATAGCTTCTTGCCCCGCCCCCCAGCTATGGATTGCACAAACTGGCTTATGTTATAAACAAGAAATAAGTTTATTAACTACAAAAGAGATTTTAAGTGATTATAAGGGATAGCAAACAGAACAAAGCAGATTACTAAGCAAATAAAACCAAACACGCAAACTAAGCTTGATTCACTAAAGAAACAGGTTACAAAATGTAACTTCTCACCCTAAATGTTGAATTAGGCAGGATGAAGAGTTTCTGTAGCTTAGAGTTCCAGTTATCTCTTCTTACAGACTGGACCCCTGTCTCAGTCTGGAATCACCCCTGCCTTTCCCCTCAAGTACTTTCAGCAGTCTTTCTTCTTGGGTAGGCAATGGAGGAGAGTCCAGATTAACCCCTTCCCCAGCCTTAAAAAGGATTTACCTAAGGCAGGAAACCTTTGTTTGAGCCCCATCCCCCTTCAGAGGAAAAGAACCAGCAGTGTCTAAGGTGGTATTTTGTATCAGGTGATCTTATCACCTGACTTAGTAGTGTCACAGCTACATCCCAGGACACCTCTCAGGAAGGAGAGAGATTAGTATCTTCACAGTCTTATTGTTTCTTCCTAATGGCCCATCAAGGCTGTGATGGCTGGTTGTCTGGTGTGTGTCTCCCAAAGACACACACAGTTGTAATTGTTACATAGTCAGGGCTGGCTCCAGGCACCAGCTATTCGGCAGCAATTCGGCGGACAGTCCCTCACTCCCGCTCGGAGCGAAGGACCTCCCGCCGAATTGCCACCGCAGATCGCGATCATGATCGTGGCTTTTTTTTTTTATTTTTTGGCTGCTTGAGGCGGCCAAAACCCTGGAGCCGGCTCTGTACATAGTCAATATTCCTAACTTTAGATACAGAAATGATACATGCATACCAATTGGATAATCACATTCAGTAAAACATAACATATCATTGGAAAGGTTACATGAGCCATCTTGCATAACGTATATCTTAGTTATGCCGTACTCATATACTCATATTTCTATGAAGAATATGGGGTGTAACATCACAGTGTTGGTTTGAGATAAGTAAGCACTGACATGATACTGAGGTGTCACTGGTATATGCTTCATGAACAGGTGAAAAAGTGATTCTGCACTTTTTGATAAGCTTTCTGTTTAATTTTGTGAGTTTTCTCCAATGATAGCTTTAGAACTGTTGTAGCAGGTGTTTACAGGTGAAAGACCAAGATTATGGGGGAAATGAAAGGCATGTATGGAAATGGCCCAACAGTGCTGATAAGGAACACTTACATGGTGAGAATTGTAGGTATTAAGTCCTTGATCCAGCAAAGCCCATCAACTGAAGATTAAGTGCTATATGGTGTGCAGTCCATGTGCTGGCAAACTCTTTGGACACCCTTTATTTGAATGGGAGTGCAGGATCAGAGTCTATGTGATTGTTTGACAGTACAGGTATATTGTGAAATGTGGAACCTTGCACAGGCATATTTTTGGAAAAATTTCCATTGGGGAATCTATCCGTTTTTTACATAATATAAAAACTCTTTTAAGCCTGAAAGTGGTAAGGAATATAGCTTCTCATTTTCCCTTGACAAATAAAGACTCAAATATTTTACATAGGGCCCTTTACTTAGGCAAAACTTGCATTGCATTCAATGAGAGTTTTGCCTGCAGATCAACTGCAGAAGATACAAAAACACAATGTTCACGTAAGCTATATCACCTAACATTTTCCCCAGGTAAATTCTCCTTTTCAGCATTATTGTGCAATCTATTGCTAAGGGGAAAAGGAACATATTTTGTTCTATTAATTAAAGAACGTGATGTGTTGAGACTGAGGAGAATTACTAAGGCCTTGTCTACACTACGAGAGTAGTTCGATTTTACTTGCATCGAATTTTTGTAATCGATATTGCAAAGTCGAACGTGTGTGTCCACACTAAGGACAGTAATTCGGCTTTGTGCGTCCACACTAACGGTGAAAGCGTCGACATTCGAAGCGGTGCACTGTGGTCAGCTATCCCACAGTTCCCGCAGTCCCCTCTGCCCATTGGAATTCTGGGTGTAGCCGGCAATGCCTTCTGGGTAACAAAATGAGTCGAGGGTGCTTTTGGGAAACTGTCGTCATCCGTCCATCACTCCCGCCCTCCCTCCCTGAAAGCGCCGGCGGGAAAACAGTTCGCGCGCTTTTCCAGTCATTGACAGCGCGGACGCCACTGTACTCCGAGCATGGAGCCCGCTGCGACCATCGCTGCAGTTGTGGCCGCTCTCAACGTCTCGCAGCTTATCATAAAGGTTTCCCTGAGGCAGATGCAGAAAAGTCAGGCGAGGAGGCTACGGCACCGCGGTGATGTCCTGAAGTCTGAGAGTAGCACAGACCTGTCAGAAAGCAGGCGACCCAGCGCCGAGGACATCACAGTGGCAATGGGTCATGTTGATGCCGTGGAACGGCGATTCTGGGCACGGGAAACAAGCACTGAGTGGTGGGACCGCATAGTGCTGCAGGTCTGGGATGAATCCCAGTGGCTGCGAAACTTTCGCATGCGGAAGGGAACTTTCCTGGAACTTTGTGAGTTGCTGTCCCCTGCCCTGAAGCGCAGTGACACCCGGTTGCGAGCTGCACTGAGTGTACAGAAGCGAGTGGCCATAGCCCTCTGGAAGCTTGCAACGCCAGACAGCTACCGGTCAGTCGCGAACCAGTTTGGGGTGGGCAAATCTACCGTGGGGGTTGTTGTGATGCAAGTAGCGAAGGCAATCGTTGATGTACTGCTGCCAAAGGTAGTGACCCTGGGAAACGTGGAGGCGATCATAGATGGTTTCGCAGCGATGGGATTCCCAAACTGCGGTGGGGCCATAGATGGAACTCACATCCCTATCCTGGCACCGGACCACCAGGCCACCCAGTACATTAACCGAAAGGGCTACTTTTCCATGGTGCTGCAAGCACTGGTGGACCACAGGGGACGTTTTACCAACATCTACGTGGGATGGCCGGGCAAGGTTCATGACGCTCGTGTTTTCAGGAACTCTGGTCTGTTTAGACGGCTGCAACAAGGTATTTACTTCCCGGACCACAAAATAACTGTTGGGGATGTGGAGATGCCTATAGTCATCCTCGGGGACCCAGCCTACCCGCTAATGCCCTGGCTCATGAAGCCCTATACTGGCGCCCTGGACACTGAAAAAGAACTCTTCAACTACCGGCTGAGCAAGTGCAGAATGGTGGTGGAGTGTGCTTTTGGCCGTCTCAAGGGGAGATGGAGAAGCTTACTGACTCGCTGTGATCTCAGCGAAACCAATATCCCCATTGTTATAGCAGCTTGCTGTGTGCTCCACAACCTTTATGGCGGGGTGGGAGGTTGAGGAAAATAGCCTGGCTGGTGATTACTCACAGCCAGACAGCCGGGCGATTAGAAGAGACCAGAGGGAAGCGCTGTGCATCCGGGAGGCTTTGAAAGCAAAGTTCCTGAGTGAGCAGGGTAACCTGTGACTTTATAGTTTGTGTACTGAGAAGCTAAACCTGCCCCCGTTTCTTTACCCAGGTAATGTTGACTATCCTATCCAGTTACATACCCCCTTCACCCCCCCTCAACACACGTGTCGAAATAAAAATAGTTCTACTTTGTTAAAGCACACCGTTTTCTTTAATACTGTTTTCGCGGGAATTTTTTAAAACTGGGACGCAGACTGTGGTGCGGAGCGGGTGCAGTGTTGTGACGCGAATGCAGCTTCTAAACTCAAGGATTGACAGGCTCCGCTGCGGTGGGATGCTTGTTTCAACGGAGCCTGTCAACCCTCCTGATCGGGACTGTGTGTATGCGGGGTCTATTTGACTTTGTGGCAGGGGGAGGACGGTTACAGATCCCATGCTGTGTGGCTCTGTGATCCTGCCTAAGGACCGGCGCTTAAGATCTGTAACTGCCCTCCCCCGCCACAAAGTCACAGAGCAACCCCCCCCCCGCAACATTACATCAAAACAACCTCCCAGACTAACCGGGGTAACTAGTCACTGCATCACTGCACTGTGTATGTGCCCTGCTGCTGTGCCTGCCCCCGACTATGTACCCTGCCAAAGGAGACTGTCCTGTCCAATTACCAACCCCCTTTCCCCTCCTCCTCCAAAAGAACATGATTGAAACAGTAGTTAACAGAAACGAATTTTTTATTATCAACTACACATGGCATTGGGAGGTGAAACTTGGACGTGGGCTTCTGTCAGGCGGGAAGGAAAGAACTTTTCAAATTTTGGGAAATGAGAGCCTTCTGCTACTAGAGCTCTCTGCAGGGGTGGAGTGAGACTTAGCAGGGACTCTGCCGCCTCTCCTTCTTTGCACTTTGGGTGAGGTGGGTATGGGACTTGGTGGCGGGGGAGGGCGGTTAGAGATGGACTGCAGCGGGGCTCTGTCCTCCTGCCTCCGTTCCTGCAGAACATCCACAAGGCGCCGGAGCGTGTCCGTTTGCTCCCTCAGTAGTCCAAGCAGCGTTTGAGTCGCCTGCTGGTCTTCCTGCCGCCACCTCTCCTCCCGATCCATGTTGGCTTGGTGCATTCGGGTCAAGTTCTCCCGCCACTGGGTCTGCTGTGATGCCTGGGCTTGGGAACAGGCCATAAGCTCAGAGAACATGTCCTCCCGTGTCCTCTTCTTCCTACGCCTAATCCGCGCTAGCCTCTGGGAGTGTGATTCCAGGCTAGGTTGTGAGACAGTCGCAGACGGGGCTGTGGAAATGGGAAAAAGGGAGTGAATTCCTAAGAAAGATAAATGTAGTTGTGAACAAAGAACATAGTCTTTCTCTGTGAACAAGACCATGCACAGCACCTTTCACATGCGCACTCAGCACAAGGTCGAATTCTCGGCCTTCGCATTCAGTGCCTGGGGTCTTGAACAGCACATTTGAGAAGCGAGGCAGCACAACGGAATTTCTGTTGCAGGCAGACATGGTAAGCCGTACACTTGTGGCAGTTTAAAACTTTTATATTACCACTGGCCTCATTTCACATTTAAATCAATGTCAGTCCCTGCTGCCAGCAATCCGGCAAGCGGGAACTCTGCCCCTGTCCCACCCCCTCGCGGCTGTCCCCGGGAACGATCCCTTTCGGCTGCCCCTCTCCCGCCTCCACCGCGTGGCTGCAAACCAGCGGTTACAGTTCTGTAAAGGAACGGGAAAGCAGTCCCAACACTAACATTCCCCTACCTAATTAAAAGCAGGTCACCATGGCCGACATCACCCTGATGAGGATCTCCGAGAGCGACAAAGAGAGAATGCTCCGGGAAAGCCTCCAAAGACCAGGGCCGTATGCCGCCCTGCTGTGCAGAGCAATGATCCCCGAGTACTTGATAATCTCGTGGCGCGGCAACGTGTCGTACTTCGGAGGACCCAATAAGGCCGCTCTCCCCAAGAACCTCATGCAACGGCTTTCAAGTTACCTCCAGGAGAGCTTCATCGAGATGTCCCAGGAGGATTACTGCTCTATCCCCGGACACATAGACCGCATTTTACTGTAGCTGCAGTAGCAGGGAATAAACAGTAGAGCGGCTTGTGCAGGACAATCACTGAAAACCGGACATTGCTAGATTTCTTTTCAAAACTTGCACTGCCCCTTACTAAACCGTTAAGCGCCTAGGGCACACTAATCATGAACAACCCATTCTTTTAATTGTTAATATTCCTGTTTTGTTAAAAATAAATGTTTAGATGTTTACAACACTTACTGGCTGATCCTTCACCAGATTCTGTGTCCGGGGTAACGGCTGGGGACGCTTCGTAGGGGATCTCTGTAAGGGTGATGAAGAGATCCTGGCTGTCGGGGAAATCAGCGTTGTGAGAGCTGCCGACTGCCTCGCCCTCCTCATCTCCTTCCTCATCTTCCCCGTCCCCTAACATGTCCGAGGAACCGGCCGTGGACAGTATCCCATCCTCAGAGTCCACGGTCACTGGTGGGGTAGTGGTGGCGGCCGCACCGAGGATGGAATGCAGTGCCTCGTAGAAACGGGATGTCTGGGGATGGGATCCGGAGCGTCCGTTTGCCTCTTTGGTCTTCTGGTAGCCTTGTCTCAGCTCCTTGATTTTCACGCGGCACTGCGTTGCATCCCGGCTGTATCCTCTCTCTGCCATGTCTTTAGAGATCTTCTCGTAGATCTTTGCATTCCTTCTTTTGGATCGCAGCTCGGAAAGCACGGACTCATCGCCCCACACAGCGATGAGATCCAAGACTTCACGATCAGTCCATGCTGGGGCTCTCTTTCTATTCACAGACTGCACGGCCATCACTGCTGGAGAGCTCTGCATCGTTGCCAGTGCTGCTGTGCTCGCCACGATGTCCAGACAGGAAATGAGATTCAAACTGGCCAGACAGGAAAAGGAATTCAAATTCAAATTTTCCCGGGGCTTTTCCTGTGTGGCTGGTCAGAGCATCCGAGCTCGCACTGCTGTCCAGAGCGTCAACAGAGTGGTGCACTGTGGGATAGCTCCCGGAGCTATTAGCGTCGATTTCCATCCACACCTAGCCTAATTCGACATGGCCATGTCGAATTTAGCGCTACTCCCCTCGTCGGGGAGGAGTACAGAAGTCGAATTAAAGAGACCTCTATGTCGAACTAAATAGCATCGCAGTGTGGATGGGTGCAGGGTTAATTCGATGTAACGGCGCTAACTTCGACATAAACGCCTAGTGTAGACCAGGCCTAAGAGTGGGGGAGAGGCATGGAACTAGGAAAAACTACGATAATTTCTCTTCTTTCTTTGTTTCCTTCCACATGTAATTTTCTATTTAGAATTGAGTGGATTAAGCAATTCAAAAAAAGAGATTATAGCAAAATAATTTTTAAAAATTAACTATTTCCTCTTTGGGCAGACAACACACTAGCAAAGCTTTTTAAAATTTAATTGAATTTAATTTGAAGGCATTAGTAGTGATTTGCCAAAAGGTATCAAGTTAGATCAATTTTTAAAATTTCCTAAGGCAGCATGTCCATAGATATCACTAATATGAACAACCTAGGTACAGGATATTTCTTCTTCTAGTCCTGTCACATGGGATGGCAGGAAGATTACTTACTGTACAATGTACTTACACAATGGGAGATTGCACAAAGAGGAGGTTTATTTGTTTAATCACCCCAGTTTGTCCTACCTTCTAAATGTATAGGCAATATTGTGGCAGTAGTAGTATGAGACCAACGCCCTTGCCATAAGCTAACTAGGGAAATATGGTCTAGATAAAATTACTATGAGGTGGGTGCACAACTATTTGAATGACTGTATTCAAAGACTATTTATCAATGATACACTGTCAAACTGGGAGGGCAACCTGGAGAATTGGTCTGAATTCAATAAGATGAAATGTAATAAAGAAGTGCAAAGTACTTCATTTAGGAAGGAAAAATCAAATGCACAACTACAAAATGGGGAATAACCGACTAGGCAGTAGTACTGCTGAAAAGGACCTGGGGGTTATAGTGGATCACAAATTGAATGAGTCAACGATGTGATGCAGTTGCAAAAAGGCTAATACTCTAGGGTGCATTTAACGGTAGTGTTGTATGTAAAACAAGGGAGGTAATTGACCTGCTCTACTTGACATAGGTGAGCCTCAACCTGTATGGTGTCCAATGGGTGCTGCACTTTAGGAAAGGTGTGGACAAAATGGAGAGAGTCCAGAGGAGAACCACAAAAACGATAAAAGATTTAGAAAACCTGACCTATGAGGAAAGGTTAAAATAACTGGGCATGTTTAGCCTTGAACAATTGTAATCAGTTGTTTTCCATGTTCACTGAAGGTGGGACAAGAAGTAATTGGGCTTAATCTGCAGCAAGGGAGATTTAGGTTAGATATTGGGAAAAACTTTTCAACTATAAGGATAGTTCCACTCTGGAATAGGCTTCCAAGGGAGGTTATAGAATCCCTGTCACTGGAGGTTTTTAACAGTTTGGACAAATGTTTGCCAGGGATGAGCTGGGTTTACTTGGTCTTGCCTCAGTGCAAAGGCCTACATTTCTATGATACTATGAAAATAGTCTCATTTTGGCCAGATATTGGTCAGGGATAGGGATCGAAGAAAGACACAAGACAGGATTCACCAAAGGGACTCAGAAAATAGTGCTCATTTTGCCAATGAGATACTAAAAAAACCAAACAGGTTTTGAAATGTTACAACCTCAGTCTTGACAAACACATTCTGAGAGTGTGAGAAATAAAGTTGAGTTGCTTGCTCCAAAGAACATAGACTTGTAAGGCCACTATCAAAATCCAAAAAGAAAGACCTTCCTGGCACAAGAGCATGCTTACACAACGAAAAGAGGAAACTGTATAATGTACATATTGTGTTGCAGAAAGAGAAAAGTACAGAGTTTAATATTTTGGGCCCTGGAAATGATGATAAGAACAACAGAAAAGGGAAAGCATGTTGTACTATTTTGCTATTCCTAAATTGCCATCCTAAATATCAAAGGACACATTTTGGCTAATGCTGAGCTCAGATGAACACCAGAAATCCATAGCCACCAGCAGGATTATCTGACAGAATCTGGCTGCCCTTATTCTGACCCTACTGAAATATTATGGAGAGTTCTATCTGACAGCCTTCCATAGCTGGAGCCACAGATTGGCATTAAAGTGTGTGGAAGGTATATATTCATGTGCACTCCTTGACCAAGTGGGGTCTGACGGGGTCAGTCCTGGGTCTGATACTATTCAATGTTTTCATTAATGTCTTGAATAATGGAGTGGAGAATATGTTTATAACATTTGCAGATGACACCATGCTGAGAGGTGTTCTTGAACCTTATTCTTTTTTAACGAACGTCATCAGCATGGAAGCATGTTTTCTGGAATAGTGGCCGAAGCATGAAGCAGTACACGAATGTTTAGTATATCTGGCATGTAAATACCTTGCAATACTGGCTACAAAAGTGCTATGTGAACACCTGTTCTCACTTTCCGGTGACATTGTAAATAAGAAGCGGGCAACATTATCTCCCGTAAATGTAAACAAACTTGTTTGTCTTATCGATTGGCTGAACAACAAGTAGGACTGAGTGGACTTCTAGGCTCTAAAGTTTTACATTGTTTTGGTTTTGAGTGCAGTTATATAACAAAAAAAAATCTACATTTATAAATTGCACTTTCACGATAATGAGATTGCAATACAGTACTTGTATGAGGTGAATTGAAAAATACAATTTCTTTTATATTATTATTATTATTATTACAAATATTTGCACTATAAAAATGATAAAGTGAGCACTGTACACTTTACTGTACATTATTCACTATACACTTTGTATTCTGTGTTGTAATTGAAATCAATATATTTGAAAATGTAGAAAAACATCCAAAAATAGTTGTTAAATTTCAATTGGTATTCCGTTGTTTAACAGTGTGATTAAAACTGCGATTAATAGAGATTAATTTTTTTTGCACTTTCTCACACAAGTGATTTCAGTGATAGCAGAATTAGGCCAACACTGAGCAATTTTGAAAATCCCATCTTTCTGCTCTGTCTGCGCCTAATACAGCTTAAAGTCCGAAATACGTTCCAGAGTTAACTTTAAAAGTCACTGGTTATACTAACAAGAACAGAGTTACTGAAAGTCAGTTTTTGTATTATTCTGTCTGGGGCAAAAAATATATATATATATGTATATATATATAGGCCAGATTCTTATTTCCTTACTCATGTTGAGAAATAACTTATTCCTCACGTAGTTCCAATGGAAATCAAAGGAAAATCAGGAGGAATATTTGTGAAGTAAGGTACTACTCAACAAGAACAAGAGTATGATAATATAGCCCAATGTTTGTACCCAGTTCTTCATATCCTCCTTCCCCTGTAGCTATATTTCCTTCTCTATATACTGTATTCATGTTTGGGATTAAATATTGAATTTTGGTTCTATCTCTGCTGCCTTGGCAATGTCTTATTTTTAAACACAGTACATGTTGAATACCTCTTAACAGCATTTTATTTCATTTTTAATGCTTTCTGTGGGTCTGACTCCATTGTGCTCTCTCCTGTCTTTCCTTTGATTTTATTGATCAGAAGACACTGAATTTTCAGGATCTCTCTGTAGTCAAATCCTGTCTCTCTCTATCCATTGTGGTCTGTGATATTGATAGTGAATTACTGGATCAGTATTAATATCCATATTTTAGGACATCTTTCCTGGAAACATGCCTCCTTACAGAAACACTTACTGGGAATGTTACTACAGAACCACAAGTGCTGTACTTCCTGGAAGGGAATCTGCAGCTACTAAGCAATAATTGAGTTCTATGCTTGCTTCCCTACAGAAGATGCAAAAACCTAAAAGACAATATAAATAACTCAATTCCATACATGGGCTTCCACTCCACTAAAAGGTATTGTAAGAAGCAGCTGGACTTTGCTGCTGCTGTGTCCTTCATTTGCATTATGACTGTATCCAATGGTAAATGTGCCTGCTCCAATTTATCCAAAACCTGAAGTACTGACACCCACAAACATAAGCATAAGCAAATTTACAGAGCAAAAACATGCTCTCTTGCCTTGCAGCCATATATTAAAAATCAAAGACAGATGTGCTTTTGAGCAGGGCAGGTAAATAGTCGCACATTACACCAGTGCTCTGCTGTCTTTCCTGGCTGCCAGTTCACTCCCAAGTGAAATTGAGGGGGCTTATTACACACTATAAAATTCTGTCTTGTTTAATACCCCTGTTAACTCAGAGATAGTCTTTCACTGATTTCACTGGGCTTTGGGTCAGGCCTTGTATAACCATCATGGCACCTACATGTGCCAGGACCCCTGTTGCTGCACATACTGAGAGAGGAGCCCATATGAGATTGGCAGGGCTGGCCTTACCATGAGGTGAATGAGGAGGCCGCCTCAGGTTCCAGACGGTGGGGGGGTGGGGGAAGGGGCGCCACTAGGACCCAGAGTGTAGAAAATTGTGTCTGCTGCTGGTGCATATGTATTCTCTCTGCTCTAGATGCACAGAGATGGTGGAGTGCTGTGCTGGAGGAAGGAGGGCACAAGAGACATAACAGGCAGGCAGGAGAAAAGGTGAGAGGGAATACCAGAAAGCAGCAGGAGCTGCAGGGAGAGAGAGGAGGAGGAGCCTCTTATGTACCTCTCTAGCACCCCCAGGAGCCTGGACTGATTAACACCAGCTTCTCAGGGAGCTTCCTGTTTCCTGCTGCTTCCCTGAACCCACTTGAGGAGAACAGGCAGTCAACTGAAGTAGGAGGAGCCAGTTAGGCCCTTAAGACACTGATATCTTCCCTCACTCAGGCCCTGCTACCAGCCTGCTTATTTGTCCCCTTCAACTGAGTGTTGAGAGCCACTATAGCTGGCACAGAACAGCAGTCATGAGTGAAAGAAGAAAACGCCCCTCTGGGGCAGCATTCAGAAAAAGAAAGAAAGCAAAGGAAGCTTTTCTATCTAAGCAGGAATGAGCGCTCCTGAGATACATAAACACAAATGTTCACGGTGACCCTTCCGGCCCCAGTGAGGATGTGAGTGGTGAGGAGATGCCTGATCTTCCAGTTAGTTAGAGTGCAGGTGACCTGGCAGCTACTGCAGCATCCATATCTCCATCGCAAATGGATGTAACCATGCACATTCCTAAAGAAAAGTGTAGATCTGAGAAGAGTGTGGTGGAGGTGCAAGAAACAACTGCTGCTGAGTTTAGTTCCTTAAGTCTAGATGATCCAGGACTGTGGACCCACTTGAACAGTAGCCTGAGGGACTTCCTTGTACTGCATGGGCCACAGCAAGTGAAAAACTTCATGTTTCCCAAAGACAATGAAAATAGCAGTTTCCATCCAACACATTACTGGCGTGAAATCCACAATGGTGACAAAGTGGAGAGGCCCTGGCTTATGTACTCAAAACCCCAGAATGCTGCATACTGTTTTTGTTGCAAACTCTTCCAGTCTAATGTTCCAGCCACATTGGGTTCTACAGGAACAAAGGACTTGAAAAAATCTGGCTAGAAATCTGGCATGCCATGAGAAGGCAGCAAATCACCACAGAACATCCCATAGGTGGAAAAAGCGTGAAATGAGACTAAGGTTAAAGGCCACCATAGATGTTTAGCATCAAGAGAAGATTGCATCAGAGTCTCTTTACTGGCAAAATGTTCTGAAAAGGCTCATTGCCATTGTGAGAATGCTTGCTACCCAAAACCTAGCACTGTGTGGAATTTCAGATCAGCTGTATGTGCCAAACGATGGAAACTTCCTTAAAATTGTGGAGCTGTTGGCTGAGTTTAATGCTGTACTCCAGGAGCATCTAAGAAGAGTCACCACCCAAGATATGTACACGCACCACTACCTTAGAAAAACAATTCAAAATGAGATGATACAGTTACTGGCAACAAAAGTCAAACAGAAGATTGTGGCAGATCTTAAGTCAGCAAGATATTGCTTTGTTATTTTGGACTGCACACCTGACATCAGCCATACGGAACAAATTACTTTAATGGTGCATTTTGTAACAACAGAATCTAGTGAAAATGTCCCTGCAATGGTGACTGTCAGAGAGCATTTCCTAGAATTTTTTGACATTGATGATATTACAGGAACTGGTATGACAAATGTGCTTCTTGAAAAGCAGGAAGATACGGGAATTGCGATAGCTGACATGAGATGTCAGGGCTACGATAATGGTGCCAACATGAGAGGAAAGAACAGAGGAGTGCAGACACGGATCCGAGAGTTAAACCCTTGAGGTTTTTTTGTCCCGTACAGTTCTCATTCATTGAACTTGGTGGTCAGTGGTGCAGCATCAGCTTCTAGTGAGGCTGCTGAATTTTTTAATGTAATTCAAGGCATCTATGTATTTTTCTCTGCATCAACTCATTGATGGCAAATTTTGAAGCAACATATGGGAACATCCTCTCTGACACTGAAACCACTGAGTGCCACATGATGGGGAAGTCGAGTGGAGGTGATAACGCCTATCGAACACCAAATTGGGAAGATAGATGATGCCATAGTTGCCATTATGGAGGATAATGCTATGACAGGAACTGTTTGTGGGAGAACAGTGGCAGAGGGAAATGGAATCACCAGAAACATACATAACTTCAAATTTCTGTGTGGTTTAGTATTGTGTCATGACATACTGTTTGAAATAAATGTTGTAAGCAAGAGTCTTCAAGGTGTTGACCTTGATATATCTGGAGGAATGGAACAGCTGGACAAAGCAAAGTCATACCTACAGTCTTACCGGTCAGATGAGGGATTTCAGAACCTTCTGAAGAGTGCACAGAAGTTGGCAGAGGAACTTCACACTGAAGCTATTTCCCCACCCATTCAAGAATACAAGAGTCACCGAAGACGAAGACATTTTGATGACGAGGCACGGGATAATCCCATAAGAGACCCCAAACAACAATTCAAAGTTGAATTCTTTAACCAGCTGCTAGATTGTGCAATACAGTCAGTAGAAGAACATTTCATGCAGCTCAAGGAACACAGCAGTATATTTGGGATGTTGTATGATATTCCAAAACTCCTCACTATGCCTGAAGAAGACCTACATCAGCAATGCAGGGCACTAGAGACAGTGTTGACATATGATGACATGCGCGATCTTGATGTGAGTCATTTAGGTGATGAACTGAAAGCCCTTTCAAGATACATTTCAGCAGGATCAACTCCAAAGGCTGTTCTGGAATATATGTGCACAAATAAGATGAACACCCTCTTTCCAAATGCTTTTGTTGCTCTGGGCATCCTTCTAACACTTCCTGTAACAGTTGCCAGTGGAGAACGCAGCTTCTCCAAGCTGAAGTTAATAAAAATGCATCTATACTCCACAATGACACAGGAGAGGCTGGTTGGCCTTGCAACCATCTCAATAGAGCATGAGCTGGCCCAGACTGTGGACCTTCATGAAGCAGTTCAAATCTTTGCAACCAAGAAGGCACGTAAAGCACCACTTTGATTATTCAAACAGATAAAAACGCCAGTGTTTACTATGCAGACAAGAAAAGTTACATTTTGTGTTCAAGCTTTTGAAAGTTAAGTTTCAGAGTAGCAGCCACCTTAGTCTCTAAGGTGCCACAAGTACTCCTGTTCTTTTTGTGAAAGTTAAGTGTTACTTAAAAATTTTGAACAAGGCATTTTAAGCTGTTAGTTCTCCTTTATTGGGGTAGGTAGCAGAGCAGTACCATGAGAGGAGAAGAACAGGAAGAAGGCAGAATTGAGACCTTTCAAAGTTTTGGCCCAAGCGAGGAGGCATGGGGGCGTCATTTGAGCTCCCAGCCTCAGGTGCCAAAATGTTGTGGGCTGGCCCTGGAGATTGGGCAGAGAGTGTTCTCAACTGACAGAAATTCTCTCATGCCTGGAATCCACCAGCTCACTGAAAAATGCACCTCTTTCTTCAAATCTTTCACCAATGACAAGCATTGTCATTTCTCTTGGAATCCGTCTCCTGGCTGGTATCCTGCACTAACAGCTGTACCTGCCCCATTGAGTTTGGTAATGTAATACATCCACAGGGAGGAGTGTGGGCAGAGTTTGGCCCAGAATGTTTACAGTTACTTAAGCCAATATTTTGACATTTATGTGCCTTAAATTGGTGACCTAAGAAACCTGATTTCTAGAAGAGACCATTGTCATTCCCATTGACTTCAGTAGCAGCTGCAGGTGCTCAGCACCTCTGAACATCAGGCCACTTATTTAAGTGTCTAAATATGGATTCAGGTACTTAACTATCAGCCCCCAAGTTTGGCAGTTCTGACCTAATTTTTTCTGAAATTGTCATGAAAAGGAAAAAAAAATCAATGGCAGTTTATGTAACATTCTTCTGTCTGTTTGTATGCAGCATCCCAACCATTGCATTGCAGGTGTGAAAGAAGTCTTTAGAAAAAACTACATAATGAGTAAAGCATTCACAACCCAACAATAATATAAGTATCTATAAGGGAGGAAGCTTCCTTCCACTCTTCAACACAGTTTACCACCAACGAATGTAAATAATAATCAGCATCACTTGAATACATTGAAAGAATATAAAATACAGTGTAACAAGAAAATGTCATCGAAATTCAACAATGAAACCTTTAAGAGTCCAAGTAATAATCTCTTCTCGTGTGCAGCTCCTTTTTATTGTTCTGATCAGTCAAAATCTGCATTCCCCTTATCCCTGCATCTGTGTGAAATTAACAGTTGTCCCATCCTTACAGTTGTTCCACCCCCTGTGCAAGAGAACTGACTTAATCATCTTGGTCTAGATCCACAAAGGGACTTAGGTGTTGAGATGTTGAGCATTATGGTCCCTAACTTTTAGGTGCCTAAAAAATCAGTGGAACAACACTGCAGTCCACAAAGCCTGAATTAGGTGCCTAGGCTCCCTATACAATGCATTGGTAGAGATAGGAGCGCTAGACTGCGATCCACAAAGCCAGCACACTAGGCAGTGAGCCAACTAAATTAGCAAATGGAAGATGATAATTAGAGTGGTGTGTACTACAGCCCACCCTTCTAACAGAGTTAGGTGCTCCTGTGCAACCTGGACTTAATCATAGATCTCTGTTTGTGATTCACGAACTGGGGGATCTCCATAAAACCTTTAGCCCAGTAGGTAGAGTACTCACCCAGCATGCTGGCGATCCCCTGGTTCAAGGGACCAAGGTTCTGCCACCTCTCAGGTGAGTGCCCTAATCACTAGGCTATAGACCCAGTTGCTGCCTGTCTCTTTCACTTTGTGAGTTGCTCTAGGGCTCAGGCAGGAGATAGGCACCTGGGTGACTATTCTGAGGCAGCCGTGCATTTGCCAAAAACTTAGGTGTTAAGTGAGTTTAGGCACTTATAGGGTTAGGCAATGGCTGAGTGAGAGTTTTGTGGATTGTAGTGGTGTGTAAAAACGGACTTAGACACCTGAGTACTTTTGTGGATCCCACCCTTGTGTACCTAGGGGAATTTAAGAAGGGATCATTGTAAAAACTCAAAGAATCTACAAGAGTCTGAACCACTGTGATAGGAAATCAGTCATTACATTATCATTGAGCAGTTGAATGGTTATTATAAAATATACAATTAATTAGTCTCTATTTAGGATATTAAAACATGTCAATCTGACTATTTTCGCAACTTTCCCAATAATATTTATAACACTGTCTTTACGTTCTAGGACTTGGAGGACAGACCACAGTAGGATTTTAATAACCCTGTGAAGAAATTCAATTTATATGCAAAATAGAGAGTTATTTAATACATATATGCAAGAATTTTCCAAAATGACCAAACTCTCCCTACTTCTCCTTGGTGAAGGCTGCTTTGAGTAAAGTGAATTAGAGAGAGATGTAAGATTAGCTTCTCAACACTTTGAGCCCCACAGTCCCATGTAATCCTAGAGATGGGTGTTTTGAAGGCAATCACTTACTCTTGATGAATGATTCATGCATATAAGGAGCCATTGTATGAAGTTCATTTGATAGAGCTGAGCATTATTGTGGACACTAATTAGCAGTACAGATGGGCAGAATGGGTTCAGAAACTACTGATATTTCTGATTCTATATACACTAGTCCAGGTGTGTTCACAGCAGAGCAGTATAGGAGAGGGACTATGGCCTTCCTGCTCCATATGATTCATTTTCTTATTTAGATAAAAATTACACTTTTTTTTCTACTGCTATATCATTTGGAAAACATGTCTAATCAGCTGTACTCTATAACTCCTAGGTCTCTTTTGGAATTATTGCTTCCTTAGTTTCTCCCTTTAATTGAATATTATGTTGTGGGGAGTTTTTTAGTTCAATCAAGAGATGCACCATGAATACATGAAATGAGAGGAGAGAAATAATTTGATGAATTGTGTCAGCTCCCCAGTTATGGGGTGCAGGAGAACGGTGACTCCAAATTTAAAGTGGATTCAGTTTTGCCACAATGAAGTCAGGATGATTCATTGTTTGTAAAGGGCCTATTTTTAGCTGGCCTGAATTACAGAGATTAGCATAAAATTCTTCTTTGTGATTCCCCAGTAGGTAGCAAATAGAAGACTTAGAAACAGATAAGATTTCTCCAGCATGGTTAATTTCCCAGTGAAACCCTCAGTGTACGCAGAAGGCAGTTCTGTAACCATACAAAAGCTTTTGTAGGCCATTGATCTTTTCTGCTGAATACAATGCAACACAACTTCATTTTGTATAACATCTTTCATACAAGCTGTATTCCAAACCAAAGCCTTAGAGAGTTAAATAATAGCAGACGAAAGAAATTAAGAGGTAAAAGACAAATGGGGAGGGAATGTTTACAGCTGTAATTGGAGGTGAGGAGAGTCAGTGAAGTAGGGTGACCAGACAGCAAATGTGAAAAATTGGGACAGAAGGTGGGGGGTAATAGGAGCCTATATAAGAAAAGGACCCAAAAATCGTGACTGTCCCTATAAAATCGGGACATCTGGTCACCCTAAGTGAAGCTCAGAGACTCAAGAAAGCTCTTCCAACCACAAGAACTGCAGAGGAGAAGATTCTTGCATTGACAGCAATGAGATTTTCGGCAAGGACACGGGGGAGGCTATTGCTGGATGAATAGATTTTAAAAAAAAGTGCAAAAGAAAGAACCCCAATATTAAATCACCCCAATTAAAGAACCCCAAAATTAAAGAAACAACCCCACACTATTTATTTATAATTTGTTTAATGTAACAGAAGCTATTTAACAAACACATTAAATGGTCTGATTGCCATATGAGGTGGATTCCAATGGTGGGGGAGATGGCCAATTACATTCGATCACTGTGAATGATGGGGAGATGAATAACTATCTGGGACAAATGAGCATCCTTTTTTATGCATCACCCTAAATATTAAGCAAGATTTCAGATGCAAGAACAAGTATGAAGAATGATGAGAGTGTCCAAGTGGATACTCATTACAAAGCACTGTTAAACAGTACAGTCCATACATTACAGTGCAGTGGCTCTCAAACTTTTGTACTGGTAACGCCTTTCATATAGCAAGACTCTGAGTGCGCCCCCCCCCCTTATAAATTAAAAACACTTTTTTATATATTTAACACCATTATAAATGCTGGAGGCAAAGCGGGGTTTGGGGTGGAGGTTGACAGCTTGCGACCCCCCCATGTAATAACCTCATGATCGACCCCCAATTTGAGAACCCCTGGTTTATTGTATCCTCATATAGGTGACAGCATTTATTACCCTAGGAGAAAGGTGTCATTTGAGGTGATATCAAAATGGTGTTAACAGCATCATTATACTCCACTGTCAGGGGAAGAAGTTTACTGGGCTATATTGAGAAGTGACATGCATATTGAGAAGTTAGACCTTTTTACACTCAGACTTCCTTCGACCTACTTAGACTCACTCTATTAATGTGAAAAGTAGACTCAATTAGCATGAGGAGGTCTAATGTTACATTACATAACATACTTGAATGTCGCCCATTGCCTCTCCAACCAACTGTTAAATGAGAGGTAAATGATGGTCACAACAGTAATCCTTCACAGGTTTCTGTCCACTTTCTTTGTTTTTGAAAGGGCACAGTCAATCTGTGTTGGTTTGGTTTCTATAGTTATTATGCGTCTTTTACAGCCCTAACAGGTCCTATATGGCTTCTGCTTAAATGTAATACATTGATTGTGACAATGCCAGAATAAAAGTTAAAGAAGCCAGCCAGGAGTGTGTGTGTGTGGGGGGGGGGAGTGAGTGTTTTAAAGAAAAGATTTTCTCCAGGTTTTCACTGGTGAAGGAACCAAGTGGTGGGTTGGGATGAATGTGAATGGGGAGAATATCTAGATAAAGAGGGAATCAAGCACTCAGTCTCACCATCATCCTTCAGAGTTTTAATATTTCCTTGTATTTTGTCCAGAACTGACAAATAAAAGCTGGGATAACAGCTGTACAAGCAGATTTTTTCTAATATATATATGTTGATTGAGCAGAATATGTCTTGCTTGTTTGAGAGAGGTGGTGGGGCTGTTGAATCTCAGATGAATAAGACCTGTCTCCAAGCTGTTTGCTGTAGATTTTTGTCTATCTTTTGGGATTGCTGAGACAGTGATCTTCTGATATCTTATTGAGAGGAAAATGCAAATCCTGATCCCATAGAAGTCAATGGGAGTTTTGCCACTGACTTCAGTGGGACCAAAATTTGGTCCAGTGTGTCGGAATGTAGGTCCGATTGCAAAAATGTCAGTTTACCCAATTAAATAGCTGTAAAATGAAATAAAATCATAGCAGTTTGGATTATAATGAAAATAAAAATTTAAGGCAGCTTCGAAGTGACCAGAAAAGCAGGCCTCTGAACCTTTTAGTAGGGTTTTATTGGTCACACTGGTAATTTAGCTGTAAATCTGAGAACTGTTGTGACTCTGCAAATGTCCAATGTGCAAAATTCACTATTTAGGGCCAAATCCTAGACCATCTGTCATCTGTGGTAACAACCCTTGATGCTCGTGGAACCGGGAATTGGCATGACATGCAGTAGCACTCAGCCAATAAATGGGCTGGTGGAGTCTCAGTCCAGTCCCCAGTGTCACCATCACAATTGTGCCTCGATGACAATCCTGTCAGAAAGGCTAAAGACTGAAAGGCTCATGGGCTCCAGAGGAGGTTTTTCCAATCTGGCCTGATGAATGTTGCCCGGGCACCGTGTGAAATCATGCGCTATTACCGGTGCTGTACCTATTTGGTGAATACATGAAGCATGGTAATAGCCAGGTTTATCAAGCTGAAAGGAATGCAGAGGAAACATTTTATTAAAAAAATGACAATAAAACCTTTTCTATTTCTTATTTATTGATAGGTGCAGGAGATGGCCATATGCCAGTGCTTTGGCCTCTTAAGTAGAAAAGGAAGCTCTGGATTAAATATTGTGCAGGAGAGAGACCTGCCATCTTGGAACTAAAAGCTCAATTATCCCTGTATCTAACACTTCACAAGTTACTGATGTTTGTCTTATATGACCCCATCACTATAGTGAATGCTATTGATAGATGCACTAGCATGATTCAGTCAGATACAGTTGTCACCATTTAAAAAGTCAACATTTACCAACTGTTATCGCACCATAGCCTCTGTACTAGCACAATGTGAGCATGATCCTTGGAGGATTCAGGTGTGTCATAACTATAAAGGGAAGGGTAATAGCTGTCCTGTGTACAGTACTATAAATCCCTCCTGGCCAGAGACTCCAAAATCCTTTTCCCTGTAAAGGGTTAAGAAGCTCAGGTAACCTGGCTGGCATCTGACCTAAAGGACCAATAAGGGGACAAGATACTTTCAAATCTTGGGGGGGGGAAGGCTTTTGTTTGTGTTCTTTGTTTGGGAGAGTGTTCGTTCTCGGGGACTGAGAGGGACCAGACATCAATCCAGGTTCTCCACATCTTTCTAAGCAAGTCTCTCCTATTTCAAACTTGTAAGTAAATAGCCAGGCAAGGCGTGTTAGTTTTCCTTTGTTTTCTCAACTTGTAAATGTACCTTTTACTAGAGTGTTTCTCTTTGTTTGCTGTACTTTGAACCTGAGACTAGAGGGGAGTCCTCTGAGCTCTTTAAGTTTGATTACCCTGTAAGGTTGATTTCCATACTGATTTTACAGAGATGATTTTTACCTTTTTCTTTAATTAAAAACCTTCTTTTTAAGAACCTGATTGTTTTTTTCCTTGTTTTAGATCCAAAGGGGTTTTGGATCTTGATTCACCAGGAGTTGGTGGGAGGAAGGAGGGGAATGGTTAATTTCCCCTTGTTTTAAATCCAAGGGGTTGGATTTGTTTTCACCAGGGATTTGGTGAAGGTTTTTCAAGGTTTCCC
Source organism: Chrysemys picta bellii (assembly GCF_011386835.1). NCBI lineage: Eukaryota > Metazoa > Chordata > Testudines > Emydidae > Chrysemys > Chrysemys picta. The sequence goes on along the minus strand of NC_088794.1, from coordinate 66,787,438 downwards.
AGGGAGGGAATCCATTGAAAATGGTGGCAGCGGACCAGAGCTAAGCTGGTAATTAAGCTTAGAAGTTTTTATGCAGGCCCCTACATTTGTACCCTAAAGTTCAAAGTGGGGATCTCAGTCCTGACATGGTGAATAGCGGTGGGATCATTTTAAACCCAAAAGCCAGTGAGATTTTTTTTTCCTTCTAGCTGCTTGGAAAGCCGAGCTGGAAGTAGATAGATGCATATCTTATCTCTCCTTGCCTGAAGGCAGAGGTGTTAAGTTTTTTTTTTACAGGTCCTTTGTTAAGAGAAGGGTTCAATTAGCAAATGACTGGTAAAAGGTATTTACAAGCTGAATTGTTTTTTTTTTTCTTTTTACATCCTCGGGAGTAGCTAGTTAGAAAGTTACTGTTAACTCTGCAGCAGCCAGAGCTGAGAGCTTCCCAGTTTCAGCCCACTGCAGAGGGGGTTACCCAGCACAAGAAAACAGGAAAATGACTACCAAAGAAGTAGCTAACAAAATAGAACTGGCCAAACTAGAAGCAGAAGAAAATGAAAGAAAACATCAGAGACTGCTTCAATTAGCAAAACTCGAGACAGAGCAGAGAGAAAGAGAAGAAAAAGCCAAAAAGGAGGCCCATGAAAGAGAGATGGAGCTGAAAAAAGCCAAAGAGAGGGCCCACAAGAGAGAGATGGAGCTGAAAGAAAAAGAGATGGAGGAGAGAGAAAAAGAAAGGAAACATGAACTGGAACTAGCAAAGGCTAAGCAAGCTTTCACCCCCATCCCTGTTCCTGAGCCATCCACCAGGGCCCCGTCTGTGTTACCAGAGACCCAAACAACGGTGGTGGAACCGGATCCCCTGCCAACGACTGCAACAGCCGTAGTGGATCCAATCCCAGAGACCCAGGCAAAGCCAGTCCCAGTACCGGAACTGGCAACGCAACCAGCACCAGAACCATTGCCAGCCCTGAGTCCAGCGCTTGCAAACCCGTCTACAACTCCAACGCCAGAGGGCACCAGCGAGCCTGAATTGGCAGAAGCAGCAGATAACCCTACCCAAGAGGCTCAGCCAGAGCCTGAGTTACCACATAGTGCTCCAGCGGACAGCGGTTCACAGTCAATGGAAACAGCCCCAGCACCTGCATCGCTTCCAGAGGGACCAAGCCCCAGTCCACAGTCCAAGGAGGAACTGATGTCTCCAGCATCAAGGGAACAGTTCCAGGCCGAGCAGGAAGCAGATGACAACCTTCAGAAAGCTTGGGCGGCGGCGCGGAGCACCCCACCGCCTCTCAGCTCTTCTAACCGATCCCGGTTTGTTGTAGAACAAGGACTTTTATACAAGGAGACTCTTTCGGGTGGGCACCAGGAAGACTGGCATCCTCAAAGGCAGTTGGTAGTTCCCACTAAGTATCGGGTAAAGCTCTTGAGCTTAGCCCATGATCATCCCAGTGGCCATTCTGGGGTGAACAGAACCAAAGACCGGTTGGGGAAGTCCTTCCACTGGGAGGGAATGGGCAAGGACGTTGCTAATTATGTCCGGTCTTGTGAGGTGTGCCAACGAGTGGGAAAACCCCAAGACCAGGTTAAAGCCCCTCTCCAGCCACTACCCATAATTGAGGTCCCATTTCAGCGCGTAGCTGTGGATATTCTGGGTCCTTTCCCAAAGAAGACACCCAGAGGAAAGCAGTACGTACTGACTTTCATGGATTTTGCTACCCGATGGCCAGAAGCAGTACCCTTAAGCAACACCAGGGCTAAAAGTGTGTGCCAGGCATTAACAGACATTTTTGCCAGGGTAGGTTGGCCCTCCGACATCCTTACAGATTCGGGAACTAACTTCCTGGCAGGAACCATGGAAAACCTGTGGGAAGCTCATGGGGTGAATCACTTGGTTGCCACCCCTTACCACCATGAAACCAATGGCCTGGTGGAGAGGTTTAATGGAACTTTGGGGGCCATGATACGTAAATTTGTAAATGAACACTCCAATGATTGGGACCTCGTGTTGCAGCAGTTGCTTTTTGCCTACAGGGCTGTACCACATCCCAGTTTAGGGTTTTCACCATTTGAACTTGTGTATGGCCGTGAGGTTAAGGGGCCATTACAGTTGGTGAAGCAGCAATGGGAGGGGTTTACGCCTTCTCCAGGAACAAACATTCTAGACTTTGTAAGCAACCTACAAAGCACCCTCCGACACTCTTTAGCCCTTGCTAAAGAAAACCTAAAGGATGCTCAGGAAGAGCAAAAGGCCTGGTATGATAAACATTCCAGAGAACGGTCCTTCAAGGTAGGAGACCAAGTCATGGTCTTAAAGGCGCTCCAGGCCCATAAAATGGAAGCGTCGTGGGAAGGACCATTCACGGTCCAGGAGCGCCTAGGAGCTGTTAACTATCTCATAGCCTCCCCCACCTCCAACATAAAGCCTAAGGTATACCATGTTAATTCTCTTAAGCCCTTTTATTCCAGAGAATTAAACGTTTGCCAGTTTACAGCCCAGGAAACAGATGATGCGGAGTGGCCTGAAGGTGTCTACTACGAAGGAAAAAAGGATGGTGGCGTGGAAGAGGTGAACCTCTCCACGACCCTTGGACGTCTGCAGCGACAGCAGATCAAGGAGCTGTGCACAAGCTTTGCACCAATTTTCTCAGCCACTCCAGGATGGACCGAACGGGCATACCACTCCATTGACACAGGTAATGCTCACCCTATTAGAACCCCACCCTACCGGGAGTCACCTCATGCCAAAACGGCTATACAAAGGGAGATCCAGGACATGCTACAGATGGGTATAATCCGCCCCTCTAAGAGTGCATGGGCATCTCCAGTGGTTCTAGTTCCCAAACCAGATGGGGAAATACGCTTTTGCGTGGACTACCATAAGCTAAATGCTGTAACTCGTCCTGACAACTATCCAATGCCACGCACAGATGAGCTATTGGAGAAATTGGGACATGCCCAATTCATCTCTACTTTGGACTTAACCAAGGGGTACTGGCAAGTACCACTAGATGAACCCGCTAAGGAAAGGTCAGCCTTCGTCACCCAGGCAGGGGTGTATGAATTCAATGTACTTCCTTTCGGGTTGCGAAATGCACCCGCCACCTTCCAAAGACTTGTAGATGGTCTCCTAGCGGGATTGGGAGAATCTGCAGTTGCCTACCTCGATGATGTGGCCATTTTTTCTGATTCATGGGCAGAGCACATGGAGCACCTGGAAAAAGTTTTCGAGCGCATCCAGCAGGCAGGACTAACTGTTAAGGCTAAAAAGTGTCAAATAGGCCAAAACAGAGTGACTTACCTGGGGCACCAGGTGGGTCAAGGAACTATAAATCCCCTACAGGCCAAAGTGGATGCTATCCAAAAGTGGCCGGTTCCAAAGTCTAAGAAACAGGTCCAATCCTTCTTAGGGTTGGCTGGATATTATAGGCGATTTGTACCCCACTACAGCCAAATCGCCGCCCCGCTGACAGACCTAACCAGAAAGAAACAGCCAAATGCAGTTCAGTGGACTGATAAGTGTCAAAAGGCCTTTAACCAGCTTAAGGCAACACTCATGTCTGACCCTGTGCTAAGGGCCCCAGACTTTGACAAACCGTTCCTAGTAACCACAGATGCGTCCGAGCGAGGCGTGGGAGCAGTTTTAATGCAGGAAGGACCGGATCAAGAATTCCATCCTGTCGTGTTTCTCAGTAAGAAACTGTCTGAGAGGGAAAGCCATTGGTCAATCAGTGAAAAGGAATGCTACGCCATTGTGTACGCGCTGGAAAAGCTACGCCCATATGTTTGGGGACGGCGTTTCCAACTACAAACAGACCATGCTGCGCTACAGTGGCTTCATACCGCCAAGGGAAATAACAAAAAACTTCTTCGGTGGAGTTTAGCTCTCCAAGATTTTGATTTTGAAATACAACACATTTCGGGAGCTTCTAACAAAGTGGCTGATGCACTTTCCCGGGAAAGTTTCCCAGAGTTAACTGGTTAACAATTGTTCTTGGAATGAAACATATTGTTAGTTTTTATATAATCAGTAGTATGTCTAAAGGTACATGTGTCTTATTAACTCTGTTTTCTCCTAGAACTCCAGGAAGAAATCACAGCCAGTGTGGAACCGAACATCCAACACTATCTGTGATTTGGGGGGCGTGTCATAACTATAAAGGGAAGGGTAATAGCTGTCCTGTGTACAGTACTATAAATCCCTCCTGGCCAGAGACTCCAAAATCCTTTTCCCTGTAAAGGGTTAAGAAGCTCAGGTAACCTGGCTGGCATCTGACCTAAAGGACCAATAAGGGGACAAGATACTTTCAAATCTTGGGGGGGGGAAGGCTTTTGTTTGTGTTCTTTGTTTGGGAGAGTGTTCGTTCTCGGGGACTGAGAGGGACCAGACATCAATCCAGGTTCTCCACATCTTTCTAAGCAAGTCTCTCCTATTTCAAACTTGTAAGTAAATAGCCAGGCAAGGCGTGTTAGTTTTCCTTTGTTTTCTCAACTTGTAAATGTACCTTTTACTAGAGTGTTTCTCTTTGTTTGCTGTACTTTGAACCTGAGACTAGAGGGGAGTCCTCTGAGCTCTTTAAGTTTGATTACCCTGTAAGGTTGATTTCCATACTGATTTTACAGAGATGATTTTTACCTTTTTCTTTAATTAAAAACCTTCTTTTTAAGAACCTGATTGTTTTTTTCCTTGTTTTAGATCCAAAGGGGTTTTGGATCTTGATTCACCAGGAGTTGGTGGGAGGAAGGAGGGGAATGGTTAATTTCCCCTTGTTTTAAATCCAAGGGGTTGGATTTGTTTTCACCAGGGATTTGGTGAAGGTTTTTCAAGGTTTCCCAGGGAGGGAATCCATTGAAAATGGTGGCAGCGGACCAGAGCTAAGCTGGTAATTAAGCTTAGAAGTTTTTATGCAGGCCCCTACATTTGTACCCTAAAGTTCAAAGTGGGGATCTCAGTCCTGACAAGGTGTTAGGTGCTTACTATCTCAGGCCCTACTTTTTCCAAAGTCAGAATCAGAGTTGTAAATGGGAAATCTTTGGAAGGTGCCAACTTGTACAATTCAGATTTACAAAATGAGCCAGAAAACAGCTATTACACTGCTCTACAGCCAAAATGCTTCTGAAATAAATGTAGTCAAACTTTACTAATTCTGGGTCACTGAGAACGAAAATGATGCTTAAAATTGTTGATTGGCTCTAGTTTTCAAGATATGCTATTGGGTCAGTATATACGACCCTTGACTTGGGAATGGCGGAGGATAAGTGAGTTATAAAGGGAAGGGATCTCAATTTAAACCAGAAATGACTAAACTACATCTTTGACTGGATCTATGAATAAATCTATGACTGGGTTTGGACAGTACTTGCTTTTTAGGCAAAACAATGAATGATGCAATCTGAAGCTGGTATTGCGTCATACATGATATGAATTGCATCATGTTATTCCTAGAAGTCATAACGAAGCTTACATCACTCTGCTGAACAAATTGCCCTATATCAGCTCTAGAAATCATACAGTGTCATGCTCTCTTATTTGTCAGTGTTTGATTTTGCAAAGGGACACATTTCTGTTTAGCCAAAGTGAGCAGAGATGCCTCGTACTTGTGTGAACAGTGCAGATAACTTCTGCTAGGTTTGTGGTGAAGTGACTTTTGCATCACAAAAGCGCAGTATAACCACTATGGTTAAGAAAGCCTATCACCTTTATTTTGGCTGCAAAATTGGAGATCAGGACAAGAGGTGGGCCCCACACATATGCTGCAACACTTGTGCAACAAATCTTGGCCAGTGGTTGAACAGGAAAAGGAAATCTATGCCTTTTGCAGAGCCAATGATTTGGAGAGAGCCAACAGATCATACCAGCAATTGTTACTTCTGCATGGTGCCTCCAGTTGGAAAAGGTGTGTCAAAGAAGAAAAAGTGGACTGTGCATTATCCAAACATTCCATCAGCTATACGCCCAGTACCCCACGGAGAAGGACTGCTGGTTCATGATGCACCAGAATCATTCTCACTTGAGTCAGACGAGGAAGAGGAAGAGGATGAAACTTCTGGTCCTGAACCATCAATGTCACAGGACCCACATTTTCTCCCATCCTCCTCCTCTGAACCACACCTCATAACACAAGGTGAACTGAATGACCTTGTCAGGGATTTGGAACTACCCAAGAGTAAGGCAGAGCTGTTGGGCTCCAGACTACAGCAGTGGAATCTCCTGGCAGGTGATGTTAGGGTTTCCATGTTCCATGACTGTCAAAAGGATCTTGTCCCATTCTTCTTCATGGAAGGTGATCTTGTAGCCTGCAACAACATCGATGGTGTGATGGCAGCCCTCAACATCGTTCACAATCCAGATGAGTGGAGACTGTTCATTGATTCATCGAAGACGAGTCTTAAAGCTGTTTTACTGCATAATGGCAATGTTTTGCCATCAATTCCAGTTGGTCATGCAGTCCATATGAAGGAAACCTATGACAACATGAAACAACTTTTGAGGTGCATAAACTATGACCAACATGAGTGGCAGCTTTGTGGCGATTTGAAGGTTGTTGCTCTCTTGCTTGGTCTGCAGACTGGATACACAAAGTACTGCTGTTTTCTCTGCGAATGGGATAGTCGTGCAAGAGATTCCCACTACATCAAGAAAGACTGACCACTCCGACAGTCATTGGAGCCTGGGAGGAAAAGTGTTCAGCATCCACCACTTGTTGAATCAAGGAAGATTTTGTTACCACCCTCACACATCAAGCTGGGTGTGATGAAGAACTTTGTCAAGGCCATTGACAAAACACAAGCAGCTTTCAAGTACCTCCATGGAAAATTTCCAAGGTTAAGTGAAGCTAAGATAAAGGAAGGTGTCTTTGTTGGTCCTCAGATTCGTGAACTTCTTCGAGATGATGCATTTGACTATGCACTGCGTGGCAAGGAAAAGATGGCATGGAAAGCCTTCCAGTTAGTGGCAATAAATTTTCTTGGAAACAACAAGGCAGACAACTACAGGTTGTTGGTGGAAAACCTCCTCAAGGCGTACAAAAGCCTTGGTTGCAACATGTCACTAAAGATACAGTTTTTGCACTCTCATCTAGATTTTTTTTCACCAAACTGCGGAGCAGTGAGCGACGAGCACGGCGAGCAATTTCACCAGGACATTGCAACAATGGAGAAACGCTATCAGGGCAAATGAAGCCCATCAATGCTTGCAGACTATTGCTGGACAGTGACAAGAGATGCTCCATTTAATGAATACAAGAGACAAGCCAAGAAGCGCCGAGTAGACACTGAATAGGACTAAACTATGTACAGAATAGTTTTTTGCCTTTTGTTTCATAATACATTTTATTTATATAACCCTTTTGCTGATTTTTAAAGTGTTACATAAACAGGACAGGTGAACTATTATCATGTAAAGCAACCATAAACACATGAAAAGACCTAGGTTTACAATTTACGATTAAAACTCTACTATCTACACAATATACATAGACATAAAATGTAAAAACTTAAATATCTTCGAAACAGTAGCCAATCAGTTGTTTTAATTGTCATATTTGAATTCAGCACATCAAAATACATAATAAATAGCACATTTTATCTCTGAAGCAGACGACTTCTCAAAAATTGTAGACCAGTGTTACATGTGCATCAGATCCTGCAGATATGAAGCAACAGAGGGTCCTGTGGCACCTTTACGACTAACAGAAGTATTGGGAACATAAGCTTTCGTGGGTAAGAACCTCACTTCTTCAGATGCAAGTAATGGAAATTTCCAGAGGCAGGTATAAATCAGTATGGAGATAACGAGGTTAGTTCAATCAGGGAAGGTGAGGTGCTCTGCTAGCAGTTGAGGTGTGAACACCAAGGGAGGAGAAACTGCTTCTGTAGTTGGATAGCCATTCACAGTCTTTGTTTAATCCTGATCTGATGGTGTCAAATTTGCAAATGAACTGGAGCTCAGCAGTTTCTCTGTGGAGTCTGGTCCTAAAGTTTTTTTGCTGTAAGATGGCTACCTTTACATCTGCTATTGTGTGGCCAGGGAGGTTGAAGTGTTCTCCTACAGGTTTTTGTATATTGCCATTCCTGATATCTGACTTGTGTCCATTTGTCCTCTTGCGTAGTGACTGTCCAGTTTGGCCAATGTACATACCAGAGGGGCATTGCTGGCACATGATGGCATATATAACATTGGTGGACATGCAGGTGAATGAGCCGGTGATGTAGCTGATCTGGTTAGGTCCTGTGATGGTGTTGCTGGTGTAGATATGTGGGCAGAGTTGGCATCGAGGTTTGTTGCATGGGTTGGTTCCTGAGTTAGAGTTGTTATGGTGCGGTGTGTGGTTGCTGGTGAGAATATGCTTAAGGTTGGCGGGTTGTCTGTGGACGAGGACTGGCCTGCCTCCCAAGGTGTGTACCCAGAAACCTGCTACAAGACAGGCCCAAAAAAGAAACCAACAGAACTCCACTGGCCATCACCTACAGTCCTCAGCTTAAACCTCTCCAACGCATCATCAGTGATCTACAACCCATCCTGGACAATGATCCCTCACTTTCACAGACCTTGGGAGGCAGGCCAGACTCCAAAGAGAAACTGCTGAGCTCCAGTTCATTTGCAAATTTGACACCATCAGATCAGGATTAAACAAAGACTGTGAATGGCTATCCAACTACAGAAGCAGTTTCTCCTCCCTTGGTGTTCACACCTCAACTGCTAGCAGAGCACCTCACCCTCCCTGATTGAACTAACCTCGTTATCTCCATACTGATTTATACCTGCCTCTGGAAATTTCCATTACTTGCATCTGAAGAAGTGAGGTTCTTACCCATGAAAGCTTATGCTCCCAATACTTCTGTTAGTCCTAAAGGTGCCACAGGACCCTCTGTTGCTTTTTACAGATTCAGACTAACACGGCTACCCCTCTGATACTTGCAGATATGAAGAGTTTTAAAATCTGTGCACTAAAAACTTAAATCCTGTTCTCTGGGATAGCATTAGCCAGTCTGATTGGCTAGCTATTCTTATTAGTATTGCTCTGGTGCCTATGAGCCAGTGTGCATGAGAATTCCGATTTAGAGGGGAAAAAAGTAACACAAACATTACACTGCAGTAAGAAAGCAATGGCTTAAAACAATGGGTATCGGGCTCTTAGGTTACACTGAATAGCTGGGGTTTAATGAACAATAAGAGGAAGTGTATGAAATACTGTAGGTAACTAGACATCCTGAGGGAATTCAGGAACTCAGCTGTGAATACGTACCCTGAGATTTTCTTACGTGAGCTCCCAAGACACTAGCAAAAATCATTTGTTCAGCAGAGAAGAATTTGAACTAAAGGTTGCACAAAGATTACTAGAAACTTAGGGGATACCTTTGTTGCTTAAAACAGACATAGTTTTGCCTTTTGGAGGAGTCCTCAGGAGAGGGTTTTAAATGATTTTAATACCAAATGATAGTAATAAGAAAATAGAATTCAGTGACTCCAATATTTCCAACTTATCAATATGAGTTATTGTATTTTGGAGTTGGACGATAGGGATTTCTTAATATTTGCATCTGAAGAAGTGAGGTTCTTATCCATGAAAGCTTATGCTCCCAATACTTCTGTTAGTCTCAAAGGTGCCACAGGACCCTCTGTTGCTTTTTAATATTTTAGAATCTTGAATTGGTTTTTTATAGCACTATATGGACTCTAACGGAATCAAGGCATTCTATACAGTGAAGGGTTTTGTTTCTTTTTTTTTTTTTTCCAAAAGACATTCTATTTTTATGACTCCAAACTTTTAGTTGCGGCTGCTTTTCAGAAAATATTTCCAGCTGCTATGTTAAAAGCTGTCTGTTACAGGTACAACAACAACAACAAAAGTCCTTGATCATGAAATTCTTTAAAAAAAAAAAAAAAAAAAAAGGCAGCCGGCTGGATACTATGCTAATCAGAACAGAGCTCATTCTCTGCAAAGGGGAAGGGGAAAAAAAAGATTTCTCAATGAACCACTTTGAGGTTGAAGCTATTTGAATGATTTTTCTGAATGACGCAAGACTGAGCTCATGAGAGTTAGATCAAATCCAACTGAAGAGACTAAGATGTTGAGGGGGAACAAGAGTCCAGCTGGGATTCCTGCTATTCATAGACTCACAATAAAAATCTTGATAAAATATGATCCTTCTGAAGTCCAGGTTCTCCAGGGAAGATAAAGCAATTTAAATTGAAACAATGAATAAAAGAAACATTTCCTACTATTAAAGTTTGCTGCTGGTAATAACCGAAGCCTGGTAATAGAATTTGTTATGAGCTTTTATTTGATTATTTACATCATATATTTGAACTGTGAAACTACTTATTTCTTCTAGCTCAGCATCACTGCAATTCTTAAACTTATACCTTTTTAAACACTTAAAAAGTCATCAACCAGGAGCAAAGTCACAAAGACACTAAGGACCCAATCCAACGCCCACTGAAATCAATGGAAAAGCTTTTATTGTCTTCAGTAGGCATAGGAACAGTTCCTAAGAGAGTGGATTAGGTATGGACCTTCCATGCTTTTATTTTTGCTTCAGATAAAGTAATCCTTTAATACTTTGAATATAAATTGCCAAAACTAAATTTAGCAGATACTGTAGGGATTTATTTATCAACTATGCCCTATACTGTGTGTACTTTACAGAGCTGAACTGATTGTTTATTCCAAACAGTGGCAAAATGATTTTAAACCTTTGATGGAGGATCAGATTAATAAATCCAGATGTCGGAACTACAAGGGCCATATTCATTTGTCATTGACTCCACTTGGGTTGCATGTTAATACATAATTCAGACCACAAATTATGGACAAAGCTAGGACAAACGGGGCAGAGGACCTGTTGAACAATCAGTATATGATCATGAGACTAAAGACTGTCTCATAATACACGCAACCAAAAGTGCAGAATTAAGATTACTCTGGCAATCATAAATCTGACATTTGACTTTCAAGTGCTTGGCTTTGTAACCTAATTTTTTTTTTCTAATGTAGATTTTAAGTGTAGTTTTCTAGGTTTTTTTTAAAAATAAAAATGGCAAAACCAAATTTTTATATATACTTGTAACATTCCCTACCCCATTCTCATCATGAGTCATCATAATGGTTTAAACCTTCAGTATGACAGTATAGACTACTGTTTGAGCTACAGAACTAGCTTAATTAGCTGGTAGCAAGTGAGGATGCTCTTTTAGAGTGGGATTTCTAGTGCCCTGTGCTTGGTCCAGGGGATGGTTAGGTGGAGCCCAACCTGACTTTCTCTCTCCACATCCCGCCGCCCCCTGAAGGAGCTGCTGCCCCATGTGGTACTCCTAGAGGTGGTGGATGGTATGCTATGGCAATATCTTGAGGCAAAGGGGTATGGGTTGAGAAGGATAGACTGGTCCAACTCATTTTCCTCCCACCTCAAGCTACAGCTACACAAGCAGGTCCCAAGTGTTCCCAGTACAGTGTGCTTTGGGGGTGGAATGGCCCTACCCTGAGAATGCTCATTTGTTTACTTGTTTTGGCAGGCACAAATAAGTCAGTGAAGAAAAATGGTGATCTTTTAAAAAAAGCAGTTTATACGTCAGCTAAAGCTGAGTAGAAGAATTTCATGGGGCAGGGAAGGGCACTTCTCCTGAGGGCTTTCCCCCTACCAAATTACAAAGGCTTCTGCAAAAAAAAAAAAAAAAATGAAGCATTTCAAAAAAAGTTGCAAGAATCTTTGGTAATGGAAGGGTTAGGCAGCCTCAATATAGGGATGGTTACCAGCTCCCTCTAATGATTTTGTGCTTTGAAATGACCCTGTAAAGCTCTTAACTTGATGTGGTACTTCAGCCATTGACTCTACCTGGATGAAAAGATAGGGGTAACAATAGTAAAACTGTTTAAGTTACAAATAAGATATATATATTGCTGTTGGGAAAAGCTAAATCTATGCACTGAAGTACCTCCAATGTGCATATGGAGAACATTTCAGTGGGTTTATGTTTCTATCTTACATTATACCTTGTGTTCCCAAAGCAGATCCCAAAGTACTTTATCATCTTAAAGAAGTGAGCTACAAGCTATTCATTCCCCACTGAAATGCCCCCACCTATGGGGTGAACAGTGCAGAGCAACTGTGCTAAATGAAGTGGGGGGGGGTAGCTCCCTTTTATGGATCCAGCCAGCCAGTTAGCTATAAAATCCCTCTTAGTAGTTGTTCTCTACTTGCTTTACCTGTAAAAGGTTAAAAGTCTCACTGCGATGCATAGGTAAAAGGAAGTGAGTGGGTATCTGGCCAAAAGAACCAATGGGAAGGCTAGAACTTTTAAAAATTGAAACAAGACTCCCCTTTTGTCTGTCTGTTATTGTTCTCAGGGAGAAGCAGACGCAAATAAACTATGCTGTAAGAAACTTGGTGCCAGGTATGAAAAATCATCGGTATCATACCTAGAAATCCCATTTGAAATCCCAGATATATAAGTAGATCAGGAAATGTCTAGGAAGATGCAATTAGGTTTATCTCTTTTTATTTCTTTATGGCTCATGGACTCCTCTGTGCTAACCCCAAATGCTTTTGTTTTGCTTGTAACCTTTAAGCTGGACCTCAAGAATGTTATTCTTGATGCTTAATCCTTGTAAGTGTTTTTTTTTAAATCTATCAATAGCCTGAGTTTCCAGATGTATTTTCTTTCTTTTTGTTTTTACCATTTTTAAGAATAGGATTGGATTTTTGTGTTTGTGCACATATTGTTTAATTATCTGGTGGCAACAGCTGATTTCCTTTGTTTTCTTTCTCAGCATCTACCCATCCAAGGTCAGAGAAAAGCTGTAACCTTGGGAGTTTAATACAAGCCTGGAGTCGCCAGTATTAATTTTTAGAATCCTTGTGGCCCCCCACTTTCTGCACTCAAAGTGCCAGAGTGGGGAATCAGCCTTGACAGCAGCACTGCAACACCAGTTTAGGGTAAGAAGTGAAGAATGTTGGTGCCTCTTTTTGGTGTTGGGCTGAGATTCCTTGAAGGGATTCCATGCATGCTGTTTGTGAGCATCTCTGTCCCAGGACTGATGTATATGTGTAAAATATGTGTACTAATCTCAGCCCAACACCAATGTCCTGTTCCCAGACAACAACTCTGCCTTGAGAATTGAGTCTACCCAGGGACCAAGGCCGAGAGCATGCTTAGCTTACTTTCCAAGAACCACTGCCTCTGCCCAGGATAGTCAATAGGCAGACCGTGGGCCAAATCTGTACTGCCAGATGTTTTTGAACGGACTGCACAATCTTTTTATTTACTTATTATTATCATTATTGTTATTGTGGTCTGAAAAATGTTTCTCTGGAGTCTGGACCTCGTCTATATCTTGACCAAGAAATTTGGACCTTGACCAAAAATAATTGACTACCCACACCAAACCTTGCATGACAAAAGCAGGTCTTCCCAAAACTGAAGCTTTCCTTGCACACAAAGAAAAAGAAATTCAAAGAATGTGCAACAGTACCACCTGATGACACCTACCACACCTTAATCAACCGAGTTAGAATTTGGTAACCTGAATTAACCTCTTTAATGACCACAAATGGTCACAGATGCCATTGTATATCTCATCCTAAGAACAGCAACTTCATCAGCTCAGTGCCCTTTAGAGCCATGCTGAAGCACTGGATCAGTGCAAGCTTAGAGGTAAGAGTGCCACTTGCTGAATCAGTGTCACATCCTGTACTACCTTGTGTTTTACTTGTTGATCTCCGTTCCACCTAGTGTTAACTAATGTAATTACAGCACAAGGTATAGTACTATTCCTGCAGGCCGTGTTTATAATGTAGTGATGTTTGTATGCTTTGTATTCTGAACAAGTAATCAATGATTACTACAGAGTATGTATTTTATTAAGGTAACAGTGTCTACAGTCCTTTTATCAGTAGTTTATGAAGAACGGGCACCTTTATCAATAGAACAACAATTGTTAGAACTGTATGAATTAAAGACAGATTGTAATAATTAATTTAGATAGAAAGACTAATCAATAAAGTGCCAATTACTGTAACATCGAAGCATTGAAAAGAAGCTACTCTATTAGTTCCATATTATTAACTGAATGGTATTTCTGAATTATCATATAAGTATGCAACTAATTTTGTTAACACTAAGTGCTTTTAGATGGGTTCATGTTCTTGGTTTTTCTTACAAAACTACTGCAGATGATTGTGTGTGTGTATATATATATAAAAATGGATTATCAGCAAATAATACAGTTTTTGTCTAAATCCATTACCAAACTGTAATAGTGATAACTATCCATTTAAATACACACACACACACACACACACACACACACACACACACACACACACAGAGTTAACATTATCACAGTTTGTTAATGGATTTAGACAAAATTTTTATTATTTGCTGATAATCCATAATGACACTTTTGCAGGTGCTGTGAGCATGTTGTATAGTATGCCTATATTCCAATACTCATTATATATATATTAATGATCAAAATTCTCAGTGTTGCCAGTAATATTTTCCCCCAAATTCCATAGCTCTAAGTTTATTTCCCAAATAGAAAAGTAATGAGCCAGTGCACTTTTGTGCACATTTGTTTTTGCAAAAATTTGCTTTTAAAGACCAAGACAATTTTCAGTGGGAAGAACTCAAAGTACCAGAAAAAATGCATATAAAAGCCACACTTTTCATTGAATTATAGCCAAAACAAGTTTATAAATGCCATTTTAACCTGAAAAGAGGACATTGTGGATTGTTTTACTCAGTCAAATTTTCTAAACCATTCAAATCTTGTTTTATGCTGTAATGAACAAGTTTCACAATGAATCACAGAAGGTGACGTTGCCTCCTGTTTGCATGGAGTAGATAACAGGCAACTGTAACCATTGCCAAGATGACCAATGGGCATTTCTTTCCTGGCCTAGCAGAAGCCTCTTGGTGTAGTCTCTGCGGGTATGTCGACACTGCAATTAGAAACTCGTGGCTGGTCTGTGCCAGTTGACTTGGGCATACGGGGCTCAGGATAAGGGTCTGTTTAATTGTGGGGTAGACATTCGGGTTCAGGCTGCAGCCTGAGTCCTGGGACCCTTCCACCTCGCAGGGTCCTAGAGCCTGGGCTGCAGCCTGAGCCTGAACATCTACCCCACAATTAAACAGCCTCTTAGCCTGATGCAGCTGGCGCGGGCCAGCCATAGGTTTTCAATTGCAATGTAGACATGCCCATGTGGTTTGGCCTGCATTAGTTTAGCAGGAAGTGCTTGGATGGCTTGGGGAGCCAGGGGTTAGCTGCTCTACGCAGAATCATCCCTTGCCAAATGTGTGCTAGTTCCAAACCTAGTTCTCTTTTTTTGCCACGAATTCTAAAATGGCCTTGAGAAAACCTCTGCTCCAAGAACCAAATCCTGAATGATGCTGAGCATCTGCTGCTCTCAAATGACATCCAGGTTTTGCCCGAGTAAATACTGAATAAAAACTGCATAAAGACTTCAGAATTTGGCCCATAGTTTTTTGCACTTAATACCAACTGTAGTTTAGTCTCTTCTTATATTAGACTGAGTTGTTCCAATGGGGCAGGGAAGCAAACAATCATTCTTTCACCTTTTATATACCCAGAAATGGACTAAATGCAGGTAGTTTTAATGAAATCCCCACTTATGGGGAATAACTGTTGTGATGGAGAAACATGGAGGACCAAAGTTTGCAGCAATTTGTCTCCTCAGCAATCCCTCCAAACTCAGTGGTATCAACTGCTGCTGAACTTGACACTTATCTGGAAGGAGAGGTAAGTGGAAAAATTCTTAACAGGTAATTTTTGTTTGTGAATTGTCCCTGCACAGCTGGCACAATTCTTAAATTTATTCTGTCATTTGAAAGACTGAATTTCTTCAGTGAATAATTCCTGATGTGCAGATCATTATAGTTGTGCATATTCACAATTTGCCCTGTGTTTGATTAATTGCAAAATTGGATGACATATGTGAGTAACCAGAAAAACTTGAATTTAAAGTATTATGATGGAATATTTAATTAGCAGTCCATGTTGTGTGCTTGAGGTATCCAGTCAGGGACAGAAGTGATACTGTGATGCTGTAGAAAAAAAGAGATGACTATGTTTCCACTAATGTATCACCACTGATGGAACACCACTGTTGCACAATTGAGATAGATTTTATACAAAATGTGCCTTTTAAGGTATCACTGAAAAAGTTAAAATCTGCTAAGTATTATTATTCTATTTAAATGTGTGTATCACCATTGTATATGAAGTTAGGAAATTTTACCGTGTGTTCATTACTAAACGCGTTGTGTTCCTGGATAGCACCCACAAGACAGATTTACATCAAGACTATCTGGCCATATGGTGATGGGGCATTAAGGAGAATCAACTCTTTCAGAGGACACGTCGGAGAGCGTATGGACAATGGAGGCTCAGTAACTCATCAGGGCATGTAGAACATGTGATCCCTGAGTCCATGTTTGAGACAGTAACTTTCCATGCACATGGACTGGTGGATATAAATTGTAGACTCTGATATCATCTCCTTGCCTCATTCCTGCTCCACATCTCTTGACTTCTAACAAAGTGATTTTTAACAAAAGGAACTTTGAACAATGGACGGAGGACTCCAATCTTTTGGATGTACCTACCAGAGAAACTTCTTATAAACTGGCAGATTTAAGATGACTATTATTCTGATCTACAGACTCTGAAATCAACTGTAACATATATGATTCACTTTAATGGTTTAATAACTCTCTTCTCTTCTTTTTTTTATTAATAAATCATTAGTTAGTTTAATAAAGGATTGGCTGCAGCGTGGAATTTGATGAGATCCTGAACTAAATATTGACTTGGGGTGAATTGGTTCTTTGGTACTGGAAGAACCTAATATATGTGATTTCTGGTTTTAATAATCATTTATCATAGAAGTCTGGTTTGTCTGGATGGTGCATGAGGAGCTAGGGGCCCTGAAGGGGGCTGTCTATGGCTTCATAATAACGAGTATTGTATTTTGGAAGCACATTTGTTACTGGTTTGGTGAAATCTTATAATAGAGTATACCGCCTGTCTGGGGTATATGCCCTGTATTCTGGCAGTCTGGCCTGAGATGGGCATGTTAAACTGTTTCCCATACCACGCAGCATGATAGATACCATCTGACTTAAGCAGCTGGCCAACAAAGCACACATTTGGAATTGTATATTCCATTGCAGTATTCCCCATACGCTTGTTTGGTTACTTATATAGTCACATGGTACTTTTTCTGCTTCCTGAAAGGATGTCTTAGGTAACTAACTATCACAGTGTGACTTATGACTTTTAAAATCAAATAAACCATTCAGAAATTTATTTTTAACAAATATTTCAACATTCAAATGAAAAAACCTTATTTTTTGTGAATATTTATGCTAGTAAAGATTGAGCACTCCAATATTTATGGAAAACAAATTCCAAAGGTCCACAAAATGCAGGCAAAATTAAATCCACTTTGTGAATTTAGCATATATTCATGGACATTTTCCAACTCAGATCTAGTTGTAACTCAATTATATCTCCACTTGCCTGTCTCAATTCCTCATCTCTGGGATAGGTCTCAAATATACAGCATGAAGAAGTGTTCTCCTGTTTCTGATGCATGGGATATCCATTCTTTTGTCTTCTAGAAATATCATTCTCCTGGTCACTGGAGTCAGCAGTAAAATGATCATGGCGACCACAAATACATTTTTTCTCCTCTCCCTTCGGCCAGTTTTCCACAGTGCTACCTAGACAAGAATATCAGGTTTCTTCTTCTTTATCATGAAAAGAAAATGTTTTCCATCAGTCTTCATGCATAAATGGATTTTTAAGGCCTTTATTTACTACTACTGGGGCACTTGACTGAAGAACAGCATTGCATATTTGAAAGCCATTAAACTCTTTATTAGACACAGTATATGAGCTTCTTTCCACATGTACTCTCAGGGCAAATCTGTTTTAAGTTTTTCTGCCTACTCACATTCTGGCTTTTCAAATCCCCATTCCTTCAAGCCAGAAACTAACTTACAACTTGTAGCTGCAAATGTCTTGTCTACAAATACAGCAAATCTCAGATGGGCCCAAAACTGCATACACACTGTGCTGCCATTTTTTTTCTACTCCTTATTAAGCCAAAAATCAGTTTGCCATTTTTAATAAGGTTGCATTCCATTTCATACCCAGTCCCTCACAACATAGCTTTTCTATTCAAGTTTGTTTCTGTGTATCCACTATTATTATTTATTTGTATTGCAGTAGCACCGAGAAACCCCAGCCAGGTCAGAACCTCATTTACTAAGATAAAGTAAAAGACACGCCCTACCACAAACAGTCCCTACTTGTTTTTCACTGAAAATCTTTCGTTTTTTCACCAAAACCCCCATCACACTGAAATTTTGGGGGGGCTTTAGGGTTTCCCCTTTTAAGCCTTCCCGGCCCACCATGCCCTAGCTGCTATATTTCATAGCCTTTTGCACTCTCCCATTTCTAGGTGGGAAAAGCTGAAAACTGGCTTTTCATAAACAAACTGGAAAACTTCAAATGACTCAAAAAAGTATATTGAGGGGAAATGGATACTTTCTGCCCCCCAAAATATTGAAATTAAAAATTTTGAACAGCTCTAAAAATAGTGAGATTATGGGTTGTGGTAACTCTGTGCCTAATATGTAAGCACAGAGGTGTGGGACATATTTTGGTCAACCAAGACAAATAGGCCAATCAACAGGCAGCAGCTTTAGCTGGCCACCTGCCTAGCCACTATCAGTTGACTGTGCTCATTAGGCATCACAGTAGTGTTGAGGAGGGATTTGAAAGAAGTTAGGGTGGTAGCAATATGGATTTTTATAGGGAGGGTGTTCTATGTGTAAGTGTAGGTATGGAGAAAAGGGCGGAGAAATGGATAAGCAGACAATTGAAGCTGGCATCATTGTGGTAGCAATGGGGAAGCTCCCCCTGTTAATGACCTGGGAGCAGACATGCCAAACCCACGAAAAAAAATGCAGAAATTGGGCTTGTTTTTGGCTTAATTGGCTTGTGAGTTGCTTGTTGGCTAGTTTTTGGCTTGTGGCTTGTTTGGCTTGTAGCTTGTTGCTTCTTTTTTTTGATCGCCTCCCAGCAAGCAGGGACAAGGGGGGGAGAGAGTCAGCACAGCGGGCCCACACAGTCCCAGACTTCATGCCGGGGGGATCTAGTCACAAAGAGTGTTAGGGTTCTTAAGGATTGGCTTGTTTTGGCCTTGTTTTGAAATGGGATTAGCTTGATTTTTGGTTTATTGTGAAAGTCAGGGTGCTTATTTACCACGTGAAAGTTGGGAACTATGCCTGGGAGCACCACAGAAACACTCCGTCCTCTCAACTGAGATCTGGCTGGGAAGATGTATGTAGCTCTGCAGAAAAAACTACTGTTTCTGCCCCTCCCTCAAGCCAGGAGAGACGTATTGTGAAGAGCTGGAAGTTCTGCCTTCCTAGGCCTGGATGAAGTGAAGAGCAGATGATACTCTCTCCTGCTTCGGACTCAGATGGTGTGGAAAACTAGGTGTTTTCCAAACAGCAAGGTGGGGAGGAAGTTTATAGAGAGTGAAATAGAGCTGGGAGTGGGTGCTAAGGAGTGAAACGCTGAATGGTCTTCAGGAAGATTTATATAATGAATTTTGAGGGGCTTTGATAGAAGTTTACAGAGTGAAATGCTGGTAGTGAGGGTTGGGGGGGGGGCTGGGAGCAAGAGGGAAAGGCAAAGGATTGGGCAGAATGAGAGACAGTTAAGGAAAATTCTTCCCTCTCCCATATCTGAATCATTCACAGTTCTAGCTACTCCCTCCCACAGTTATTTACTTCTCCTTCCTCATGTCACTCACCCTTCATCATTTCAGCTTTTGATCCCCCCTTATTTCTCCCTGTCTCCCCCGCCTTAGCATGGCAGCCTCTCTCTTCTCCCTCAGGACTCGCATACTGTATGCAAATTTATATAAATTGAATGTATACTATTCTTTCCTTCCTATTTTCAACAGCAGTGTGGCTGAGGCGTGCATCTGCCACATAGGGTTCTATTCTCAGCTTTGCATTAAGTAACCCTAAGAAGCCTCTCCATTACCCAAATCAGTGAAGCTGGGAAAATTATATCTGCTTGTCTTCTAAGGCGGTGATAGGAAGCATTGCTGAGTGATAAGTAGGTTGGCAGAATTCAGTTTTATATACTTTCAACAGATGATAATGTTTATTTTAAAGCATTTTTTAAAATTTTTATCTATTTACATTTTCACATGTACAAATGTATGTATTTCAAGCATTTAATTTTTAATTTTTATCTATTTAAATTTTTACAGTTGCAGGAAATTATGGGAGGGGGATCAGACAATAATTATTTAATGACAGTTGACTTTGAGATTCAAAAAGTTAAAGCTTTATAACTGCTAAAGGACAAATTGTCAACATCATATCTCAAAATATATAACGCGGATATTCTTAAATCAAACTTAGATAAAGTCTCAAGCAGCATTCTTCTTACTTTTCTTATCTACGTTTTGATTATTATTGATGGAAATATTTTTTCATCTGGTTGTGTGTGTACAGTGAAATAGACATTTACCAACAGAAATCTAATCCTTCGAAGCCTAATTATAAGGGCTGTAGTGCAGAGTACATGGAAGAGCTGAGACTAAAACCTCTGGCTCCTCCTGGCTCCAAGCCTACCACTCTTTTCGTCTTGTCAAAGAACTGGCTACTTCTGCTGCTGTGACCCAGCGGAAGCTCAAGCTCTGTGGAGCCTGGAGCATACTCAGTACCAAGGGAATTTTCAAAGATTTAGCACTAAGACCTCTGAAATGCTCCACTTAGCATGTTCAAGTGGCAATTTTCAGAGACCTGGTCTACACTAGAAAATTAGGTCAGTTTAACTATGTTGGTCACGGGTGTGAAAAATTCACAACCCCTCAGTGGCGTTTGCAAGCCGACCTAAGTCCCTGTGTAGACAGCACTAGGTTGACAGAAGACCTAGCGACCTTCTTCCATCAACCTAGCTACCACCTCTTGGTGAGGGTGGATTACCTATGCTGATGGAAGAACCCCTCCTGTCATTATAGGTAGTGCCTATGCTGTAGTGTTTTAATTGTAGACATACCCAGACACTTGTAACTGGCCATATCTGGGGAAATTTTTTATGAAGACAGAAAAAGGCACATCCTTAATCCCAGAGCAATCCTCAAATCAAATTTCAAATTCCTATTCAAACCCACAGAGGCTCTTCAAAAGCAATGGAACATTTTAAACATATTTTTGATAGTGTGAAAACACCTCTTGTTTCCGCAATCTCATTCTTGGAAACAGCAGAACCCATTTTTCTTTGTTTCTGTTTAATCTGCTTGAAGCAAAGAGCAAGTGTGGAAAAATTGAGCCCGAATACTGAAAGCTTTGCAGAATTGTAAGCATCTGAAAATGGGCTTATAATGGAAAGTTATAACTATGGAGGTCACTATGAGCTCCTGTTCAATGTGTGTGTAATATGCCATCTCATTTCCCCACTCCTGCTTACCCCTCTAGACCACAGGTACAAGAATGAGACCAGAAGGTCCGTGTTTTTGAACTATAGGACTTTCCTGTAGTATGAGAAGGGAGAGCCTATGCAGGCAACCGTGTGTCCTAGGATACTTTTCATATCCTTGCATAACTTCCTTAATTTCAAGAAAGCCACAGTCCTCACTGACGAGAGGTCTACCAGCTCTACAGTTTTCTGACTTTAATCTAAAAAAATATCTTTTCTCCCCAAAATGTCAAGACATTCTATTATTTTAGTAGATGTTAAAGGGCCAATGTCAGTTTTAAAAAAATCACGTTATTACTTGTGTTATTAATGTTAGGTTTGAACCCCATTTTATAGCTTTATACAATCCAAATGTTAGTTTTTGGTACTAAACACTGTGATAATCCCTGTAAGAAAGAACAATCAGAATTCTGATCAAACAGAATCAAATCAGTGCTAAGCAATGAAGACTGGCTGGTGTATTGTACAAATCAAAGCCAATTCTCCATTGTCACAGATACAATAGAGTAGATGCATCTGTATGACAGCTGAATTATAGGGATGCTTTACACACACATTATCTTGTCACAACATAAGAACATCCTACTGTGCTAAAATACAACTTTCAGAAGTAACATGTAATTTCCCATTATTGTTGAGGAGGGCTGCAAGGGAATTTCTTCTATCTTATATATTTCCAGCATCCATTGCAGATATGAGACAAAAGCAAGACATTAAAATATATATTTTCTGGAGATCAGTTAATTATACTTTCTGGCCCTTTAATGAAACCTCTTGTTAGCTTTGGCTGCCACAGCAATTACTGAAGGAAACCTGTAGATTTTTTTTCTTTTAACGGTGATAAATACATGTATCAAATGCTTGATAATTTATATTTCAAAGCTTTCTTTTTCTTCAAGCGCTCCACTCTGGGAGGCCTTTCCCTTTATCCAGTGGAAGGTGGCAAGGTGTTTTAGTTTCCTTCTTAGGTTTGTTGTTGGTGTGGGAGATGTCTATTGTATATTTGGAGGAGTTGTTCCTAGGAGCATTTATGACAACAACTCCACGGTGGGATTTTCAAAAGTGTTCAGTGTTAGTAAATACCATGGATTTCTACTGGAGCAGAGGTAAGCCAACACCTATGCTTTTGAAATCTCACTGGTAGTGTGTGTTGAACCATGACCCCTTTTTTTAAAGCTATGTGCTGAGCTCAGTTTTGTCAGGCGACTTATAATTAACTTTGTGTTGTTATTAGTAATGTGTCACAGCTATAACATTTTGACCAAGATTTGATCTTGGGCCTCTGCAAACATTGGGGTTATTTGTATTCTGGGCTTGGTTCAGCCCATTATGGAGATAAGGAAAAGCTGCAAAATTCAGATGCAGATTCACATTTAGATCCAGAAACCACTCTTCTCTCTTGTGGTGTTTGCATCAGTGGTGTTTGGTTCAGGCATCTGTTGTTTTAATATTGAAAACGAAAAAGCTTTAAATTAATTATTCAGTCTCATATACAACTCCTACCCCGCTGTTGAGGCCAGAGAAGGCACTTCATGTAATGGTCTTAATGTGGCTCTTTTGAGCAAGGGGAAGAACACAGGTTATTTAAGACGTTTCTGTACGGTCTACTCAGCCTGTTTACCACAGAGGTCAACTCTGCAGAAGCCCTCCTCTGCATTCCTGCATGGTGGGATTTTACAGGCCTGAACTATTTAAATGGCTTGAGGTTGGCCCAAGAGATGATTAGTGTGGCACACGGGATGGTATGTGCCTACCTTATGTGAGGCAACCATATAGCTGACTACTAATAGTGTGATGGGTCACCAGCATCAGTTTGAGCAGGGGGCAGAGGGTGGGGACAGGCTATGTAAATGAAGTAACATTTATTGGCAGTAAAAGAAAAATGAGGGAGGTGAGGAGTAAATGTAGCTAGTGAGTGGAGAAACAAAATTTCAGTGCAACCAATTCTTCATGATTTTATCACAAGTCTCATGATATTTACTGTTTTACAGCCCCATCTTCTGCAGCCATGAGGTTATGCAAGAATCACAACTTTAACAGGCAGTTGGGGGAAGGAAGTATCTAGCTCTCAAGGTTTCAGAAAAAAAGCTTGAAAATGTGACTTGGTGCACCCCAAAGCAAATAATTATTGTGGTTAGTGTTTTAAAAGATCTTATGATTTTTAAACCAATCTCAGGATTTTTTGGGGGAGGGGGCAGAGCTGACTCCTGATTTATGAATGTTTGAGGTGGGCTGTACTGATCCTTCATAGGTAATTGTCACATAAACTAGATTCTCCACAGCTTTATAAGGACACACCGTCACACCCATGGTCTCTTTCAGGCAGTTTTAGTCCCAAACTGAAACAACCCAACCAACAAAACAGTTTGTCAGCTCACCCTTTGCATCTCAGCTCTTCAGTGCCTCTCCTCCAAGGCAACCTGTCAGTCCAACTTCTGGCCTCTCTCTGTCTTCCTCTCCCTTAGCTAGTTCCTTCGCACCGCCAGTCTTTCGCTGGCACCCCTCTAACCCTCTATAGACCAAGGTGAAGCCCCGCCTCCTGAACTGGCCCAACTGAGAGCACCTGCTCTGGCACAGGGGAGTTGGACCTAGTTCAGTGACGGGGGCCAGCCACCCTGTGACAGCAACTTACTGTTATTTTGCCTGAATGATGCTTCTTCACCATCTCAGTCTCAAGAAAATATTTCTTAGAATCATTACACAAAGTGGTGGGTTACTGTATGCGATGACATGGCTTCAGGTATCTTCTGTATATATGTGCCATTGCCCTGTACTGTCTTTAGTCAGAATGCCTTGACAGTTTTTATGTATATTACTAAAACTAGGTAAATTTTGAAAAAAAATATTATTCATGAGTACTACTTGACTTTTTAATAGGTGAAGCTTTGTTAACAC
Organism: Chrysemys picta bellii; assembly: GCF_011386835.1. Lineage (NCBI taxonomy): Eukaryota > Metazoa > Chordata > Testudines > Emydidae > Chrysemys > Chrysemys picta. The sequence goes on along the minus strand of NC_088794.1, from coordinate 66,763,028 downwards.
AAAACATTTATGAAATAATTTCATCCAGCGAGCAGTCATTGAGAAATCACGATCTGCTTGTGAATGGAAAAAAGGGCTAGCTGATGAATAAATTGCTGCTGCAAATAATTTGCCTAGCTGTAACCTTGAATGGTATTTTCTAGTAGCAGTGGGGGTAGAGGTCTCTGTGTCCGGAGCAGGAAGATCTGAGTTCTATACCTGCCGTTGCTGTGAATCTGCAAGATGATGACATGTAGCATAGGGACAGCTGGGATCGCCTAGATGGTTACAGGTGTAAATAAGCAGAAATAAAAATAGCATAATGAACATGGGTAGAAATTAGAGACATACTCCCATTGTCATTAATTCCCGATGAACTGTTACAATATTTTACACATTGTTTCAGGTGAATTGATCAGGTATTTGCCTAAGATGCCTTCATAACCACTAGACCTTGATAGACTGGTTTAGAAGAAATGTGTTTGCCCAGTCAGCTCTAACAGTTTGGTTCTTTCATCAGGAATTAATGACAATAGTCTGTATGTCTAGTCATGGTAATAGTACTAATTTTAAATCTCCTTATTTACGGGAAGGTTTATTTGTAGCTTGTGGAATTGATTACATATTCAGAAAGGAGCTCCAGTACACTCAAATAAGAACCCCACACAAGTTGAAATTTTGTCCTTCTAGCCTTGCAGCATCTTGCACATTACAATAGGCTAGTGACTAACTAAACTGATATTCTGGACTACACAAATAGCCAGCAGGGCAGTAGACCCTTTCCAAAATCATGTGAGAAGATGAACTACCATGATTTCACGGTATGTATGGTCTGCTGAATCCACAAAGACATTCTTCCACTATGAAATCACTATGAAATCTCTCTTTTGATTAGCAGTTCTGTTTGATATTTATCTACTTTTTGACATTTAATCTGACAGCACTTGAAATGTGTGTTTGGCTTCTTCAGTTGTTGTGGAACAGTCACTGAAATAGATTTTTATACTCACTGCACATTTTTGTAAATGGAGTAAGGCAGCTCTGAATGTACAACACAAGGATGAATGTTCTGTATTGACACCTTTATAATTTTGGAAGCCAAGCAATGATTTCAATTCTTATATGGTGCCCATCGTTAACTGAATAACTATTGAAAAGGAAGAATTTTTTACTTTTCCATTTACAAGAGAGATTTATTTTTTGTATTGCTCAATATATTTTTCACTTATTTTAAATTAGATAGGTATTAATTGTGTCATCTTCCCCACCGTCCCCTCACACCTTGTATCTTCAATTTCTGGTCACCCGTCATTGATTACAGACAATATTTATCTGCAGCATGAAGACTGGTTGCCATAGAAAGAATTTTGATGTCTTAATTGAATACATATTGTGATCAGAAAAAATTCAACATTATTCTGATATTGATTCTAAGAAGGTAGCAGAGAAAGGCATTAAACACAAAGACAAGTGAATAATGGAAGAAAATAGTTTCATACTCAGCAAGTATCATTATTATATTGTATAGTAATAGTGTTATACACAGAGAAACATTAAACAATATAATATTAAACTGTACAATGTAACACTGGATTTTTACTGAGTGTTTCTGAAGAGTAAATAAACCAGTAAAACAAAACTGGAATAGTTTGTTCTTGGCAACTGAAGTCTAAGATAAATATCTCTGTTTCAACAGTGTTGGAAGGCTGAGATATATGTGTGAGCATGTGCATATATAACGTAGTTGTATATTTTTATACTTCTTTCCAAATGGTCTCAGTATTGCTATGAATTATGCATTGTTATTACATTTTGCTGCATAGGTATTTATTCTTCTTGAAAAAACAGAGATTTTAGATGCTATTTTAAAAAAATAGACCATTCATTATTTGCATTATGAATATGTGATTGTGTAGTGAGGATATTGACAGGCGTGTACCTGTACAGTATGTTGCAGATTTGAACCAACACAGATTTGATGCTATTGTCACTTGGGTCTGTTTAGCCGATATTATAATACAGAATTTGTAATTGAACAGTAAACATGCCATTCTGGTTAAACATGTTGTTTATTTAGAGTGTCTCTAGACTTCATAATTTAGTATTATTCTGATGTTACTTGGAAAAAAAACTTAGTTGTGCCTCTTGGGGTGTCTTAGAAATACTTTACTTTTTAATTAAAATATTATCTTTTCCACTGGACACGTTTTATGATACAATGGGCCAGATCCCATTTGTCCTGGCTTAACAAAGGGATGTAGTTAGGCATGTGTGGCTGAATGTTGCTGAGCACTGGCAAGCTGCAGCCAGCCCCCAAAACATGGCAGACTCAAACATAGTCAACTTTACATCCCATTTTCTTATCGAGATTCTATGCCAAGTGGCGCTCAGCAAGATGCAAGGATCAAACCCCTAATATTGGATTTTCCTATAGATATCTTCCACAGACTGACTGTTTGAGGATTTTGTATTGCTAGTGCCACCTATCACACTCTATCTGAGTGCCTTTCTTTCCCATAAACTAGATGAGAAATAGGTTTTCTTTTCTTTTCTTTTCTTTTCTTTTTGTTATTGGTGTTGTTATAGGGGAGAGAGGGCTATAACAGCAAGGGGAGAAAGGCAGATAATATAGATGGTCTTCTGGTTATGGTGTTAAATCATATAGAACGTATACTGTAAATACCTGTGATAAGGATAGTTTATTTTATCAAGATTAAAAAGTACTCACAAGCTGCTAAATGGTTTTAACTATGGTATCACTATTTAAATTATTCTCTCCAGCTTACTCCCACACAAGTTTATAGTCAGAGGTCCCTGCAAAGCACTTTGACGGCAGAATTGGGAAATCACGCACACTGTCATCTGTTTATATCTTTGTAAGAGGCATACCAGGAAACAAGCAAATACTTTGACTCTAAGGTTTTTAATTTTAAACCCTTCAATTTAAGAGTCTTCTGGATGGACCACAGTCCTAATGCAGCCAGCACCATTCCATTACTTTATCTACTGTTACAGCTACATTTCATCATGGTCTATTTTGGCTGTTAGATTAAAAAATAAGAACTATGCATCAATAATTAAAGGTACAATCACAGCTGAAGCGTCAGTTACTTATTTTTCTCCCATCCTGACATTTTTATGAGTCAACAAAACCAACGACATCAATATGAAGCAGATTATTTTTAGCAATTTCTCAACCCTAGTGCACTAACTTGGAATTAAACATTGACTTTGATTATCGTGAAATATCCAGTTTCTCTGAAATTTCAATGATGAAGAGTGTCCATATTCATGATCCTAATATTTTCCTTGTTATTTTGAGAAATAATTGCTGTTTGTGGGTACTCAGAGGTAAGAACCAGGGAACATAATTTTTTGTGAGCTTGATTTGGAGTATTTATGCAGTATCTTTGTTCATATTCCAGTAATGCTGAGAGGGTCCAAAGGAGATTGGGGCCCCATTGTGCTTGGTGCTGGCCATAGACAATTGAAGAATGCTTACAAACTAAATAGACAAGACAGACAAAGAGGGGTGGGATGGGGAAGGAAGTTTTGTTATCCCACTTTATCGGGAGGAGGGCATTGGGACACAGGGGTGTTAAATGCCTTGCTCAGAGTCAATACAGGGAATCTATGATAGAGCCAGGAATTGAATCCAGATTTCTTGAGTCCCGGTCCAATGTTTTAACCACAAGACCATCTTTCGTTTCAGTTGGGATAGAGGATATTCAGCTAGAGTTTAACCACTGTAGTCAATACATGAGGAAAACATGTCTGTTATCTCTCACGAATACATAACAAATGGAAATTAATTCCCAAAGCTCAGAAATGGGCACCACAAGATAATGGGATAAAAGGGAAATAGACTGTTTCACTGTGACAGCAGCAGAAGTAAACATGGTGTGCACTAGTAGCAGTTACAGGCAGAAAACAACATGGATAGCGAGCATACAGGCATAATGTACAACACTTAATTATTCTCAGTGGCTCAGAGTTGCTATAGTTCTGATAAACTGGAGGACATTAAAACTACCCAGGAGGATCAAGAAGTGTTTCACACTTAAAGGTACAAAGATGCATTTTTTTGTTGGGATAGTTGTTTAAGGGCTGTCCCATGCATGGTGAAGGTGTATCACTCTTGACCTGGTCACCTAACATATTGAGCAGATTATTCTGTCCCATGGAGGAATAGTCTAGATGGACGACAATATATGAAGCAGGTTTGAATATTGGCCAACATGCAGACTACTTTTGTAGGATTGTATACTCATAGCTGCACAAAAAGCAATTAGAGCCTGAATTTGGCCTTGAAAAATTGGCAACATTGGCTGCTTTTATAAAAAGAAGGGAATAGCAGTCTGATTAAAAGTGTTTGTGCACTGAGGAATTAAAAATGTTTTAATCAATAATCAAGTCTTTATTCCATTTGTCAATATTAGTTAGACTTCACAGTCTATAGGCCAAAGCCTTCAACCTTTCCACAGTTCTTATTTAAAGTAAACACTCACGATAGCCAAATAGAAGTTTTGTCTGAGTAAATTTTAATGACTGCAGGATTTGGTCCTATGTGTGTATATTAGAATGTTGTCATCACAGTGAAAACCTGATTACTGAATTCCAGTGATTCATATGTTTTGGTTTTTGCTTCAAATGTCAAGTCCTTCTAATTGTTTTTGTACTAGTTTTAGGGTGATTTACAGTAACAAGCTCCATTTTGTCGCATTTTAAGTATTCATCATATTCTGCCAGTGCGTGACTTGGTCATTCTGGTACTCTTACATTCCAATATTTTGAATCATTTTAATAAAGTGGGAATAATTAAATAACTTCTTCTTAAATGCAGCTTATACTTTAATATAGTTAACAAAAACTACCATTACACCATAACAAGCAACATAAAATATTTCTAATCACTTTTGGGGTTTACTGTTCCCAAAAAGTTATATGTGCTTCCTGACAGAGATAAAATGTCACTTGGCGGAGGAGTTTACAGACTAAAGACCTGATCCAAAGCTCACTGAAATCAAGGGGAGGCAGTCTTTCCATTTACTTTATTGGAATTTGAATTAGTCCCCAATTCCCTGGTCCAGCAAACACTCGTACATCTGAATTAGGGATGTCAATTAATTGCAGTTAACTCAAGCGATTAACTGAAAACAAATTAACTTGATTTAAAAAATGAATCATGATTAATCACAGTTTTAATCACACTGTTAAAAATAATAGAATACCAATTTAAATTTATTATAAATAGTTTTGGGATTTTTCTACATTTTCAAATATATTTATTTCAATTACAACACAGAATACAAAGTGTACAGTGCTCACTTTATATTATTATTTTTGATTTCAAATATTGTACTGTAAAAAAGATAAAAGAAATAGTATTTTTCAGTTCACCTCATACAAGTATTGTAGTGCAATCTCTTTATCATGAAAGTGCAACTTATAAACGTAGAATTATTTTTTTTACATAACTGCACTCAAAAACAAAACAATGTAAAACTTTAGAGCCTCCAAGTCCATTCAGTCCTACTTCTTGTCCAGCCAATTGCTAAGACAAACAAGTTTGTTTACATTTACAGGAGATAATGCTGCCCTCTTCTTATTTACAATATCACCTGAAAGTGAGAGCAGGTATTCGCATTGCACTGTTGTAACTGGTGTTGCAAGGTATTTACATGCCAGATACGCTAAACATTTGTATGCCCTTTCGTGCTTTGACATGTAGATTGCTCTTTAAAAATGTTTCCTCTGAAAAAAGATAAACAAAAACAATAATACAAAGAGAGCACGCTACACTTTGTATTCTGAATTATACTTGAAATCAATATATTTGAAAATGTAGAAAAACATCCAAAAATATTTATAATACATTTAAATTGGTATTCTATTATCGTTTAACAGTGCAATTAAAACTGCAATTAATCACGATTAATTTTTTAAATAATTTGACAGCCCTAATCTGAATAATTTTTACTTACACAAATAGTGCCATTGATTTTTAAGGGAATACTCATGTGAGAAAAGTTAGTCACCTGCTTTAGTGTTTGCAGAATTGGAGCTAAATGAGGGAAAGTAACAAGACAGCAGGGAAGGGCAGAGGAAGGAGGAGTGGTGTGACACCAATAAGATTTTGAAAGTGTTTCTGTAACAAAACTGCAGCCTGATCATCAGAGCTGTCTTGCGTCTCACTTACTTTTTCATTATTTGGCATGCTTTAAAACAGATGAATAAATCATCCAAGTGCCCCAAGTAGCTAACATCTAACGAGACACAACTATTGGCTAAAAATATTTTTTTCTCTTTTTCCTTTCCCTGGCAAGTTTTGACAGGCACATGTCTCTGGTGTGCGATCACTCAACTTCTCCCCAGTGGATATGTTTTCTATTTCCTTCTGCCTGCATTTGTGAATGACAACAATTTGAGGGTCTTCTTGCATCACTATGCCGAAACCTGGTGGGTCATTAATAACAAATTTGCTGATACTGGCTTCTCAGAACAGTCCCTGAGGAGGTTTTCTAGTAGATTCAGCCTATGTAATTATTTATTATTTGTATTATGGTACCACCTAGAGTTCCCATCACAATTGGGGGCCCCATGGTAAGTGCAGTACAAACACATTGTACGAGACGTTCCCTATCTGGAAGAACTTTCATTCTAAAATGATAGAACAGAGAAAAAGTGGGAGAAAGGAAGTAGTGGTATCCCCAGTTTACAGATGGGAAAGTGAGCCACAGAGAGATTATAGGCCTGATCCAAAGCCCCTTGAAGTCAAAATGATTCACCTAAAGTCGCACAGATGGGAGTTGAATCAAAGTCTCCTGTTTTTTGTCGCAGTCCTGTGACTTAACTACAAAGCAATCCTTCTTCTCCAATGTATGTTTATTTTGTATTAACAAAGTACAAAATGTAGCAAGTGCATTTGTTAGTAGTTCAGCAGATGGTGTTACTTTCTGTTTCTATCTTTCCTAACTGCAGAATTCAATTAAAAATAATTTCAAAATGGAGCTGAGGTTTCACGTAAGCCCTTTAAAAAAAAAATAAAGGAGACTTTTACAATTTGTTGTGCGCACCCCTTCTGTTGCCTTATGGGATAGCCATGGAGCCTTATAATTCCACCTGTTCTGGTGGAGTTTCCCTCAGGTGAAGCGACGATGCTGGAAACTGACTTTCAAAATGCAGCTATTCTTTGTTAATAGTTCCCTTTGGAGAAATGATGATATCTCCCTCCCTGCCCAGCCTATTTGAAGCTGCTTTTGGGGCCTCTAGCTGGAGGGCCCCAGATTACTTCAATCTCTCTCCCCCATTTCTTTTTTTGGCAGGACTTTTATTTATGCCAAAGATGGCAATCCACAAGAAGCACTGCACCAGAGGCAGCCCCCTGGACAGTTAGTAGGAGAAGCGCTGCTCTGCACACATACACACTTGAACAATAATTCTTCCTCCTAAAAAAATTAATACAAAATCCCCATTTAACCACTGCACCAAAGTTTTGTTTGAAGACCAGATGGATGCAGCCTTAGGCCTTCTTCCTTTGGATCCATATGGATGCCTTAGACACCAGATTTGAAGATCAGAAGGCTTCATTTTTAATTTTTTTAAATTGTTCCTTTTTAGTTTTTTTCCTCACTTGCAAATCAGTATTACTTCATTCCACTGCCACTGGCTTGCTTCATTTGTATCTCTTTTGGGCTTCCCATTGGGGAACATTTGCATTTGAAAGATTTTCTAGGCCTTGCTGTAAAGGGTGTTGTGATGAAGTATGAGTCTCACTGAATATGAATTTTCCCCTCCTGTTGAAGTTTAGAATATACAGGTTATTATGAAGCTCTTAGATAGCACTGTGAAGCTATTTGGTCAAAGTTCTATGTGACAAACACAGACAAGCCATAAAAATGTGTTTTTAAAAATGCTATGTTGAAGTGTGGCTGTTGCAAAATCTAATATATATCCAGCTTAAAATATTGTTATAAATTATCTTTTAAAATATCTATTGGGTCTGATTCTCCTCTCACTTAGTCTTTTTCCATTTATGTAGCTTTGTTGACCTCAGTGGAATTACTCCAGATTTATACCAGTGTGTGTGAGAAGAAAATCAGCAAAGCAGTAAACATTGTGTTCTGAAAGTCAACACTGTGTTAAATCCTGCCGTAACACTGATACTGTATCTAAAAATCATGAATTGTCATTTAATAAAAGAGTCATTTGACAATACCATTGGATGACTCTTTTTATCAGTTTTAATCAGCTGGAAAATGCCCAGAACTATGGTACTCTACAGACCCAGGAGAGAGAAGCTAGATTATTTATGAAGTCTGCTCCACTGACATAATAAGAGTGGAGTAGTTTTGAAGTATCATTTGAATTCCCACCAGCTCTAAGACTTTTGTATCAAGCAAGAAAACCTCCCTGGGAAGGAAAAGAGCACTTTAGAGAGCCTATGGTTATGTAGTGTCCCCTTTCCTTTCCTTGTGGTGACATTTTTCCATGGTCCAGAGACAGAAACTTTTATCTGGAATGGAGATTGTAGGTTGTGTAGCATTGAGATGATCTCCCCCACTGAAGGCATCCCAGTTGTCTTTGTGGCCAAGCCTTTGTCAGATAAACAGGCTGAGTTAGGGCTGAAAGTACAAAAAAAAAAAAAAGTTTCCTAAGAGAGTTTGGGTCTCCTTTACCCATCTTTTTCAATGTGAAAGCTGGGTAGAGGATGTGAGTAGACAGACCATGTCTAAGAGGAGCAGACATACAATTTGTAGATTCATATCATGTGTCGGTGAAAAAATACTCTTTTTTCACTGTAAGACTGTATTATAGGAAAGGGGAATTTAACTTGCCATGGGGAATCCTTTGGCCTTCACCTTAATGGGACTAAAACACTAGTCATACTAAAAGAGTGGACGATTATTGCCTATTAGATACATATTACTGAATTCTATTTCTGGTGGCATTGTCTTTCTCCTCAGTACATGTTCAGCTTTACCTTCGTTGTCTCACTTCACCATAAAGAGCAATTTCTTTAAAATCATTCTGAATATTGCATTACAAATTTCCAAATGGTTGGCTCTTTTTTTAATCCCAGTAGCTATGGCATTAAGTAGTGAGGGTGAAAGAGTCTCCTCTGCAGAGAGCCAACACAAAGTCAATACACCCTCTTATGAGGGCGGAAGTGGGTCTTAAGTAGTGCGTGAGCCTTGCACTAACCCTCTGCATACGAATGAACTTCACCTAACAGAGTTATTGTGACAAATGGGTACATTTTTTGTGTGAGTTCCTATAGTGGTTTGTTTAAGTTTCTTGAAGGTATTCTGATCCCAGCACATTAGCTGGAGTGTGGTCCTTGGGCATTCTGACTAGTGATGATTTTGTATGTAAAACCAAGGCAATAGTGATTGGCTCTAGATGATGTTTAATTGGAGCTGCTGATTTTTACTTGTATTTTGCAAATAAAAAAAGAAAAAAGTAATTAATGGAGCAAATATTTTTTAAAGTCATGCATCATTTAATCTCAGCTTAAAAAAAGTGATGTGTATACAGAACAAATCGTACCAATAGAAAACTAGAAGCATAATAACAATGAGTGGAAGGTGAGAAAATAACATTAGAATACCAGTTACTACAAATGTGAAAAGTGGACCTTCATCTAATTTAAGAAACAGATTTCCAAAGATGGAATTGATGGACTGAGAAGGGTTTGCAAAAAGCCCTTAAAATGATTATGAAAAGTGCATTTATTCAATTGACCAGGCACCATTTGCAGCTAAAATACCGTGTGCTCTAGGTGCTAAAAGAAAAGAGGAGATTTAAGTGAACCTTTTTGCAAGTTCATTCTAGCTCAGAAGAGAGCTACAGAAGAGAGCTACTGAGGAGCTGGAAGCAATGAATGTAATATTATTATTCAAGTATGGGTCTAGGGACAGGCTCAGGAATCACAACTAGTTGGGCTGACGTCAGCTGTGGGTAATATATAAGAAACTATTTTAATGGATGAATTGGAGAACATCTGGAACATGCTGTTTGGCTGAGGTCAGTCAGCATAACTCAAAAAAGGGAAAAGTGATGCCTCACAAACTTAGTGAAATTCTTTCACAATAAAAAGAAGTGGATATGGTGGCTACCATTTATTTAGATTTTAAGAGAATATATAACTGGAACATAACTCCATGCTAGGAATATGTTACTTAGATACTTTAGAACATTTAAAAAGCCAGGCCTGAATTCTTCTCTCAGACTGCCTTATGGTGTAAATAAGGATGTGGTTCCTACCAGGGCTGCCCAAAGGGGGGGGGGGGCAAGTGGGGCAATTTGCCCCAGACCCTGGGCCCCGCAGAGGCCCCCACGAGAATGTCAGAGGCTCGCCTTTGCCTTCACCTTCCCTCATCCCCCGGCTCCTCAGCGCGCCGTGTCCAGAAGCCGCTTGGTAAGGGGGCGGGGCTGCGAGCTCTGGCGGGCCGAGCAGCAGGAGTTCCTGGACGCGGCTCGCTGAGGATCTGGGAGAGGGGGGTAAGCGGCATGGTAAGCCCCTCTGAGCCGGGCACCCCCCCAGCCCTGACCCCCAGTTCCGAGCCAAGCCCCTCTGAGCCGGGCACCCCCCAACCCCATCCCCCGCCGCCCTGACCCCCAGTTCTGAGCCCAGCCCCTCTGAACTGGACACCCTCCCCGACCCCATCCCCCACTGCCCTGACCCCCAGCTCTGAGCCCAGCCCCTCTGAACCAGACACCCTCCTGACCCCATCCCCCTACAGCCCTGACCCCCAGCTTTGAGCCCAGCCCCTCTGAACAGGACACCCTCTGACCCCATCCCTGCACTTCCCTGATCCCCAGCTCCGAGCCCAGCCCCTCTGAACCGGACACTCTCCCCGACCCCATCCCCCACTGCCCTGACCCCCAGCTCTGAGCCCAGCCCCTCTGAACCAGACACCCTCCTAACCCCATCCCCCTACAGCCATGACCCCCAGCTTTGAGTCCTGCCCCTCTGATCCAGACACCCCCCTGACCCCATCCCTCCACAGCCCTGACCCCCAGCTCCGAGCCCAGCCCCTCTGAACTGGACACCCCCCGACCCCATCCCTCGCCACCCTGACCCCCAGCTCCGAGCCCAGCCCCTCTGAACCGGACACCCCACTGACCCCATCCCCCCACAGCCCTGACCCCCAGCTCTGAGCCGAGCCCCTCTGAACCGGACACCCCCCGACCCCATCCCCCCACAGCCCTAACCCCCAGCTCCGAGCCCAGCCCCTCTGAACTGGACACCCCCTTGACCCCATCCCCCCACAGCCCTGACCCCCAGCTCTGAGCCCAGCCCCTCTGAGCCGGGCACCCCCCGACCCAGAGCCCAGCTCCAAATACATGTTACTATACTATTGCAACTTTTTTTTATAGTGGGGCCCCCGAAATAGCTTTTGCCTCAGGCCCCCTGAATCCTCTGGGCGGCCCTGGTTCCTACCAATGTTTCCTGGTTATGAGGAATGTGTTATACTTGGGTTACGTCTACACTACGGGGGGTGGAGGGGATCGATTTCAGATAGGCAAATTCAGCTACGGGAATAGCATAGCTGGATTCGACGTATCTGATCCGACTTACCCTGCTATGAGGACGGCGGCAAATCGACCACCGCGGCTCCCCCGTCGACGGCGCTTACGCCTACCTGGGCTGGTGGAGTACGCGCGTCGATTTGGGGACCGATTATCGCGTCCCGACGAGACGTGATAAATCGATACCTGAGAGATCGATTTCTACCCGCCGATCCGGGCGGGTAGTGAAGACAAGCCCTTGGTATTGATATTCACACTAGTTTGGTTACTTATTTAATATAAGTCACAAGGTATTGTTTGTTTTCCCTCCTTGGATGATTTATGTAACTAACCAGCACAGTGTGAATTTAGAATACTCCAGTTAAATTTACACTTTAAATTCTTTTCTTGGATGATTTATGTCACTATCCAAGATAGTGTGAATTTAGAATACTACAGTGAAATTTACACTTTGAAACTGGCTTTTGGTGGCTATTTGGGGGTTGAAACTTAATATTCACTTTTTGCAAATGATTGTGCTAGTAAAGCTTGACTTCTTGAAAGTGAACTTGAAAAGGTTATGGATGTGACTGAATTGAAGTTGTTAGGAATATTTAGGGAAACTTTTTTCACTGTTTGCTAAGCTCTAGTTGTTTTCTTGGTCCAGGAGAGGCTCCATATATGGAGGGAATAGGGGAAACCAAACAACAAAACTCCAAACCGTTCCTTGTTCCACCTAGGAGGCAATGTCAGTTGAGAGGGCTATGGACTGAGTTAGCACAGATCCTGAGCTCTCTTCTGGTCCCAAAGGGTGACCCCTCTGAGTCATAGTAGAAGCCAGGGGACTTGTGCTGTACTTGTGCACATATGCTTTACCGTCTCATGTACTATGCACTGATTTCATGTCAAGACCAACAAAAGAAAAAATTTGAAATTAACATTATGTTTGGCTTTCCTAAGCTGTTTTAGCTGGGAACTATATCAACATTTTCATGTACACTACAATATCCCTATGATAAAATGCAAATCTCTAGTGGAATAATTAACAGATTCTTAACAAATACATTCCAGCAGTCCTATTCCCCAAACCCAAGTTACTCTCCGGCTGATCAAATTAACAAGGTTAATATTTGTTAAGTGCTCTCCTGAGGTTTATTTGCTTTGCTGCCTAAAATGGCTAGCCACCTTTTAATACTTCCTCTCCAGTTTTACTGTGGCACTCTTAGTTCTCAAGAATGTGGCATTGCTTTGGCTTTAGCCACCTTTCTTCTGACTTCCCTACATACTTAGCTCTTTAGCTCACAGGAGAAACCATATGAAAATAGTGTGTGTATGTGAGTGAGTGAGGGGAAGCCAAGATTGATTTTTAATCTACAAGGATAGGAGAAGGAGATAGAATGAGGTTGGGGTTGAGTCTGAAAAATGATGACCTACCAGTCCAGATGTTTGGGTCTGTAATGGTATAGCAGATCTTAAAGAAAACAAATTAATGAGGGAAAATTTCCCCTTTACAACATTTGATGAGATTTTGAGAGTAAGGTTTCACTTGAAATTGTGTCCTGAATATTAGCCAGTAGCAGCTTTCAGTTTGTTTTAAATAAATAAATACAATTAAATAAAGCAAAAACAGTCAGATACAAACTATACAGAGCCACAAACATATGCCTTTCTTACTCTCTTTCTCACTTCAGCACATGCATTTCAACTCTGAAATAGAACAGGTATGCAACAATGGGGAAAAAAGATTACTTCAATACAAGTTTCAGTTTGGGATCTGTTTGAGGGATAAACAAAGATTCAGGTTGGCTGATATTTAATCCGAGCTGATTTACTTATCCCTGATACTTAATTTGGTTTATGGTAGGAACATGTGCTGTGTGTTGGAGGAGTATAAATCAGAAAAATGACTGTATTGCCTCAATGGTAAAGTAAGAGGTCACTCTGTTTTTTCAGACTAAGGGGCAGACTCCCTTCTGTATCCAGTTTGTGCTGGATGCACCAGAATAGGGTAGCTGTCAGGGAACCCATTTCTGCTCCTTGATTCTCTGCCTAACCCCTGCCCTGGCATGAAGTACAGTCTAGGGGCTGCTCTAATGTGTGCCTGCTGAGTATTGTCCCTTACGGGCCGTACACTGCTTGACGATAGCTAAAGACATCACACTCCAATCACTTCCCCTTTCTGCTCCATCCAACCCTGATATAGCCCTGGCTGGAATATCCTCGGCAGGGGACTTAAGTGATGCAAAAGGGACACTTCGGAGTGAAGAATAGGCCTCTAAAAAGGTAAGTATTGATGGAATTCAGCTCATCATTTGGTGAATTGCTGGTTTTTAAATTTTCGTTGGTAATAACAACATTTGAATTCAGGGAAGAGCAATGTGAGCCATAGAAATATCAATGGAACTCTTCTCCCCACCCCCCTTTCTTTTCCTTTTCCTTTGGTGGCATTGATAGTTGTTTTCCTCCTGCAGGGAGGTTGTTTTCCTCCTTTTTGCAATGCAAGTGTAGTGCAGGTGAACCTCATGAATAATGAAGAAGGTATGAAAATGAATGCTATCCGGGAATATTTAAATTGGTGCCAAAAAGCTTGTGGCCTAGTATTGAGCATTAAACCCAGACTATAAATCTTTATGGAGATTCTTGTGCTTCCCCTCCTAAAAATGCAAAACATGACTTAAAATAGCTTTTTATAATATCCTGGCTAAATGCACAGACAATATGAGCTCAGCCAAGTAAAACACTGTACTAAAATAACATTAAAGATGTGACTTAAATACATAAGAGCAAGGAACTCAGGCACCAGTTGAATTTAAGGGCAAGTGAGGTCATTTGCGGTGCTTCTTGTCACATTTATTAGAATGAAATATGAGATTGTTACAACCTGAGCTGTGGAAAAAGTCCAAAATAGTTTAATGAAAAAAATTAAAAAATTGAACTTCTGTTCCTTTGGAAAGTTCATTGGAACCTGAATTATTTTTTGTTTTGTTTTTTTTCAAATGTTTAATCAGAAACATTATTGAAATGGTTATCAACAATATTCAATTAACAAAAAATCTGGTGTATTGCTAAATGAGAATTTGTCCATTAATAAAAAAACATTTATTTTTAATGCTTTCACAGTTAATGATATTATGTGTTTTCAGAGGGGGGTTCATCTAGACTTTTGTTTAAAAGGTCTATGAAACGTTAAAATACATTTTCTTTGTCAAATATTTAATGTTCTAGACATTGTCAGAGGAGATTTGTGCTGTTTATTTCCATATTTATGTATTTAACCCATCCAGATTTAAAGCACTTTACAAACATTTACTAATGTATCCTCATGATAACCCTGTGAGATTACTGTTGTTACTGATACAGTAACTCAGATGTGCAAAGTGAGCTAAATTTTCAAAAATAACTAATGATTCTGAATGCCTCAGTTTCTGAGTGTCCAACTTGAGACACTTTAATGGGGTCTGATTTTCAGAAAGTGCTGTTGTTCTGCCCTCTGAAAATCAGGTCTGTTTATGAGGTCTCAAGTTGAGAGCCTAGATATTTAGGCATCCAAAATCACCAGGTTTTTTTAGAATCATAGGATTTCAGGCCAGAAGATACCACCTGTACCTCCTGTATATCACAGGCCACCAACACCCATACACTAAATCCAACAACCAAAATTAAACTATAATATTACAGCCCACAGGAGACCAGACTATTTTGTGCCACAGGCAGAGAACAGGAGGACCAAGGTGCACCAGTGCCTGAGGTCCAAGCAATGGCAGGGAATTGATTAACTGAGATATACCAAGATAATCCTGGCAGGTGACTTGACCGACGTGCTTCAGAGGAAGGCAAAACCCCCAAGGTCACTGCCAATCTGACCTGGGGAAAGTTCCTTCCTGACCCCACATATGGTTATCAGTTAGACCCTGAGCACAAATCAGCGAGCCAAACACTTCAGAAAGCAAATGCTCAGTATCACCTCAGAGCACTGGCCCACACCATCCTGTGTGTCATGACCCCTGGGTCTTGAACCCAGGTCAGCTGGCTTCTTGGGGGTGGGGGCAGGAGGTGTCATCAGATTCCAATCCTCCACTTGATAGCTTGCTGGCATCAGTTAGAACTGGGACTCCGTTGAAGTCCAACTCAGATGGGAAGCTCCACCCTTGATCCTGATTAGTGGAAAACTGGAGCTTCTGATTGTCCCACTCCCTTTACTTAAGCCAGAAGGAGGAACAAGAACAGAAATACGAACTATCAGGGGCTGGGACATAGGTGGCTCGGCCTAGTGGTTAGTGGTTGCGTAGGGACCTGATGCTATGCTAATCATCAGGCTCGGCTAACTATGTCCTGGCCCTGACACAATGTCCCATCTTCGGCCATGGCCATCCTTGATGCTTCAAAGGAAGGAAATCAATGCTCTTTCCCTGCAGAATAGAGTATTCTCTCAATTTTTACTGCCAAAGAAGCAGACTCAGAGAAGTGAATGACTTACCCAATGTCACGAAAGACATCTGTGGAAGAGCAGGGATAAGAATTTAGGAGTTCCTGAGTCCTAGTGGAGTGCTCAGTCCAGGACCATACACTTTGTTACTCCAGGGACAAGGAATGGAAGGGTAGCACATGCTTTTGTTTACATCTCCAAGTGTGACTGTCGCTCTTTGACTGGCTTTGACCTTGTCAGATTGTAATTGTCAGATTGTAATATGCAATGCAAAGCAGTCAGAAGCAAATAGTGTCTCTTCTGCAGCTTAAAAATGCGTGTCACTTGTCAGCTTGCAATAGTATTGATCCAGCTTTGAACATTGCACTAGGGTTTAAAAATATTTTGGAGCTGAATATGCTATTCATAGATATGAAAAACTAGTAGCAGTGGTTAGGGGTAGATTTAGGGTAAGCATATGTGGTTCAATACTGAAACAGTGTGCTGGCTTGGTGAATGTTTCTTGGTCCACACACAGCCAGCCCACGTAATGTGTGGCTTCTCCCATATAGGAAGGACTCCTGGCTCAGGAAGTAATACTGGCTGTGATTCAGCAACCATCCCTACTTAGCAAAGTACATAGAATTTAATGAGACCCAAGCACTTGTTTAAAGTTAAGTAATTTGATGAATAGGGATGGACTTAAGCATGTGCCTAGGTGTCGAACTGGGGCCTCTGAGAGGAAGTTAAAGGATGTGTCTGTTTTTCCTGCCTTTTAGACAGGGGAACGATGAATGCAACAACAAAGACAAGCAGTAGTGGGGTGAGCTGCCTGTGTACTGCCTTCCAGCAATAAACAGAGATTCTTTTGTTTAATGGGCATGTGCCTGCTGTTATTTTTCTGGTGATTGTGCATGTTTGTGTTAGCCCACCAAAGAGCAGACACAAGGTCACGTAACAACATTCAAGACTCCACACACATCTTTGTCAGTATGTTTAAACCATAGATTGCAAAGTTCATACTTGAAACTAGCCTATTGTACTGTTATGCCATCCCTTAGAAAAGACATTTTTCCCAAATTGTTTTGGATTTGTAATGTAATTAAACATTCCCCAATGACTAGACCAAACCCCTTTCATGTGTGGATTTGGATCCAGGCTTCCAGGCAATCCATGTTCATATGTACACCCACTATTTAGCCCTACTACTCTGCTTAATACTGAATCTCTGAAGAATTGAGTTTTTAATGGACAGGGCAGTTTCATAACCCAATACCATAATCTGCACTCTACAATTAATTAAATATGCCTCAATAGCCAAAACTACCATTCACCTATTTTCACCATTCTCCTGTGAAAGAGTGATTCTCCCATCTGAAATAATGTGACAGACTGGCACAAACCAAATATTCTTGATGGGTTAAGTTCCTCTTGCTGTGTGCAAACTGAACACAGATGTGAATTATAGGAAGTTGGCCAGTTTTTCTGTCAACCTTGGCAGACCATTTGTGGAAAGGCTTACGGTAGCTGGCAATTTTGGGGACTGTTAAAAAGATCAGCCATACTTTTACTACAGAAATATGTATAATAGTATCCTTAATTGGATTTTTTTTCAACTTTTACTTTTAACATGGAAAAGTGTCTTGTATAATTTTAACCTGTGGGTTACCTTGTTTACAGTAAAAATGATATTTTGTATTATATTCTATCAAAGATAAACATGATTTTTCTACAAGTGATTAGGGTGACCAGATCACCAAAGACAAATATCGGGACGCGGGGGGGGGGGGAGGGGTGACGTCGGGGGGGGCGTGGCGGGGGGCGGGGCCAAAAAAAAAAAAAAAAACTTCCTCCGCAAGTGCTGGAGGGAGGCCCGGGAGACTCAGGGGAAGCGCGGGGCCGGGGTGAGTAAGAGTCCGGCCTGGTCCCGAGCAGGCAGGACTCAGTCGGGTGGTAGGGAGAGGAGGGGGGCGGCCCGCGGGGCCAGGCGGCGGCTGTTGTTCTCCCCCCTGGGCAGCGGGACTCGGGAGCAGCCGCTGCTGCAGCTCCCACTGCCGCGGGGGAGGAAGCGGCCATGGCGCTCCGCGGCTGCGGCTCTGGCGCCCCCGAACCCCCCGAGCCGGGGCCTGCTGCGGGGACCCAGCAGCGCGCACGCTGGGCCCAGCCCCTGGCCAGGCGCGTCTGGGCTGCTGCCCAGCTGGTGCTATCCCGCGGCGGCCCCGGAGTGGGGGCAGCAGGCCCCAGCCCCCCCGTCCCGCAGGGGAACGAACGGGGCTGGGCTGCCGATGCCTCCGCCCCGGGGCCACCGCGCGATAGCACTAGCTGGGCAGCCCAGACGTGCCTAGCCAGGGGCTGGGCCCAGCGTACGCGCTGCTGCAGGCCCCGGCTCGGGGGGTTCGGGGGCGCCAGAGCCGCCGAGCGCCATGGCCGTTTCCTCCCCCGTCGCCTGGCCCCGCGGGTCGCCCCCCTCCTCTCCCAACCACCCGAGTCCTGCCTGCACTGGGACAGGCCGGACTCTTACTCACCCCGGCCCCGCGCTGCCTCTGAGTCTCCCGGGCCTCCCTCCAGCACTTGCGGAGGGAGGGGGAATGGTGAGCCCGGGGAAGAGGCGGGGATTCGGGGAGGGAGCCAATCGGGGGAGGAGGGGGCGGAGTCGGGGCGGGGGGGGGGCGCGAGCACTTCCGGGCTCGAGGCTCGGGGCATTTCCTTGTTTGTCCGGTTGTCCCGACCGCACGTCGGTCGGGACGCGGGACAAACAAGGAAATATCGGGACGGTCCCGATAAAATCGGGACGTCTGGTCACCCTACAAGTGATTGAGAAGGAAAAGAATAGAATTGAAATGTAAACCAGCAAGCAACAGTGAGAAATATGCTGCACAGTTTAATGGCATTTAAATCACAATAAAATCAAGTCTTGGGTATAGATTTGCAAGGCAGCAAAAAGCTCTATAGAAATTAGATCTACACACTTCTGGCTGCATACAGTAATAGATCTGCATCTCTTTAACAATTCCTTTGATTTTGTAATGGCAATAGTATGAGTTTAGAGGTGGTATTCTGTTTTCGTTGAAGGAATTATTGGGAATGAAATGGGTTGTAGGTGACCATGGCAAATGTTCTTTGTAGAAATAAGCAAAGTCTTTATAATCAATAAACAGCACTTAGTTTAAACCACTAATAATCTACATACGTTTTTCAGGAATTACAAGTTTGTTACGCTTTGGTAAGATGTTGGAACAAATTGTGGCTAAGCCTGTCAGCACACTACACCACAGCCTTGATTTTTTCCTCTGATTTTCGTAATGGAATCTACATCAACACTGAAATGTTTAAATGAAAGAGAAACACATCTGTGATGAAAAATATAGCTCTCAGCTTGTCTGGTCTTTACAACGAAATAATGTCTCTTGTGAGCTAGTGACTCAAAGGGTAGAAGAAAGGAGCACTCTCAAGTAGAAATCATAAATACACTGAACTGTTGTATTTCCAGAGAACACATGTTCTAAACACATCTACATAGTATTTTAGATTTGTGTGTGTGTATATTACTGTGCTGGCACAGCAATGTATGGGACTCCAAACAAAACTTTGAAGTGCTCACCCTTTGCCATCAATTCAATACTGTCCTCCCTCCCCCTAAAATTCATCACTGCTCTCCCTTCCCATTTAACTTTTGGTGGTGGCAGAGTCAGCTCTTCAAAGCTACATGGCTGCAGAATCCAGCTCAGATCTTCCCTAGCCTGAGGGCCCTTAGCTCTTCAAGAGGAAGGGGGTGGGTGGGTGGGATACGGCAACAATCTATAAATATTTTCAAGGGTATAAACACCAAGAAAGGAGAGAAATTATTTATCACAGTGCATGGGGCTATAACTAATGAGATGAAATTTTAAAAAGGGAAAACATAGGCTGAATGTCAAGAAAAGCTCTTTGACATTGTTATGTATGAAGATTGGGAAGCCCTCTCCTAAGGGAATGAGTGGAACATTTAAAACTAGACTGCACAAAAGGGCAGAAAATGTTCTGTAGGGAGCAATCCTGCCCTAGCAGGACAATGGACTGGATGACCAAGTGTCTCTTCCATGTCCAGTTTCTATGATTCACATCCTCCTGAGAGCAGTGGCCACCTCAGCTCTTGCCTGGGCTGAGTCTTCTTAGGTCTTTATAACCTTTCAGCTTTATAACCCAACTTCTCCTCACTGGATCAAGTCTACTCATTTCTTCACAGCCTAGTGGCTCTTCCATTTCTGGGGCTGAGAGGCTTCCTATAGTGCTGGGCCTTTATGAACTGCAGAGGTGAGATTTATGCCTATTACTCTCCTTCCTGATTATACAGGATAGAACTTGATGGAGTGTCTAAGATATTGCTCCAGCAACACCTAGCATTTGAATTTTATTATTATAATGTTTTTATATGGACCTGGGGCTGAATTCTGCAATTGTTACTTATGTGAATAGCCCTCACTCATGTAAGCAGTCCCATTGAAATCAATGAGATTACTTGCATAAGAAAAGGTAGAGCAGGCCATTACTTAGAAATCAAATCATTTGAACAGATGTCATTTTTATGCCATGAAAAAATTTAGTGTCAGAATGTAGGGAAACATTTAATGTCCATCTCCTTAATTTTGTTTTTTCATTGTTGAAGAAACCAAAATGGTAAATTGAATCTGATTTCAATTAAATTTTGCATCCATCTTGATCTTGGTTATTACAAGATAACAAAAAACGTAGAAGATGAACTTTTTTCACTTCTGTACCAAATGTATTTAAAGATAAATGTTCTTGCAAGTCTCCTTATATTGCTATTGCATATAATGGAACAATATGAGCTCCCTCTTGTGGCCATAATAACACCTCAAATCCCCCTAGTCATTAATCCAAGTCTGTTTAGCTAAGTGGATAAAGTATCTGTCTTTTGTTTTAAAGGTTTCTTGTCTGACTCCTGGAATCCTTTAAAGAATAACTTCCTGATGTCTCAGAGCATTGATAGAAGAAAAGATTTCCATAAAGCAGTACAAAAAAGGAAAAAAGCAAAAAGACTGAGGGTCACACCTAACAACAAAGTAAAGCTGCTGTAATTGAATCGTGTTCAGTAGCCTGAACAGCCATGCCAAATACATAAGTGAAGAGTGCTTAGTCTAATAAAATAAGACACGTTTCTTGGCCACAAACATCAAGAACAGAAACATGTTTTCATTAAGAAGGAAAGAATAATTAAACAACTTCTGGGCTGACAGACACTGCAAAATATGCCCTAATTTTAGTCACTTAATAAAGGCTCAGGAAATTCTTAGAAAACTGTGGAGAAAAACAATCTGCCTACACAAAAATAATACTCAGGAAGTGATAACTTAGTCATTATTTTACAGGTTTGTGGACCAGAGTGTAAGTATAATTGATGATTGTTTACCCAGATTACCTTTTCCTACTATCCATGTATCAGGTATATACCAGTATAATGGCACTGAATTTGCTCTTTAAGGAATTAATTTAATGTGCATCCTAACCAAAGTTTACAAAATAACTTAGAAAACTGGAAAGGCAGCCCCAGAAATGTTACCTCTGGATTGCCAACATGCTTTCCATGCTGTGAAAGGAAACCATGTTGCCAGGGATATCGCACCTAATGCTTCACAGTTCTTATGCTTCATAGACCTACTTAAAATAATACATGAATGAATACAGGAATGGTCTAGATAATACTTAATCCTGCCATGAATGCAGGGGACTGGACTAGATGACCTCCCAGTCCTATGATTCTATGAATTAAAATAATACATGAAAGCTGTGAAATTACTGTGGTATTCTACACCTGTGATTTTAAATGGATGTCTTGTTTAGAGTGAAGTCATGTTTTTTTCTATCAACTGAGGGACAAAACTGTCAAGGAATCATATTGTTCTGCTCTGACCAATACAGGTAATTCTTTGATGGCTATTGACATACATTGGCCATTGTTATTGTGAGATCTTGAAATGTGTACTCTGGACAGTCATTTATACTTACACTGACTAAACATTGTGGTAAATATCCGGTAGCAGCTTTTGCATCATGTTACCACAGAAATTGTAAAGAAACCTCTTTATTTGTGTTACTTTCCCCCAGAGAGAGCATGCAAAATTCTATATTAGTAACACACTCAGTCCAACTGGGAAGCGTGCATTGTAAAACAACATCAAGAAAAAAAACAAGACATGGAAATAAAATTTCATAACTATAGGTACGGTTACCAGATAGCAACTGTGAAAAAACAGGACAGGGGGTAGGGAGTAATAGGTATCTGGTCACCCTAATTATAGGACTAAGATACATGCCTCAGCAACACTGCCCCATTTGAGATCTGAAATGGGTGACCCATTAGGACCATATTATGCTTTGAACCAATTGACAAGCCTTCTGTTGATGACACACTTATACATGAGAATTAAGGATCTAAGAGAAATCCCCAAAATATCCTGATTTGAAGAGAGGGAGTGAAAGCACACAGTTCAGAGTAGTCGACTATAGTCTTGGCCATATTTAGAGCAAAAATGCAAGGGTGTTGTAGCATGGCTCTAAAATGGCTTCTATGACAAGTGTGAACCAGTATTTCATTTTAAGTCAGGAAACAATTCTGGTCATACCTTCCAAACTTCCACACAATGATGGAAAGACTGAGAGTGCCATGTAGCTGATGGCACTAACTATGTGGACATTTGGAACAGTTGTGAATATTCTTCACAAGAGGAGAATTTCTATAGAGATAGTCCACAGTCAGCAGCTGAGAATTCCTCCACTGGGGATAAAGGAGTATAAAATGTGGATAAAGGACAATGCCTGTTCTGGATTACAATTAAAGAACTGCTTTAAATTTTTAAATGGTAGAAATGTTCTCTCCCTCAAACTATTTAACCTTTTTAGTTATTTGGATCACTTAATCTGAAAGAGATCTTCTGATGAACCAATGTGTGCTGTTGAGTGCAGAAGAAAAATCTTTAACAGTTTCCCTGGAATAAAGTGATATTAGAGTTAATCTGTAGCGATCTGTATTTGTCTTGATGACCCACTTGATTGGATAATCGCAAGCATTTTGGTTTTCCTAGATTCTAGCAGCTTTAACAATATGTAACTACTTAATTTTATCATATTTATTTGCCCTGCTTCTCTATTTGTTCTTTTGCTTCATTCCCTATATTTTTCATTTCTTCTTATTTCACGTAGTTGTTTTAGTCTTTCTTTCTCTTGCTCTTACTTCCTCAACTACTGCACCACATGAAGCCAGTGAAAACCTCTTTAGCTGCATAGAGTTGCTTAGCAATGTCATGCATCTCTTGGTATCTCCCTTGGAGGCATGGTAGCCTGGTCTTTCTACAAAGATTGCTATATTATTATTTTCCTATATGTTCAATGTTCCCCTAATATTCATGATAAGAGATGATGTGGCCTGAGGTTACATTTTTATCTGTTATAACATAATTAGACCATACTGTGTCTTCTTACCAAAGCCATCAAGATTTCGTGTTTAAAAGGTCAACAGCTTTTATTTCATATTTCAAAGAAGCACCTTACATTGTGCTTAATATGTAGAGTGCTGAGGCTGAAAGAAAAGGAACTTGAAAAGATTTTCTCCTTTTGTTATATCATTCAAAATAGACATTTGACAGTGAAAAAAATCCAGTCTAATTCCATTAATCATAGAAGTTAGAGATAGAAATAGTTCACCTGTGTCCCTACACAGTGCATGATTATTCACTGAAACATATTTTCTAGTGTTGTGTCCAGACTAGCTTTAACTATCTCATGTAATAGGATTTACACTTCTTACATTGAGACTATACAGGGTCTAAAATTTGTTGTTTGTATTATGATAGCAAATAGAGACTTCAACTGAGATTAGAACCCCATTGAGCTAGGCACTGTACAAACAGGAAGAGACAATCTCTGCCCTGTAGTGCTTACAACTTAAATAGATAAGACAAGAGTAAGGGTATACATTATTCTCATTTGACACATGAGAAACTGAGACACTGAAAGAGTCAGTGACTTACCCAAGGTCACACTGCATATCTATAATAGAGCTGGGAATTGAACTCAGCTCTCCTGGGTCCCAGTCCAGAGAATTAACCACAAGATTTCTCTTGACCAGCAGGCTTTAGGTTTCACTGTTAGGCATTTTTTTCTGAGCTTTGTCTAAAATTTACATTTTTCAAATTTCATCCCATCACTCTTTACTATGCCCCTTGTACCATGCTAAATAACTGTACATACACCACTGAAAAAATTCTTATTCTGTCCCCCACTCCCCTCAACCCTACTCATTCATTAGCCACACTGTACTTATAAATTATTTTTGCTTTTCCTCTGAGGCCAGTCCCGCTGGCTCCTTTTTTACACTTACTTGACAGGTTTAAGTTTTAAAATATAGTAATATTTGTTTTAATCTGGTGCCTAGAATGGGAAAATCTATTAGGTATCCGGATTGAGAGTCTCCATGCATCTGAAGAAGTGGGTTTTTTACCCATGAACGCTTATGCCCAAATAAATCTGTTAGTCTTTAAGGTGCCACCGGACTCCTCGTTGTTTTTCCCAAAGTAATAAAATCCCAACCTCAATATTTGTGCCAAGTTTCCTTTTTATCCTAGATGTGCTGTGAGTACATCCCTCTGCTCTGTATCCTTGCACTGTGAACAGGCATGGTATTGAAATATACAAACATTCTACTCTATGAGGTACTTGGGGACTTGATTGACTTCAACGGGGACTTTAGGTTGCTCATCACTTCTCCGAGCAGAGTGTTTTGAGAGCAAAAATCTCTCTCCTTATTTAGGTATCCTCAACTCTGACTGAAATCAGTGGGAGTTGAGGACTTTCAGTCAGCTGCTCTTTCAGGATTGGGACCTTTACAATGGTTTTGCTCTCATTTCATAATAAGACTGCTCAATTCAACTGACAACAGGTCCCCAATGTGAAAGTCACTTGACCACATTTTTTGGCAAGTAGTGGTAGTTTGTCATTCACATGCACAACATGGTAGTAGTGCTACAAGATATTGTAAGTGACACCTGCAGCAAGTTATTTGTAGTGGGCACAGTATTAATCATTTCAAAACCTTCAAGCTCAGTGAGAAGTCTTAAGAAGAAATTTTCAATTGGCACTTGTTATTTTTGCTTGGAAAGCTGTCATTAATAAATGAAATAATTTATTTTTTTCCCTTCCAACAAGGACTTTGCTCTCAAAGGGGTCAGACTTTCAGAATTACAAGAAATAGACATTAATATATGTTGCCCCTTTGCCCGGCATGTCTTTCCTACTCAAACTCCCTCCTTGTCTTTACAACCTTCTGCAAACCCCACCTTTTCCCGCAGTGTCTTTACATGTTACAAAATCCACAAAATAAAATAATAAGAATTATGACTAGGTCCACATTTTACAAATGAAAGGTTTTTCATTTACCAAAACCTAGTAACCAAAAATGGTTTTCAGTAGATGAAAATTTTTGATAAGCATTTTTCATTTAAAAAGAGACAAAATATTGTGAAAACAAACAAAAAAAGATTCATTTCGGTTACTTCAAAATGAAAATGTTGACATTTCAACATTTTTCCAAATGTAGGTTTTCATTTTTTGGCGAGCTGTAGTAACAATAAAAAGAAACCAACAATACATACTAGAAACAATTCACATCGGCATTCTCCTAACCTTATTTTATATACTCCATCCTTTACTTTTCCTTGCCTTATGCAACTACCCCCACCATGCTGAGGTGATCATTGTAAAATATTTTGGGAGCCTTTATAACAAAAGGGGTTCTATTCGTGTAAGACAATCCATTATTAAATACTCCTTATCAACATGGGATAATACATCTATCCTCGCTCACCCAACCAACACAGTATTTTCTGATTTAACATTGAGGTAACAGGAGAGAAAAATGGCAGCAGATTTCAATATGTTAACAGCAGCAAGAATGCTAACAGCTCACTATTTAGGGGAGAAATAGAAGCCAATGTCTTCAGGCTCAGACATCTGTCTCGTATGATTTGCCAAGAAATGCTGTAACTATGAGTTCTAGTAACATTAATGAACATAACATAGCTGTTATTGAAGAGAAGTGATCATTCTAAAAGGTTAAAGAAAACAGTGCACTGTATATATCTTGTCTATTCTGTGATATTCTTCCAGATGCATAGACACTAGATTGTATCTTGGCTTGCAATTTCATTAAACTCTCTTGTAATTACCCTTATTAATTAATTTAATCACTATTTGTTACATTAAGACCTGATGATGCTGTAATGATTGTGTGCTATACATCCTATTTGTCTGTAGCAAACTGCCCAGAGATAATTAGTTCTGTCAGGCACACTTACCAGCCACTGATGCAAACTTTTATACTACAGCACACTTGTTTGTTGTTCAGTCAGCTTTATCCAAGCCTATGTTGCCCTCCAGCCAGCAATGAATCAGTAACTTAACACAACTGTTGTACCAACTGTGAAAGTTAATCAAGGAAACAATTGTTTTATCCTACTTTAATTCCTCATATTCTTTATTCTATTTTCCCTTCTGTGGTAGTGACTCTTCAGTATAGGATGATACCAAACAACTGCATTGCAAAGCACGTCTGCCCAGAGGGGGGCAGCAAGTGGGGCAATTTGCCCTAGGCCCCGGACCCTGCAGGGGTCCCCACGAGAATATAGTATTCTATAGTATTGCAACTTTTTTATGGAAGGGGCCCCCGAAATTGCTTTGCCCCAGGCCCTCTGAATCCTCTGGGCAATATTAACCATGTCTATAGACTTTTTTTAGAACTTCTAGTCTTCAAGCTTTCCTCTTTACTGTACTCTCAGTTCCTTGTTCAGTGCCTTAAATGCAATGCAAGTAAGCAACTCATATTTGTCCAGTGAAGTATATTGGATCAAGATATACTCTTACCATGTTGCCCTTTTTCTCTATAGCTCTCTATATAATCTACTTAGTGCAGTCAGTCCATATATCAAATGTTGCCCCTCATAATCCTTTGAGTCTGCCATGGTAGGTTAATTAGACATTGAAGGTAAATGCATTGACTCTGGTTCTTTATCCTCTTTTTATTTGCCCAAGCACACTTCTGGCTCAAAAAAACCTCATAATAGTAAAGGTAGCAAATGACTAAATCTATATTAAGGGTTTCTAAATTGATCAATCTGTATTTATAAAATGCTTATAATTAATTATTTTTAGTTAGGCCATAGATACTGAGGCAGCAGCAACTCCAGGCAGCAAATCCTACTGGAAATATTTTCCCCCCGTGCAGCAATCTGTTATTTGTTATGTTTGTCACTGAGTTTTTAATATATCTAGATCCTCTGTATATCACCGTTCTGGCCCACAGGAGTCGGGATCCAGGATGTGGCAGACATTGCAACACCTAGGTTAACATCCTGCTGGCCTCCCTGAAGTCAATGGGGGTTTAGAAGTGGGACTAGGATTTCACATCTAGAGACTGAAGCATGTATTTCACTTCTGTCAATGTGCGACATTAAAAAATAAGTTACACTGTATGAAAAATCTTTATTAAGACCAACAAGACAGGAAATTAACTCTAAGGCCTAATCTACACAGAAAAGTGTTTTTTTGTTTTATTTTGAGGGGGGGGGCAGGGGTTGGATTTTCTTCTTCTTCTTCTTCTTCTTCTTTTTTAGGTATAAGTAGGGCCCTACCAAATTCATGGCCATTAAAAATACGTCATGGACCATGAAATCTGGTCTCCCCCCTGTGATATCTGGTCTTTTGTGTGCTTTTACCCTATATTATACAGATTTCACAGGGGAGGCCAGCATTTCTCAAATTGGGGGTCCTGCCCAAAAGGAAGTTGCAAGGGGGGGTCATAAAGTTATAGGGGGGTTGCGCTATTGCCATCCTTACTTCTGCACTGCCTTCAGAGCTTGGAGGCCAGAGAGAGGCAACTGTTGGCCGGGCACCTAGCACTGAAGGCAGCCCCCAGCCAGCACCAGCACAGTAGTAAAGGTGGCAATACCGTACCATGCCACCCTTACTTCTGTGCTGCTGCTGGTGGCGGCTCTGTCTTCAGAGCTGTGATCCTGGCCAGCAGCAGCCGCTCTCCATCTGCCCAGCATTAAAGGCAGTGCCGCCACCGGCAGCAGCACAGAAGTAAGGGTAGCAGTACCACAGCCCCCCCTACAATAACTTTGCAACTCCCCCACAACTCCTTTTTGGGTCAGGAACCCCTACAATTATAACAACGTGAAGTTTCAGGTTTAAATAGCTGAAATCATTAAATTTACTATTTTTAAAATCCTATCACCATGAAATTTATCAAAATGGACCATGAATTTGGTAGGGACCTAGGTATAACCTAAGGTATGGATTTAAAGCAATATATAGTTATATCCAAGGGCACATTCTTATCCTGCTATAAGTTGGCCTTTTTTGGGAAAAGGTGGGTGTCATGGTGCTCAATAAAGCTACTCCTATATTGGAATAAGCATCCACATGGTAGAGGTTAGAACTAGGTGAATAATTACATCACGGTAAGTCATAAACCCTGTCTATGTAAACAAAGTCTAACATTACAACGTATGGAGACTAATAGACATAAGGAATTAGTACCAAGAATTAGTATAGAGAGCATAAAGTAACCAATCCCCTACTTAAAAGCCAGAGGTAGCAGTCCACATGAGAGAGACAGGCTGGTCTTGTGGTTAAGGCACTGGCTTTGGTCTTGAAAGATGTTGGTTTAGTTCCTCGCTCTGCTACAAACTTCCTATGTTGTCTTGATCTAGTATCTCAGGGCAGGTCTATACTTAAAACGCTGCAGTGGCGCAGCTGCAGTGCTGTAGCTTTTCAGGGAAGATGCTACTATGCCAACAGTTGGCTTTGTTAATCCACCTCAGTGAGTGGCAGTAGCTATGTAGACAAGAGAAGCCCTCCCATTGACACAGCGCTGTCTACATCGAGGGTGAGGTTGGTATAATTCTGTTGCTCAGAGGTGTACAGATATAGTGTTTATATATACAGATATAGCGTAGAAACTGGCCTCAGTAACTTAGTTCCCCATCGATAAAATGAAGAAAATAATATTTCCTTCCTCCCATGCTTTGTCTGTCTTAACTAGTCAGCGTTTGTCTCTTATTATGTGTTTGTACAGCGCCAAGCACAGTGGGGCCCTGCTCTCAGTAGAGAGAATAACAATAGAATAGAATAGAAAGTTGTCAGGATTGTTATTTTGTTAATTTGTTATAGAAAATATTGTAACCAGAACATACAAGAATACAGATTTATATACATCTATGCGTAGACATGTGATTTGGCAAGAACAAAATGCTAATGATTTGTGTAATGACCAGGAAAAAGAAACTGTATGATATGTCGGTGATACTATTTGGTTTATAGGAAAAATGCAATAAGTTGAAAGTGTTTTATTTTGTGGTGTATTTTATCCAGCAAGATATTTTCTTGTTGTTTTAGAGGCCTGCTCCTAGTAGGCAGGGTATTCCATACTCACCAATATAATTAAATCACATTTAAGCAGTTTGATTATGCAAAGAAATATAGTAGACTGGGTCTCGCCAAGAGTCTTCCCAGTTAGTTCAACTCAGCTCACACAATGAAGTTCTTTCTCTTTCACCCAATCAGCAGACCAAAGTTTGGTGTCAGACATCTGATTAACAGAGAAAATGCCTGTTGAATCATTTGATCGTTATTTCAATAAGAATAAAGGGGACCATAAAATACAGCATGAATAATTCAGATAACGGACTATCCTGAGTCATTTTTGGAATATGTGATTTTTTCCCCCTTCAGAATTGTACTTTTCTTTCAAATGCCTGCATGATAAAAATA
Source organism: Chrysemys picta bellii (assembly GCF_011386835.1). Classification (NCBI taxonomy): domain Eukaryota; kingdom Metazoa; phylum Chordata; order Testudines; family Emydidae; genus Chrysemys; species Chrysemys picta. The sequence goes on along the minus strand of NC_088794.1, from coordinate 66,733,306 downwards.
CATTTTTGTAGCTGCAGAATCTCCTTCCTCTTTGACTGTTAATTTTATAATGTAGAAGTGTCACAAATCTTGAAAATAGGAAGAGGGACAAAAATAAATCAGAGTTTTCCTTACCAGAGAGAATAGAAGTAGAGTGTGAAAATAAACTGACTTGTTATTCCAAGGGTAGTCACGACAGCAGAAAAGTGTACTTTCAGCAAAGAGCACAACTAATTTTTAAGAGCATCACTCTGTCACCAAGTGTACACTAAGCACTTAGAGCTGTGTCCTCTCTCTTAATGGGTATGTCTATTCAGCAGCTTGGAAGGGTGTTTCCCAGTGTGGGTAGACAGACACATGCTAGCTTTGCTTGAGCTAGTGTGCTAAAAATAGCAGTGTAGCTGCCGCAGCATGGATGGAGGCTCAGGGCAGCTGCCTGAGTACAAACCCTCTCAACTCCCTGGGTATGTCCTTGGGCAGCTAGCCCAAGATTCTGCCCTTGCCACCCCTGGCTGGCTACATTGCTATTTTCAGCACATCTGTTTATTTGCACAGGGAATCACACCTCCCCCAGCTGCTGTGTAGACATACCTTTTGTGCAGCGCCAAAGCATCTCTACCTGGGAGGTAAGGGTAACAGAACCCTCCCAAAATCTGCTCCATGACTGTACTAGACTTCATGTTTGCTACACACTCCTGTATTAAGGGTGGGGAGGGAGATTTGTGAATCCACGTAGCCTCACTCCAACTCCTTTTTTTGCATTTACCGTGTAAGCCCTATCTGAACCTCTGCAGACAGAACCCCTAGTGTTTCAGTCACAAACTGTGAAGCTGAATGCAATTTAAGTTGAACAAGTGAAACTTCATTAAACCCTGTGGACTGCTCTGTCCATGTGGCTAAGTTGCTTAACTTCCTGTGTTCCCTGTTCCACTGGTGCCTGCCATTAACAGTCCTTCCAGGGAACATTGGCTCTCTGACACCAGATTCACTGATCATGATACATCTTCCCTATTTTACAAACATTTCAATATAAATATTTAAAATAAATAATTGACACCCAGATCTCCACCCTCAGTTCCTTCGGCCAGAGGTTGCCAGCACATGGCCAAGCTGGAGTCCTGTCTTTACCACAGACTCAGCTGGTTATAGCCTTTGAGATAGTTTGGTTTCCTCAACAGGTGACCATGCTGGGAATGACCTCTCTCTGTCTCCCTGTTAACTATCTCTCTGTTGAGTCTCCTTCCTCTTTGTGGGGTTGGCCTTCAGATGGTTCCCAGTCTCTCTGTTCTTGATAATCACTATCTCTGTAGGCTGTCTCTGGCTGTTATGTCTTCTGGCTCACATCTTCTGTTCTTTGTCCTCTTGTTCTTGTTGAGCAGTCACTTTGTATGATCTGGGTGTCATTGCACCCCTCATGACGCCTTGAGTTCACTCTTGGTGTCTCTTTAATGGCAGGATCCTCACAGGACTGCCTATTTCCAGGGCTGGCAGGTCCTTGGATGACCTCTCGTACTCTAGTGCCTGCTCTCTCTCTGATTGTTGGCCATCTCCTCTCGGCAGTATCTCCATCCCTCTGGCTGCAAAAGGACTCCCCTCACTGGTTGTAGGGTTTTGATCCTTCATCTCATCTGTAATTGCACTGGACTGTTTTGGCACTCCTGTGATGGGGTATTCCTATATGACAAAAATGCTAACAAGGGGTCTTAACCAGAGGAAACTGCCCACCTGACATGGAAAAAGGTGAGAGCAGACTTTTCCCATGGCCAGGTGGGCAGCATATGTGGTAACAGAGTCTCTTTCTGCTGGCAATTATTGCATGACGGCAGGTGTCACACACTTCTACCAAGGAGAGGAGTTGTGTATTCATTCCTGACCAGTAAGCACACTCTTGAGGCTGCCTATGACAGCTATCAATGCCCAGGTGTGAGGCATATATTTTTTGCATGACATCCTTATGTAATGAGGTGGGGTGACAGCTCACCTCCTTGAAACAGGAGTCTGTCCTGCACACTCAGCTCATCTTTAATTTGAAAATAGGGTTCTGCTTCTACTGGTACTTGGCTTTTTTTCTTCTGGCCACCCTGCCAGTAGCTCTGTCTTGACCGCTTGTAGTTGGATTTCCTGTTCAGTAGCGTCTAGGATTTCCATTAGCTTTGCTGTTGAAACTGGGAGACAGCATATTAATGGATTCAATGTCCTGATCACCTTCCCCCGGCTCACTGATGCTGGGTATATATGCCTTGCTCAGGGTGTCAGCTAACACCAGTAATCGTCTGGACAATGTCTGATCTCTGCCTGGTAGCATTGGAGGTGCATCAACGTGCATTGGAATCTCTTTGGTGCATTAAGAAGGGGCTTTGCTATGATTGTCTCTAGGGGTTTGTAGTCTGATTACACTATTACTGGGTGGCCCTAGGTATACTGATTGAATAGTTCCATTCTAAATACCGCAGCCAGAAGCTCTTTTCTCTATTTGGGCATACCCCAGCTCAGTCTCTGACAGGGCTCTGGTGGTGTAAGTGACTGCTCCTCCTGCAAAAGAGCTACACCCAATCCTTTCTCCGGTGCATCACTGGAGTGTTGGTGGCTCTCCTGGCTGGTAGTACTTCAGAACAGAAACATCTGTTATTATTTGTTACAGTTTGTCAACTAGTTGTTGTTGAGGGCCTGCCCAGTCCCACTCAATGTCCTGATTTCTGAGCTGACATATGGGTTCCGCCACTGCAGCCAGGTGTAGACAGAAATTGGAACAGAAAGTTTATCATTCCTATGAAACACTTGTAACCCTTTCCAATCCACTGGAGCTGGTACGAGGTCTCTGACTGGTTTTGGAACCTGCTTTCAGTCCCTCTGCTGTGAATAGCTGTCCAATGTATGTCAATTTATGGTGAGTACCATTTTTTCTGAGTTGAGTTTTATGTTCTTGTCCCTGTATCACTGTAGAAAAGCTTGTATTTTTCTGTCATTGTCATATTCAGCTTCTGTATCATTGCTCTTCACCTAGAATGAGGATATCATCTGCAATTATTTTCACCCCAGTCAGTCCTTCCAATGTTTGGATGAATCTTCTCTGGAACACCTCTGATGCAGGGCTTAGGCGCACTGGCACATACAGCCATCTGTAGTGACCAAATGGTATTGCAAAGTTGTCAGCACTCTGAACTCTTTATCCAGTTTATGTGCCAAAACCCATCCCTCACATGACAGACTGTAAAGTTCTGGCAAGTAGGAAAGTTCTGGCTAGGTGTCATGAATCGTGGGCAGTGAATAGTGGCATCTTTTAAATGCCTTGTTCAGTGGCTATGGGTCTATGTAGACATGTAATTTGCCTAGTGGCTTCTTTATCACCACTGCTTATCAGGCTGTACCAGTCTCTATGGGTGTTATGAAACCTCAGCTATGCAGACTTGCGAGTTCCTTGCATAATGGATTATGTTATGCCACTGGAATTTTCCTTCATGGTAAGCACACAGGTTCCACTGCGGGATCTGCTTCCAATTGCAGCTTTCCTACAAGGCACCAATCCTCTTTGAAAACATCCCTATCTGCTTTACAGTTGTCCCCATTGTGCATGGGACTCCCCCTTTTGCTTCTTGTACTGCAGCTATACAATTCTGATGCTGCACCCTGATTATATCCATAGCTTGCAGAGCTGTAGTCACTAAAAGGGGTCTGTGGTGCTTACCGTCCACTACCACAAACTTCAGTTGATATTTTCTGTTGTTTTTTGGTTTAGTTATTATGAGGTCACATTTTCTGAAGAGCTGAATTATGTTCTTATTGTTCATTATTAGATTGCACCTGCACTTTGTAATGGGCGTGTTCACGTCCAGTTCACCTCGAGGAATCATACTGCAGGAGGCCCTGCTAGCCAGATGAAATCACACAGGGCATTTCCCTATTGATGTGGTTGTGTGCATGGAAGATGAAGTTGTCCCTTGTTTCTTTTCCTGTCCTGACAGCCTGAATCTGATATGCTTTCAGACTCAAGGAGTGAGCTGTGAAGTCATCACCACTGTCTGATGGGCCCTTCTCCTTCTGTACAAGTCTGATTGAATGATTCTGGAAACATCCTCTGCTCTTGCACACATAGGAGAAAAAGTTCAACTTGCTACGTTCCTTGCAAGGTTGTCTTAGTGCAGGGCACTTCTCTTTTACCTGCTCATGCTGTCTTCTGCGGTAAATGCATCTCACGATAGGTACAGAACCCTGGCCACTTGCTCTCCTTTGCTGTTATCTCATTGCATGTACTTCTGGGGGTGTTGGGCCCCCCAAGATTTTCATCCTTTCTCTTGAGGTTTCCGCTGTGCACCCCAAGTCTATGCATCTAATTTGAGATCACTGACATGGAGCAGCTGTTCCAGCAGGTGGTGATCCCAAGTGCCACAGACTCTCCTGTTCCAAATCAGGGAGTATGTCAAATCCCCAAAATTGCATATAGCAGCCTGGGGTGTGTGGGTGGAAGCTCCCTGCAAGTGTGTGTGTGTGTGAGTGTGTGTGTGTGCGCGCATGCGCAGAGGGATGAGAGGGAGGTACTGAGAAAGGGGAAGGAGGAGACAGCCAACTCCAGGCTGAGAAGGAGAGTCCTGGGGGTTTCTATCTAGCCCCGGGCCTGTTCCAACCCCTTCAGGTCCTTCACCCTGCTCCACTGCTCAATCCCAGTCTCTGCAGCAGCCCCTCTAGCCCCTCTGGTCTCGCTTTCACTTCTGCTCTCCCTCTCCTTCCTGGGTGTGTTTACATGAAGACAGAATCCTCCGTGAAGGGGTGCTAGCCCTCCACTGTTGGCCCTGTGACCTCTGTAGCAGCCAGTGGGCATAAAGCAGTAACACAGAGGGACTATTCCCTCCCCATTCTGCTTTGGGGAGCAATAGGTCCCCAAGGCTCCTAGGACTGGGGTAAGGCTTGAGGCAGCAGGGAGCTTCAGTGCTGCAGACCGCTCTGCTTTGGTCCCCAATGAGCTTGAGTAACAGTTTCTACTTTTCTGTTGTCGTCTTCTGCAAGGCCAGGTCTATGTACAGTTAAAACTTCTCCTTCTACTGGGACGGGACCACTGCTGGGCTTAGGGTGGCCAGACAGCAAATGTGAAAAATTGGGATGGGGTAATAGGAGCCTTATATAAGAAAAAGACCCAAAAATAGGTACTGTCCCTATAAAATTGGGACATCTGGTCACCCTAGCTGGGCTAGGGTTGTGCCTGCAAAATCTAGGGCTTCAGACTGAGTTCCATGGGTCATGCTGCCAGCTGCTGCACTGCAGAGAACTCACAGCTCTCATGCTGCCACCACGTTTCACTCACAAAGAGTGAAGCTGAATGCAGGTTAAATTGAACAAGTGGAACTTTATTAAACCCTGTGCACTGTTCTGTCCATGTGGCTGAACTGCTTCCAGGCCAACTCCCCGAGTTCCCTGTTCCTCCAATGTCCCATCCGTAACAGTCCCTGTAGGGAACATGGGCCCACTGATCATGATATACCCATGAACAAAAGCTCTATGGCACTCGAGGTGTTAACCTTCTCCCTCTGTTTTGCCCTTTTGTTCCTGTTTTGCACAGGAACTCCTCTGCCCTTATGGCCCCGTGTGACCATGAATATCAGGGTGGGACCATTAAGACTTTCTGCTGAATGACAGGTTTCAGAGTAGCAGCCGTGTTAGTCTGTATCCGCAAAAAGAATAGGAGTACTTGTGGCACCTTAGAGACTAACATATTTATTTGAGCATAAGCTTTTTGTAGCCCACGAAAGCTTATGCTCAAATAAATTTGTTAGTCTCTAAGGTGCCACAAGTACTCCTGTTCTTTCTGCTGCATGAGCGGAGCAGTCTTACGTCAGCAGAGGGCAGCATGATGATTCTGCTCCTCTTCACTGTTCTGCCTTGGCGGGTTATAAGGAAGTGGATAGGAGAAGGCTTTGGCTGGGGCAGTTGGAAGGCTGAAGGCAGCCGCCTGGGAGTTGGTACTGCTCTCTGGTAACTCTTGAAGCCATTGTGTACCTTTCATTTACACGGTCTGTTTCTGCCACCCCTAGTAAAATAATTCTCTGTAATTTGGGCCTTATCTGCATACAAAAGGTATCCCGCTTTAACTATACTGATAAAAATTGCACCCCTAGTGAGATAGCTATATTGGTACAAAAATGGTGTAGACCAGGCCTAACATGAAATGTGTGAATGATCCTGGGGGCTCAAACGCTAGAACCTGTGCTTGGCGCAAGTACAATAATTGTTTCCAAGTATAAAGAGCAGGCTGTCAGACATCAGAAGGAACCGTGTTCCACATAAGAACGGCCATACTGGGTCAGACAAAAGGTCCATCTAGCCCAGGATCCTGTCTTCTGACAGTGGTCAATTCCAGAATAGGGAATGAACAGAGCAGGTAATCATCAAGTGATCCATCCCTTGTCGCCCATTCTCAGCTTCTGGCAAACAGAGGCTAAGGACACCATTCCTGCCCATCCTGTCAGCATTTGCAATAATACTCTGCAGTGGGGTCAACTGCATCTTGGACACACATAAAATTAATAATAAGCAGAAATGAGTGAAATAGTTAAGATATTGGTTGACTTGTTACTTGGTCCTTTCTAATAGTAGAAAAATACCATACTTTCTAATACAGGCTCCTAATATAAGAGTTTGTTTTTCTCTTCTCTTTTTAATTACCAGTCAAAAACCTCTGAATTTTTATTAGAGTCTACAAGTTATAACTTTTGTTGCAAGCAAGGGAATTTACAACCCACTGAAAAAAGAGGCAAGTCCTAATTTGCAAAAATAACTGCAAAAATCCCCCCCAAAGCTCCCAGAAATAGTGAAATAAGGGGGTGCTCAAGTTTTTTTTCTTCTCTTCTTCATTGGATCTATTGATAAAAAGCTCAAAGGTTGCTTACCAGTGACCTCAGTCCTTTTCATATGACCAGGGGATGCAAGCTGGAAGCTAAAGCTTGCCTTTATTCAGTGATCTGTGAATAACCCTCAGTCCCTCAATGACGTGAGAGAAGCCTCCAAAGGGAGACAGTGAGTCAGAGAGAAGGAGGCATAGAGATTGCTTGAACAACCATTAGCACGTCATTGGTAATCCCAGCGACACCTTTCACATCCCTGGCATTTGTCTCAATGCTCTCTACTGAAGGCTGATACTATGTTTTATTTAAGGCTTTCTCACTGCCTTCTGCAGCTGTATCTGTTACTGAAGTCTGACTGATTGCTTTCTGTTATGTTTACAAACATTCTCAGATCTTGTTAGAGGGGTGTATGTGGAATTCCGGGCATGGTTACGTACCCATTCACTGAATGTGAAGGATTTCTGCAATCTTTAAATTATTATAATAAGGAACAGAAAGTTAATTTGATTTATTTCAAAGTGTATACTATCTCTCTCTCTCTCTCTCTCTCTCTCTCTCTCATTTGTCACCGAATATGAAAATTTTGGAACATGTGTAAAATATGTATACTGATTATGCTAATTGTATATATTTTATGTCTGTCAGCTGAGTATGTGTGCTGTTTCTTTAAATCTCTAGTTGAAAAGAAGGAGGGGATTGGGGAAGGTTCTAGGCAGAAGCTCTACAGTGAAGTAGAGTTAGAAAGACAGAATAGCTTTAGGGCAACACTGTTTTTTTATTCTGATAGCTTCTTGTTCAGTGTTTGAAGAAAAGTTCAGCTCTCTACAGGACTTTCCGTTTGATGAACCCATGGAATGACCTGATTGGAAGAAGCAACAGAGGGTCCTGTGGCACCTTTAAGACTAACAGAAGTATTGGGAGCATAAGCTTTCGTGGGTAAGAACCTCACTTCTTCAGATGCAAGTAATGGAAATCTCCCATGAGGGTCCTGTGGCACCTTTAAGACTAACAGAAGTATTGGGAGCATAAGCTTTTGTGTGATTACAATTACTTGCATCTGAAGAAGTGAGGTTCTTACCCACGAAAGCTTATGCTCCCAATACTTCTGTTAGTCTTAAAGGTGCCACAGGACCCTCTGTTGCTTTTTACAGATTCAGACTAACACAGCTACCCCTCTGATACCTGATTGGAAGAGGCTCTTCATCAGATTCTAAGCACAAGGAAGCTTAAACAGGGAGCATTGAAGTACAGGTCAGCTCATTAACTTAAGCTAAGTGGAGTGAAAGTTAAAACGTTTATCAGGATACCTGGTTCTGCTTTGCTGGGTGACTTCAAGCCAATCACTTCACTCCCTGTGCCTCAGTTCCACATCTGTAGAATGGGGATGATGATACTGAGCTTTGTAGAGTGCTTCAAGATCTATTGATGCAAAGGCTGTGTACGACCTAGAGATTATTGACTATAGATCTTCACAGAGGGCTGGTCAACATTTTTCTGTTAAAACAGGTATTTGATGAACCAGAACTTTTCATGAAAAGTATCTGCTTTCTGGGGGACAAATTATTTTGTTTTGTTTTTTGTCAAAAAGAGTGCCTCCAAACCAAAATATTTTGGCTGAAAACTGCAATATTTTTGCATTTTAATTTGGCTGTGCTGCTCCAGTTATAATTTGGTTGCCTCCCACGCCCATTCTCCATTATGGGCCAGACTCTCCAGCTGGACTACAACTCCCATGATATACTACCTCCCCTCTCCAGTGAGATATATTATTATAGTGTTGAAGACCCAAAAATAGAAGCAGGCTTAACCCTTCACCATTTGAAAACTAAACTAGACAACTCTTGGGACAATATATCATAGGTAGGGCCCTACCAAATTCACGATCCATTTTGGTCAATTTCATGGTCATAGGGTTTTAAAAACCATAAATTTCATGATTTCAGATATTTAAATCTGAAATTTCATGGTGTTGTAACTGTAGGGATCCTGACCCAAAAGAGAGCAGCGGGGGGGTGGGTGGGGGGAGGAGGGAGTTGTCGCAAGGTTATTGTAGGGGGGTTGCAGAATTGCCACCCTTACTTCTGCTCTGTTGCTGGTGGCGGCGCTGCCCTCAGAACTGGGTGGCCGAAGAGCGGCAGCTGCTAGCCAGGAGTCCAGCTCTGAAGGCAGCGAAGTGCAAAAGTAAGGATGGCATAGTATGGTATTGCCACCCTTACTTCTGCACTGCTGTCTTCAGAGCTGGGCCCTCAGCCAGCAACCACCACTCTCTGGCCACCCAGATCTGAAGGCAGCACTGATGTAAGGGTGGCAATACCATGACTCCCTACAATAACTTTGCAATCACCGGAACCTCTTTTGGGTTGTGACCCCCAGTTTGAGAAACACTGGTCTCCCCTGTGAAATCTGTATAGTCGAGGGTAAAAATACACAAAAGACCAGATCTCACGGGGAAGACGAGATTTCACGGTCCATGAATTCGGTAGGGCCCTAGTGATAGGGATTGAGCCTGAGTCATACAAGCGATAGACTGATGACTTAGCACCAAAAGTAATCCTAGTCACTCTGGTGTCCTAGTAATGGAATGTAGGGAGTGCATCATACAAGTAATAAAAGAGCCTCTTTTTGTAGTAGAAAGGAGTTGCTTTAATAAATCTATGTCCATATAATAAAACGTTGGTCAGATTTTTAGCAAAAATGCTAATAGAAGATTAGGAGGGTTTAAATCTTTATGCTAAAAGTAAATATTTTACATAAAATAATTATAGATGAAATGTGCCAATCTTAATGGCATGGGGTCTCTCAAAGCAGGTGAGATCCAGAAACATATATATATTGTGACAAAGCTCTGAGCCTGTATTGGTGGGTCCCGTGCTTCCAGGCAGATTCAGTGGCCTCAGAAACTCGCTAAGGCCCTTAATGTGACCTCCCTTTTTCAGTACAGTGGCAAAGGTCACAGCTTATTGAGCTACTTTCATCACAGGCCAGTATGGGAGGTGGGAAGGTGGAATACCCACAGTCTCTGTTGCTCCTTAGAGCTCAGTAGGCGCAGTTCAGCCTCCTGCCTGGACCAAAGTCAGCTTCCCCTCTCAAGGGGATCTCTGTAGAGCATGGGGGGAAGGGAGGAACCTGGGCCTGCCCCCACTCCTCTGTCCTTTTTCCCATCTTGGGACTGTAGCAGTAGCGAGCAGGCACTGGTTTTACGGGTGCCTGTGGGTGCGCGCTTCCTCTTCCCTCCCTTGGATTTGTCCTCTCTCCCCTGCTGCATTTGGCTGGTGGGCTCCCTTTTCCCCTGCTTCTCCCTCTGCCCTGTCCTTGCAGCTGTTTGCCCCCTTTCCCCTTGCTGCCTGCCCCACCCGCTCCTCTTCTAGCCGCCCTGTTTGCTCCATTTTGCCATACCCTGCTTTTTGTGGGGCTTCTTTCTTTGTTGGTCCTTGGTTAGTTTGTTTGCCCCGCCCTTGTCCCAAGGTGCAGGTGTTGCTGCCAGCCCCATTTCCCCTTTTTGGATTGGTTGCTTTTGAGCCCACCCTGTTTTCTGTTCCTTGCCTGTGGCATACTCGTTCCTCCCACTCTTCATTCCAGTCCCTTGCTATCCCCTGTTTTTCATCCTGTGCCAGGACTTGTGTTCCTTGTTTTCCTGTGTCCCTTTCTGTTGGCTCACAGCCGTTTCCCCCCTTCCTCCCTTCCCTTCCCTTCCCTCCGTTCCCTTTGTTTCCTGCCGTAAGTGGCTGTCCCTATACCTCCCTTACTGTGGTGGGTGATTCGGGGGGTGGGACTTCCCTGGATGCCCCTGCAGCTCCCCTTCCCACCCTCCCCTGTGATGGCTTCCTTGACCGCCACTGCCGGGTTGCCTGCCATCGCTGCCACTGAAGCACTGGCGGCGGCGGGCATGGATAGGGATTCCCGAGACTCTGCTGCTGCTGCTATGACCTCTGCTGCCCCCGCTTTTGAGACCGCTCCCTTGGCCGGTGGGAAAGGGCCGGGGGACGAAGAAGGGCAAGGGCCCTGCCCAGAAAGCGAAACCTCCAGTGGCAGCGGTTCCTTCTCCTGCTGCGAACCCACTGATGGCAGCGGCTCCCTCTCTTCCCCGCATGTTGTTCCCTCCACCAGCCCTGGAGGTGCTGCTCCTTCGGCCCCCAAGACGTACGCCCAGGTAGCTGCGATCTCTCCGCATGCCGCCTTGCAGTCGGCTCCAACTGCCTCCTGGAATACCATTCCCGGCGGCCGGGGCCCCTTTCCCACCCTCACCAGGGAGCATGGGGCACGTTGCCTCCTGCTGTTGGCCTCGCCCCACGTGGAAACCTACGTGCAGGTGATGGCGTGGGTGGTGGGGCCCACGGCCATGGTGGTAGCTTGTAAGATGTTTGGGAAGGTGGTGTTCTTTCTGGCGTCGGAGGCCGCTGCCCAGGAGATGGTGGAGAGGGGCTTGGCGGCAGGGCTGGTGCTTCCACTAGGCAACCCTAGGCAGTAGCCTAGGGTGGCAGGATTTGGGGGGCGACATTTTGCCGCCCTTGGCGGAAATTCGGCGGCGGGGGGTCCTTCCACTCCAGGTCTTTGGCAGAAATTCCAGCATCCCCCTCTCATTGGTGAGGGGGAAGGGATCCCCTGTAAAACTATGAAGGGGGTTGCTGTTGCTGGGTTTTCCATTGTCTCCCCTGTTGATGTTCACCACTTGGGATTGGCTGAGGTTGTTGCTGCCGCGGCGGTGGTAGTACCACCTCTCTCATAGAGTCCCTTCCTGAGGGGGTCTTGGAAGGTGTCCCCCCTGCCCCCTTGCCGTCTGTTCCCCCTTTAGGCGCTGAGGTGGCTACTGCTCTGGCTGCTGTTGAGGGAGACCCCATAGAGGTGGGAGGGGACTTTGCCTCCATTTCTGATGAGATTGAGGCCCTGGGCTTGACCCCTACTACCAAGGGGGTGGATGCCTCCCTGTTAGAGGGCCTCGGTCAGGGTGACTGTGATCTGTCGCCCCCCCTTTCTCCCCTGCCTGAGGCTGTTGCCCCTATTATTGCCTCTGTGATGCCCTGGGACCTGACCATCCGCCTGGCCGCGATTAGTACTCCGGCAGAGGCCGCCGTGCCCAGTGTGGCGACGGCTGAGGCCGAGTGGCTGGGCTCTGAGCCTAAGGGTGCCTTTCCCTGTGAGGCGGGGTGGCAGCCCTCGCACCCCCCTCCCCCACAGTGCTGTAATCATGGGTGCTTCATTTAGCGAGGCACCTGAGCCTAGCGCTGTGGGGGTGCCTCAATCCCTTGCTGCCCTTTTAACCACTATGCCCTGTCGAGGGGTACTGTGTCCCAGTGGCTTTGCCACTCAGGCCCCTGATTTTGTCCCTGACCCCAGCCCCAACCCTGTCCCTGGTCTGTGTCCTGGGGCTGTAGGGTGGGTCTCCACAGGTGTCAGGTGTTCTCCTTCCTTTGGGAAGGGGGGTACTCGGTAATTTCTCTGCAGGAGACCCACACAGATCTGGCCGCTGAAGCTAGCTGGCGGCTGGAGTGGGGGGACAGGGTGTATTTTAGCTACCTTTTGGCTCGTCAGGCCTGGGTGGCTACCCTCTTCTTCCCCGCCCTATAGCCCAAGGTACTGGGGACAGCCAAGGTCGTGCCGGGTCGCCTGCTGCACACTCTGGGCCCAGGTGGAGGGGCTGACATTGAACTTAGTCAACGTCTAGGCCCTGACATCGGGCCCAGAGTGGATGTGTTTTTTTCAGCAGGCGTCTGCCTTCCTCGGCTCTCTAGATCCTCACGAGTGTCTGGTCCTGGGCGGGGATTTTAATTCTACTCTCAAGGAGCGGACTGCACGGGGACCGAACAGTGCCAGGCCGCTGTGGACGTCCTCCAGGAGATTATAGATCATCATTCCCTGGAGGACATCTGGCGCGACCACCACCTGGATGACGACTCCACCTTTACGTATGTCCGGGTGGAGGTAGATCGATTATGCTACTCCCGGTTGGATTGCATTTACTTATCTCGTCACCATCTTTTGCGGGCCTATTCCTCCAGCATCCAGCCGGCCCCGTTCTCGGACCACCATCTGGTGGTCATGAAAGTGTCTCTTACTACAGAGAAGCCGGGGCCGAACTGTTGGCACTTTAATAACAGCTTGCTGGAAGATGTGAGCTTCATGGTATCCTTCCAGGAGTTCTGGCTGGCCTGGCACGGGCAGAGGCAGGCCTTTCCATCAGTGCAATGGTGTTGGGATGTGGGAAAGGTTTGCGCCGGCTCTTCTGCTGTAGTTACACCCAGGGTGCCAGCCGGCAGAGGGATGTGGCGATAGAGCAGTTGGAATGGGAGGTCTTAGAGCTGGAGAGGCATCTGGCCGCCAGCCCCGGGGATCCAGCCCTCTGCGGAGCATGTCAGGAGAAGCGGGAGGAGCTCCGGGCCTTTGACAATCTCCGGGCCCAGGGTGCCTTTGTTCAATCTCGCATCCGTCTCCTGCGGGAGATGGATCGCAGCTCCCATTTCTTCTATGCCCTGGAGAAAAAGAGTGGGGCAAAAAAGCATGTCCTCTGTCTTTTGGCGGAGGACGGTATCCCCCTCATGGATCCGGTGGAGATGCGTGAGAGGGCCAGGGCCTTCTATGCTGTCCTTTTCTCCCCGGATCTGACCGAAGCTGATGCCTGTGGGATGCTTTGGGATGAACTCTCGGCGGTCAGCACGGGTGACAGGGACTGGCTAGAGTTGCCTCTCACTCTGGCCGAGTTCTTGGAAGCCCTCTGTCTCATGCCCACTAATAAGTCTCCGGGCATGGATGGGCTAACCGTGGAGTTCTACCGCATGTTCTGGGATGTCCTCGGCCCAGACCTTGCCATCGTCTCGGCTGAGTCCTTGGGGAGTGGAGTCCTCCCTCCAGTGCTCGCCTTGCTTCCAAAGAAGGGGGACCTCCGTGACCTTAGGAATTGGGTCCCGTCTCGCTCCTCACCACGGACTATAAGGTTGTGGCGAAAGCCATCTCACTGTGACTGGGGTCCGGGCTGGTGGACATGGTCCATCCTCACCAGACTTACACCGTCCCAGGCTGTACTATCTTCAACAATATTTATTTGGTCCGGGATCTCCTTGAGCTTGGGTGTAGGGATGGTCTGTAATTCGCCCTCCTTTCCCTGGATCAGGAGAAGGCATTCGACCGGATGGACCACGGGTATCTCCTGGGCACTCCGCGGGGATTCGGCTTTGGACCCCGTTTCGTGGGTTTTCTCCAGGTGCTGTACGTTTCCGCAGAGTGCTTGGTCAGGCTCAACTGGACCCTGAGTGCACCTGTCAGCTTTGGGCGAGGAGTGCGTCAAGGCTGTCCACTGTCAGGCCAGTATACTCTGGCCATTGAGCCCTTCCTCCGTTTCCTCCGGAAGAGGTTGATGGGGATGGTGCTCCGTGAGACGGGGATGCGGCTGTTCCTGTCAGCATACACCGATGACGTGCTCCTTGTGGTCCAAGGCCCGGGCGACCTGGTGCGGGTGAAGACCTGCCAACCTGTGTACTCGGCAGCCTCCTCCGCCTGGGTCAACTGGGTCAAGAGCTCTGCTTACCCCGGGCCCTCTGGATCTCTTCATCAGGCCCCAGCCCCGTGAGCCTTCAAGACCCCCATCCCTTTGTACCCTGAGCCAGCTGCGCAATTCGCAGCTGGTTCATTTCCGAACCGCACCATGGGACCATCTCTACATGCTCATGTTCCACCCTCACATCCCGCCCTGAAACTAAGTGGCGGGACCTTTTACCAGCTGCAGAGGGTGGAGGACTCCCGTGGGCCTGCCTGTATTCCATCCTGGTTCCACGGCCCACCGGGGACATTAGTTAGCGGCTCCTTCATGGAGCCGTGAGCACGGGTGTGTATCTGGAGCAGTTCACCCCTTTTCCCAATGCTTGCCCTTTTTGTGGTGTGAGGGAGACCCTGGCACATGTCAATCTGCAGTGCACCAGGTTGCAGCCCCTCTTCCGGCTCCTCCAGAACCTCTTGTTGAGGTTCTGTCTGCACTTTCCCCCGCACTGTTTTCTATATGCCACCCCATCCATGACCCCACGAAGTCGCGGGACCACCTCGTCAACCTCCTCCTAGCCATGGCCAAAGTGGCCATTTATTGCACCAGGGAGAGGAAGTTGACTGGCGGGGGGGGACTGCGACTGTGGGGCCTGTTTTTGTTCCTTTATCCGTTCACGCATCCGGGCAGCGTTCCTTTTGGCGGTGTCCGCTGGCTCCTTGGATGCTTTTGAGGAGCAGTGGGCACTGTCCAGGGTTCTCTGCTCGGTGTCTCCTTCCGGTTCCTAGTTATGGCCCTTTGACCCCCACACCTGTCCTGTCTTTTTCTTTCGTTGTCCCACAACTTTAGTTGAGGTCTGGGCTCAGTAGCTCCTCCCCAGGCTCGGGGAGGGGCCTTTAGAAGTGGGCAGTGCTTCTGCCTGCCCACTTCCCAGTACCCAATAGGACTACTGTGACCTCACTCCCATTCCTGTTAGCTCATTAGTTGTCCCCGGCAATTATTTGGTATCACGGACCTATGGATCCTCCCCTTAGGCTTCCTGGATACCAACAGGACTACTCTCTTATATCCTTCTGGTCGGAGTCCATCACAATATATATATATAATATATATATATATTTCTGTGTAGTTAAACCAGCACCACAGTAACTCTAAAATGCATCGTAATTTTTGCATATATTTATCTTCATTTTGCAAAAGTGTTTTGTCATGTGCATGCGTATATATAGCTGTGAGTGTAGCTAAAGCAGCTAACGCAGGATTGCTTGGCTGAGTGGGAGGTGATACAGGATTATGCTATTAGTGCTCAGGCGGTGGGCGGTGACTGAAGCTGATGGGCAGGTGGGACACAGTACTGTATTTATATACATATGTTGACAGGTATTTTTAGATGGGATGAGAATATGGAAATGCTTGTTTAATTAGAATTTTTGCCTTGTGGAGTGTAACTAGAATGATGTAATATTGCTCTGAGAGAGACAGTGTAGTATAGTGGACTGAGTATGTGAGCTATGAGTTTTAATCCTGGCTCTGCTACAACGCTGATATGGGAGGGAAGTTCCCAGAGTCCAGGCTACAGTCCAAGCCTTAACGTCTACATTGCAATTAAATGGTTCTGTAGCTGAGCCCTGCAAGCCTGAGTCAGCTGACACGGTCCAGACAGGGGTGTTTAACTGCAGCGTAGAGACCCTGAGGGAAAATTTTATCACCCTGATGTGCAATCTGGATGCTTTGTTAAAGGAGTCCTGCTACAAAACTGCGCTTCTAGTGGCTTTCCACAAAGGTCTCACAGCAATCTTTAGAAGATGCTTAGCACCACACCATCGCTGTGTGGTGCTAAGCATCTTCTAAAGATTGCCAGAACCCTTCTCCCCAATCTCTGTACCCATGTAAAGGCCAGTCACAGGGAATGTCTACGCTGCCATGGGAGGTGTGATTGCAGCACATGTAGACATGGCTGAGTTAACTTTAGTCCATCTAGTGTGAGCACCAATAGCAGGGAAACCACAGCAGCATGGGCTTCAGCACAAACAGTACACGTCCACCTGGGACCCTGGGTATTTATTTGGGCATCTAGCCCACTCTGAAGTTTATGCTTCTGCGATGTCACTGCTATTGAACTCATGCTAGCAAGATTGAATCTTGCTTGGGTATGCCTACCCTTGGTGCATACACACATTGGAAGCAGATCCAAGTGCACTGGAGAAGCAGGCTGCACTCAGTGCTAATGCCTAAATGCCATAATTTGGCCTTAGACAATGTAAATCATATGACTGAATATACCCATTTTTCACTGCTGAAAACTGGGGATTTTCCTATGCTTTTTGCCATTTATATCCTTCAGATTCAATTCCAAAAAAACATTTCCAGCTACAAGCTAGGTCCTCCAGTTTGAAATAATAATTGATCCAAGCATCATGTCTAATTTGTAATCTTAGATGATGACTTTTTAAAAAACAAATGTGGCAACCAAACTCCCTAGGCTGTTTCAGTTCTTGTGCAGCTTGTTTTTGAGTCACTGATATAGAATCTACAAACTTGACAATTAGGCTGTGGGCCACTCCCCAGCCTCATCCTAGCAATAGATTTCTTTCTTTCTGTCTCCAGTATAGAACAAAGTTCATTTGTGCCAGTTCAATTTCTGTATGGGGCCTTGACAATCAGAGCATTCAAATGACAGCTTGGTTACTATCTTTAGAAAAGCAATATTTCAGTTTTTCAGCTCACTTGTGTGCCACAGTATAAATAGTGGGAAAATATGGATCAGCATTATTATTTTTTGTACTTTGACACTATGAGTCCTCTGTGCCATACAATCCATCTACCTACTCTTAGGGAGCATCCTTACTGAGTGGGGTTCATACTCAATAGTATTAATTTTGGGGGAGGGCAGGGCATGGAGATTAAACAACTTAAAGCGAACTGGCTGTTCAGTTTTAGACATCTGTGGCAATCATGAACCAGCCCTCACTGGCTTTCTTTTGAGTGAGTCCATAGTTCTGAGGTGTGTCTTACAGCTCGTGTAGTCCAGGGAGACTGACCACCTTTGAGCCTCCAGAGTTAGGGGGCTTCTGGGACTGGTTCAGGTGCCAGCATAAGAAAACAACCCTGGGGATGCTTTAATTTATGCCTAGGCTGCAATGGTCCCCAAGGAACTATTCAGCATCTTAGACTAGTAATGCACACAAGCCTCACTCCCAACCTTTCCCAGAATGTCCCCTCCAATCCATTGGCATGCCCAAAGCATGCCATTATACCAGGAGTTGTGAGGTGATCTGCGGAAATTGCAGGGAGTGGGGGTAACCAGCTGTGACCCAGCCCTTTTATATCTCAGGAGTGATATGAAAGGGCTGAATAGCAGCAGATTGAAGCCCAGCATTGGGGCCTGAGTTTTTAGTAGCAGAAAATTATTAGGCCCAAATGAAACCAATATCCCATTGCAAATTAATCTAAGGAGGAAAGGAGTGCCAATGACTACTGCAATGCACAACAAAGAGTCCTGTAAGTATATTGAACATTAACATAAGGCACAAGAGAAAATAGGTCCAATTTAAAAAAAAAAAAAAAAAAAAAAAGACAAGGACTTCACTGACTCACCATAGGCCATGGAAATAATGATATAGTCAAGAACACTGGCTTATACTTGTGCACAAGCTCTGAATGATGAGGCTGTCACACTGGCAGCGAATGTATGCAGCCTAGATAGGAGATGAACATGCAACACCATTGGCTCCAAGCAGCAACCTAATGCCACTGCCCAGCTGCCGCAGCCTCCAACAAGCCCTCCACCCAAAAGAATCAAATATACTGACACAGGAGATCCCATCATAGCTGCTGAAGATGCCTCCTGCTCCTGTCCACTGAACCCACAGCAACTCATTACATTGATTATTGCCCAGGAGCCCTGACCATGAATGACTTCCTTTAACCAGTAGATAATACCTGACCTATACTAGATAATGTGCATGCACAAGTCTGAAAAGGCAGAAATAAACATGGTATTCACTGATATTTTGAGAAGTTCTCAGGTGACAGGTCAGATTGTGGAGGACTGGAAAGTGATGAGCATAACACCATTGCAAAAAAAAAAGGGGGTAGGGAGTGGGGGGCATGAGGCGCTGCTGGCAGTTGTAGACTGTTTAGTTTAAAAAGCAGGTGTGGGGAGAAATAAGAGACAAAAAACCTTGTGGGATTCGGTGAGGAAACACTTCAAAAATATAATTTGATTAGGACACAGCCTGTGTGATTCAACGAGGAGGAGGTATTGCCTGGAATATGCATTTGTTAAAGTTTCACATCAAGAATTACTAAATAACAGTGACGAAGCTATGCTGTGGGGGCCCAAACAGCTTGTGGAAAAGACAGCTTTTAGAAAAACAGAGTGAACTGTAGCTTCTCTTGGGGGAAACTATGAAAGAAACCAGGTTTATGAAGTTACTGTTTCCTCTGGGTGCACCAGCATGTATCATCTACACTGCCTCTCAGCCTGTCATTTTGGTCCCAGCCCTATATGAAGCTCCATATGAAGCCCCACTGTCAGTGGGTGCCTGCACAGGTGCAAGGGCCACCCATGGGGATCTACTTTCTGGGGCAGTGCCTTACATTGTAGCCTCTGTGGGACAAGGACTGTCTCTATTTTGGTATATTGTGCATCACTGAGCACTTTGTTGTTGCCCAATAAAAATTTTATTAAGATGATGTTACAGAAAAAAATAGTGAACAGAGTTTGAGCATAGAAGTTTCTGGTTATCAGGGAATAACATACATATTATCGAGGGTGCAAAGTTTGGTTTAAGATAAGGTGGCATGAGGAATATATAATCTGCAATATCCCCGATTGGGGGTAAAAGGTTGATGGGTCAAAGTACAGACATTGAGATATGAGGGTATGAAGTTCATAAAGTGGCTATGTTCGGGTGTGGATAATAATGAGTGGATATGATGATGAGGATGGATTGACCCTCATTTGGTGAGATTTAATGTTCAGGGAGTTTATGGTTCCAGTTCGTATGATCCAACGGAGAAGGTCACTTGGTCTCTTTCTCATAGTGGGAGAATGATGTCACTCTGGCTCACGCCTCCTGGTACTGTCGGTGGCCGGTCAATAGTCTGATTGAAAAAATTATCACAATGAGATTAAAACGTGTTGATTAATATTATTATTATTATTTTCTTTTATGTATTTGTTTGTTTGTTTTACTGTATCATTTAGAGACCCCAAAGTGAAATGGACAACACGTAGGAAAATAGAACAAAGGCGTTGTTGGAGATGAAAGAGGATTAATTAGAAATGAGGGATGAGATATTTTTCACCTTGTCAAATTCCACACTAAAGTCACAATGCTGCAACTGGATCTGAGCAGGCAGACTTCTGCACCATTAGAGAGGTCTATTAATTCAATTGTCTGTATTACAGTGGTGCCTAGAAGCCCCAACTGAATTCAGGAATCCATTGTGTGAGGTGCTGTACAAAAGCATAGTAATAGTCAGCACTTGTCCCAAAGAGCCTATATTATAAAAAAGATAAGACAGAGAAAGAAAGTATTAGCCCCATTTGTACAGATGGGGAACTGAGGTGCAGAGAGGTTAAATGACTTGCCCACAGTTACCCATGGAATCTGTGGAAGAGCCAGGAGTTGAGCGCAAATCTCACAGGTCCCAGTCCAGTGTCTTAACCACCAGCACATCTTACTTTCTGTAATAAAACAGAATATTATCAGAATATTAAATAATATGGAATAACTCAACCTGATGGAGTGAATTTTGAACCTTTTAGGTGACCAGACAAGTGCTATATTTAGAAATATAATATGATGAACATAAAAAAGCAACATCTGGGGTCAATTAATTATGGAACCATCACCTATGCAGCATATTGATCTGATTAAATATTATGGGGTTTGTGCTGGAAAAGTCCAGAACCCACTGAGATTGCAGTGTAAAAAAAGTATATATGCAGTGAATGGAGATGATGCCACATTTTGGATGGATTCTATTTTTCATGTGTTCCACATTTGCATTTTAATGCTCTCATTGAACAAGCCCATTATTCTTTTGAACTCAATCACAGCACATCTGAAGAGCACAGGGGTTGGAGAGGGGTTTCTGAGTCACCTTTCCAAGATACTGCTGTTCTGACCCAATACCACCTGAGAACTCTCTTCTGCTGGAATAACTTCAGTGGTCTCTTTAAGTTTTCTGCCTGCTAGACAGCACAAAGGTGGAGTTGGGGCTGAAAATCTGTCCCTCAATGTGTAATTTTCAGGTTGGATAATCTTGTTACCTGCAAATTGTGTTTGAGTACCTAATGGTACTGTCAAGTAACAGGTAGTCTGATTCCAGTTAACCTCTATTATGTCTAACCTATTCCTAGTGACGTGCTATGAGTCAGTGTCCAATGTATTTATCATAAATGAATCTTTAAATTGGTGAGTGCACCTTGAAACTACAAGAGTGGGTGGGTTTGGGAATGTGGATGTGATGGGGGAAGGATTCTCTCTCTTTTCAGAGGTTATGATAACCGCAGGGAGCCTTGAGGGAAAATACACAGTATATTCTTGATAATCATGTTACTGCACAATGTTCTGTGATCCAGAAAGAATAAACTGTCTTAGCATTGATTTATCTTGATGAAAAGACAAAAAAGTAATGAAGCATTACAATTTTAATACCTCTTGACAAGCTGAACTTTTTTTGCCCTTAAACTAGATGTTTAGTAATCTTAGGGTCTGATAGAAAGCTCAGTGAAGCCAATGGAAAGATACTCATTTAGTTCAAGGCTTTGGATAAGACATTTACTTAAGATGTTTGATTAGCATTCAAGGCAGTCATTCTATTAGGGGGACAGTTTACTAACATGGAAGGACCCAGCCATCATGTTTGCCATGTATGCAAGCTGAAAGCCTAGTGCAGTTATAACAGCAATTATAGATACAAGCTCCAGTTTTATGCATTAGGATCCAAATTCATCCCTGATCTAATTCTTTTTGCTAATAAGGACATCTGAAAACCTTATAACCTTTCCTTCCCCCCTGAAACTGTAGATATTTTGTTTACTATATTTTCTATTTCTCTGGTGCCAGGCTCTTTAAATTTCATTTGCAGACCCATAAATCTGCTATTTATCAAATTTGTCATCACTGCAGCATGCTGTTTTGATGTCTATTTTTGGCAACTACAAAAATATGTCTTTAAATATATATTTATTTATTTTATGTAAAATAGTTTCAGCAGTTCTGATTGAATGTGCCATCCATAGAAGAGTCGGTGTCGAAATGTCAATCTATGTTTGACATTTTCAATGACTAAGGCCCCAAATCAGCCAAGCACGCTTAAAGTTAATCACGTGTTTAAGTACTTTGCTGAATCAGGGCTTATACTCTGAGCCGTTGTCCACTGAAGTCAATGAGACTCTTTCCACTGACTTTTGTGGGAGTTGAATCAGGTCACAAAAGCTTTATACAGAAATCTAGCTAATAATATTCCTGAATTACATCATATCTAGCTATTAAAAAACTATTGGGTCAAATTGATATGTTCACAGCAATTTAGTTGTGCTCGGAATGAACTGGACTATTTATCTATGTGATGGAGTATAAAAACCTCAGACTGGGCCCAAAGCAATTAAAAGGCAATACTGGGCACAGGTAGTTCCACACCTCCAGACCTTCTTTGACTGGAGGAGCAGATTAAACGGAGTTCAGAAGCCCAGGCAAAGGGTGGGAGACAGGCTGTAGGTGAGAGGAATCCTTCTGCAGGAAACTAGACAGAAGGTGGCACCTGAGATGGGACTACAGAGTGAGTAAGACCCTCCAACCACCACATTCAATGAAAACCCAGCAAGTCCTTCAGGGGCCTGCTCCTTTGGATTCTTTTATTTGTTGAGTGACTAACTGTTTGGCCTATAGGAGCCATGCCCCAAACTGAAGGGATCTATTGGTAGGAAGTAGCCCAGGGATGTGAACTTAGAATTGCTGCATGGAGGGTTGCTTTCCACAGGGCCCTGATCTGGGACCAAACCGAGAGGTTGGGCCTGGGTCGGCTTACCACATCCCCTTAAGGGCTGAGGCCCAGATGTGGGTGGAAAACTGAAGGTTCCTAACTTAAGGTCAGGAACAGGCACCTCTATTACTCCTACAGAGAGGCAAGGGACTGGAAGTTAGGTATGCTAACCACTAGACTGCCTGGCCCTCCAAGCCACCTATCACAATATTTCATTTTTCTTTATCTTCTCTGGACAAGCCATTTTTCTGGCTTTCTTCGCTGCTGTACCATAAATACGGGGGACTGGTTTTTCCTGTGTGTGTTTTTCTCATAAACAAACTAGAGAAATACAGCCTAGATGGAGCTACTATATGGTGGGTAAAAAAACTGGTTGGAAAACTGTTCCCAGAGAGTAGTTGTCAGTGGTTCACAGTCATGCTGGAAGGGCATAACAAGTGGGGTCCTGCAAGAATCAGTTCTAGGTCTGGTTCTGTTCAATATCTTCATCGGTGATTTAGATAATGGCATAGAGAGTACACTTATAAAGTTTGTGGACGATACCAAGCTGGGAGGGGTTGCAAGCGCTTTGGAGGATAGGATTAAAATTCAAAATGATCTGGACAAACTGGAGAAATGGTCTGAAGTAAATAGGATGAAATTCAATAAGGACAAATGCAAAGTACTCCATTTAAGAAGGAACAATCAGTTGCACACATACAAAATGGGAAATGACTGCCTAGGAAGGAGTACTGCGGAAAGGGATCTGAGGGTCATAGTGGACCACAAGCTAAATATGAGTCAACAATGTAACACTGTTGCAAAAATGAACATCCTTCTGGGATGTAGCAGGAGTGTTGTAAGGAAGACACGAGAAGTAATTCTTCTGCTCTACTCTGCACTGATTATGCCTCAAGTGGAGTATTGTGTCCAGTTCTGGGTGCTACATTTCAGGAAGGATGTGGACAAATTGGAGAGAGTCCAGAGAAGAGCCACAAAATGATTAAAGGTTTAGAAAACATGACCTATGAGGGAAGACTGAAAAAATTGGGTTTGTTTAGTCTGGAAAAGAGAAGACGGAGAGGGGACATGATAACAGTTTTCAAGTATGTAAAAGATTGTTACAAGGAGGAAGAAGAAAAATTGTTTTTCTTAACCTCTGAGGATAGGACAAGAAGCAATGGGCTTAAATTGCAGCAAGGGCAGTTTAGGTTGGACATGAGGAAAAACTTCCTAACTGTCAGGATGGTTAAGCACTGAAATAAATTGCCTAGGGAGGTTGTGGAATCTCCATTATTGGAGATTTTTAAGAGCAGGTTAGACAAACACCTGTCAGGAATGGTCTAGATCAGTGGTTCTCAAAGCCGGTCCGCCGCTTGTTCAGGGAAAGTCCCTGGTGGGCTGGGCCGATTTGTTTACCTGCTGCGTCTGCAGGTTCAGCCGATCGCAGCTCCCACTGGCCACGGTTCGCTGCTCCAGGCCAATGGGGGTGGTGGGAAGCAGCGGCCAGCACATCCCTTGGCCTGTGCTGCTTCCTGCAGCCCCCATTGGCCTGGAGCGGCGAACTGCGGCCAGTGGGAGCCGCAATCTGCCGAACCTGCAGGCATGGCAGGTAAACAAACTGGCCCGGCCCGCCAGGGGCTTTCCTGAACAAGCGGCAGACTGGTTTTGAGAACCACTGGTCTAGATAATACTTAGTCCTGCTACGAGTGCAGGGGACTGGACTAGATGACCTCTCGAGGTCCCTTTCAATGC
Organism: Chrysemys picta bellii; assembly: GCF_011386835.1. Classification (NCBI taxonomy): domain Eukaryota; kingdom Metazoa; phylum Chordata; order Testudines; family Emydidae; genus Chrysemys; species Chrysemys picta. The sequence goes on along the minus strand of NC_088794.1, from coordinate 66,709,291 downwards.
TATGATTCTACTTTCTCACAATTAATTCTAAAAAGCTACAGCTGAAAGTACAGTAAAATGACTTTGCAGTGTGTGTTCAGGAGAATACAAGATATAAAATATCAAAGTGGATATAGATGCAGAAATTACCTTTTGGTTCTGATTTTGTTGAGAAAGGAAACAGTGTTAATGGTGTCAAAACAATGTTAATCTCTTTTCCATATGAGTAGACTGAATCTGCAGTTGTAGGTTTTCTTGTAGCTTTCTAAAAGAAAGAAAACTATGATAATTATTGAAAAAAAATTGTTACTTCACAACTACACCCAAAGTCTGACATTTCAGGACATAGTTTTCCAAAAACCAAAAGGTGCTTCCCTATTAATACATGGGCCAAACTATGGCAATAGGGTGTTGTTAATTGATATATTCTGAAATAGCTATTAGAACAAGATTGTATAATATGTGACAAGTGGTTAGAACACATCGTCAGCTAAGAAAATAATGCAAAAATGTAAAAAACGGGTGTAAAATTCTGCCAAACTCAGATGGGTTTGACTAAAGTCATCTTACATGTTTCCTCTACTGAAGCCACTTGAAAATCAGGTCACCCCTGTCCCCTATAAGTCCTCTCATGCACCACCCAAACCTGCTCGGAAATCTTTTTAAAACTAGAGATGATCATTATACTCATTATGCTGTTTCTCTTGAAGAAAATATGAAAAGAGTTTCACAGAGGGAAAATAATTTAAGAATATTCAGACTCTGAAAACTACATGAGTGTCTTGATTCTCAAAATTGCCATAAAAACTAAATTAGATAAAAAAGAAAGAGGAACTCAAATAATAATTTTCCTATATTATATTTTTTGCCGTCTTCTCCTATTGCTTTTTCCTTATCTTATCAGGAGGCAAGGGCTGCAATGGGACTATTCATCTGAGTATGGCTAGGTTTCACTGAATGTACTTTTAAGTCTGTCATAACTATAAAGGGAAGGGTAACAGCTCTCCTGTGTACAGTACTATAAAATCCCTCCTGGCCAGAGACTCCAAAATCCTTTTCCCTGTAAAGGGTTAAGAAGCTCAGGTAACCTGGCTAACACCTGACCCAAAGGACCAATAAGGGGACAAGATACTTTCAAATCTTGGGGGGAGGGGGAAGGCTTTTGTTTGTGCTCTTTGTTTGGGAGGTTGTTCACTCTTGGGATTGAGAGGGACTAGACATCAATCCAGGTTCTCCAAATCTTTCTGAACAAGTCTCTCATATTTCAAACTTGTAAGTAAACAGCCAGGCAAGGTGTGTTAGTTTATCTTTGTTTTCTCAACTTGTAAATGTACCTTTTGCTAGAGTGTTTATCTCTGTTTGCTGTACTTTGAACCTAAGGCTAGAGGGGGGTCCTCTGAGCTCTTTAAGTTTGATTACCCTGTAAAGTTATTTTCCCATCCTGATTTTACAGAGAGGATTTTTACCTTTTTCTTTAATTAAAAGCCTTCTTTTTAAGAACCTGATTGATTTTTCCTTGTTTTTAGATCCAAGGGGGTTGGATCTTGATCCACCAGGAGTTGGTGGGAGGAAGGAGGGGGGATGGTTAATTTCTCCTTGTTTTAAGATCCAAGGGGTTTGGATTTTGATCCACCAGGAGTTGGTGGGAGAAAGGAGGGGGATGGTTAATTTCTCCTTGTTTTAAGATCCAAGGGGTTTGGATCTGTATTCACCAGGGAATTGGTGAAGGTCTCTCAAGGCTACCCAGGGAAGGGAATTAGCTTTGGGATGGTGGCAGCGGACCAGATCTAAGCTGGTAGTTAAGCTTAGAAGTTTTCATGCAGGCCCCCACATTTGTACCCTAAAGTTCAAAGTGGGGAAGCAGCCTTAACAAAGTCTCTGGACAAATATGTCTTCATCGGTCCCAGAAAGGCTGGATGGTGGATCTGACAGTTCTACAGTTCTATTTCTGACACCTTTGGGGAGCAAACAAACTTACTTACACAGGCTGACAATTTATGATCATTTAAACAAATAAATTTTGTAAGGTGTACAAGCCTCATCTTCATTGGAATACTAAGGCTTGATGCTTGGGTCTGCTACTTGGTTTCAATGTGGCCCCATTGCTTCACTCTGCTTACACAACTGGACTATAAACCTGGCAAATCTGGCCACTTGGGAATTTCTCCAGTGTTCAGAGACTCCTCAGGAGGCATAGAGGCAGTGTAGCTGCTCTGTGTAATCCTTCCTTGCAGCCCATTGTAGTTAGGGGTTTGGCCAGGGGAAAAGAAATATGGCTGTGTGTTTCTAAATTTAACAGAAAAATGGAGATTTCTTTATCTGCCTTGTCAGAACACACATTATCAGTAACTATGAGGACAACTTAGTTTGTGTCCTTGTCTTCTTTAGAGGCAGCCTCAAATCCACTTGCAAACATTGCAGGAATATCTTGTCTAAGGGCGGTCTGTGGCTTCAGTACCTTTGACAGTAATACAAAACGGCAAACATTTTGAACTGTTCACAAGATTCCTAACAAAAATGAAGAGTTTACAAGAAGCTTTTTAGAAAGACATGAGATTGTGAGACTCATGATAGAATCATTAAAGTAAGGAACTCTTTTAATGTATTTCAATTCTGTTTCTCATAAATTGCAAATGATCATTTTTTCCAGCCAGTAATTATTTTCTTTTAATATTTTACCTAAATTAGGTATATACACATATCTGGCTTTAGAAGTGACTGGGATTTTTTCACCTTTTTATATTCCTTGTACTTATCTTTTCAGGAAGAAGCCTTCCTTTGAGAAGTCCTGTGCCAAGTGTAAAAGCAAATATCATATCTTGCAAAGAGGAGAGGATGCCATGGGAGAAGTCTCACAAGGAATTAAAATGTAATGTATTATTCATATCTACAAAGCCACAAACATAAAATCACCTTCAACCCTAGTCTGTTGCAGCCCAAATGAGTAATTTTGGCTGCTAGTTTGAGTGCCATTAATCTGATTTTCTTGGAATAACCAATTGGAGCTGACCTCCCACAGAGAAATTATACATAATAATTAATACCTAGGTCTTCTATAGTTGTGTTCATCAGCAGATCTAAAAAGTGCTGCACAACCTTTAATGTACCTGTCTGCACAAAACCTGCCCAAGAGGGGAGAACTGAGGCCCAGAGAAGATAAGTAACTTGCCCAAGGTCACAGGAAATCTGGAACAAAAGAAGTACTCCCACTCATGTGTAGTAAGGGTACTAAATTACTAAACAAAAAGGCTTCTGTTTCTCTTTGTGCTTCTATTCCTGCTTCCCTGCCAACTTCAAAGATAGTCTGAAATTACTATCTGGTAAACAGCAGGTAGGACTTGTGGAGGCACTTTATAAAACAATGTCCATAGGTAAATGAACACTTCTGGGGCCCCCCTACATTTTGAAACCAGTTTGGCCCATCTCCCTAATCCCAGAACATAAGTGAAATTTTAAACGTGAAATTGGCATGATGCATAGTCACTGCCAATTCTCTCCTGTACTTCCACATTCATGTAAAGCTTCAAAATAGATTTTAAATGAGTTAATAATATTTAAAATTTTAATCTTTTAAAGCATTATTACAATTGCCTTTGGCAAAAATCAATAGTACATTGAGCTCCGCATGACTCAGACTCAAAACAGTTTTTGTATATTCAGTACTTTGTGAATCACCACTTCTTTGTAGAAAAGCCTTGAATTTTTAAGTATTTTTGCACCTTTACACTATTGAGTACACGATTAGTAAGAACATCTAAGAAATTCATATATTCTCGGATGGCTACAGACATATTTTCCCAGCTAATCAGGGCAGAATTACAGAAGTGAAACTTATCCTTTTTCTTTCTGGCCTCTAGACACTTACTACTCTGATGAATGGGATTTTTGGAATTCTATATTGAGGATGCCTACCTATTCAGGATGGATTGGAGGGTTTAAACATAGCCCAAAGAGATCTTTGAAGAGGGTAGCATGAACCCAATATACTTTGTCAAGGTCAGTTTGATTCTTAAGAAACTCTTCCATTCACCTAATTGATCTTTTTCTATAATACACTGGTGATATATATATTGGTAGTCTCAGAATAATCTATCTATCTATCTATCTATCTATCTATCTATCTATCTATCTATCTATCTATCTATCTATCTATCTATCTATCTATCTAATCATTGTTCTGAGACCATCACTATCAAATCTGAGGTGGTTTGCAAAACTCCACTCCTCCCATTTTCATCATGCACACTCATCAAGTTTGAACAGTAAGGTCTATGTTCTGTCACCTTTACTCGTGGGGAGAGGTACCTTGCTGTACAAGTAATCCCGTTGAAATGAAACTTTTACCACATTGCTGCTCTGAAACATGGCTCTGCAAAAATGTTCTCTTTCTGTGAATCCCCTTTGGTGTACTAGTCCAGTCTGAAGTTACAGAACAGCATTGGTTTGTAAAGTCTTCTTTTGCCCTAATCTGCAACATTCTAATCAAACTATTTGGGGACATGTTTTACTTTCTCTAGATGGGATTTCTTCAGATTGCTTCCAGTTAGGGTGACCAGATAGCAAGTGTGAAAAATCAGGAAGGGGGGTGGGTAATAGGTGCCTATATAAGAAAAAAACCTAAATATTGAGACTGTCCCTATAAAATCAGGACATCCGGTCACCCTACTTCTATTAGACTTTTGTATGCAGTGGCCTAATACATTATGGCCTAGATCCTCACAGGCATTTTAGTGCCTAATTCCTATTAAAATCAGTTGGTGTTAGGCACCTAAATATCTTTAAAAATCTGGCACTATGTTCTTTTGCGAACTCTCGCCTCCTGCCCCTGAGTACTGGGGTCTGTCTCATTATTATTTTATATGTATATACAATTACATCCCAGTTTTACAAGGGAAAACGTATTTTCCTGAGATCCTAATTTCGTTTGTGTATCAGACATAAGGTCAAGTATCTGCTGCAGAGGCCCAGGCACTCCTGTCATTATCTCAATTATTAGGAAGTGCCTCGTTATTTTATATCATGGTATGACAGGGAAAAATAGCCAGGTAAAGGTTTTCATAGATTCATAGATTCTAGGACTGGAAGGGACCTCGAGAGGTCATCGAGTCCAGTCCCCTGCCCGCATGGCAGGACCAAATACTGTCTAGACCATCCCTGATAGACATTTATCTAACCTACTCTTAAATATCTCCAGAGATGGAGATTCCACAACCTCCCTAGGCAATTTATTAACCACCCTGACAGTTAGGAACTTTTTCCTAATGTCCAACTTAGACCTCCCTTGCTGCAGTTTAAACCCATTGCTTCTGGTTCTATCCTTAGAGGCTAAGGTGAACAAGTTTTCTCCCTCCTCCTCATGACACCCTTTTAAATACCTGAAAACTGCTATCATGTCCCCTCTCAGTCTTCTCTTTTCCAAACTAAACAAACCCAATTCTTTCAGCCTTCCTTCATAGGTCATGTTCTCAAGACCTTTAATCATTCTTGTTGCTCTTCTCTGGACCCTTTCCAATTTCTCCACATCTTTTTTAAAATGCGGTGCCCAGAACTGGACACAATACTCCAGCTGAGGCTTAACCAGAGCAGAGTAGAGCGGAAGAATGACTTCTCGTGTCTTACTCACAACACACCTGTTAATACATCCCAGAATCATGTTTGCTTTTTTTGCAACAGCATCACACTGTTGACTCATATTTAGCTTGTGGTCCACTATAACCCCTAGATCCCTTTCTGCCGTACTCCTTCCTAGACAGTCTCTTCCCATTCTGTATGTGTGAGATAGGTTAAGGACTATCTGCCTGTCACAAGACCAAGCAAGGTATTTAAGGGAAGGGTGTGTCCTCCTTCCTGGGGCTGTGAGAGGCAAGGTAAAGCCTCTGGGGACTGCAGCCCATGTTCCGCAGGAAAATGGTGTTACTCATGAGTTTTCTGTTGAATCCATACATTGTGATCTGAGGCAAAGGCCTGAAATAGACTTGGGCCTGGCATTGGTTCCTTCCTGGGTTGGAGCACTAGCCCAGGAGCTTACACTTGACCTCCATTTTCAGGCTATAGTGCATTGGGCAGCTCCTGGTGTGAACACACACATAAAAATAGAAAGAACCACAGATACTCCTGAGACTAAACAGATATAAAGTTAGATACTTCAGTGATACTTCTTGGATTGGGTGAGTGGTTGACTACCTGGTCTCCAATCTGTGGACTTGAGGAATCCCTGCTTTGACACTGCTAAGAGCTTGTTTACACTGCCCTGCAGTTTGGATTATGGGGTTTGGGGTGGGGTGTGAATAGCGATATGCACTTAAGTGCTGTGCTGTAATGCCCCTGTATGGACGGTGCAGGTGCAAACTAAAAAGTTCCTAGTATGTGTTAACGTAGTAATCTTCAAACAGGACTGCACTGATGCAAACTAGGAAACTCCACGAGGGGGAGATATTGTGCAGCACTTTAGTGCACACTGCTATTCACACCTCTGTAGTCCACATAGCTCAGTGGTTCTCAATTGATTTATGCCTGTGGGCCGCATATGCCGCTCTCTATGTGTTATGTGGACCTCATCCATACAATATATATACCACCTTTATGGCCCTGAGGGTATCACATGTGCCACAGCTGTGTGCTGATTGAGAGGTTGAGAACCACTGACATAGCCTAAGTCTCCTCTCCCACCAAGTTAACAGCCTACGTTAATCTCTTCTCACTTTCTTTGCTCAGTCACTCTTCCATTGAATTCCTTCATTCTCCTCCTGACCCTGCCCTTTCCTTTGCCAGCCTGCTTTCCATTCTCTAAATCTCCTCCCTTTCTTTCCTAGGTTTTTCTGCATCTGCGTCCTTTCCTCACATTACTTTTCCTCTCTCCTGGTTGTTTGTTTTAGATTTTGACTCTATATATGGGAAACAAACCCCAAAGAGTTTTCCATCCCCACCGAAAACATCCCCACCTGCCATCAAAGTTTACAAATGCTGCATCTTGAAGTAAAAGATATGTAGGCCTCGGCCCAGAGGATTTAGAGGAAGGGAGCCCTGCTCCATCCATAGGGAAGAAGGGGAAATGCCAGCTCTGGCCAGCCGCTTGTGCATGAATTATAATGTTGCTTAATTGTAACTCTGAGTTTTGTTGCTTTAGTATGAATGTGTTTATGCTTTGATTTTATAAATGGTAATAAATTATTATTATTGTTCTCATGAAAGGGCATAGGAATTGTGCAAGATATGCCCTAGAGTGGGTGGGACACCATGACTTTACTGGCAGGACTTTGGTTTGGTACTGAAACCCAAGCTCAACAGAAAGAAGGTCAGAAGGATTCTTTCCTAGAGACCAAGAGTGTTACCTCACAAAGCAAGGACTGGGTCCAAGGGCAGTGTCTTTGTTTTATCTTCCACTTAGAGATTCTTCATCCTATGTGGAATGAATCTGTGGGACAGGAGTAGACCAGACTGGTAGCAACAGCAGTAATGTTTCAGAGCTGACTTTGCAGTGTGAGATGACTGCACCTGTGTCTAAGGTCCATAAAGGGCCTGTGAAGCTAGAGTCTTCAACATGAATGGGGGGAAGACCTTTAATGTATACTTCCCAAACTCCTTTTCTTTCTCCAGCACCACAGGGGGTAATTTTATTAGGGCACCTGGTCCATTCACTCAACGCTTATGTGCTCTGCCTCACAGAACAAGGTTTGTCTCTGTCACTATTATCAGTGTGAGGATATTGCTATGAGTAGGTTCAGAAATAAATTATAAAAGTAGTAATTTCAAACAACTTGATTGTAATGTTACTTTTTATCCTGAGTGAGGGGCAGTGCATAGTTGCCCTGTGCCAAGAACAGAACAGGGACTGAATTGTGATTCAGAATGTCACAATTTGGTCCCTAGTCCTCCCTGGCTCCAGGGTAAAGTCATCTGCACTAGCCCTTTTCCTGGAGCAAGCTTACTTTCTCCTCTGTTCTACTATGGCTGTAGTGGGTGGTGTTTTGGTATAAAAGGCTAAGGCTCTGCCAGGGCCGGCTCCAGGCACCAGCTTCTCAAGCAGGTGCTTGGGGCGGCCGCTCCGGAGAGGGGCGGGAGGTTCAGGTATTCTGCGGCAATTCGGCGGACGGTCCCTCACTCCGCCTGGGAGTGAAGGACCTCCCGCCAAATTGCCGTCGCAGATCGTGATCGCGGCTTTTTTTAGATCGCGATCACGGATTTTTTTTTGTTTTGTTTTGTTTTGGCTGCTTGGGGCGGCCAAAACCCTGGAGCCGGCCCTGGGCTCTGCCTATTCACTGTCTACCTATATGGAGGAGGCTTACCAACCGAGTGGTGGCTCCTCTCCCCAACTTGTATTGCTATCACTGATATGGGCAACAAGCACAGGGTCATAAGGGGACTTTTATGCTACCTTTCCCCTGCACAAGCATGAAACAAAAGTCAAGTTTCGGTCCATGAAGACTGACATCAGCATCCTGCAATAAGATCTACATGTATGAACCCTTGCACTTGGTGGCTTTAATGGGTTCTGAGATAGCATTAAGGGCTCTCCCATGTGGATCCAATTGCTGCTTTAGAGCCTACATCAGGAGGGATGGAAGCCTTACATTATTTTCATTTTAAGAATGGGTGATTTGGTTCATTCAGAAGGAGGAAGAAACATTTTTTGTCTATTTGAGATATCAACTTTCTCTTAAATTGATATCAGGTGTGAATGAAAAGGCCCTTGGCCCAGATCTTCAAAGGTAGTTAGGCTCCTGACTTCCATTGATTGCAGTGAAGTCAGGAGACTAAATACTTTATAGAGCCATAGAAATATAGGCCTGGAAGGGAGCTCGAGAGGTCATCAAGTCCAGCCTCCCATACTGAGACAGGACCAAGTATATCTAACCTTCCCTGACAGGTTTGTCTGACTTTCAATTATGAGGATTCCACAACTTCCCTTGGAAGCCTGTTCCAGTACTTAACTATCCTTAAAGTTAGAAAGTTTTTCCTAATATCTAACCCTAAATCTCTTTTGCTGTAGATTAAGCTCAATACTTCTTGTCCTATCTTCAGTGGACATGGAGAACAGCTAATCACCACTGTCTTTATAACAACCCTTAACATATTTGAAGACTGTTATCAGGTTCCACCTTCAGTCTTCTTTTCTCAAGAGTAAACATAACCAGTTTTTAACCTTTTCTTGTAGATCAGGGTTTCTAAACCTTTTGTCATTTTATTGCTCTCCTCTGGGCTCACTTCAATTTGTCCATATATTTTTCTAAAGTGTGGTGCCAAGAACTGGACACAGTACTCCAGCTGAGGCCTCACCAATGCCCAATAGAAGAAGACAGTTACCTCCCATGTCTAACATATAACACTCCTGTTAATACACGCTAGCCTTTTTCACAACTGCATCACATTGTTGATTCATATTCAATTTCTGATCCACTATAACCCCCAGATACCTTTCTGCAGTAGTACCCCCTAACTAGTTATTCCTTATTTTGCATTTGTTCATTTGATTTTTTTCCTTTGCTCTTGCCTCTATTGAATTTCATCTTATTGATTTCAGACCAATTCATTGTCATTTTGAATTCTAATCCTGTCTTCCAAAGTGCTTGCAACTTCTCTCAGCTTAGTGTCATCTGCATATTTTATAAGCATGCTCTCCACTCTGTTATCCAAGTTTAAAAAAAAAAATTGAGCAGTGCTGGACCAACACATGTCCCTGTGGGACCCCACTAGATCTGTCTTCTCAGTTTGACAGTGAATCATTGAGAACTACTCTTGGAGTGCAGTCTTTCAACCAATTATGCACCCACCTTTATAGTAATTTTATCTAGACCGCATTTCCCTACCATGCTTTTGAGAATGTCAGGTGGGACTGTGTCAGAAGCCTTACTAAAATCAAGAAATATCATGTCTACTGCTTCCCCAAATCCAGTAGGCAAGTAATTAGGTTGGATTGGCATGTTGTGTTATTGGCAAATCCCTGTTGGGTATTTACCCGATTATCCTCTAAGTGCTTAAAAATAGACTGTTTAATAGTTTGTTCCTGTATCTTTCCATGTATTGAAGTTAATCTGACTGGTCTATAATTCCTTGGGTCCTCTTTTTTTCCTATTTTAAGGATAAGTATTATATTTACCCTTCTGCAGTCCTTTGGGATCTCACTCATTCCCCAGGAGTTCTTGAAGATAATTGCTAATGGTGCTGAGATTGCTTCAGTTAGTCCCTTAAGTACCTTAAGGTTGATTTTGTCAGGCCCTGCCAACTTGAATACATCTAACTTATCTAAATATACTCTAACCTGTTCTTTCCCTATTGTGGCTTGCTCTTCTCCCTTGTTAATATTAATTGGGTTAAGCATCTGGTCACATTTTTTTTTAGTGAAGACTGAAGCATATTAGGCATTAAACACCACAACCTTCTAGATGTCATCTCCTACAAGCTCTCCCTCTCCATTAACTAGTGGACCTACACTTACCTTCATCTTTCTCTTGCTCCAAATTTATAGAAAATTGACCCTGAAGAGGTCAGATTTCCCTTCTTTGTAAATAGGACTTACTATCCAATCCGAAACCATATTTTCATCTAATGACCTCCAAAAGCTAAGTGAATAGCCCACATGTAGAAAAATAATGCTTTATTATTTCTGAGGTATAAATGTAAATATGCAGTCATCTTATGTCAATACCAGACAACACACAGAGTTTCCACAATATATATTCATAGAGCTGTTTATCCGCATATAGGAATTTTGCTATTGGCTTCAGTGAACAGGATTGGGACTGAAAGCAGTATTGAAAGCATCATATATGTTAGAAAAAGGAAACATTTTTATATACCTATAGAGCCTATGGGGGTATTCTTCAGACCAAATATCTTAAAGGACCCATGCAATGCACATGGAAGATACTAGATTAATAGAACAGGAGACTGAAGTCCTTTCTGTTTAATCCACAGAACCGGTATTACATGAGCAATGGTAGCAAAAGCCTCCCCACAGTGGTTTACTAACTTTGTTCCTGATATCTTGGAATGAGAGTGTAGTTTACTCTTTATGCTCATCAGCTCTGGCCTATGCTGAATTTGCCAACTACTGTATGTTGATAATGTGGTGTTTCCATGATGGAGTCCTCTATCTATCAAAAATAGAACTGAGAACATCAGCTCATATCACCTAGGCCATTGACCAGCCATCAGTTGCTTTTGGTTGTCTTTCAGTCTTTTGTTACTAACATAGGCTGTATCCACATCTGTCTAGAGAGGAAAAGCTCAGTATCCCATTACAGCCCCACTGAGCCATCCAGTCTCTTCTAATAAACATTTGAGAGAGTCATAAGATAGTTTGTGGATTTCAAGGGATTGTTATCACTGTAACATGGAAGCAATACAGCCAGTTGGAGTGTAATCAACTTAAAATTATATAAGCATAAACAAACTATGTAATTATTACTTTATTAAACATGTAAATCACTTTTGTTTTCCAGAATTACTTCTTTTAGCAGATTATGAGATGAATATTTAATGAGAGATGACTGACTTTGCAGAGCAGAAATTTGATATAGCCCCCTCCGTGCAGGAGTGAGACTCTCTTTACACTATGCGTAGAAACATGGCTCCTCATTCAGCAGAGTTAGGCTTCCTTGGCGTAGCTCACAGTGGAAACTGTTGTTCAAATTTGAAGATAATCCAGTTCTGTGCTGGAGATTTGACGACAGATCTGTATGGTGACTCTGGGGATAGATAACTGTTCTCACATGCTGTCTTAAAACTTAAAAACTCCAGTCCCAACAAACACATTAGATGTTCACACATGATTGGAGGAGGGTAGCACACAAACATCCTAGGCGTGTTGTAATTGTCTAATTGCCTTATCTTTACCTTGATACTGATTTGTGTGAGTATGGTCTTGTGGTTAAGGTACTAGAATGGGTTTAAGGTTCAATTCCTGACTCTGCCACAGACTTTCTGTGTCACCCTGTGTCACTGTGTCTAAGTTCCATTCTCAATTCCATTATTTGTCTTTTCTATTTAGCTTGTAAGGTCTGCATGACAGGGTCTATCTCTAACTCCATGTTTGTACAGCACCTAGGCTACTGGGGCCCTGATCTTAGTTGGGGTCCCTAGGTATTACTATAACACTACTACTAGCAGCCTGGAACAAATCATAACCAAACAAGCGATAGACATACATCGACAGAGTGGGTGGCATACTTTAAAAACAAAGGCTTTGCGATACCTGTTAGGCATTTAGTGCCCTGGCATGCATTAAAAGAAAATTTATTCTGTATATTCATCATCTTTCAGGGGCCAAAAAGGGGCATTTTCAAACAGTCTCTAAAAGTTTGTCACACATGGTCTGCATATTCTCAGTTTAATAGTATATTACCAATTCCGCTGTAGGGTCATTGGGAGCAAGGCACTGTTCTCTGGTACTGCATGGAGCATAGCCAGAAGGAATAATTCAAGCTTTGCAGATGAGGTACAGAAATTACTGTAAGACTAGAAGAATGCTTTGACTCCATGAAAACTAAGCCATGGAATCCCATAGAATTTACATAGTGCAACCCTTGCAAGTGTTGCCAAATACGGTATGGAACCTTCACCAGCCACAGTAACCTTGTTTCATATCTGTCACATGCAGAGATAGTATGTATAGTGTTAACCTTTTCAGCTAAGAATTAAATTCGATATTTTTGCTTACAGTAATTTCAGTATAACTACATCACAATTAGATACATCTCTTCTTCTGATCTCTAATGGCTTTCTCATAACTTCCTCACCGAATGCAAGCTTCTCATTCTTTTCCTCCGGCTGTGCACAATTCCTTCCATGCCCACAGCTCTGTTTTCATTTCCTACTACTCCTTCCTATTCATCTTTGCTTCATCAACCAATCCATTCTCTTCTCCTTCTTTCTCTCATTTTTGGATCTTCTCCCATGCTGCCTGCTATGCTAAGAATGAGAGGTGTAAATCAGGACCAAATTCTGCTTATTTTATTTTATTTTATTTTATTTTATTTTATTTTTAAGACTGGCCCAAATTCACTCTTGATGTAACTCCACAGACTTTACTGGAGTCACATCACAAGTTTGGTTCACTGGACCTAAACAGTAACTAAATAGAGCTCTTTCAGTTATATTTTGTAAGTGCTTCATAGATATTTTCATTTTCTAGGACTGTGCCATTCTGAAATATTTATGTCTTTTGTTTTATTGGCAGTGAAATGCCAAGGATTTCTTGAAAAACCAATAGACTATCTTGCTATGGAAATAATATTTACTTTTTTACCCCACCGTTAAAAAAATTAATGAAGAAAACAATGTACATATTTTTACTAAATATAATTTTGATGTGCTTCTTTTGGCTACATAGACATCACTAGGCCGAGTTATTACCAGGAATAGTCAAACGATATTTTTGTTTCATACTCGGCATTTTAAAAAAGCAGACTGTTTTAGCCACTAGAGAGTAACATCAATAGAAAAGAGACAGATGTTCCAATTTTTTTCTTTATAAAACTAAGGAACTTTTCAAGTTCACTGACTAAAATGCCACTGAAGAGTGAGCTAGAAATATTGTACAATGATGGCATTGTCCTAAGCAGATGAAGAAAATGTACTATTTAAATCACCAGTAATGCTCACTAGCATACTTGAAATAATTAGTGATTGTATGATCAACAGGCACACATAGTAAAGGATACGTAATTCCTTCCTACCATTATAGTAAAGGGAGATTACATATAAATGTCTATTCAAAGGAGAGGATACAAGACTGTTGCCAACAGTTGTAATAGAGAGATAGAGAAAGAAAGTTTAATTAACAAGTACTACCCAGAGAGATATTTTGTAGGAAGAATGACTCATAAGATAATAATGCATCTTTGCCAGTGGCCAGGATAGGAAGGGAGAATATAAAGGAATAGCTTGCACTTAATGAAGTAGAAATAGTTGCTATATCTTTAGGAAGTTGAAAATGTACCTTTGTTGTCTGCTTACTCATATCCTTGCTGTACATTTCTAGTTTTTTAGGTGGGGGGGGGGGCAAGGTTTTAGTTTGCTCTAAAGCTGTCTGGCAAGGACAAAAGCGTAGGCAATATGTGTCTTCCTCAATAGAAAGAGCTCTTTGTCTGTACTAAAAATAGTATCAGTGAAAAAGTAGAGTCAGAAGACAAAGTAACATATTGTCCAGGATTGCCTCTTGTTCCAAGTTTCATGTACTTTTCTGCAGTTTAAAAATCCTTAGGAAAGTATTAGTTTTTCAAAGGTGCTGCTCTTGTACTACTGGAGAATGTGCTAAGTCAACCAGGAACTTCAAAAAATAGTGCTTTGCGGAGAACTATGACAACTATTGAGAGCAGGTGTTCCTGTTTTACCTCAATGAGGCATTTCCATTGAGAGACTATGATGGCATCTCAGAAGAAGACCATCTTTGTTCCTTGCCACTCTCTGAAATCTGGGCCCCATAGAAGTCAGTGAGAATTTTGCCATTGACTTCAGTGGGGCCAGAATTTCACTATGAGAGTCATGATGGGCCTCATTTCTGCCATGGATAGGTTTTGCTGCAAAATGGTTACATGTTGCTGCTTAATTAATTGAGCAGTAAGTCAGTGCTTATGAGGACTGACTAGCTTTCTTCAGAAAAAAAAGGACTCAACCCATTTTTTATCTTTACCACTCCCCATCTTCAGAGGCTCAGCAGTTCCCACATTCTTCTAGCTAAAGACAGCTAGAGATGACTCCACCTGGAGACCACTGAAATTGTTCACTGAGGTAGCCGAAGAGGCATGTGAGAATATTAGACTGTCCCTAAAGGGGTGAACATGGTGTCTCTTCTGACATGGAATTAGAGACGACTTTAGGTTCAATATCTGCAGTTAGCTTAAGAAAATATTTTGTGACAACTGAGCAGATTCTGTAATTCCACACTGTCTGAATCCATAGCTGGCTGCAGAATTCCATGAGCGCTGCCGTTTCATCATTCCAGGAACAGGCCAGCCCTCTTTCCCCTATTGCTTCCACAGTGCAATTCAGGAAATAATAATATAGTAAAATATTTTATTAGGTAAGTGATAACATTTTGTATCAGCTCATGTTCATCTGAAATGCACACCTAGCCTTGTTAGCTGTCCTTTAATGTGCTTTGAGAAGCATTGGATTTATATATTTTCAGAAGGGGAGATGAAGTGGGTTTCAATATATTTAGTGTTTTTCCAGATATCAGAATTCACTATCTGCATTAAAAGGATAGGTCACTACCATATCGGATACAGTAGTTTATGACTGGGATTTCTTTACATTACAAGAGGAACATTATTGTAATCATCAATGCCCCCCTTCCTTTCTGGTGTCTCCAGAGTGATGAGGTCACTTCTTTGCCTTGGAACAGTCCTTGGTAGCATCCTCTATGTTCTGGTTCTCAGGCAAATGCTCCAGTGGCTAGGCCCTTAGGCTCTAGCACCTGATAGGTCCCAAATATTCAACTGCCATGCTGCTCACAAATCCTTGCCTGACCCACGCCTCAGCAACTGTCCTAACAGCACATTAAATCACCCCTTATTTGCACATCGTGACGCTATAATCTGTAGGTGCAAGAGGAATTCTGATTCAGCAGATTCTGAAAAGGAAGCATCCTTGCATCTACTTACTCCAGTTCATCATAATGGGGGCATACAAGTGCCTGCCCTGGCTTGGTCTTCTGATGCCTGGTGGTTCAAACACCTTGCTGATTTGGGTACCCTCAAACATTTGCCTAATCTTGTTGTGGTATGTGGCTATGCTTTTGGATGGGTCAGATAGGACTTTAGGGGAGACTCCTAAAAAATGTTGGATTTGTCTCATTAACTTTCAGTGGGATTTGTGCTCCAGATCCATGAGGAACTTTTGAAAATCCCATTCATAGCCTATTATAATGCAGGACAGAGGCATTCCCACCCAATGACAGGAACTAGTTCATAGAGTACTTCTTGGCTACCTTGTACTACTGTAGAAATTTAGCATTCGAGCCCCTCTTCCATTTGTGTTCCCTAATCCAAACTGGTTCTTTCTTCTGGTACTCCTGGGTGGATACTCTTAGTCCATAGTTTTCCTTTTGCCTCTGAGTAGTCTTTGGTGATGCTTTACTGTTTCGCCAGCTGTGCTGAGAATGCCTACCAAATAGGTTACATATTATGTAGGATTAATATATCCTTCTCTCACTGCATCATCCAACAATTCTAGCATGAGGGTGATTCTTATGTCTAAACATGACTATATGCTAGTTCTGTAGGGCATTGTGACATAGCTTTTTCTCCCTATCTCCATTGTTTGGCATCTATAAAATATGACAACATAGCTGTCAGCATACAGTTCAAATGTTTGTGGGTGGTAAGTGGTGATATGGGTCTTACCTATCTCAAGTAGGTCACATGCCTCTCAAAAGAAGCATGATTCAAAGTTTCAGCCCTGATCACTGTGCAAGGAGCGAGGCACACTGTACTGACAGCTATTATATGTTTCATCAAAGCGTTTTCTAGACTATACTATGTTGCTAAAACCATCTTAAAACTTGTGGATTGTGTGAAACGTTGAATTTCAGAGTAGTTTTTCTGTCTTACATTCTGTCCCTGTGTTCCGTATTGTTACAACATCATGCTTGTTAGACACTCCTGCATCTTTTTTTGGAGGGGGAAGGATGATGTAACCTATACTGTTAAATGGGATGACAGGATTTTCCCATTGTTCCTTTCTGTTTACAAGTGTTGGACACTTGCAGAGAGCTGATGGGTAAATATTATTGACTCACTGGAGCATGTGTGGCTCATTTGACTCCAGCATGATTCTACACTACGAAATTAGGTCGAATTTATAGAAGCTGGTTTTATAGAAATCGGTTGTATACAGCCGATTGTGTGTGTCCCCACATAAAATGTTCTAAGTGCTCTAGTCGGCGGACCGCGTCCACAGTACCAAGGCTAGCGTCGACTTCCGGAGCATTGCACTATGGGTAGCTATCCCACAGTTCCTGCAGTCTCCGCCGCCCATTGGAATTCTGGGTTGAAATCCCAGTGCATGAATGATGCAAAACAGTGTCGCAGGGGGTTCTGGGTACATGTCGTCAGGCCCCTCCCCCTCCATCAGAGCACCGGCAGACAATAGATTCGCGCCTTTTTACCTGGGTTACCTGTGCAGACAACATACCACGGCAAGCATGGAGCCCGCTCAGATCAGCTCACCGTCACCATATGTCATCTGGGTGCCAGCAGACGTGGTACTGCATTGCTACGCAGCAGCAGCTAACTGCCTTTTGGCAGTAGATGGTGTAGCATGACTGGTAGCCGTGGTGCTGGCAGCCGTAGGGCTGCATTGCACCAGCCCCTTGCCTTTTGGTAGAAGATGGTATATTACAACTGGTAACCGTCGTCGTCGTACTGCAGTGGCTGTCAATCATGGGCACCTGGGCAGACATGCTACTGTCTCGATGATGATGGCTATCAGTCATAGTATGCTATTTTCTGCCAATTGCCCAGTATTGTCTACTAAGCACCCAGAAGAGGCCGAGGGCGATCTGGGTGCTGGCAGACGTGGGGCTGGCAGACGTGGGGCTGCATTGCTACACAGCAGCAGCCCCTTGCCTTTTGGTAGAAGATGGTATATTACGACTGGTATCCATCGTCGTCGTACTGCAGAGGCTATCAGTCATGCTGCACCGTCGGCTGCCAGCTTAGGATGTAAAAAATAGATTTGTTCTGTATTCATTTGCTTCCCCTCCCTCCGTGAAATCAACGGCCTGCTAAACCCAGGGTTTTCAGTTTAATCTTTGGGGGGACCATTCTGTGTGACAGTTGTTTGTGTTTCTCCCTGATGCACAGCCACCTTTCTTGATTTTAATTCCCTGTACCTGTACGCCATGTCGTCACTCGGCCCTCCCTCCCTCCCACCCTCCCTCCTTCCCCTGGTCCGTCAGATACTAGTTTCGCGCCTTTTTTCAGACCAGGCGCCATAGCTAGCACTGGGATCATGGAGCCCGCTCAGATCACCGCGGCAATTATGAGCACTATGAACACCATGCGCATTGTCCTGGAGTATATGCAGAGCCAGGACATGCCAAGGCGAAACCCGGACCAGCCGAGGAGGCGATTGCAGTGCGGCAAAGAGAGTGATGAGGAAATTGACATGGACATAGACCTCTTACAAGGCACAGGCCCCAGCAATGTGGAAATCATGGTGTTACTGGGGCAGGTTCATGCCGTGGAACGCCGATTCTGGGCCTGGGAAACAAGCACAGACTGGTGGGACCACATCGTGCTGCAGGTGTGGGACGATTCCCAGTGGCTGCGAAACTTTCGCATGCGTAAGGGCACTTTCATGGAACTTTGTGACTTGCTTTCCCCTGCCCTGAAGCGCCAGAATACCAGGATGAGAGCAGCCCTCACAGTTGAGAAGCGAGTGGCGATAGCCCTGTGGAAGCTTGCAATTCCAGACAGCTACCGGTCAGTCAGGAATCAATTTGGAGTGGGCAAATCTACTGTGGGGGCTGCTGTGATCCAAGTTGCCAGGGCAATGAAAGACCTGGTGATATCAAGGGTAGTGACTCTGGGCAACGTGCAGGCAATAGTGGATGGTTTTGCTGAAATGGGATTCCCAAACTGTGGTGGGGCCATAGACGGAACCCATATCCCTATCTTGGCACCGGAGCACCAAGCCACCGAGTACATAAACCGCAAGGGGTACTTTTCAATGCTGCTGCAAGCCCTGGTGGATCACAAGGGACGTTTCACCAACATCAACGTGGGATGGCCAGGAAAGGTACATGATGCTCGCGTCTTCAGGCACTCTAGTCTGTTTCGAAAGCTGGAGGAAGGGACTTTCTTCCCGGACCAGAAAGTAACTGTTGGGGATGTTGAAATGCCTATCATTATCCTTGGGGACCCAGCCTACCCCTTAATGCCATGGCTCATGAAGCCGTACACAGGCAGCCTGGACAGGAGTCAGGACCTGTTCAACTACAGGCTGTGCCGAATGGTGGTGGAATGTGCATTTGGACGTTTAAAAGCGTGCTGGCACAGCTTACTTACTCGCTCAGACCTCAGCGAAAAGAATATCCCCATTGTTATTGCTGCTTGCTGTGCGCTCCACAATATCTGTGAGAGTAAGGGGGAGACATTTATGGCAGGGTGGGAGGTTGAGGCAAATCGCCTGGCCGCTGATTACGCGCAGCCAGACACCAGGGCGGTTAGAGGAGCACAGCAGGGCGCGGTGCGCATCAGAGAAGCTTTGAAAACGAGTTTTGTGACTGGCCAGGCTACGGTGTGAAACTTCTGTTTGTTTCTCCTTGATGAACCCTCCGCCCCCCCCCACCCGGTTCACTCTACTTCCCTGTAAACCAACGACCCCACCCTCCCCTCCCCACTTCAAGCACCGCTTGCAGAGGCAATAAAGTCATTGTTATTTCACATTCATGCATTCTTTATTAATTCCTCACACAAGTAGGGGGATAATTGCCAAGGTAGCCTGGGATGGGTGGGGGAGGAGGGAAGGAAAAGGACACACTGCATTTTAAAACTTTAACTCTTATTGAAGGCCAGCCTTCTGATGCTTGGGCAATCATCTGGGGTGGAGTGACTGGGTGGCCGGAGGCCCCCCACCGTGTTCTTGGGCATCTGGGTGAGGAGGCTATGGAACTTGGGGAGGAGGGCTGTTGGTTACACAGGGGCTGTAGCGGCGGTCTCTGCTCCTGCTGCCTTTCCTGCAGCTCAACCATACGCTGGAGCATATCACTTTGATGCTCCAGCAGACGGAGCATTGACTCTTGCCTTCTGTCTGCAAGCTGACGCCACCTATCATCTTCAGCCCGAAACTTGCTCTGTTCATCCCGCGATTCAGCCCGCCACCTCTCCTCTCATTCATATTGTGCTTTTCTCATGTCTGACATTGACTGCCTCCACGCATTCTGCTGTGCTCTATCAGCGTGGGAGGACATCTGGAGCTCCGTGAACATATCGTCCCGCATCCTCCGTTTTCTCTATCTAATGTTCACTAGCCTCTGTGAAGGAGAAACATTTGCAGCTGGTGGAGGAGAAGGGAGAGGTGGTTAAAAAAGACACATTTTAGAGAACAATGGGTACACTCTTTCGTTACAAGGTCGCATTTTTCCTCTTATAGGGAGGGCCTGCCGGTTTGGTATGAGAGATCACTCACGCAGTGCCAGACAACAGATTTCGGCTTGCAGGCAGCCATGGTAAGCCACAGTCTTTTGGCTTTTTTAACCTTCTTAACATGTGGGAATGGTTTCAAACAGCAGCGCCCTCATTTCCCATATCAAGGATGAATTGGGTTGGCCATTTAAAATGGGTTTTCAATGTAAAAGGAGGGGCTGTGGTTTCCGGGTTAACATGCATCACAAACCCAACTAAACCACCCCCCCCACACACACCCAATCTCTGGGATGATCACTTCACCCCTCCCCCCACTGCGTGGCTAACAGCGGGGAACATTTCTGTTCAGAAGAGCAGGAACGGGCACCTCTGAATGTCCCCTTAATAAAATCACCCCATTTCAACCAGGTGACTGTAAATGATATCACTCTCCTGAGGATAACAAAGAGAGATAAGGAATGGATGTTGTCTGCATGCCAGCAAACACTGGGAGCATACGCTACAATGCTTTGTTATGCAATGATTCCAGACTACGTGCTACTGGCCTGGCGTGGTAAAGTGTCCTACCATGGTGGATGGGATAAGGCAGCCCTCCCCAGAAACCTTTTGCAAAGGCTTTGGGAGTACATGAAGGAGAGCTTTCTGGAGATGTCCCTGGAGGATTTCCGCTCCATCCCCATACACGTTAACAGACTTTTCCAGTAGCTGTACTGGCCGCGATTGCCAGGGCAAATTAATCATTAATCATTAAACACGCTTGCTTTTAAACCATGTGTAATATTTATAAAGGTACACTCACCAGAGGTCCCCTGTGTGCCCTCAGGGTCTTGGGTGAGTTCGGGGGTTACTGGTTCCAGGTCCAGGGTGACAAACATATCCTGGCTGTTGGGGAAACCGGTTTCTCCACTTCCTTGCTGCTGTGAGCTACCTACATTACCTCCATCCTCATCTTCCTCGTTCCCCGAACCCTCTTCCCTGTGTGTTTCTCCAGTGAGGGAGTCATAGCACACGGTTGGGGTAGTGGTGGCTGCACCCCCTAGAATGGCATGCAGCTCCGCGTAGAAGCGGCAAGTTTGCGGCTCTGCCCCGGACCTTCCATTTGCTTCTCTGGCTTTGTGGTAGGCTTGCCGTATCTCCTTAATTTTCACGCGGCACTGCTGTGTGTCCCTGTTATGGCCTCGGTCCTTCATGGCCTTGGAGACCTTTTCTAATACTTTGCCATTTCTTTTACTGCTATGGAGTTCAGCTAGCACTGATTCATCTCATCATATGGCGAGCAGATCCCGTACCTCCCGTTCGGTCCATGCTGGAGCTCTTTTGCGATCCTGGGACTCCATCACGGTTACCTGTGCTGATGAGCTCTGCATGGTTACCTGTGCTCTCCACGCTGGGCAAACAGGAAATGAAATTAAAACGTTCGCGGGTCTTTTCCTGTCTACCTGGTCAGTGCATCTGAGTTGAGAGTGCTGTCTATAGCGGTCACAATGAAGCACTGTGGGATAGCTCCCGGAGGCCAATAATGTCGAATTCCGTCCACACTACCCCAATTCCGACCCGCGAAGGCCGATTTTATCGCTAATCCCCTCGTCGAAGGTGGTGTAAAGAAACCGGTTTAAAGGGCCCTTTAAGTCAAAAGAAAGGGCTTCGTCGTGTGAAGGTGTCCAGGCTTAATTCGATTTAACGCTGCTAAAGTCGACCTAAACTCGTAGTGTAGACCAGGCCTAAGAGAGGAGAGAGAGCTCTCTGAGAGAAGGAACTAAGTTCTAGGATAGATGGGTTGACCCTGAGGGAAGAGACCTTAAGAGCAGCAAAGCTCTGAAAGAAGGGTTAGACTGGAGGTTAATGTTATTTTGGAAGTGTGTGTTTGTTAATAAAACCAAATTCTAGGAGAAGAGACCATTTCTACAAGTAGGATGTAGCTTTTGTTATAAAGTAGCTAGGGATGCTGGCAGCATATGACACATTTCTTTATAACATTTTTCTGTATTTGACTGTTTTTCTTGTATTTAGAAAAGCTTTTAGGACGTATGTTTTTCATAAGTAACAATAACAAATATAATTGTATAATGATTGCCCATATGTTGCAGATCAAATAAATCTTTGGTATGTTGGACCTAAGATTGAGGTTTCCTAATTTCTTCTCAGCTTTTTGAAAAATTATTATTATTGTCGCAAAGCCACCACTAAAGTAAAGTAGGATCCCCAGGCTGCCTTGGACTGGGTGCAGAGTCATAATACAGTGCTGAAGAAAGGGCAAAGTGAAATGAGCATGCCTGCTATCTGAATGGAAAAGTCCAGAGAGTTCAGAACTCTGGTGTACTTTCATCTCCTTTTATTTGCTTAGTATCTCTCTGAAAATTTGTTATTACAGGGTAGATTTACACTATGATTCTCTTCTGGTAAGTTAGAACATTGGAGAAAAAATTTGAATAAGTAAACAGGCAGTTTGATAGTCAATGTGACTTAGTGCCTAAGTCACTTTTGAAAATGAGATGTAGGCTCCTAAGTCACTCAGGCCTTGGAACACTTTGAGGGACAACATCTAAATACTTTTTTAAAAGCTAGGTCTAAAGGGCTAGAAGATCTCCTATTTGGTTGCAAGAATGATTTGGGTCTGATTTAGTAACATTTTATACCAGTTTATGCCAGTAGAGAATTTGGCCCATTGATGAGCCTTCAATGGGATTCCTCACACAAGTTATGCAAGCAGGACTTAGCTCTTAGTTACTAAGTAATCTCTTCAGGTTGTCTTTTGTATATATCTGTAAAGTACTCAATATACTTACGGATAAAGCTGGTTGGAAATTTTCTCACAGAACGTTTTTTCCAATAGAGCCGTACTGGCTCCAGTTCACCTGGCTGGCTCCACAGGCTCTCAGCTCCTTGCTGCCAGGTGGTGGGCTGAAGTGGAGGTGGAAGCCTGGAGGTGTAGGTGCCCTGGCTCCCAAACTCTCAGGCTTGCAGCTCTGTGGCAGCCCAATCTTTCAGGGCTTCCAGACTCCCAGCATCTCGGCAGCCCAGACTCTCAGAACTTCTATGATTCTGGCTCTGGGGAAGCCTACCAGTTAGGCTGCCTCAGAGTTGGTGCTTCCAGGGTCCCCAGGTTGCCCAGCTCCCTGCTTGATGGGCTGCCGAGGCTCTGGGGAGTTTGGGGAGATTGAAATATTTAGAAAAGGTCAAAGTGAAATGTCATTCTGCCTTTTTCTAAATGAAAATTTGGAATTCCCATTCTATGGGAAACATCAACATTTCATTTTTTTGTTCCATTTTGGAATGATTTCAGAATTTCCCATGGAACGGGATTTCCAGTTTCTGGACAGCTCTATTTATGGAAACTGAAGCCTTCCTTCCGCAAAGCACTTCAGCTTGTGCTTAAGTCCATCCCTTTTTAATAAAGCCTTAAATATATGTTTAATTCCTTGACTTCAATAGGACTTAAAGTGAAACACGTAGCTTTGCTAAACAGAGGCCAAAATAATAAGATAATAGCGTGGATTTGACCATATTGGAGTATTTTTTATTTTTTTTTACATTTTTTTCATTGGTTTCATTGCTTTTTTGGCTGAAAACAAACCCAGACAGCACTGCATGTGAGTGATGAAAGTTACCAGGGGACCGATCCCTTCCCACCAACTCCTGTGTTTACAGGGCATTTTTGAAATCCTTTAATTCGAGGTCTTCCCACACTAAAAACATACCGCTTAAGTTGTGTTGGGGTGGGTTTTTAAATTGGACAGCCAAATGTGTTCTGGCATTAACAAATTATGTTGTTGGTTAAGTATTAAAATATACAATCAAATCAAAAATAGTAAATGAAAATTCTTCAGGGTAATGTGGGTTATAAGTAGTTGAGGGTGGAGGGGCAGAAAACCGCGTAACACGAAAACAGGTTTTTGATAAGATGACTTGTATTTCTCAGGAAAGAGGAAAATATTTAATTAAATAAGGTAACATTTGTTTTTCTCTTTACATTCACTTGGTTGCCAAGCAGCTATGGTTTTTTAGAATTTTTTTTGTACATATTGTTATTTAACGTTGTGTTTCATAGGTAGGTATCTTGCAGTTTGCTCGTCACTGCTGTTATTTCTGTACTTCACTGCATATCCATAGATCATAAAAGACTATATTAAAGACACATTTCTTTATGTAACACATGTACTTGCATAGGCGCAACCTCTGAGGTCAACACATCAGAGAATAATCATTGTCAACTCAGCCAAATGTATTTCTTAAGCCCATCTTTTACAATAATAATAAAAAACCCCTTGTGGCTAGAGATATTCCATTTTAAATAGGCTATAATTTCTTGATTCAAAGGGACTGAAATTTCTCTGAACTGAGCTCAAATACATTTTGAAGGCATCTAAGAGAAGATCAAGAAAGTATTGTAGCAAATGAAGATGTCATGGTGATGGGGGCTATAAAAAACAAAGCTGAAGGACTAATACAAAGGTATGAAATCTGACTCATTCTCCAAGAGGAAAAGTCATGCTTCACTATCCATTTGCTGAAAAGTTATAAGTAGCATGCTGAAAAATATTTAAAGTGTAAAAAATGTGAGAAGGGAACAAGTGAAATAAGATCATTAAAACCACACAGAGAAGTCATATCACATCGGGGATGGCCTTTCAGGTTACCAGTAGCAACTAGCCAAAGATGTCTTCCAAAATTTGGTCTATCTGCACAGGTAGTAGGTACAGACGCATGGAAGGCAAAGAAGGCCACCACAACCGACTCTGACTGCTGCTTTTTCCGGCTAGTAATAGTGTAGAGGATATTTGGGACCCTATTAACAGAGACAGTTAACACGTCTTTAGAAGAGAGAATTCACCTTCTACCCCAACATAACCACAATCTGACTGCTAATGAAGGGATGAGTATTTGATGTTGGTGACCTTGTTAGTTATTACCCAGGGTCAAACCTACATTTTCCAAGCAAGCTCATTGAACAGCTAGATAAAACAGATTAAAATGCCAGCCAGTTGACTCTGAATTCCTCCAAGGCAGGGTTCAGGCAAGGGCATGGTACAGGCAGCAATTTGTTGCTTGGTTGGATTATCTTCTCCTGCCCATTAAGAAGGAAACGATATCCATTCCCCAACTGGATCTCTCTGTGGCTTTTCTGCTTTTGTTACTCTCAATTAGCAAATATGCTTTTCATGCCTCCAAGAGACTGTAGGGGTGAATGGGAATGTCATGAAATGGTTCAGGCCCTACCTCTTGTTTTGAACTCAGAGATCCATGATAGACACAGATTCTCTTCTCCCAGAACCTGTTGTGCCACAATGCTCAGTCTTGTTTCCCATCCTGTTCAATGTGTATATGAAGCCAGCGGGGGAGTTGGATAGATAATATGGGCTGATATGCCAGACATTTAGAGATGACTCTCTGCTCTACATCCCTTTTTACAGCAGATATAAACAGCTCTCACATTGCCTAGCAGAGCTAAGCACTGAGATGAAGAGCAGCTCTCTAAAGCTTAACTCAAGCAGCACAATGGTGATGCTGTAAAGAGAGGGAAACATTCTGAAGAAATTGCCTCCTTCCAAACATTCCCCTCTATTATGGGTGCCTTCCCATTGATTGTAAAATCAGTTCACCGGGGGAGGGCGGAGGTGCTGCTGCAATGCTTTTGGATGCCAAATTAACCAGAGATGTGAAAAGAACCAATTTCCTCTTCGTGCTGGCCAGAAAAATGTGCCCCAATCCTCTTGGACCATTTTTGGTCGTGGTGATATATGCATTTAGGTTCAATTATTAAACTCATTAAAATTAGGAATGAAGCCACACACCCTGAAAAAACTTCATCTAGTACCAAATGCTATAGCCTGCCTTGTTAGGAAGACAATTGGTCATGAACACATCAGTCCCATTCTTTGCTGTATGTGCAGGCTCAGTGAAAAATACAAAGTCTAATTCAAGGTCTCTGTCCTGATGCTCAAAGCTCACCATAGAGCTAACTCATGCTTGAGAGATCACCCCTCCCTCTCTGACCAAGTTTTTTCACAATAACTGAGTTACACTCTGGAACAATGATATTGTTGATCAACAGAGAGAAGCATGCAGAAAATGGCACTTTCATAGAAGCCAGACATAGATTTTGGAACTTCTTCCCACAGGAGATAAATGACCACTGACCTCATACACTTACAGTATCCCACCCGTACACCCCACCAGTATCCCACCCAAGACAGAATTTGAAGCACTGGCCTAAATTTTGGCACTTGACATTTGAAGATGGAAATAATTATGAATGAAATTTTCTTATCCACCTTTTTTCCACTCACACTTCGTGCCACTTATATATCTAAATAACTGATTTGTGGTGTAATCAGTTACCTAAGCATGTAATGAGCTAACTGCAAGTATAGACTAATGGGCAAAAAAAAAGGGTGGTCAGTGTTCATTTTAGAGTACTTTTAGCATTAGACATGGTCCTGAAAAAAATTCCCAGATATGAACTCCAAATTTTGTATTGCAATAATGGGCAAGACCAAAGCCTCAGATCTGAAAACGGTTTGGCTTGAAGGGGAGGAAGAGGGCGGGAATGGGGATAGGATTCAAAATCAATCGTAATCTGCATTTTTCCAAAGTGGGTTGAGCTGCAAAGTCAGATATGACCAGCTTTAATAAATCCTTTAGAATCTGAAAAACATTATAGGTAGGTGTATTAGTGCCTGCCCACTTCTCTAAGGATTACAGCATCCTGAATTACTTTACAAAGATGTGTTATTGCACAGAACAAATTGAACTCACAGTCCCCAGTGCTGTAATTGTGACACAGAGACGGATTACACTATTTGGGGCTGTCAATGAATGTTATTACTCACTAACAAAAATCTCAATAATGTATCTTCTATAATTAATGGGTTCTTTATTCATTTCTACTGATCAAGGTGCATGGAAAATACCTTCAGTGTCCATGGATTTTCTCCAGTTTAAATATTTAGTATTATTCTTTTCTGGGGAATTGTTGACAAAATAAAAATAATCTGTTCTTGCTGTTTCAGCCCTAAAATAAGGAACTTTTCAAATGTACAGTTTTCCACTAATGACTAGAAATTGAACTCTAGTCTACAGTTTCATTAATTAGCGAAGGTTTTGGGGTTGTTGATTTTTTTGGGGTTAAATGTAAAACAAATCAAATAAATGCAGACATTACCTTGCCAAACAAGATCTTTTCAGCAATTTACTTAGTGTAGGGAAAACACATCATGTGGGTGGTAAGCTTGCCATACCCACTGCTACAGCCATACTAGAAAGAAAACTAATGTCACCAGTGATAGAGAATAATAATAAGCATGGCAAGGCCGGATGACTTATCTGGGAAACTTACAAGGGTTCATTTGTGTGCATATAACTTTGTGTGCATCTCAGTACAGTTAATAAATTCTAAAAATTATATGAAGAGGTGCACACATTTTCATGAGCAAGGTCCACTTGAAAAATTGAGGGGATGACTGTGTAAAACTTTCTCATGTCGGTGAATGTTTACATACAAAAGGAGTCTCAATCCCTTTCATGAAACTTTTCCTGTAAATGCTCATCTGCATGGGTTCCTGCATGAGGCCTGGAATATTAACTGCATGCTTAGATGTTAGAGTCCATCACCACCTATATACATATGTTAGTGACTGTTAAAAGAAGGCTAGGGTCTGTAAATACATAGAAGGTAGCAACACCATTTATGACTTTAACATAATGACTTTTATGACTTTAACTGTAGCTTGCTGAATGTTCTTGCCAGGACTGCAGCCTTCTTTATAAAAACACAAGTCCACATAACTTAGAGGCACCGTAGTCCAGTGGTCTGATCATCCCCAAGATTTCTTGAATTGTAATCCTATTGTCCCTATTGTGTGCCCTTGGGTAAGTCACTTAACAGTTCAGTGTCTCTGTTTTCACATCTGTCAAATATAGCTAATGATTAACAATCTCAGAGGTGTTGTGAAGATTAATTGCTTACAGTTTATACAGTACTTTGAAAATATAAAGCACCGTAGAAGAGTTAAATATAATTCAGTTTAACCTATGGCCAATAGGGAATGCTCTAAACTTCCTTCATGTTATAAATGGAGCACTCGTGACTATTGTGGTTAAAGATGCTGTATGGTGTCTGCCAAATGATGGCCAGATACTAGAATGGATTTAGCTAACTAATGCATGTAGCCATTCAACAGCTGGGCTGTCTGTGTTGAGTTCTGCATATTGATGTTTCTAGATGCAAGTGGTGTACCTGTAGCAAGTGAACTGAGACAAACATTCTTATCTGATGGCTCATTAACTGTACGTCCATCCTACACACTTGGCAAGCACTGTTCTAGCACTTCTATATTGCCAACTCCCATGA
This sequence comes from Chrysemys picta bellii, assembly GCF_011386835.1. Classification (NCBI taxonomy): domain Eukaryota; kingdom Metazoa; phylum Chordata; order Testudines; family Emydidae; genus Chrysemys; species Chrysemys picta. Next base: position 66,680,869 of record NC_088794.1, on the reverse strand, counting down.
CTTTCATCATTAAACTCACAGTGTCTGATGTTTTTCTTAAAGCCTCCGCTGTTGGAATCAAGAGACTGCATGAGTATCTCAGCTTTCATATGCTAAAGAAATTAAGTTTATTGCCTTCATGAAGATGGAGAAGCAGGCCAGAGAAATGTGCAAATTCAGAGCAAAGCAAATGTGACCCTAGGGGATCATTTACCATACAGCAAATAAAAAGAACCCAACATTTATTATTTTTAAATAATGGCATGATTTTGAAACCAATCACATGATTTTTTCAGGCGTGACTTTTCTCCTGATGTTTGAATGCTTGGGGTGGGCAATACTGCATTCAGCTCTGGCATGCTGCACTTCAATCCTGGCAACCCACACTCCAGTAATTAAGGTCTTTCCTTTACTGAAACCTGCCAATAATGCAGCCTCAAATGGATAGAGATCCACTAGTGACTCAGGCTGCCAAACCCATTTTTACTTGTAACCCAGATTTGAACTCATAACCCCAGAGGTAAAAGACTATTATATTAACCCATTGCCCCATCCAGTGTCTAATCACGACAATTCCTCAGTAACTCTGCTTATCAAGCATGGATACTTTATGTAGTATTGTATTACTGTAACAGCGCCATTCCTTTGCTAAGTAGCAGTTTTATATAAATGGTATCCACATAATGGGATCAATGTGATGATTATAAACAGCTCTACTGTCTTTTACAATCAGGATTTTAAAGGAGAAACAGCAATGTGCATTCTGTGGATGACAGATGTTCCAGCAAAAACTATAATTTTACTCTTCTGTAAAGCTGTTGAACCACAGAAGACAGGTTTAACTAAAAAGAAAATCTACAGAGGCCTCTTCTGATAAGTTGTATTGCAGTATGTTAACAGACTGAGTTTTAATTTTAGTTTGTAGATATGAGCAACTTGTAACACAGCACCACTGTCAAAAGAGAGCACATGCTTTGTTGCAATACCTTTACTTCTTTGTAATACTAGAGGTTTTGCGTCAGAGACTAATGTTTCACTTTATTAAATATTTACCAACAACCCATTGGCCATATGTCGTAGAGTTTGCATGGTGACAGACTCAGTATTCGTCACCTTTTCAAGCTGATTCTGTTAAATCCACTGTGTTATGCAGGCTCACAAAGCTCTTTCAATAACCTTGTTTTTTGTCCTCTGTCCTTTCTTTGCTATGCTGGTGTCAATATCGCATTTGTGTTCTATTGAAATGTTTTGCAGGAATGAGCTTGTCAAGGCTTTTTTATTGGGGTGCCATGGAAGATGTCAGCATTTCTTTCTCAAGACTTGTTTATCTGCCAGTATTTGTCTTCAATTATTTTCTAAGTGCAGAGATACTTTCCATGTGGAAATGAAATTAGTCAAATGATATGATAATACTTAAAAAGTCTCTTTACATTCCTCCCCCCATTCCGCCCGGAGGATTAGTCTGAGATCTGGTTCAGTTTACACCGTCTTAAATAAGACTCACCTAAAAGTATGTACAGTTGTCACAGGTTAGGTTTTTATAGGCTTTTGATTAGGCATGTGGTTTGTGTGCATGTAGGAGGCACTCATTGCTCCTGTTAAACTGATAACATGAATATTTTAACTTTTTAGAGTTTTAAAATCTACTTGTATATTTCTATTATCAAATCTTTCTGAATTTGATAGAGTTTTTACTAATATAAATTTGTGTTCTCAAGTGCTGTTTGCTTTTTTACATAATAGTAATTTGAAGAATATAAATTAAAAATGATTTGAAAATATTGGAAGCCAGTCATCTATATGATTATGTAACTAACTTTGACAATGTAAGCATGCATGCTTAGATACTTTGGTGATGGGAGCCAAATAAGTACCTATATAGGAAAATACCATATAATTATTAGATAAATAATAAATATTATCTTCCCCACATGCTCAGGGTTTAGCTGATCACCATATTTGAGGTTGGGAAGGAATTTTCCTCCAGGGCAGATTGGCAGAGGCCTTGGGGTTTTTTTTGCCTTCCTCTGCAGCGTGGGACACGGGTCACTTGCTGGAGGATTCTCTGCATCTTGAAGTCTTTAAACCACAAGTTGAGGACTTCAATATCTCAGACATAGGTCAAGGGTTTGTTATAGGAGTGGGTGGGTGAGATTCTGTGGCCTGCGTTGTGCAGGAGATCAGACAAGAAGATCATAATGGTCCCTTCTGACCTTAAAGTCTGTGTCTATGAGTCTATGATCAACAATTGATTTATCCTTATGCAAGAATATGTCGCCACTTTATGCCTTGTTATGCATAGAATATGGGAGAACTTCAACAGGGCCTTGCTTGAGTAATATGACTGATGTAATATTGTGGTTCAGCTACCTCAAGTAAAGGCGGATTCGTTTATGTTGCTTCAGCAATATTTTCTGATGTTCTGAAATAGTTAAAATCCCCAGGGCAGATTCTGAGAGGGTGTACATTGCGGTAAATGAAACGATGACAATTTACACTCTTTGAGAATCTTCCCCCATAACCCTTGTGCTGCCCCAAGACCCTTTCTTTTTTCAGTCTATAAAGGGATTTTTAGTTCCTGTTGGAGAGTGCTGGATTAAGAGTCCTGGAGACTGAAGTCTTCTTCAGACCTACAGAAGAAGTGCAGCACAGGGCAGGGACAGTTTAAGATGCTTCATGCTGGCCTGCCAATATGCCTTAGCCCTGAGCTGGGAGCCCTGTCACTAGAAATGTGAGGATGCTTCAGTCTATATGCCCATTCAGTCATTGTCCTCTGCAAAGACTAACGATTCATGCCTTCTGAGGTGGTGGTTTTGTGATGTGCGTATCTCTCTGCTAGGGATGGGAAGACAAAAACCAATAGGTCATTTCATATATTGTAGGCCATTAGATAGTAATAACCATTGGTCACTATCTAGAGCAATGGTGGGCAACCTGCGGCCTGCAGGCTGCATGCAGCCCGTCACGGTAATCCGCTGATGGCCCGTGAGACAGTTTGTTTACATTTGCACGGCTGCCCACAGCTCCCAGTGGCCACGGTTCACTGTTCCTGGCCAATGGGAGCTGCGGGAAGCGGCGGCCAGCACATCCCTGTGGTTGTTGCTATGCTGCATGCCCTGGCCACTTGGAAAAACACAGCAATAGCAGAAATATAATTGAGATTGTCCAGCTATGCTGGAAGAAGGACAGGAGACACTGGATGTGGTTTAATTAGGCCGCACTTTATTCTTAAATGTCTGGGAGCACCCTGCAAACAAAAGGGTACAGTGCAGGTAATGCCATAATCCTTTCAATATATACATGGGAGGCTTCCGTCAGCCCTCCCACTTACCCATCCTGGTCGCCAGCCAACCTGCTGGTGGGACCTCACCCTCCTTCCTCCTCAAAAGAGAATTAAGGGGGGGGGCACCTTTTATCCGGCAGTGAGGCTCAGCCTCCCCTACCCCTACCCTCTCAATGAAAGGAGCAACTAGCACAATGCCCACAGTGAATCCTGACAAAACCCAAGGGTGGGAAAGTGGGTGCTGCTCTGCCTGGTCCAGATAAAAGAGGGCTTTTCCTGCACCAGCATGGCCCTATATAGCCCCCCCCCTTCCGGTCACCTTGGGGGAGGATGGGACAGAGTCCCCACACTGACCTGGTCTGCAGCTGCAGCAGAAAGTCACTCCTTGGCTCTCTAGTCCTTAAAAGGGCACACAACCTTTTCCAACAAGCCAGACAATGGACCCCACTATTCAATGTGCGGTGAGGCCATCATCTTGCCCTTAAAGCACAGAGCCCTCAAACTTGGCCTCAGGAGAATCTTCATTCACTGTTAGCAGCACAGTCCTATGTAGTTCTGATTCCATCCAGTACAGGGGAGCCAGTTCATTACATGTATCTCAAAGTTTTGATTTAGCTAAAGTTTTTAGAAAATGGCAGTACAGTATATATTGAACATATTTTCGGAAAAAGATCCAGGAAGCAAGTGGAGCCAAAGATTAAGTTAGTTGAAAGACTGAGATTGGATGGCTCTAACCTGTAGGAGATGAGATGTGACTATTTCTGCTTGTTTCTCATTTCGACTTTTATTCTATATGCAAGCAATTAAGCTTTATTGATTTAATATTTTATAGGATTAGCATATAAATGAGACGTGAAGTCAAATTCTTCATAATATATTCTCACCAAAGTCCTGCCCATACTGGTAGCAGAACTACAATATATTATCTACAATTGTGCTTAAACATGGCTGGTTGTTTGTAAACTGTGTAACAGAAATACGGTACTTGGTTTATATTTTAATTATTCATATTATATATAATCCAGTGTTTCAAGTATAGGTAAGATTAGGGAGTAAATGGTTAACACATTATGAGAAGTTTAAGTGTAGTTTGTGTGTGTGTAAAAAGTTAATGGGGAAGAAACATGGCTTTGGATGCAGGGTTTTGCCACAGTTTTCATTGCTAACTTGGACAAAGTTTAAAGAACAACTGGAAACATTTTAGAAAATTATGGACTCATGGAATAATCTATAACATACTTTGAGTAGCACAGTTTTCTGAAAAATATCCCTGTGAACATTACATAAAAAGCCATGCAAAAATCCTGTTACAAAAGTGTAACTTAAGTGTCTATGAACTGTAGTGACAGGTGCTTTACAAATCAAATGCCATGGATAGATAGATTAGATTGTCACAGCTGTAGATAGCATGGATCTCTTCTCAGCATAGTCTAAGGTCACAGTCTAAAACAGAGGTGCTTAAATACTACAAAACCAGTATTTTATCTTGCACAAATGTTTGGGGAATGGATGACCTTCACACAAATATCCATGTTGGTATGCCAGCAATGGTATCCATGTGCAAACAAGAATATTTGTTATTCATCATTTGCTATTTGTCATTTGTTAATCAGCTGTCTAAAACATCCCATCAAGGAGCAGAAACAATACCACGTGGCGTAGGTAACTAACCATATTCCATCAGCAGCAAAACAGAGACAATTGAAATGAACAGATCAGAAACAGCCCATTTGTTCATGTAATTTGAAATTTGTTCATGTTAGCTTATCATACAATTTCTAAAAAGGAATTTCAGTAGTATATGTGAAAGTCTTTCTGAATGATTCTCAAGCAGAAAAAAGAGCTAAATTCAATGAATAATTTATTTGCAATTAATCATTCAAAAAGCTTTAGTCTGACTCTTGGTCTGAGAATTCTGGGTAGCTAATTTTCTTTTTTCCTATTTGTTTTTAATTACACAATAAGAACAGTCAAAGATAAGTGGGCTGAATCTCTTGCTGAGACTGGATGCTCTAGAGAAGGCCTCCTGTATTGCTTGAATCAGAATAAATGGATTAGAAAGTAAATTAATAGAGCTAATGGAAAAATCAAGTTTGTTACATGAAACATTTTGAAAATTTTCCATTTTTTTCAAAAATTTCAAATGTTTCTGTTTTTTTTCAATAAGAAAACCAAAAACTAACCTCCAAATTATTTGCTTTTCAGATTTGATTTCCTCTGCTCTCCCACTTTCAGTTGCAAAATGGAAAAGGGGGGAAATGAGCAAAATGAGAAAAAGAGGAAAAAGGGGGAGGAGTGGACAAATAAAACTTGAAAACAATTATTTTAATCTGTTTTGTTCTTTAGTTGAAAAAAATTGGAATTTAAAAAAAATGAATATTTTTTGCAATGTTCATTTTTAAATAAAATCCATTTTTTGACAAATAGTTTCAAATGAAAAATTTCAGAAAGCTCTACTAATCAGAATATTTTGTGAGCTGAGTATCCTTAATCCTATTATCTAAGAATCTATATATCTCTCTATGTAATATTTCTGATCAGCCCAATTTTCAGTAAGAATCTTTGCAAGTGTTCATAACTGCCATTTCTGGATTCCATTCTTTATGGATGAAGCTATTTTTTACAGTGTTCAGAGCTTTTGGACATGTATTCCACCATGAATCCCAAAACCCTTTTTTTACCAGCATCTTAAGGCCCATATATAATTCTATGAACTACTTGCACAGCTAGTGTTCTGTAATCTATGGAAAACAGCCTACATTATTGTGAGTGTACACGTTACTAAAGTTATGCTGGAACTATACAGTGGAATTTGTACCGTATATAAGGAATGACATCAAAATTCTCTCAAGAGCTTTGAGTAACTTTTGATTTCATGGCTGTTGATGTTATCAAACTTGTTGACAGAATAATTCTGCTGCCTGTATATTTGTCTTTTTATATAATACAGATAGACTCAAGCTTGTTTAAAGTTTTTTAAAAACCCAACAATGCTAATTTACGGCAAGAATTATATTAGAAAGTATTCAAAATTTTTATTTAATATTACTGAAAAAAAGTTTAAAAGGCACATAGCTCCTCAGCATAATTAGTTACCAAAAGGACCAGGTCATTATACTTGAAAGTTGGAAAGTTGATGGTTAGCTTCCTTTATAAACTATATTTTTGTATCCCTGTTAAACGTAAGTAAACAAAATAAGCTAACTCAGTGAAATGCTTGCTGATTCAGGGGCCTATGTGAAATGGTGTCCATGAAAATGGTCTCTCACATGGATATTTGATGGTCTCCATTCAGTCCTCCATGGGCAAAATGTTCATGTCAGAAAAAAACACTGCTACAATTGACAACCTTGTGGTGTTTGAAAGAGAGAAGCTAGGGACTTAGGGTGTAAATCAACACCTATTAAAGCCAATAGGAGTCTTTCCATTGATTTCAATGGACATTGGCTCAGGCCCTTAATAAGCATGTCACATGAAATATTTCTACACTCCTAAAGATAGTCAGATTGGTGGGACAATGTGGGGAAGTTTGCACTATTTGTACCATCACTGCACTTGTTCTCTGAATCAAGGAGGACCTCATTTTTCAGAGGTGCTAACCAGCACATTTCATAAGAACAAAACATCAAGTAAAGTTTATACATTTTAAAAATTGTTTAATTGTACTATACTGTCCAAACTTCTGCCTTGATCTGCATGTGCAACTCCAGTGAAATCCCTGAGAATTCCATGCCTGGATCAAAGGCAGTAGACAGCTTTTATGGTTCTAGTCAGCAGAAGAGTTCCATGGTGTTCTTGAGTGTGCAAGCCTATGGAATGTCTCATAGCAGGTTCCTGCCCAACTCATTCATCAACAATTGCTGTGGATAGAGGAAAAAAATTTGGTGTGGTTTGTCATGATGTGCAGACAACAAATGAGGATTGAAAGTCCTTGTGTCAGTTGGGTCAACCACTCAATAATAATCTTCTCTACTCTCCATGACTGCTGTGGGCCCAATATGTGCCCAATTTATTCTCATGTAACCCCATGGACTAGTAATGGAGGGCAGAAGGATTCTTGAGACATTAGCTTGTTTTAAAATTGTTTAAAAAGTTTCAGAAATGTAACTTAATGTCCATGAATAAGAGATTTCCAGTGAAATGTAATCTGACTTAACATTTTAATGTGTATCTTGTTAGAGATACTGGGCATCTGAGCCGCATGTCTTCCTCCCCTTTTTCATCCTGATGCCTGCAGAAAACAGCTTAGAATAGAGTGACCTTGTATACCATTCCATAATCATCCTGTCCTGAAGGGAAAACGCACAGAGGAACTTCTTCTCCTTTGCTGCGGGCAAAATCCAAGCAATGTAATGTAAATGGGCTTGCTAAGGTCATACCCAGGTATGCTTCTTCAAGTAGAATAGTTTCCTTCCTAAGTTGCACACCTCTTTCCAGTATATCTGCAGCTGCATAGCATAACATCTCCATGGCCAGGAGAGTTAGTAGCTCTCTCCAAAGCTGTAAGAGAGATTCCAAACCAATCCCTGAGTGTTAGAGTGATTTGGTCTTCACCTGCTCTGCCAGTGTTTTGAGAGCACCACCTCATATGTGCAGTTTGAGTTTTTACTCAGGGAAATCAGGAAGAAAATTACAAAGAAAAAGGATTAATCAATCTTACACTCTGGCATACTGAAAGGGTCTTGAGAACCTTCTGTTCTCTGCCCTGTGGCATACAATTGTCTAGTCTCCTGAGGGCTGTTATACTCTGGTCTAATTTCAGTTGTTGGATTTAGTGTGGTGTTGGTGGCCTGTGATATACAGGAAGTCAGTCTAGGTGATCTAGTGATTCCTTCTGGCTTTAAACTCTATGATTCTAGCACTATCACCTCACATGCTAAGGATTGTCATATAAATGAGTGGACCTAATAGTTCAGTGGTTGTTCAGGTTGCCACCTTTGGTTGGATGAATTCCTGGAAGTTTCATCACATGACATTATCTTTAATTAAAAATTAATCTTTAATTCCTTGAGATTCCAGGACAATCCTGGAGGGTCGCCAACCCTAGTGGTTGTCTACACTCCATAGAAAGGCCTTAGGTTAGGAGTGAAACTAAACATTGTAGTTCTTTAGGTAAGTTGTGGTTACTCACAGCCCCCGACAACCTGAAGAATTGTATTTTCAGGTTTCATGCCTGTACCTGCACATGAGGTAGGAAACTGTTGAGCTGCAGAGGGTCAGCCCATTGCTATGATAATCTTTTTGCTATGAAGTGTGACAGTCCATTCAATAACATAAGAACATTGAGATTCTCAATCCTTTTCCTCATCACTTTATTTTTTTAAACAATGAATACAAAAATGCAGTTGGGCAAGAACATATACCCACCTGGAGTTTGCTATCTGTTAGTCTTTCACATTGCCATTTTCTCTTAATAATAAAATGTTGCAACGTTCTTCAATAGAAAAGGGTAAAATGAAATGAATTTATGTTAACAGAGTCTTTTAGAAGCATGGAAAATTTGCATCTTCATTAATACATTAATTCATTTCAACTCTCAAAAAAATAACAAAAGGCAGAAATTTGATATTTTTTTCTATTTTGTGGAAACGTGAAGGCTATTTTTATACAACTGCAATAAAGAAAAACGTGCCACATTCTCTGTAGTGATTTAGAACACTAATGTTCAAGTCACATATCCTTGTCTCTAAGGAATTTCAATTCAAGCCAAAGACTGGTGGTCGAATAATGTTTGTTTCCTTTCCCAAGCAATGAGTATTTTTGCACTGCTGGCATTACTCTTGGAACAAGATGATACAAAAACACAATATGTTAATTTCATTAACTTTAAAAAGAAGTCACTCTGGAGCCAGGAACTTCTTGCTGACTGAGTTCAATCATAGATAAATCTTTATTGATATTCTTCCTTGCCTGGCATAAACTACATCTCTAATGAAACAGGCAAAACTCACTCACATATTTTTAGATTGATTTGATTTGTCAAACATTTGAAAGTAAGAGACAAATGTGAATAAGAACCAATAATCTCAACACTCCTAAACTTTGAGAGGTTTGTTTTTAAAATTCAGACCACAACTTGGATCTAAATCTTTCATTGGGACTTATAATGGGCTCATAGAGTCATAGACTTTAAGGTCAGAAGGGACCAATATGATCATCTAGTCTGACCTCCTGCACAACGCAGGCCACAGAATCTCACCCACCCACTCCTGCAACAAACCCCTAACCCATGTCTGAGCCACTGAAGTCCTCAAATCATGGTTTAAAGACGTCAAGATGCAGAGAATCCTCCAGCAAGTGACCCGTGCCCCACGCTGCAGAGGAAGGCAAACCCCCCCCGCAGGGCCTCTGCCAATCTGCCCTAGAGGAAAATTCCTTCCTGACCCCAAATATGGTGATCAGCTAAACCCTGAGCATGCGGGCAAGACTCACCAGCCAGACACCCAGGAAAGAGTTCTCTGTAGTAACTCAGATACCACCCCACCTAAGGGCCGTTGGGCATATTTACTGCTAATAGTCAAATATCAAATAATTGCCAAAATTAGGCACTCTCATTATACCATCCCCTCCATAAACTTATCAAGCTTAGTCTTGAAGCCAGATATGTCTTTTGCCTCCACTGCTCCCTTTGGAAGGCTGTTCCAGAACTTCACTCCTCTGATGGTTAGAAACCTTTGTCTAATTTCAAGTCTAAACTTCCTGATGGCCAGTTTATATCCATTTGTTCTTGTGTCCACATTGGTACTGAGCTTAAATAATTCCTTTCCCTCCCTGGTATTTATCCCTCTGTTATATTTATAGAGAGCAATCATATCTCCCCTCAGCCTTCTTTTGATTAGGCTAAACAAGCAAAGCTCTTTGAGTCTCCTTTCATAAGACATGTTTTCCATTCCTTGGATCTTCCTAGTAGCCATTCTCTGTACCTGTTCCAGTTTGAATTCATCCTTCTTAAACATGGGAGACCAGAACTGCACACAGTATTCCAGATGAGGTCTCACCAGTGCCTTATATAACTGTACTAACACATCCTTATCTCTACTGGAAATACCTCGCCTAAAAGCATCCCAAGACCACATTAGCTCTTTTCACGGCCATATCACATTGGCGGCTCATTGTCATCCTGTGATCAACCAATACTCCAAGGTCCTTCTCCTCCTCTGTTATTTCTAACTGATGAGTCCCAAGCTTATAACAAAAATTCTTGTTATTAATCCCTAAATGCATGACCTTGCACTTTTCACTATTAAATTTCATCCTATTACTATTACCCCAGTTTAAAATGTCATCCAGATCTTTCTGTATGATATTCCGGTCCTTCTCTGTATTGGCAATACCTCCCAGCTTTGTGTCATCCACAAACTTTATTAGCACGCTCCCACTTTTTGTGCCAAGGTCAGTAATAAAAAGATTAAATAAGATTGGTCCCAAAACCAATCCCTGAGGAACTCCACTAGTAACCTCCCTCCATCCTGACAGTTCACCTTTCAGTATGACCCCCTCCATTTTCATATTGATCCCCATCTTTTCCAATTTAACTAATAATTCCCCATGTGGAACTGTATCAAATGTCTTACTGAAATCAAGATAAATTAGATCCACTATGTTTCCTTTGTCTAAAAAATATGTTACCTTCTCAAAGAAGGAGATCAGGTTGGTTTGGCATGATCTACTTTTTGCAACATCACAGAAGCCTGAAGAGTTGAAAACTAGGCTTGCTCTAAGGTCTTCTGGCAGTGCAGGGGGTTGAGAACAGCATGTGAGGATGTAGGATAGGATAAAATTTCCGTTCTCTCCTCTTATGCATGAGTAATTACCATTATTTGTTTAATGAAAGAAAATACTCCAAATCTTAGACAGGAGTCCTTTAGGCCAAATGTTATTCCTGAACAAATTTTCATGCTTGGATAATTATAACCCCTTGAGAGTTGGGCTTTATAATAGAATTGCTGACAGATTCGTTGCTAGCAGCTATTGCTGCAGTCCATTCCATTCTACTTCTAGATGTGAAAAGTATCTATTCACTTCAAGAACTTTACTGACAAATTTATTTCACTTTGAAATGTCAAAGTCTAGAAAAGTATGGTAACAAAAAATAATCTTTCTTTGTAGAACTGGGTAAGGAATATTCACTATAATGCAAAGGAATCAGAGTTGATGGGATTTTTTTTTCAAAAATATTTTTTTAACAAAAAATGGCCTTTCCTCAAAATTAAAAAAAAAAAAAAAATTTTGTTTCTTTCAATTTTTTTCTGAATTTTCAATGACCTCCCCCACCCACCTTTGGTATTTCATTGAAAATTTTTTTTAAATGTTTGAAAAAAATTATTTTTTTTTCATTTCTTAAGAAATTTGTCATTGGACATACTATTTTGAGACCAGCTCTAAGTGTGGTAGACTTGTTTGGAAACAGTTATATTTATATGATGATGATGATATTCGTGTTTAGCTCTTATATAGTGCTTGTCATCTCAAAACACTACAAAAGAAGGGTGAGTCTCACCATCTTGATTTCATAGATGATCCTTTCTGTTTCTGTTTTGCAATATGTTTTATGCTTGTCTGCAGGTGCCGTCATTCAGCTAAAAAGCCAAACAAACTTTCTGTGAAGCATCACTGATTTGCTTGCACATGGTTGAGGGGTGAATGAGAAGACTGGGGAAAATGGGAAACTGCTTTGGACGACTCTGATGCTGCCTCCTGCAAAGAGCATCAATGAGAAGAGGTGAAGGTAAGCTGGTTTAATCAGTTTTATTATGGTCTCCACCTAACTCACAAAGGTAAAAAAATGAGCCCCCCTCTGCCCTAAAACTTTTAATTTAAACTTGCTTTAATTAGCCAAAAGTAATTGTATCCAGAGGTGGATTAATCACTTTGTGCCTGTATTTGACAACCAGTTTATGTAACATAGTAATATATATGTCCCCGAAGACTTTACAATCTAAATAGACGAGAGACACAGAGTGAGAGAAGGGGTGTAACACACAAGCAAACTGAGCAATGGGATGGCAGCAAACATCATGTTAGTTCCACAATTTCTTTTTGGGCTGGGTTTGGTTAAGAAGGGGCCAAGCTAAATGGAAATAAAAGTAAAGGGAGCTGGGACTTTGGAGGGAATGGGTGAAGGGCACAGAGCAGGGGAGAAAAGGGGTTAGTGAAGAATGAAGCTAAGGTAGGGGAGCTCTGTGAGGGAGGGGAGAGGAGGGAGAGGGTTGGAGCAAACAGCCAATCAGCACAGGGCAGAGAAAGTCCAATGAAAAGTATAGAAAGTTCTCTGAATGTTCAGAGGTCCCTGCTTCAGCAGCTGTTCCTGTTGGATGTAGTGTATGGCTGGTTCTACTCTGAAATTTTTCCTCAAGGACATGAGGTGTGGGGTAGGGGAGCTGAGTCCTAGGCTTGGTCTACACTACCCCCCCTAATTCGAACTAAGGTACGCAACTTCAGCTACGTGAATAACGTAGCTGAAGTTCGAAGTACCTTATTTCGAATTAGTTCAAACTTACCTTGGTCCACACTCGGCAGGCAGGCTCCCCCGTCGACTCCGCGGTACTCCTCTCGGCGAGCTGGAGTACCGCAGTCGACGGCGAGCACTTCCGGGTTCGTCTTATCGCGTCCAGACTAGACGCGATAAGTCGAACCCAGAAGTTCGATTTCCAGCCGTCGAACTTGCCGGTAAGTGTAGCCAAGGCCCTAGTTTCCTACTTTGTGGGGGTCTCACCTTCATAGTTCTGGATCCATGAGGTGCATGAGGAAGAGTGGCCCTGGCTGGGCCCCATTTTACCGCTTGCCTCTCCCACCCTCACCCCCACCCCCAGTGCAGCAGTCCCTGCTTTGGCTGTTCCTTCTGGCTAGAGTTTCTGACTGGTTCCTCTCTGTAGTTCTTGATACCTGGACAACAGCACAGCTGGCTGTTATCCTACATGGAACTCAGGTAGAATGTAATGGTTTCTTTCCCTTGTGATAAGCACTGTGTGTAACAAAATCAACACTTTCAGTAATAACATCTTACTGAGTTTTGGCAAAAATGTTTATCATTATGGTGACAGAGAAATCACATAACTGTACAAGGGAAAAAAACTAAAGAAACAGAAACATCTGTGTAAACATTTTTTTTTCATTGCTTTGGTACATTTTAGATTAACATTAAGAAACAGGATTATAATAGGCACATCATTAGTAAGGGAGGAAAATCTTTAATGTGAGACCACAGCACATATCCATTATGAGACATGTAAAGCATTTGTCAGAACAGAGGTCGTACATTGTTAGGCTCATACTTAGTGTCTTTGTTAATAAAAGAACAGTGAGAATGCTGCAGGATTTGTTCATATAATAGGATCACAAGCAGCCGTTGTGCAATAAAAATTGCTCATAAGTAAAGAATAAATATTTTTTGTTGCATGATAGTTGACTAATGCACCATGTATTATTATATTTAATCCATATAAAGCTCCACCCCTACTCCCACAGGGTTACACAGTGACCCTAATGGGGAAGGACAAAGGTGCTTCCTCTGCACTGGCCCACTGAGAGAGATGAATACAACATAAGGAACAAGCCACAAAGGTTTAGTGAACTCCCTCTTGTAAACTGGGAGTTCTGCACAATTTTCTTGGTGTGTCTCCACACTGCCCTGGGCTGTCCCTAGCAGGCACAATCCAACTCATAATGATGTACTGGAATTGTTAGGCATGGTATAATAATGAACTAAATAAACAATAGGTTAATTGCAGTAATTGTACACAGGTGTAACTTCCATAACTACATGGCTGACTAATCTACGTGCCATCCATCTAAATTTTGATGTAATATACTGTACCAGCATTAGTGCAAAATGAATGTTTCCAGCAGCACAGATACAGGAGAATTCCATTTTTCTCACCACTGAATACAATAATAATTATCCTTACTTGGTCCTTACTAAGATAAAACTCTTGTTGAAGTCAGTAAGATCTTCATCCGTGGAAAGGCTGAATAAATCAAACTGAATGGGAACTTTTGGGTTTGGCTTACTAACAGTAATAATTACTAATTTACACTGATATAGAACATCACCAACCCTATACATGCACCTACCAACTGAAATAGGGCAGAGAACAACAGCTAGCTAGTCCACAGACATCTCCACGATAGGAGAGGGATAGAAGAGTTTTCCCAAAGGATACAAGAACAAATTATAAAAAATGACATGGGCTCTTCAATGTCCAATCAGAGCTAATTTTTAAAGTGTATTAATGTATCAAATTAAACTGCATGGTATCTGTCTTGTAAGGATGATGGGCTGAGCTGAATGTGCTGGGATTTGAATATGTGGTTTCAGGAACCGAGATGTTTCAGTCCACCAGAAAACGCATGCAGTATGCTTTCATACCTAATTAAAAATGATCTTGGTGCTTGTTCCTAGTGTATGTTTGTCCAGTTTATAAAGCTATTACCAAATAGGTCAGGATTGAGGTAGATTAGCAGAACTGTGTGTGGAATTATTCCACAGTATCTATTCTCTAACCATTTTTCTTCTTGCCTCACATTCATAAGCACCACAATTTTAGGGTGTGAAATTCAAAACTAACAAAAGGAAATATTTTTTCCACACAATGTGTTGTTAAACTATGGAACTCATTGCCACAGGAAGTATTTGAGGCCAAGAATTTAACAAAATTCTAAACAGGATTGGATATTTATATGAATTGCAAGGATATACAGAGTTGTTATAATGAATAACAACAGACATTTTGGAAGGGTTATTAAACCTTGTGCTTCTGGGTTTAAGACAATCTCTGCCTATCAGAGACCAGGGTGGGATTTAATGACTTGACAGATTATCCCACATGTGCCTATTGAGAGAGTTCTTATACTTTCCTTTTAAGCATCTGAAACTAGCCACTGTCAGAGACAGATACTGGATTAGTTGGACTATGCGGCAGATACATTATGACAATTCCTATGTTCTTATGAAAAACTCCTTAATTAGAACAGCACAAGTACTAATGGGAGCTGTACATTTTATTCTACATTTATCAGTGTAAAAACAGCTGCCTTCAGCATTTAGTAGTTATTCTGGATGAGAGAAAATAGCATAATTAATTTCCAAGAGCATGAACTTTTTTTTTTTAGTGGCACTGAAACAATTACAACTATTTTCAGGGAAATGTGCATGAAGGCTTTTTTTTAAAAAAAGCTACTATACAAACCAGAGAGGCAAAAGTATAAAATCACCCTTTAAAATAGTCAGACAGAAAATACCACAAATTATTGAAATTCTCTAGGAATTATCTGAGTTCTTTGAGGAGAGATGTAGTCTGCTGGGAATTATATTTGGATTATCTATAGTTTTCTGCAGAATTTTCCATTTTATAATGCTGTTTCAAAAGAGGTGTATAATTTTAACAATCCTAAATATCATTGTCCTCTGGGCACTGGGAAAGGAGAGTTATATCTGTCGAGAAGCCTTTAATTATACTAAGTTATTGCCCTTTCAAGGTCTAAGGGCTCAGTGCTATTAGAATATTTGACATATTGTCTCTGTAATTTAAAGCAAAGGGAGTTGTGACATGATCAATCAAAAGAAACAATCAACCATCCCCCAGCCCACTAACAAACAGTAAGCAGAGTTGAAGAACTGAAGCTTGGTTTTTGTTTTCTTTGTTGCCTTCACCTTTTTCCACCAACAGACCTTATATCATTCTAATCTGTCTCTGGAAAGGCCAGGGTTTATACACTAACAGGCTGTCAAAGATATCCTTACAATACCACATTCTCCCTTAGGGAAGAGAAAAGGGGCATTTAATGAGCCTTCTTAGAAGCCTTAATCTTCGGTACCCTTAACTAAATGCCCCTTCTAAACAGAAGACCATGGATTGAGAGTTCATTTTGAGTCTCAGGGCCAGAGTTTTTAAAGTAGACACCATTGCTTACATGCATGAAACTCAGCTGTGTGTCCTAGCCAATGGAAGCACGCGCACACAGTTCTCAAATCTGGCTGGCTTAAGTGGGCCTAAGTATGTATGTGCCATCTTGCGTATCCCTAACAATGGGCATTTGGGGCATAGCATAAGACTATAATTACACACTACTGCTAGCTGTTTTCCTCTGATGAATGTGTGATCCTGTGCTCATCCTTGCAGCTGAGATTATTAATGTATGTAGTTTTTTTTTCAAAGTCTGACAGTTTGCTGCATATTCATGCCTGTACATAGATTCCAAGTCCAGCAGGGACCATTGTGATCATTTAGCCTGACTGCCTGCATAACATAGGCCATAGAATTCCCCCAAAGTAATTCCTAGAGCATATTATTTGGCAAAACATCCAATCTTGATTTTAAAAATTGTCAATGATGGAGAATCCACTACGAGTCTTGGTAAATTGTTCCAATAGTTAATTACTCTCACTGTAATTTTATGCCTTATTTCCAGTCTAAATTTGTCTAGTGTCAATTCCCAGCCATTGGATTGTGTTATACATTTCTCTCCCAGACTGAAGAGCCTATTATTAAATATTTGTTTTCCATGTAGGTATTTATAGACTATAATCAACTCACTCCATACCTTTCTGTTTGTTGAAATGAGTAGATTGAGCTCTTTGAGTCTGTTGTTAGGTAAAAAAGCAAGTCCTCACTCACCTCTCCAGCACCCGAGTTTGTGCGGAGTTGGTATGGGCTCACAATCTGTCAGAGACCAGACACCAATTCGTTGATCAACGGGCTCACACTATCCTTAGCTTGAAAGGCTTCAGAGTAAGTGTGGCAAGTTTATTAGGGGTGAGCATCAATATTTATACACAGAAGTAAACAAAGTGATTAACAGATCATAATGGTCATGCATAATCAAACAAGATTTTACAGGATAAAACAGGTTAAAATGTACATTCAGAAAGAGATAAGGGGAGATGGCTACTTAAGGGGAGGGGGGGTGTCATGAGTAGTTCGCAGGTCAGAGCTTTGATTAAAAGTTCAGACAGAGACATCAAGTCTGGGTTAAGTTTAAGCTCATCAAAAGTTCAGACTCAACATTCCTCCATTTGTAGCTTTGGGATAACTATTTACCAAAAGCTACACCCCATTTTAAGGAGACAAGGGCCGCTTGGCAATTTCAGCCTGGGCCAACTCGAAGAGAGTAAGGCCCTTGGCTGAAGTAGGAAAAGAATAAACTGACCCACATGAGTCTATGAGGGAGGGGACACACTGAATACAGCAACACAGTATTATAAGGATTACTATGGCCCCAACAATACCCACCAAGAGTTTTTTAACCCACCCAAATCCAGGCAGCCAATTCCATAAGGCTCCCCACCAATCATAAGGTGGCTGGCCAGAAGAGTAGTTCTTAGCTATTTCCCTTAGATGTTTGGTACGTTGAAAAGTGTCAGAGTAGGTGTCATTTACAAAAACACAGCATTCTTCATTTATGAGGGCGCAAGTTCCTCTCTGGGCTGCTAACATTATGTCTAAAGCCATTCGGTTTTGCAAAGCTAACTGGCGCAGCTGGGACATTTCCCCAGCCTGATTCTCAAATAGGGTCGCAGTTTCATTGGTTAAAGATTCTAGTAGTCCCTGTAGACGGATGACACCACCCCTCAAGCTAATGAGACCAGCCCACCGCTGCCACGACAAACCATCACGGATATTAATATCTCTGAAGGTTTCACGGATGTTACGAACGTGGGGAAAATGAGGGGGAGTGAGGGAGATGCGAGAAGGCGGTGTTAGCCATGCCAAATAACATGACCCTGCCCAATCAGGGGAGAGAAAGTAATAAGCTTTGGGCCCGCACACCCAGTATGTTCCATACAAAGCGTTTCGGGTATTCCATTTCTCAAAGTAGGAGGTAACCCACCACCCGTTGGACCACTGTTCCCCTGGTAATGCAGAGGGGTCGTTGTGCGAACTGCAGAGGCACAATTTGGTAGTGGTGTTTTCAAAGGGCAGTGTAGTACTGCTTGAGCAGTTGTAGAAGGCAATCGTACGTCCCTTAGCAATTAGTTGGACACCTTTGTGATCTGAGCAGGGCTTCTTAAAAGCTGACTCTGAAGGCCTGCCCACCCATGGAAAAGTTGGATTGGGGTGAGGGATCCACATGTGGGATAAGTGAGATGTGCAAGGCTTGAAGCCAAGATTTTTACTAAAGGCGGTGCCATTAAAATACATGTTGCATTTACTTGTTCCCACAAAAGTTGACCCCTTTTCTTTAACAAAACACAGTGATCCTGTCTGATTGGTTACCCTGAGATATCTGTTAATTGGCACTCCTGTTTTGTCCCATGTAAGATTGTGTTGGACTGGATCTTTTACTCTAGCCAGTGGCATCCAAGTCATATTAGCAGTGGTCAGGGGAATGGGTGTGAAGGGGAGTCCCTGTTCTGCATTTACTGGAAATTGAGTACATACCCAGCAATTACTTCTATTTCCTAAAATACGAGTTTTAACCTCGTGGGAATATCTAATAAAAGCATTATCTTCATAAGCAGAAAATAAACTAAAAAGGCATAATAAAAAACATACAGTTGTCAGAATAAAAGGTCCTCTCATTTTTTCCGAGTCAATTTAAGTCTGATGTCTGAAAGAGGTAAGCTGGTCCACTGGTCGGAGGCAGTGTCCTCAGTGGTGGCAAGAGCTGCTGGTCCGTCACTGTGGTCCACTACGGCTGGCTTGACGTGGGAGTGGTGGATCCAGGATTTGCGTCCTTCCAGGAACACTGCAGTCTGGGTTGTTAAAAGAACCTGGTGGGGTCCAGTAAACCTCGGCTGGAGGGTGTCGCCATGAATGAACTTTTTGGCCCAGACGAAGTCCCCTGGTTGGAACGGGTGGATCTGTTCTTCCAGCGGCACGGTCTGGGAAAACTGCGAGGCTTTCCAAAGGGTACGGAGGCGAGCCTGTAGGGAGAGAAACTGGCACGCGGTCATATGATCCCCTCCCAATAGTGAAACATCAGCACGTGGTAGCGCCCCGCCTTTGAAAGGGGGGTGTCCATAGAGCAGTTCAAAGGGGGATAATCCCAATACACGGGTTGGGCGAGTACGAAGGTGAAACAGGACCAAGGGAAGTACCTGAGGCCACTTTAATCCTGTTTCCTGACAGTATTTAGCCAATGTAAACTTAAGCTCCCTATTCATACGCTCAACTTTCCCGCTAGACTGAGGGTGGTAGGGTGTATGAAAGGAGTGTGAAATGCCCAGTCCTTGTTCTAAACGGCCAAGGACATGACCAGTAAAGTGAGGTCCGCGATCTGAGTCAAGCACGAGAGGGATGCCAAAACGGGGTACAATGTCTCTAAGGAGAATCTTCGCCACTGTGGCAGCAGTACAATTAGCAGTAGGAAAAGCTTCGACCCAGGAAGTCAGAGGGCAAACCAAAACAAGGAGGTGCTTTTTCCCAAAAGCCTTTGGCATATCTGCAAAGTCAATTTGAAGATGTTGAAATGGAGCAGCAGGCGGAGGTCTTCCACCCTTAATTTTTTTAAGAGGCGGAGCAGGTCCATTACGCTGACATGTGCTGCATGCTTTCACTATTGACAGGCAGTAGGGTTGAATGCCTGGAGCATACCAAAAGCGAGCAATGGTGTCCACAAGGGCGTGCGTGCCGTAGTGACCCCCCTTATCATGGTGCCAGCGAACTGCCACAGGGTATGTGGAGCGAGGGAGGCAGGCTCGGCCATCCGGCATAAGCCAGGTCCCTTTGACCAGAGTGGCTCCGAGGCTCTCCCACGACTGTAGTTCAGCAGCGGGTACTGGTACGGGGTACGGTGGAGTAAAGGAGGAGGCTGCAATAGCCAACATGGGCATGGCTAAAGGTAAGACGGCAGCCGTCTTGGCGGAGGCGTCAGCCAGGGCATTCCCACGGGTGACGGGGCTATCATCTTTAGTATGGGCCCGGCAGTGAACTACAGCCAGGACCGAGGGTTCCTGGAGGGCATCCAAAAGCTTGTGGATGAGGGGGAGGTGCTGAATGGGTTTACCGGCAGCTGTCTGGAAACCTCGAAACTTCCAGAGGTGGATGTGACAATGCACAACTCCAAAAGCATACTTGCTATCAGTAAAAATGGTAACGGTCTTACCAGCGGCCAACTGGCAAGCTCGGGCCAGGGCATAGAGTTCGGCGGCTTGGGCTCCCCAGTTGCCTGGCAGTGAGGCGGCCTCTTGAATGTCCCATTCAGAGGTGACTGCATAACCGGTGAAACGCTTGCCATCAACATAGAAGGAGCTTCCGTCCGAGAAGAGGATGCAATCAGGGTTGTCCAGTGGCACGTCAAACAGGTTGTCCCTTATCTGTAAGATGCTATAAACTACTTCCACACAGTTGTGCTGATCCTGGAGGACTGGCAGGTCAGGAAGCAAGGTAGCTGGATTAAGGGGCCCACACCTTTCAAAAATTAGGTTAGTGTCTTCCAAGAGTTCGGCCTCTAGCTGTTGCTGGCGATGGGCCGAAAAGACTTGGGTTGTGCCCCTACGCAGAAGGGCTGACAAGGCATGAGAGGTCCAAACTGTGGTAAAATGACCCAGGGTCAGGCTCTTTGCCTTTGTGATCAGCAGGGCAGCTGCTGCCAGAGTCCGGGTGCAGGATGGGGTTCCCTGAGCGACAGGGTCGATCTGCTGAGAGTAAAAAGCAAGCGGGAAATGGTGGGGCCCGCTCAGCTGGGTAAGGACGCCACTAGCAATTCCGCCCCTCTCGTGGACAAAAAGGTGAAAGGGTTTGCTGTAATTGGGGGGGCGGAGAGACATGGAGGAGGCCACACTGTCCTTGAGTAACTGAAAGGCTTGGATTGTGTCCGGGGACCACTGCAAAGGGTCAGGAGCAAGGTTAGCAGTGAGTCGGTGGAGCGGCTTGCTTAACTCCCCGCAGGACGGTAACCAGGGGCGACAGAAGCCAATTAATCCTAAGAAACCTCGAAGTTGTTTCTTGGTGTTTGGCAGAGGGCAGTTTTGGATAGTCTTTATGCGGACTGGGTCCATTTGTCTTCCCTCTGGGGTTAATAGGAAGCCCAGATATCGGACCTTCTGTGAGACCCACTGAATCTTGTTAGGGTCTACCTTGTGGCCTCTGGTGTGTAGGTATAATAAAAGTGCCTTACCATCGATGCGGAGGGCAGCTTCTTCGCGATTACCTAATAGGATGTCATCTACGTATAGGACTAACGTGGATCCCTGCGGACTGGTGAAGCCTTCCAAGTCGTGGCGGAGGCATTGGCTGAAAATCGTGGGGCTGTCTCTGTAGCCTTGAGGAAGTCGTTGCCAGACATAACTTTGTCCCTCCCAGGTGAAACCAAAGAGATACTGAGAGTCTGGGTGCACAGGAATGCTGAAAAAAGCTGATTTTAAGTCAATAACAGTGAACCACTCAGCATCCCAGGGGATTTGACTGATGATAGTAGCTGGATCAGGAACTACTGCATGAAGAGGGACCACATACTGATTAACAACCCGTAGATCCTGTACAAAGCGCCAACGAATAGGGTCTCCGTCCTTTTTAGGAGGCTTTTTGACAGGCAGTATAGGGGTGTTACAGGGAGTGCGCTGAGGGCGGACTAGCTTTTGTGCAATGAATCCCTCGATAATGGGGCGGATGCCCTCCCGGGCTTCCAACGACAGGGGGTATTGAGGGACTGACGGGGGGGTTAAGGAGGGCTTCACTTGAATCCTTACTGGCTCTGCTGAAAGGAGCAGCCCAACATCAGTGTCAGAAATTCCCCAGAGGGTTAAAGGCAAGTCAGTGAGGTCAGGGGAGAGAGAGGGGGGGGTTTCCCAATTACCCTGAGTTGGGGCCGAATCTCCTAACACTGTCATCAATAATCCTACCCCTTCAGGAGTGCAGGTTAAAGTAGCCTCAAGCTTACAGAGTAAATCCCGGCCCATCAAAGGGATCGGACAAGCTGGGGAAAAAAGAAAACGGTGAGAAAAACATTTATCAGCATAAATAACATTTAGAGGCAAAGTGAGTCCCAGAGACTGTGGGTTGCCCTCCACCCCAGTTGCAGTTTTAACCTCAGAGGATAGCCAGGGAGAGGGGGCATGATTTAAAAGAGAGAAAGTAGCTCCAGTATCAATGAGGAAGGAGACAGGCAGTCCCTGGACTGAAAGGGTTAGACGAGGCTCTTTGCTGGGAGGGGAGAAAGTGAGGAAGGAGCCAGCTAAAGACATTAAGAAAATAAGACCATCACATTGTTTGCCTTCGCCCCCGGGGTACCGTCATTGAGGAGGCTGAGTTTGCTGCAGCTGCTGCTGTTGCCCGTAGTTGATCCAGGCCTGGGGAACGGGCTGAGCTGGTGGTGCAGGGGTGTATTCGTCCCTGGTGTAAGTATCTGCGGATGCAACCAGACCCTCTGGGCGTCCCCAGGGGCATTCACGTTTAAAGTGACCGGGCTGTCCGCACTGAAAACAATTTCCTGGTGGCTGGGGTTGCCAGGACCCTCTTCCCCGAGCACCCTGAAATCCCCTGCCACGGCCACGGCCTCTGCCTCGAACACCGCCGTGAAAAGCTAAAGCCATCAACTTATAGTCTTCCTTTTTCTCTTTCTTTTTACTACTTTCCCTTTCTTTTTCCCATGCAAAATCAGCTACGTCCAACACTGAAGTGACTGACTCACCTCCCCAACCAGGGCGAAACTTTAAGAAATAATCCCTTACAGGGGGCACTGACTGATTCACAAAAAACGAAATAAGAGTAGGGTGGTCTGCTTCTCTTTCAGGATCCATCTGAGTGAACATTCGGGCCCCCTCCAATAGCCTCGACCAGAACTTTCTGGGTGGCTCATCAGATTCCTGCCGAATCTGCATGAACTTAGCCTGATTAGGCGAGCGGCGAGCCATTTCTTTGAGTCTCTCTAACAATCGCTCTCGATCTGTTCACAGCTGAGTCAGCCTTGGCTGACTCCAGTCTAGGGGATTCCAGCCAGCAGCTTGATCCCGCCTATCCATCCAAGTAATATTAACCGCATCGCTATCCCCCCATGTCCTTTCTGCCATCCACAATCTACTACGTTCCTCTCCGGTCAAAACTCTACTTAACAACTGATCTACATCCATATAAGTAGGATTATGACTTGAAAACAATCTTTCTAAAAGTTCTGTGATCTTTCGGGGATTTTCCCCAAAGGACCCTGACAACCGTCCCCACTCTTTCAAGTCCCATTCTAGCCATCCTTTATATTCCACAATATTAGTATGTTGTAACTGGCCATTATTGCCCACAAAAGGTTGGTCGTGCACCTGTAAAGGCAGTACTCTACTTTCACCTTTATCACTCACAAAAGGTTTGGCAGAGGCAGCCTCTGGGCTATTCTCAGAGGAGGGGTATGCAACCTGCTGCATCTGCTTGATCATTTGCCTAGTAATTATTCCTCCCGAGGTGTGCCCTTCCATTTCCCCCTTATCCCTCTGCAGAGATTCCGACCTGGAGTCCTGCAGATTCCCCTCTGCGCCCTGGAGAGAGTCCCCCTGCGGAGGAATAGGGGCAGGGGCAGTGGGGACCAACTGACGAGTCAAAACACGCCGTGGTTTACACCCTTCATCGAAATAACATGGAGGGGGTTCACTCTCGGGAGAATACCTGACTGCCATAATTTTTAAAGATTTCCACAGCTCTGCTGCTGTGTCCCAACAAAACCAGTAACATAACTGTCCCGGATGGTCTTTTTCGATCTGGCTCCTTACTCCTCTTAAGGCAGCCTGTTCGAAAGAGCCATACGAAGGCCACCTCATCTCCGGGTCGGCCAATACCGCGGTATACCCAGTCCAATTCCTTACACACAGTGTGTACAACTTTCTCCTAGACATTCCTGTCTGTACTGGGAGTTTCCCTTCGTTCCATAACTTATTTACAATCCCCAACGGACTCTCAAGAGGCACGCTAGTCCCTTGACCCATGGTGTCTGACAGGAGCCCTCCAACTGGCGTTTACCCTGCTGTCCAGTACACGACCCCTCAATATTGAATTGGCTGGGAGAAATCTCCCGTGGCGCCTGCCAATTCGTATATGAGTGGTCTGACCACTGGACAGAGGCACCGCACCAGAAGGATATCCCGGACGAGCCCCCAAATTGTTAGGTAAAAAAGCAAGTCCTCACTCACCTCTCCAGCACCCGAGTTTGTGCGGAGTTGGTATGGGCTCACAATCTGTCAGAGACCAGACACCAATTCGTTGATCAACGGGCTCACACTATCCTTAGCTTGAAAGGCTTCAGAGTAAGTGTGGCAAGTTTATTAGGGGTGAGCATCAATATTTATACACAGAAGTAAACAAAGTGATTAACAGATCATAATGGTCATGCATAATCAAACAAGATTTTACAGGATAAAACAGGTTAAAATGTACATTCAGAAAGAGATAAGGGGAGATGGCTACTTAAGGGGAGGGGGGGTGTCATGAGTAGTTCGCAGGTCAGAGCTTTGATTAAAAGTTCAGACAGAGACATCAAGTCTGGGTTAAGTTTAAGCTCATCAAAAGTTCAGACTCAACACTGTCACTATAAGGCATATTTTCTAATCCTTTAATCATTCTCATGGCTTTTCTCTGAACCCTCTCCAATTTATCAGCATCCTTCTTGTGTCTCTAGCACTGTGTCCCTCCTGGCTTTAAGTGGTGCATTCACAACTCATCTTAAGCATGGCTATGTTAATGGTGTGTGTATGTGTGCAGTTTCTTTGTCTTACTTTGTGTGACTTGGCATGCATTGGGGGTGGTGGTTCTGAAAAGAGTGCTCTCATTCTGGGTGTGTGCGACTTTTCTACATGCCTCGATGACTTAAAATTCTGGCTTTCTCTGTCCCCTGAGAGGTGTTTTTTTCCCCATTACTAGTCACTTGACTTCTCAGGTTCTAAACTCATACATGTCACCCTGTTACAGGAACCTGAACAATGCCAGAAGAAAGGAAAGACACCCATAAAAAATAAAACTGACTTTGAACCTTAATTAGTTGTTTGTATTGACAGAAAGCTGAGGAGAACCATTTTCTGTGCCTTCATCTGCTGTGACCAGAAGTGCTGTGTAATTCTACTGTGACATTGCAGAAGGAAGAAAAAATAGCATTGGAGCACCCCTTCCCCAAACTATAAATGTTCAGTGGACTCTGGTGCAGTTTGCAGGTGGCAGTTGAACTCTTATTTCTCATTGAAATGGCACAATGCACAGTGTATTTCATACCCTTCATATTCTCAAACTGAAGATTTATGTTTTGATTTAGTAATAAACAAACCCTCGGTTGAGGTGATTACAGAATTGGACAGCTGGGAAAGCTGTAGGGTATTAATAATTTGATCAAGCACACCTGCAGCTTAAGGATGATACCATATGATAAACAGATTTGTACATAATTTTATTAATTTGTCTTCAACATAATCAACATAGAAACTGATCAGCTGTTGCTTTCTTAAAGAGAAATTATTTATTTAGTCACTTGGTTGTTGATTTTGATGGCTGTTTTGGAGGAAAGGTAACATTTTACTAAGGAATTAGAACTATTCTTTGTAAACAGAGGCTGTTGGCATGCTTTCTGCTTTATTATGCCTCATCAGGAAAGATGGGTTTGTGGCTAAAGCAGAAGATCAGGAATTGGAAGATCTGGATTCAGTTCTAGGCTCTGCAAAAGAATTCCTGGGTGACCTTGGGAAATCACCTAATCTCGCTGTGCTTTAGTTCCTAGTGATTAAAGTATTCCCCTGGAATATGGGAGAACTGGGTAAAATTTTCCCCTCAGGCAGAGAAGGAGAAAGGATTTGCATGCAGGGGGGGGGGACAGGGGAGTTCTTGCAACTTACAGACATGCTCTCACCACTGAGTTATGGAATCTCTCCTATTGAACCTGTTCCACTTTGGATAAATAAAGATTCATTGGCAGCAGGGGCCTGGGTCGCCCACTTCCCAGGTCAGTGCCCTGACTACTGTCCTACAGAGTGGCTCTCTTGCTCTCTCTGACCCAGTGACTCTGTAAGTATTTATACACAGTACAACAGCTTCAACAGGAGAGTTTGAGAGCTTCTCATATCAGATTCTCCCATAGTCCAGTGGTTAGAGCACTTTCCAGAGAGGTGGGAGACCCCTCTTCAAATCCTTTCTCCCCTCTGTTTGAGGAATGAATTGAGCCTGGGTCTCCCACACCCCAGGTGAGTGTGTTAACCACTGGGATAAAAGTTATAAGGTGGGTGGCACTACCACCTCCTCCTCTGGCCATTGGTGTGTGGAGTGAGGCAGGCACTTAACTCATTCATGCAAGAATTGCCTTAGGCTTCTAAGCAGTCTGACTCAGGAGAGGGGTTCCCATATGTGGACTGCTAGTAGTGATAGGTGCCTTCCTGCAACCCAGACTTGGGCATTTAACTCCCTGAGTTAAGACTTACCCCTCAAGATTGGATGTTTTGCCAAACAATATGCTCTAGGAATTACTTTGGGGAAATTCTGTGGCCTGTGTTATACAGGAGGGCAGTCTAGATGACCACAATGGTTCGTGATGGACTTGGAATCTGTGTGTAGGCGTGAATATGCAGCAAACAGATTTTGAAAAAAACAACAATACATACATCAATAATCTCAACCGGAAGGGTGAGCACAGGATCACACATTCATCAGAGGAAAACAGCTAGCAACAGTGTTTAATTATAGTCTTAGTTATGCCCCTAAATACCCATTGTTAAGGATACACAACATGGCACATACATACTTAGGCACACTTAAACCAGCCAGATTTGAGAATTATGTGTGCCCACTTCCATTGGCTGGGACACACAGCTGGGTTTCATGCTTATAAGCAATGGTGCCTAATTTAAAAGCTCAGAGGGGTAGCCGTGTTAGTCTGTATCCACAAAAACAATGAGGAGTCCGATGGCACCTTAAAGACTAACAAATTTATTTGGGCATAAGCTTTCGTGGGTAAAAACCCCACTTCTTCAGTTTTTTACCCACAAAAGCTTATGCCCAAATAAATTTGTTAGTCTTTAAGGTGCCACCGGACTCCTCATTACTTTAAAAGCTCTGGTCCTGAGACTCAAAATGAACTCTCAATCCATAGTTTCAGTTTCTCCCATGAGCTAGCTTAAGTGGCTCCTCACTGAGCATGCTGGCTTTTGTGGCTCACATTCTAATATATCTGTCTCTCCCCATGCAGTGCCTAAGTGAGGCTTTATGGCTCACATTACTGTTTCATTGATTTTCTAGGCACCTAAAAGTTAGGTGTTGAATAGCCTAAGTCCCTTTGTGGTTCCGGGCCAGAGTGCCTAGCACAATGAGAACCCGATCTTGGTTGGGACCTCGAGTTGCTAGTGCAATACAAATATAGTTGTACACTTGCATTCCTGTCCTGCCTCCCAATCCAATTAGGGAAATCACATTCAAAATAAGTTTGCAATACTGCAAACAGAGATGATGGAGGGAGCCAAACAAGAATATTATTATGCCATATGGCGGCAAAAGAGCTAATGTGATTTAGGCTACATATAGAGAGACAATGCATTGTGGTCTCTCTGTAGGGCACTTGCTGAGACTTCTCCTCCACTGGACATTTCAGACCTTAGAGGAGAAAAAAAATAACATGATTAAAGGGGTAGAAGGTGAGATTAAGGGACTGGTGTAAATCCCACTGAAGTCAATGGGAGGCTTTCCAATGGGCATTGGATCAGGCCTCAAAAACCTAAATGTGTACCTTCTCTTTCTTATGTAGCATCTCCATAACTGGAGATTTGCAGACATGGTAGCTCATTCTGTACAATCCTCTTCTAATTTCTTTGTGGATGAATAGCCTTTTTGATCCACTCAGGATTCTATATTTTTCATCCAAGAAAGAGTATAGTTTGGCCACAAAGCAGCCAACAGGGCTATAGATGAGAACTCCCTACAAAATAGATGAAAGGTGCAAACACTGAGATGGAACATAATTTTTTAGGGGGCCCAAGAGCATTTAACTAGGAGTAATGAGATATAGTTAAGCAAAGGAAAATGTAAGGTAAAAATTAGGAAAAAAATGTCTAACGCTGCTAACCATTAAACTGAAATAGTCTCCCAAGGGAAAGGAAGGAAGGAAGGAAGACACATCACTAAAACTATGGTATAAATTATTGGTCAGGACAAAGCACTAAAATATATACAGCAGAAAACACTGTCCGTTTATTATCTGAGCAGCTAGTCCATGCTAGCTGCCCTAATGGAACATGAAAAGAAATGAGACAATGAAGAGTTAAAACCAGAAGACCACAAAAGAATATATAAATCAGAGTCTATCCCATCAAAAATTAACAAATCTATAAACAAAGTTTTTTTATATTATTTTCTAGCCACAGGATGGCAAAGTAAAATACTGAGGGCTTGATCCAAAGCCCTCTGCAGCCAGCGGGAGTCTTTCCACTGAGTTGAATGGGGCTTGGACCAGGTCCTAAGTTACTTAACCATGTTTTGGGCTCATTCATCTTAGTTTCCCTTGAAAATCTATATGCCCAGTTCTTGTTTCAGATATACACTCACAACTTGCCCTGGTCAAAATCCTGAAGTCCTTACTGTAGCAAAACTCCCATTAAATCAATGTCTGTGTCCAAAATTTGTGTGCAGAATTCAGCTCTAGTTTTTGTTTGTTTGTTTTTTGTTCTTTTTTTTTTTAACCCACGTAGTAGTTCCAAATGTTTGGCCAAACATCTAGAGATTTTATAAAAGTTCTAAAGGTTTCCATAAGCCTCTGATTTTCTACAAATCCTCACATCTTCGACTGACATGAGATAAATCAGAACAACACAATGCATTTATAAATACACAGCTCTCTATCTTTTTCTCTGAAAGTGTTTCAGCCTTCTGGCCTTTTATGTGCACCTAACAGTCACCTGTTTTTCTTTCTTATTTCTCTATGTCTTGTATAAACATTACACTTAATTCCCTTTGTAAAGAGGGTTGAAAAAGCCTTTTTATCATCATATGTTTGTGTCAGTTTAAATTCTGTTTGTCTTTCATGTGGTTAGGCATGGCTGTTTGGGAACAGTACTGCTTCATGTATCTTTGAGACATTACTGATGGCATTCTACCAATTGTATTTATATTGGGCAGATCATGCAGTCATTGTGTTCCATTCTCAGACCAAAGGCAGTTTCACTTTAGGAAATAGAAAGTTAAACTCTTGATAGTTTGGTGAAGTGTTTCTTCCCCCTACTGGTGAATTACTGTTTCATCTAATATACATATTTTGTAGCTTGTGCATGGAAGTATTTGGTCAATGGTATCATTTTTCTTAGATTTCCAGTGTCAACACTCACACTGCAGCACTAAAGCAGTGCGCTTCAATATAATATTCAATATTCAACAGGATTCCCATATCAGTATCTTATTCAGAATGGCAATTAATTAAAGCATAAAAGTTCAAAACTCACTTCTGATTTGTATGTCATATGAGTCTAATGACTCGAGTCACTAATAAGTGGCATAAAGATTGTCCATGGTTTATTGGCATTATCAGTACAGTGATATGAAATTCAGCAGATTCAGTTCAAAGGGATTAATGAAAACCATTTCTTTGGGTTTTGATCTGCATGAGTTCTCATCCACAGAATTTCAGGCTCATGTATACCCAAAATTGTAAGTTAATACTGTGTTGAAATCGCTGAGCTGCAAAGCTGTGATTTCCAACATCCATCCAAGTTTGCTCAAAACTGGGCTAACGTTCACCCAAAAGACTGGTGTGTCTTAAAGAATATTTTTCAGAAATGCAATCTGAGTTTTGGCTTTGTAACAAATCATGAAACTGGGGAAGTCTATTTCATGTGGTTAGGAGTTTCCTTGCAAAATTTCCCCTCAGTCAGTATTAGTTATGACTATTATCACCTATCACGCAAAAAGTTGTGGGTATTACACCCCTTATCATGCCTAGATGCAGTAATGAGAAAGTGATATTTATATTGAAAACCAATGATGATAACAAGTGTTAACTCATAGAATCCTGTGGTAATGCTGTCGCATTATGTCACATTAATGGTAAAATTAATACTTGTCCCTGTTGTATTTTGCTAAGAATAACAGCAGTACTTAGTTGAATGGGAGCCTGGTCTACCTGCTGAGGAGCAAGGCCAGGGTCCTAGCAGGCTCATGTACATGATGCAGTAGAGAGTGCAAATCTGCTTGTATTCAGAGCTCCAGTAAGGTGCACCTAGTACCAGGTCCCTTTACCCCACCCTGAGCCATGCTGCCCTCTGCCATCAGAATGGGTCTTCGACCACATCTATGCGACCACTCACAGAATAAGGGATTACTCACTACCAGGAAGGGTTGCAGAATCTGGATCAGCACAACTCCTCTCCCTTTCACTCTGCATCTTTCCTAACAGTAAGGATTTTGTCCTTAAACTTTATGGACTTATTTGATATGAATACAGGGCCCACTG
The DNA here is from genome assembly GCF_011386835.1 of Chrysemys picta bellii. Classification (NCBI taxonomy): domain Eukaryota; kingdom Metazoa; phylum Chordata; order Testudines; family Emydidae; genus Chrysemys; species Chrysemys picta. The sequence continues at coordinate 66,650,277 of NC_088794.1, read as the reverse complement.
ACTAGCTGGGCTAAATGCCTTTGGCTTTGACTAAGGCTTTCAGCTCCTTCTGCCAAACAAGGCATTGCCTATTAGACATTAATATTGCTTAAATGCACACATACATCAAATATGCCCCCTAAATGTGATGCCGATTTACAGGAATTGCAGTGAGCATGATTCCTTTCAATCCTCTTCTTACCCCACTGCTATATATTGCTAAAACTTGTATTTATTTGATGCCAGCTGCTACTGCTTTTAATGACAGCATACACTAACTGAGGTTCCACAACCTTTCTCTGCCTGGCAGGGGTGGCTGGTACTGATCGGGCCAAGCCCCACCAACTAAGCCCCTTAAAAAAACGGGTTCTGCTAACTATCTCCACCACAAGTGCAGTCTGGGTTGGAAGAAAGAGGAGGTGGCTAGTGGGGCAGGTGATGTTTAGCCCTTTGAATGCAGTCCAGAGAGAGAGAGAAAGGAGTTACAATATCTAGTCCTTTAAGTGAAGCTGCAGCACCAAAGAGTGCAGTGTGGAGAGGGTGGGGCTTGTGATTTCCAGCCCTTAAGAGAACTTTCCCTGTACTGAAATTACAAGATTAGTGTGTTTTCCCAGGCTGAAAAAAGGCTTGCCCCAAAGTCTGAGCAGTGGAGTGCACTGCCCCCACCTCTGTAGCTGTACAAGGAGTATTCGTGGGAGAGAATGAGGCAGAGGAGCTGGTCAGCACCATCCTTTGAATTTGAAGAGCAGAGAAATCAAGCTGGTTTTGGGAGTTCCATAAACCAGGGGAGGCCTGCAGGCCAGTGGGGGGAACTTTTGGCCATTGGGAGCAAAAATGGGAGTTATGCTGCCCTGTTGAGGGGGAGAAGGTGCATGTGGGGGCTGGGAGGGCTCTGGTTATTTGTGCTGCCTGTTGGTGAGGTTTTTGTATGAACAGAGAGGGGATTTGGGGGTGGGAGGGTGCTCTGCTGCCTGGCAAAGGGTGATCAGAACCACCACTTATTTTGGACAACAGCTGTACTGTTTCCAGGTAATAGCCAATTGTGTTTGGTTAAAAAAAAAAGTGTGAGGTAGTGCATGAGTCTTCTTCTGAGCTAGTTGTATCTCATTTTTAACTGCTTTAAAAGTGATATCTGCTGTTCTAATCTAGCCCTACAGTAGACAAGATCCTGGAATCTGCTGAGCTTGGTGCAAGACCTGTTTGGTAAAGGAAAAAGGTGGACCCCAGCATAAATAGCTCTCCTGTTATGCACCTAGGGACTGCTTTTCCACCTAGTGCTCACCAGGGCATGGGATTCCCAACTGGCCTAGTAGTGCAGGTCTCCCCTTTGTGTGATATGACTAAATTGGTATGAATAATAATAATAATAATAACAACTTTTCAAAGATAACTAAATAAAACAATCCATGTTTTTCTCCACTTGATAGTTCTGATTCTTTCCCTTTATTATCTTAATCTGGCATCAGTCAAACTTGTTTGATTGTGGACTTGACCCATTTCAGTTTAACACCACAGCTACATCCCACCTCTGTGGACCAGATAGAAGTTTCTCTGACACAAAAAAGTTGGGGAAGTGAGTTTTTCCAGACAGAACTCTGAAGGACCCCACTATTACTAGATGAGAGAAGGAGAGAAAAAATAGGATGGAAAGAGCTGACGCACACAAATGCTGAGATCAGAATGAAAACTGGATTTCTTGAAGACAGCACCAGCTGAGGTAACTGAAATTTTACCTCTGGCAGTTTATTTGAAGCTGTAGTTGTCTTGTTATGCTGCAGCAGCTGCATTATATTTTCATTTCCAAGCTGCAGTTGTGTTGTTCCATTGAAAACAGACTTCATCCTCTAGATACGTAATCTAGAGGAATTGTACTAACGCACTTTCTTATATAACAGCTCTGTATTTACTCTGCCTCTCTTTGAAGAAGTAAGTGTTCAGTTTACACTATGTATTCATTTTACTTGATTTTTTATAGATCTTGAAGATGAAATAGAATCTAAATGGGATTGTATTCAAATTGTTTTCCCCTCTCAGTTTTCAGGCTCTATAATGCTAGGCCTCAGAAGACCTTTCTGGGGAAAAACTTTTTTTGGCCATCCCCTTTCTTTTTCTCTCTGAACATACCCACTTCACTCCTTCTATTCCAAGAAGCAGCATTTTCAGCCCCCAGGTTGGAAGTGGTTTGATGGACCTCAGTGGTACAGATGTGGCTATGACTCCTTCAGCTCTTACTTTTTGATGTGGACAAAGAAACAATGAAACAGACACCACTTCCTTCTGTAACTAATTCAGTGAAGCTGAAAATGGTGGATAAATTGGATAATGACAAAACTGGTACTAGCAAAATGTTAGTATATATTATTGGTGATGATTCTCTATTCTTAATTTGACCCATACATTTCAGCATCATTTTCAGACTGCAGTGGATTTCCTGGTGCTGACTAGCTTTCTTCTGGACCTCCTTCAGCCTCATGAGTTTCTTTAGGACTAGCAAATCCCATGGTATCTGGCACAATATATGTGGGTGCACTTTGAAAGGACTACTGAATTTTTAGCCTGATGTATGTAATAAGGCCGGAGTGTTGCAAAGACCTAGCACACAAACTTTAGTTCATATGAGTTTTCCCACTGAATATCCATAACCTTAAGAACGTATTTTCAGAATTCGTGATTGGCAGCTTCTGCAGACCCAAAGCTGACCAGACCAAGGAAATATGGAGTTTTAAAGAGAAAGTTATTTACTCTGCTACTTTAAGAACATTTATTGTATTTGTATGTAAAAAGACCACAGATCTAGGGGATTTCCCCCCCCCATCCTCATTGGTGTTATAATAGTGTTTTTCAGGGACAGTCACATTAGACTTCCTCCTTAATTACTCCCGCTTCTTCCTTAAGTACTCTTCCTTATATGTATAAAACAGAAGCAAGAGAAAATTAAAAAAATAAATTCATTCTTAACTTCAAGACAAGTTGTAAGTAAGGAAAATGATTTGAGTTGTAAGTCTACTATACTTTTAACTGCCCATTTCCACAGGAAATTACCCAGTATCCATATGCAAGTGAAGGTATTATATGTGCAAACACATATGTCTGCAAAAACTGCACATATAGCAGTGAAACTGCTGGGAAATCTGGGTTCAATCCAATGCCCAATGGAGTCAATAGAAGTTCTTCCATTGACTTCAAGTGTCATTGCTTCAGGCCCTCTGTACATATAACTGTGCAGGAAAGGTGAATCTCCTTAATTTTCTGTATCACCACTTCTTGTTAATATTTTTAAAGAAATTGCAGAGACAGGATAGAATGTACCAGGTAAATGCACAAACCTAACACTGGGCATTAGGATTGGGATTGGTGGGTGATTGAGGTCTTTTTTGAATGTAAAGGAAGGATAATTTCATGCAGCCTCATTCAGGACTTTGACCTTAGAAGTGCTTAATGGTATTGGCCTAGGGAAAATAACTCAAAGGAAAAGAAGAAACCCCATTTCTCCTGATCTCGATAAGACCTTTAAAATATAAATAAAAAGAGTATATTATCCCTTTAGGGGACCCCCCCCAAAATCTTGACTTTGTTTTAACAATAGTATTGTAAATGTATGCCTGGCATCCTATTAAATTCAATAGGTATTCTCAGTTCTATCTCTTTCGTTCACCAAGTAATGGATTACTTTAATTTAAGATTAGAAGTCTTGCTACAAAGGGAAAACCTGCTTTGATATCAACATGAAAAGGCACTTCCTTACCCAAAGACAACTTAACTATAAATAGACAGCAGTGACGTTACTGCAGTTGAGGAGATTTCATTCCATTAAAAAATTCACTCAAGAAATGTAGAGAAATGTTTAATAATTAATGAATATGATTTAAGTCCATTTTATACTGCTGACATTTTTCCTATAAATATTATAGGAACATTAAAATTTTAATCTCCCGTAATTCTGATGAATGAATTTTCCTGACCCTTACTGAAAACTATACCTGTAAAAGACTTCAGTTTACAAAAGCTTACTCAGTGTTAAAAGGTCCTATGTTTCAAAAATACTATTTTTTCTTTTGTTCATGAGATAGCTTTGTGTAATGCCTTTTTCAAATGATATTTAAAACTGGCAGTGTTATGTCATCCTGGTAGATTTGTTGGGCAGTATCTATTTCTTGGAAGCCATTGCTGTAAAATAGCATTTTGCTGGTTTAATTAAAGAATGTAAAATTCCATGACGATTAGGGTTCCCTTTCATTACCTAAAAGTTAAGTAGATTTTCCAGGGATTTCACTCATGAAAGAGGTTAGAATGAATACAGAAAATATATAAAGGCTGCAAATTTCCTATTCCCAGAAGACTTTCTCAGTCACTTGCAAATAGCAAACTTTTCCATGTGTCCTGAATCTTAGCAACCTTCCCAAGTTTTTCATGTGAAATTACTACTACTTGTATTCCACTATCACGTAGACATTCCAATGGAGATCTGGGCCCCCATAGTAATTGACAGTTCTTGTCCCAAAGAGTTTACAAATTAAAGAGACAAGACACGGGAGACTGGAAGTTTTATCACCATTTTACAGATGGGGAACTGAGTCACAAAGAGGCTAAGTAACTCATCCAAAGTCATACAGGAAGCTTTTTGAAAAGCTGGGAATTGAACCCAGAATTTCTGAATCTTAGCCTGGCACTTTAACCACAATATTATCCATCCCCTTAGGAGTCCTGCAATGTGGAATAAGAGGATACTATGGGTAATATTTTCAAACGCACCTCACTTCCATTTTCAGAAGTGAGTAAGGCAATTTGAAGTGATACTGGTCTACACTACCGCACTAAATTGATCTAAGTTACACAACTTCAGTTACGTGAATAACGTAACCAAGTCAACATAGTTAGATCCACTTACTGCCGTGGCTACAGCATCTCCCACCGAGTTCCCTTACCCTTCTTGGGGAGGTGGAGTACAAAATTCAATGGGAGAGTATTCTCCTATTGATTTAGCGGGTCTTCACCAGACCCACTAAATCGACAGTAGCTGCATTGATTGCAGCAGTGCCGATCTACTGGTAAGTGTAGATATGCCCTTAGTCTCTCAAGTGTTTAAAGGGCAGATTTTTAAAGGTAATAGATGTGTAAAGATGGGAAGTTAGGCACTTTTGAAAATCCTAGTAGGATTATCTGCATCTTTAGGCACCTAAATACCTTTAAAAATATGGCCCTAAGTCACTTATGAAAATGGAGCTTAGATGCCTAAATCATTTAGAAGCTTTTGAAAATTGTATCCTATGTCCTGAGGTTTGGACAATTTGGAGATTACTCTTCATTCTGGAAATAAAAGGTTGTGAGGCTCTTTTTTTAAGTTGGACTCTGTTGTTGTTTATTGGTAAATATACTGTGATACCCTTCACAGGTTTCAAAGTGCTGTGCAAGTGTAGTGATGATCACTTATGTACAGGGATCACTTAACCTATACGTGAAACACAGCTACTCCTAGAGTTCAAAGCAGCAGCTTTTCTAAAGTATCTCCTGAAATTTGTCTGCTGAACCATCTTTTGATCCATGAAGAACTTCTATTTTGGCTGAACTAGTCCAGCAGAAAGTCATACCAGTAGTGAAGACAATTTGTATGGACGCACAAGGGTAGGTGTGGCTTCTCCTGTGCAGGTTTGGAAGGAGAAACTGAGGTCACAAGGAGGCTTCCCTTCCTCTTGCCATCCTGGACAGCAACCAGGGATATGGAAAAACTGGACTTTTATTTTCCTCAGAATAATAGTTGTTCTAGCCCCACCTGTCCTGGATTGTTGTGTAGGTTGGCCTAGATTGGACACAAAATGGTGGAATATTTATAGGGACAAATATTCTGCCCCCACAGGGACTCCAATGAAGATGAGTAGGGGAGCTCTTTGGGAGCTTTCTCTGTGTTCATTGGTATTGTGTGGCCACACCAGAAGAAAGACAGGAGACAACAGAGGTGGTTTGATTAGGCCACAACTTTATTCACTTAAAATATCTGGGAGTACCTGGCAGTAAATTGTACAGTGCTGGTCATAGTGATTTCCATGTAATCCCTAACCTGGTCCCAGCCATCCTCTTGCTGGGAATCTGCCACCTTCCCCTCATATGAGGGTTTAAGAGGACTATAAAAGGAAGGGGGTTTGCTGCCTGCTGTTCCAGACATAGGAGCCTCGAAACCCCCATTTCCTCAGCTCCCTTGAGGGATGTTTTCCCTTAAATCCTTTTCCAATCCTTTTTATCAGATAACTGTATTCCTTCCATAATGAGTACCTGCGCTGGACATCCTCCACAAGGAGGTGCAGGCAATTTAGCTTAGCTGCCTCCCCCCACATCCTTCAAGTTCTCAGATATTTATTGATTCCTTCCTTAATATCAGACAAAAATATATTTGTTCCCCAATTAAATAGGTATACCCCAGCCTTCATAAATAGCTCGGTCAATAAAGAACCAAGCTTCCTGAGAACTCACTATACCCTAATGGGCTCCTTGCTGGTTTCCTGCACCAACTCTCAAGTTCTGGCTTCTTCCAGACTGTCTGAGATATAAATACCAACCCCCTCTTCTGGTCAGCTGGAAGGATAGTTCCCATGACCTGGTCCAGCTGCTTTCTGCTCCTACCTGCTCTATCTGGCTAAATTTTCCTCTTTCCTTTGCAACCAGTTGCATAGGTAGCTCTTTGTGGGTCAAGAACCCCATTTCTCCCAGCCAGCCATACAAGGACCCACTACGTACAGTTGTGGTGAGCACATGTTAGGTGTGCTAGAAAATTCATTGGATCCCAGAATAGGTAGATTCATTGTCTGATGGGGGAGGTGTGAGCTTGCAATAATTGTAGCCTTGCTGGCACTCACCCTCTGATCCTCATGGACATCCTCAACACACACACAGGGTCCAGGATTTAGTCCGGCACCTAGTTCATGGTGCAGTGCTGTATATTGTAGGGAGGGAAGAATGCTTCTTTCTGAGCCCTGCAAGTGATGAACTTGTACATAGAAACATGTGATTTGATTATTCTTATCTTTTGAGAACACCTGGAATCAAGTGCTGTGTTCCCTACTTGGGTAAACCCTCCAGTAGCATCAATAAAGACTGAATAGGGGATACAAGATTTGTCCCATGAACTGTATCCTTTTCCTCCTGACTCCTCTCCTGATCCCCAGTGATGAGCATGATTTGTTTAGTCTAGCTGGGGCGTCATTGCTCTTAGGAAATTCACAAGAGCAGGATGAATTAATAAGGGATTTTTGGTGTGTGAAAATAAATTAAATGATAAATGTTACCGATGTTTCTACCTTTGTGAAATGTTTCAACCAGTTTTGATAAAATAATTCTCCTGTATTGATGTTTCTAATTAGATAATTCCACCCTGGTGGGAAATAAAAGCTAAGTGGAAGAGAACTGCTTCAAGCTATTTAGCTATTATGAATCTTAAACCTAAGTGAAAGTCTGTGATGGTGATGATAGTTTCTTTATCATAGTGGAAACGGTGTATTAGATGATGTAAGCAAAGCAATGAAAACAGTGGTCAGGAAGATAGCTGTCTTGTAAATCCAGCTGTGTGAAATGTTCACAATGAAATCTGAAATGACATGGAACTTGTGCTTGGTGTTTTGTTACAGTCTTGAAACTCAGCCGAGGTTCACTGAGAGGTTCCCAGATGTAGGCCCCGTTTTGAGTAGATTTAAGGTTTTGAATTGAAATGTGCAAGTTTCTTCAGAATTTCATCCTAAATATTTATATTTTTTTCTAGAGCTAGCTGAAAATTTTCTGTCAAGCTTTTTTAAACAAAAAATGGCTTTTTTTAGTTTAAATGGAAATTATTTGGGAAATGTCTGTTTGCAAAGAAATTTTATGGTTTTCCTGGGGAAAACCCCTAACCCTCTCAGATTGTACATGTACTGTGTTTGGCTGATATTTTTCACATTTTGGTTGTTGAAATGTGTAAAGAATCTGATTTTCAGTTTTTTTGGCAAACCCCCCAAAAAATTAAAAGAAAAATTTTGAGAGCAGTGTAAAATTGTTAATTTTTGTCTCGCTTTTTTCATGGAATAAAGAAACATTTCCCAAATGTTTGTTTCACTCTAGAACTTTAAATCAGCTTCTGGTAACCTTAATCAAGTTATCGAGCACAGTAAGACCACTCATGGCATAAAGCATTGTTCAATAAGATTAAGGCTACCAGAAACTCCCCAAAATTAAGAATGAAACAAATTCAAAAACTCAAAGCAGAACTCAGTAGAAACTAGCAAACTTCAGGGTAAAACTTAAGGAGGCTACAGAGACCGAGACAGAAGCAAAAGTTCGCTTTGACCCCTGCAAAGTGAACCTTGGATTTTGCATGGCTCCTCTTGTAACAGATGTTTGAGCAGAGCTGACCTTTTGCAAGGAATGTTATCATCACCTATTGAACTATTCATCTATTAACAGAATTTTTTGTCAATTGCCTTCTGAAAGCTATTCAGTATGTATTCTGGAGACTGATTGATGCTACCTTTGATCCGTGTGACTTTCCCATTGATGTTAGTGGTATATGCATGAAAGGCAATATATGACCCTAGATATGGGTGAATTTTGGGTGGAATCTTCAATTTTATCCAAACAGATTCCAACCTTTTAGGAGATATGAAAGCGTTTCAGTTACATTTTTATTTTTGAAATGTTTACCTGTCTGCATTTGCCGGTTTTTACAAGGACTAGAAACAGGCGTAGCATGAGAGGCTCCAATATCTCCAGCCCCTCATGGAACCAGAAAATGTTATGCTCTTGTGAGTCTTTCTTCTAAGGACTTAATCCTTTACCACTGCAGTCAATGGAAGTTTTACTATTGACTACAGTAGAGTTGGAGTAGGATCTGGGCCCTAACTTCCAGAAGAAGAGTCCTGAACTTCATTCCTTGTGTGCCAAAATTTCCCGTTAATTTCAGTAGGAAATTTAGGACTGGGACCCTAATTGGTTTAGAGAAGTATCCTAACATTTTAGTACCTATTCTATCCTCTGAACCTTTTTGAAGTTCACTCAAATGAATATATACCAGTCTTCGGATTATTTTATTTGATTACATAAGAGCCAAATTTTATCCTGGTAAAACACACTCATTAAAATTTGTCATAGATTTCAATAAAACATTTGACAGTGTCTATTGCAATTTATTCTGGAATATCTTTAAGTGTTGTGGTATGCCAGTAAAAATAATTAACATGATTAAGGCTCCATATCAAGGTGCAGCTTGCACAGTTAAAGTAAATACAGACTTGAGTGAATGGTTTAACATTGACACTGATGTCGAACAAGGATGCATGCTCTCACCTCTCCTGTTTGGCACTGCCATTGTCTACATTATGAGAAAAAGCTGTAGACATACAGCACAGGCATCCAGTGACTCAACACCGGAAAAAAAATCTAGATTTTGCTAATGACAGAGATGTTCTAAGTGACAGCTAAATGAAAGAATGAAAGACTGTCAGGCATCACAAAAAAGACGGGGTTAATAATCAGTTATGAAAAACACAAATTTAATGAGCACCCCAGTAACTCCCAACTCAGTACTAAGAAGGCAAAGGAATATAAGAGGTGAGTCAATTTATATACATTGGCAGTAATGTGCAAGCCATTGGGAATGTCCAGGAGGAAATCATGTCAAAAGCTGGCAGGGTGGAAGCTGCACTCACCAGCTTAAACAAGATTTGGTATTTGAATAGACAAAGCTATAAATCTTCAACTCAACTGTTATTTACACCTCAATATATGGTTGTGAAATCTACCGAAGATAAAGACAGATGTCTAAATGCCTTAAAAAGAAAAAGAAAATATGAGATATTAAATAGAGTGAATTCATAACAAATGTTGAGATTGATCAGAAAGTTCAACAACTTCTTATATCCAAAATTATCCAGAAAAGAAAATGGAAATATCTGTGACGTCATCAGAGCATCAGCCATGGCAGACATGCCATTGGGCAGCTGGAGGAATAGGTAAAAGGGGACCACCAAAAGAATCCCTCCATTGAACAGTACTTTGAGAGGGCAAACTTATGGGACTTAACTCAGAAGAAATGCAAAGAGCATCCCAGGATAAATGGAGATAGCGGAGCCTTTTTTGTGTGACATCTGACAATATGGGAAGGAGTCAGATTCAGAAATGTTACACTTAGATGTGCATATGGAGTAGAGTTAGGCAGGAAATGGGTTTTCCATTCTGCAAAAAGTTTTTCCCATTCTAGCCTGGGATGAAAACTCTAAATCTCAAATTTTCATGAATTGAAAATCCCACAAATATATTGGTTTGGGATAATCAGTATTTCATTTCAATTTTGACCATTAAATTTTTTTTTAACTCTTCTTAGCATACATTTTGAAATGAAAAGTTGGTTTAAAACAGAAAACCAGCTTTTTTTGTTTCAAAAATAATTCCTAACCAGCTGTATTATGGAGCTCCAGTTGAAATATGAAAAGATCCCATATCAAGCATCCCAGAGCAGAACCTGGCCCTATATATATTTATTTCAAGTCATATGCCTACAGCATATTTCCTTCTAGTAGTCAAGATATGCTGCATAAATATCAGTAGGGCTAACAGTGTTTTTTGTTTGCTTGTTTTAATTTGCGGTCTGGCTCCTTCCACCTAACAATAAATAAATGTTTAATTTTGCAACTGTAAACATTAATCACTTCCCAGTCACCCAAGCTCATTGGTGGGACCAGACTTGTCATCTTGATGGAACAGCTCACGTTTACCACCCCCGTATGCTCTTAAGGACAAGCTAGGAAGTTGCTTTTTTTGGGTTAATTAGCAAGGACTCACAGGGCCAGTGCCCTTTTCTACTTTGCTCTCAAATGCTATGTTTTACGTCTGGAAGTCTGACAACTAGCATCAGAATGACTTGCTAAGAATAAAACCTTCCTGGTGAAATATTGATTTCATTTCTGATTGAAGGTTTCACCCTTTCCAGTGTACTGTACATGATCTTAACATTCCACATTAATTTTGTCTGCTATTGGTCTGTGTTCTAATAACATGAAATAAAAGGCAGTGCAAAAAGATACTGTTAGGCCTAAGGAGAAATACAAGCCCTGATCCTTTTGATCATGTCGCTCCCTTCTAGGACTAATACATAATAATTAATAATTCTATGCCCTCTGTTATGCAGAAGGTCAGACTAGATGAGTGTAGTTGTACCGTCTGGCCTTAAAAATCTACCCCCCCTGAATCTTCCTTGCACATCGTATGAAGCTTCTTGTCCTCATGTTCAAGTTCCTGCACAACTCTGTCACAGCCTGCACTTCAGCTCTTATTCCTTGTCTCAGTTCCCTTCCATTTCTTTACTCCATCCATGGCAGTGTCCTCCATGCCAAGCCATTCCAGTTAGGGATTGTCTTTTGTCAGTATTTATACAGAACCCAGCACAATGGGGCCCCCAATCTTAACTGGGGGATTTGGGCACTCCCATAATATTTACTACTACTATGCCCCCTTGTTTTCTCTCTTTCTCTGTCTGACTTCTTCCATGCTGCCCCCTAGTCATGGAACAATCTCCCAAGCCTAGTTTGCGAGGCTTCTACTCACTTTTTATACAAATTTCAACTAAGACTCATTTTTCCTTAATGTCCACAAACAGGGAAAAGTAAATCCAACTAAAATATGGCCATGCCAACCCCTTACTTTAGGTCTCCCAGTGCACCCTATATCATTTGTCTTTTTCAGATTGCATTGCAAGTTCTCTAGACCTGTGGCCCTTTTAATGTGTGTTATGTACAGTACTGAGCACATCACTTCCTCACAATATTAATAAATAACTTGGCCCATCTGTTCCCATTGACATCAATGACAAAGCTCCCAGTGACTTCAATGGGAGCAGCTCTGTGCCTGTGTGAAAAAAAGAGCTTTGAAACTATTATTACAGAACATGAGAATTCAATCTTAATGTTTGCTTTTGCATTAAAAAGCCCAATACAAAGTGCAACTATGCAGTTAGGGTCTAGAAAGGTCAGCAAGGAAAAGCCTTTTCCCAGCTCCAAATGATATGGTTCTCACAAGTAGTAGAACTTATAAGCAGAAGATCATGGGTTCTGCTGCTGAAAATGCATGCTGCTGGCCTTGAAGGGCCAATAGCCCACCCAGTGTGGGGGGATGCAGTGAAATAAGATGTCCACTACCCCCTGCTCCACCGGGAACTCAGTGTAGCCTTGAAAATGAGAGGGCCTGGGTTGGGTTGTGACAAGGTATACTGGAGATGCAATGATTCCGTACTGAGTCTGGAAACACAGTTCTTTGTGTAAAGAACTGGTAGGTGTATTGTATAAATGAACTGCTTGAGAACACTGTGAGAGTAAACAGAAAGGAGACCCAGAGGCTAGTAATAAAATGCTTCAACTTTTCACAGGCAATGCAAAGAGTTAGGAACAACAGCATAAGGAAAAGCTGTCACAGGTGGAAGAATATCTCAGCTAGATGTTTGGGCTAAAGATTGTTCTTTCAATAGGCCTAAATTTTCTCTATTCTCTGTATCTGTGAGACTAAATTTTTTTAGCACCCTCTCTGTTTTCAATAAGTCATTTGGTTAAGCCTAGCTATCTAGGGCTGCAAGACTCAATGATGGTATGGGAGAGACCTATTTTACTTTCATCGATGTAGGGTTACACCTTCAGCATAATGGACAGGGATTTGATTGCATGGCTTCCATTAATGTTGCTAGTAGTCTCCTTTCTGTTTACTCTCACAGTGTTCTCAAGCAGTTCATTTATACAATACACCTACCAGTTCTTTACACAAAGAACTGTGTTTCCAGACCCAGTGCGGAATCATTGCATCTCCAGTATACCTTGTCACAACCCAACCCAGGCCCTCTCACACACACTGCCGGAGAATTAACCCTCCAGTTAGGACTTGACGTAAAGACTTTTAGCTTGAGACTGTATATGGAAGTTGACAAAGAACAACCTGTGATCAACCACTAGACAAAAGGGAGGGAAGTATAGAGAAGTATCAGAAAGACACAGTGCTGGGTGCAAACAAGCTTGTACCTGGCATGCATATTGCATTTCCTCTGCACCATCAAAATCTTGTGCATCCTAGAGAAGATTATCCAGAGTCCACTGTCACCCTCCTGCAGGGTGGAAAAAATAAGTTTTAGTTTTTGACAAATCTATTCATCCTGCAGAAACCCTGGCCAGGCCCTCTCTATCTTGCCATTGGTCATGCTGTGCTGGTCTCCTGGTGGGAGGGAGGTGGCTGTGGCTACTTTGTAATCTTATTCTCCCTTTGCCACCAGAGACCTTGGTTAAAGTTTTCTGCATCAGCATTGGCTTAAATTTCACATTTAAGCAAAGCTAGGGTATATATACACACCAAAAGAAATATGCGTGGACATCTGCTGAGTCCCCTTTACCAACACTGCAAACGTTTTAATGAGTACTGCCTCCCTCATTGCATTTCTTTATTTTTCACTTTTCCCATAAAGATGGAGAGATGGAAAACCAGCACTATGACTTCTATGAAGGATCAACTAGGAGATGATGAGACTCTCATCTCTGTCTCTGTGCCAATTGTTTGTTGCCTCTTCTCCTTGTTGGTCTCTCCCTGTCCTTGGGTGAATATCCTAAACTACTGGTGCGGAAGTAATTACAGTTAATCTCGCTTGGAATCTGGAGAAACAGTTGCAGTGGTTAGAGGCCTCAGCCAGCACTGACATCCCATTGTGCTGGGTGCTGCAGAAACACATAGTACTTGCTCTGAAGAATTTGCAGTCTAAGTAGGCAAGACAAAGAACAGAATAAAGAGAGACAACATCTTCTTATGTGGCATCTCCATTACTGCAAGTTTGCTGTGATATTTTCAGAATTATTCTATACCAATTAGAAGTTTCACAACTGTAATTTAACACAGATCAAATGTAAGTTTTTAAGAGCTGAATTTTAGTTTTCAGAGATACAGCATACAAGCAAAAAAATGGGAACTAAACTAAGACTAAATCACAGATTAACTGGCTTTCCCATAGTCACCTAGGAAATCTGTGGCAGAGCAAGACAGTGAGTTTAGGTCTCCTGAGCCAAGCTCAGTGCCTTAATGAGAGGACAATCCTCCTTCCTTCTTTGTAAAGAACTGTCTGACAAAATGTTTCTTCCTTTCTCAGGGTATAATAATAGTTCAAAGTTTCAAATAAAATATTACCCCCTTCTGAGGTTCAAGCAGGAAAGCAGTTTACTCTCCGTCCTTAGCTTGTTTTTCACCATAGCGGACCATGTGTTCTGGCTTCCTTCTCTATTTTCTCTGCCTAAGTACCTGGGCCTGATAGGTTATTGAGTCCAGCTGCATGTGCTCCACACGCTTGATATGTTTCCTGTCAGTTTCTCCTTCCTTCTAGCGCAGTGGTTCCCAAACTTGTTCCGCCACTTGTGCAGGGAAAGCCCCTGGCGGGCCGGGCCAGTTTGTGTACCCGCCGCGTCCGCAGGTTCGGACGATCGCGGCTCGCAGTGGCCACAGTTTGCTGCTCTAGGCCAATGGGAGCTGTGGGAAGCGGCGTGGGCCGAGGGACGTACTGGCTGCCGCTTCCAGTAGCTCCCATTGGCCTGGAGCAGCGAACCGCGGCCACTGGGAGCTGCGATCGGCTGAACCTCCGGACGCGGCAGGTACACAAACCGGCCTGGCCCGCCAGGGGCTTTCCCTGCACAAGTGGCGGAACAAGTTTGGGAACCACTGTTCTAGGGAAATAGAGTTGGGTTGGGACCACACATGTGGAGCCAAACTTCAACCATCCTCAGGGTCTCACAAACCCAGAAGGATAATGCATCCTGTCACCCCACCAAAGACAAGTTGTTTAAAAATATTCACTGCTTTGAGATGGCACCTTAGATGTGTGTATCTTGTATGTTAACTGTGTTAACATCTATATCCTAAGGAGGCAGAGACAAGTTCCTTGGGGCAGAGACTGTGTGTTCCTCTAAATTTGCTGGGCATACTGACAGCACTTGTTACATAATATGTAATACTAAACTTAAAATGGACTGTGAGAAAGCAAGCCTTGCTTCCACTTAAAATAGTTTTGGAAAGAAAAGTTGGGGGGGGGGGGGGATGGGAGGAAGGATATATGAAAGGGAAAATTATCTTTAAATAGAGTGTGTTTGAAAATGATCCCTGTCATGAAAATTCTTCTCAAATGTGCTGCTCATGGAACAGATGGAGAGGAAGAGGGAGTGGAGGAGGAAGGCAAGAATGACGGAGTATATAAATCTGGGGAGTGATTCAGGAAGGTTCCTTTTATTTCATGATAGTTTTATCAACATTAAAAAAACCCAGTCTACAGCAAAGAAATACTATAGGCCAAAGGAAAAAAGATTGCGAGAATGATAGAGGGAGAAATCCATTTTTAAAAGATATGCCTTTAACATTTTGTTTGCTTACTTTCAGTATATAGTCTTGATCCTAGTATTGAGTAGGAGTTTTGCTATGAACTACCACGAGACTAGGATTGGGCCCCAAAAGACTCCTACAAATATATTTTAAAACAGTTGTAATGAACTGTAGAGCAAGACAGACTAACTATAAATATTGAATCAGAAGTATTAATAAATCATAATGAGACATCTCAGACGGCATGTAAAGTCCCTTATTCGTGGCAATTTTTGCATTGGGCAGACTCAGATAGGTGTCAGCTATGACCAAATACAAAATACATAGCTAGCAAAATAATGACTAACGCAAGATTTGAAGTGTAGCATCATGAGGTTCTTTCATATGGACCCAAACAGGATTAGACTTCTTCCAGTTATGTCTCCCACCTACAGCAGCTTTTCCATACATTCTAATGGAATACAGAATATAAAGTAATATAGTGCTATACACTTAATTTGCTCAGTCAAAGTTGCTTACCATTGCAATAAGGGGAAAGTAAAAAAAAAAAAAAAGGGGGGGGGGGAAACACATTTCAGTAGAGAGCCAAACATTTTCTTTATATTGATATTGAATTTGTTTATCCTTTCTGTACAATCCAGATAAATAGGTAATAAACAAGAGCAGTGCAAGTGTCAACAGCAGATTGGATGGAAATCCTTAGGGTACTTCCAGACTACCCAGGCGGGTAGTGATTGATTTATTGGGGATTGATATATCGCGTCTCATTAAGATGTGATATATCAATCCCCGAACGTGCTCCCCGTCGACTCCGGAACTCCACCGGAGCGAGCGACGGTAGCGGAGTTGACGGGGGGAGCCGCTGCCGTCGATCCCGCATAGTGAGGACGGAAGGTAAGTCGGAATAAGATATGTCGACTTCAGCTATGGTATTCCCGTAGCTGAAGTTGCGTATCTTACATCAACACCCCCGCCTTGTGTAGATCAGGCCTCAGTGTCATATGTTTAAATCATTTCCTGAGATATTCTTTATGAAAATGTAAACTAAAAATCAGGAGTATGTGAGTACATGGAGTACTGAATTTTAAAAAATTGTGGACCAGATTGCAACCTTCTTCCTGACATTGCTGAGTAGTTACTCCATTGGCTCCTGTAAGACTACTTGAGTGAGTAAAAATATGAGTCAAGGTTTCATAATATGGCTGTTTTTTGAGGTCCGAGTGTGTCCATTCTCTGGCAATGTGTATGTTGGTATATTGAGAACTATTGATCCTAATTGTGTGTTTATGACACTGTTATAGAACCTGAGACAATTTGTGTAGTATGAGGCTGTGATTGGATCGTCACAATGCCTGCCTTTACAAGAAGACTTCATTCAAAAATTCCTTTCTCCATCCTGCAATCTGTAGATTTAGTGGATTGCTCCAAGTTTCTCCCTGTTTCTGTAGGTGCCATAGAATGACAGTTTCCACAGGTGTATTTCCCAATAGTGTCATTTGGAAATGTCTGCTTCTAAAGCAGC
This sequence comes from Chrysemys picta bellii, assembly GCF_011386835.1. Lineage (NCBI taxonomy): Eukaryota > Metazoa > Chordata > Testudines > Emydidae > Chrysemys > Chrysemys picta. The sequence goes on along the minus strand of NC_088794.1, from coordinate 66,633,434 downwards.
TGTCTGGATCCCTGCTGTCCAGGAGGGATCTACTACGAGGGTAGCCAATACTCTGACTGGTTTCAAAGACCATGACAATTTCTGGCATCTTTGACTGTGTGACACCACTTCTTAGTGCTGTTCACAATGCTCTGTATAAAATGAGTTGATGGTCTCAGTTTAGTGTCTAATAATTGGTGTCCATATTGCAGATCCTATCATGGTAGATAACACTAATTGGCTCCTGTAGGCATGTGGACTCACCCCTGCAGCGCCTCCTGCTGGTCGTCCTCGGGAATTAGCTCATCCACCTCCGGAGCACCCCCTGCAGGCTAGTGATCCGCCTTACCGCTGGCCCCATGTCCCTCCCAGGACCTCAGTGCCCCTTTTATCTGGGGTGCTGCCCCCCCTGAGAGTAACCCCTCACAGCCTCAGGGTCTCCCCCTCCCTGGGGAACCTCCACCCACTATCCCCACTTTGCCTCAGTATAAAGCTACTACCAGTCCCCATCTAGCCCCCACTCACTGGGGTAGACTGCAGTGTAAGCCACTCATCATAGGCAAAGGGGTTCGGATCTGCTGCCTCTGCCTACCCATAGGCTGTCCCCTGCAACCCTGCACCTATTTGGCCTGTCATCAGGCCTGCAGCCTGGGGCTTTCCAGGCCGGAGCTCCCAGCTCCTCTGGCCCTTCCCTAGTCCTGCTCCAATCTAGGTTCCTTGCTTGGCACCTTGCAGCCAGGCCCTTCTCCCTCTACAGGCAGAGGGAGACTGAGTGGGCCCTGGCTCACAGCCTCTTATAGGGGCCAGCTGGGCCTGATTGCGGCATGGTCACATCTGAGACTACTTTCCCCAATCAGCCCAGGCTTCTTTCCCCAGTCACAGCCCTCTCCTGGGCTGTTTTAAACCCCGAAGGGCAGGAGCGAGTAACCACCCCGCTACACTCCGTTGTTAGCCATGTTAGCAAAGAGGCCCCTAGTTTGAATATTCATTCAGTATGAACAAGAGGCAGTCCCGTCAAGATCAGATTTGAAGCAAATTTTGCTAAAGCAGTGAGGAGAGCCTGCACTGCTGCTGCCAATTACGTGTCAGTTCTGTGGATGTATGGAGACCTTCAAATTACAGGGGTGTTAATCTGATACTTTTCACGAACACCAAATGCACTAAACGAAAATTATTATTTTATTTGAACTAGATGTCAGTTTCTAATGCTGCTAATGCAGCATTTTTCACTAGCACAAAATGACTGACATATTGTCACAGATTCAGGGTAACTGCACCTGTATTTTCCCTCAAGGATACCCCTTTATGGTTTAAGACTCCCAGCTGTCACCTCTCTTGGGTGGAGATCTGTGTCTCTCTCCCACCTGCCTGGGGTTTTAAGGCTGCAAATCTCCCTGCCTTACAATGCAATTTGCCCAGTAAACCAGCCTGCCCAAAAGGCCAGTACCTGTGCATTGCTTTCTCTCCAAGTCTTATGAACAGCGTGTTGACACCAGTTACAAGTTACCACAAAGCACTTTCTAAGCATTCAGCTTTATTCTTAAGGCAAAAGCACTACAGACAATACATATAAAAACCAATAAATGTTCCTATATGCATGTTGAAAGCTTACTAGAGGTCATTCATCAATCTCATAGGGCCTTGGTAGGCCAACATCTTTCCAACCCTTCTGTGAGGATTGTGACTCTTGGATAGAAGGTCCTGTCTGTTTGTGGATCAGAAAGAAGGCTCTGAGTCAATTTAAAAGCAGGCTTTTTAAGCCAAAAGCCCTTTCTTTGTTTTTCTTGTCTCTGGAAACCCAGTATGAACCAGTATATGTGAACCTCCCCAGGTGGTACCTCTCTGGAGGTGTTTACAATGTGAGTGATTCACCGTAGTCACCCCCCTACTGAAAGAACTGTGGTAACCCTCCGCCATGGTGTAGAACACAATCATACATACAATTCCTGGCCCACAGTGATACACAAACATAACCCAATATGTCCCCGCAAAGATGCTCATGTGATTGCAATATCTGTCACAACATGAGCCTAGCATTACTCATTTCCTAAACATCTGTATGGAAAATGAAGTTAGGGAAAATTCCAAAAACTAAAACAGGTCAGGGAAGGGGGGGTGGTGGTGAAGACACTTGAGAAATAATTAAAATAAAACTGAAAGTGGCACACATCACAGCAAATGGTTTAGACATGCCCAAATTCTTTGTTTCATTAACAGCTACTTTATACAACATGAAACTTCAAAGGGAAAAAGATAAGTCTGCAAGAAAAAGCTTTTCTTCACTTGGGCACTGGCCCATGTTGACCTTAATATCCTGTTTGGTTTTTAAAGCATAATTTTTTTACTTCACAATATGCAAGCTGAACAAGGAAGGTAAGCCCTACTGAACCCCTTTTTAAAAACTTATCACAGTAACTCTGCTAACACTTGTGTTTAGCTGAGCAGTCAGAGCAGTGTAATGATACACTTAGTTTTATCGGTACTCCTTAGTTATTTCCAGAGTATGAGTAAACCAGTAAATTGCCAAGAACATCCTTTTTAAAGAAAGAGACTGTGAACTTAGGCAAAGAGCAATTCCTTAAAGTTGTATCCCTTTAGCTCTGAGGTAATGTGCTGGTGTTTTTGAAAGAGAAAGTGTTCAGAGGAAATGTTTAAGTAACATGCTGTCAAACATCTATAGTAAGTCATAAAGGTTGGCAGTGGAAAATGTTAAATCGACATTTGTTCATGACTAGCACTGAGGTGCTTTATTGTAAGAGAATGTCAGGTAAATAGAAGGAAAGGTTAAGGGGAGAGCTTTTCTTTTAATAGGTAAGGAAGAGTAAATATCTTAGTAAATCTTAATAGACTCATGAAATGTTCTGAGACTCCTGAAGTCAAACCAGCATAGGAATGAGGCACTGGACCCTCATCACCCCCCAGAGCAAGCCAAAACATATGGCTTGCATATTATTTTGATCAAGTGAAATTATTCTGATGCTCTTTACAGACTCTTAGCTTTTGGGCTAGATTGTGGCTACACTTAAATGGGTAAGTAAGGGTGGAAGAAAATATCTTTTTCTCCTGCCCCTATCTTTATCTGAGTGCAAGAACTAAGTATAATCCTGGTCCTTGCTTTTCAGGTGCTCAGGACCTTAGGCAACTGGAACTGACAGCAGGATTAGCTTCTCAAAGTATGTATGAAGGTTTGGTCTGAGGGTAGGACCATAGTCCTGCCTTGTCTCCACATCAGTCAGCAGAACTACACAGACATGGGAGTAGAAGGAAAGAATATGTTGCATCCTGTGCATCAGCATTCCCAAAGGCACTGAACCAGAGTGTAGGCATTGGCACAATCTTATCCTTTTATCTTTAAAACCCTCAGAGCCTAGAAAACACATGCTTGTTTCTGAACTTGCTTGCATCCATTTTACATGGGTGTAAAACCATTGACTTCACTAGAGTTACTCCTGATATACAAAACAGTGTGAGAAGAGAATACATATTTCATAAACTGAAAGAAATGCTTGCTCTGAATCCCAGCATATTAGAATATTTAAGGAACCAGCTGAAGAGATCTCTGAGCCATTAGCAATTATCTTTGAGAACTCCTGGAGAACAGGAGAGATCCCAGAGGACTGGAAAAGGGCAAATATAGTACCTATCTATAAAAAGGGGAATAAGGACAACTCATGGAATTATAGACTAGTCAACTTAACCTTGATACCCAAAAAGATAATGGAGCTAATAATCAAAAAAGCAATCTGTAAGCACCTAGTAGATAATAAGGTGATAAGTAGCAGTCAACATGTATTTGTCAAGACCAAATCATGTCAAACCAACCTAATGTCCTTCTTTGACAGGGTAACAAGCCTTGTGCCTAGGGAGAAGCAGTAGATGTGATATATCTTGACTTTAGGAAGGCTTTGGATATTGTCTCACATGGCCTTCTCATAGGCAAACTTAGGAGATATAGCCTAGACAAACCTACTATAAGGCACAGCTAGTTGCAAAAGCATACTCAAAGTAGTTAGAATCATAGAATCATAGAATCATAGAATATCAGAGTTGGAAGGGACCTCAAGAGGTCATCTAGTCCAACCCCCTGCTCAAAGCAGGACCAATTCCCAGCTAAATCATCCCAGCCAGGGCTTTGTCAAGCCGGGCCTTAAAAACCTCCAAGGAAGGAGACTCCACCACTTCCCTAGGTAACGCATTCCAGTGTTTCACCACCCTCCTAGTGAAATAGTTTTTCCTGATATCCAACCTGGACCTCCCCCACTGCCATTTGAGACCATTGCTCCTTGTTCTGTCATCTGCCACCACTGAGAACAGCCGAGCTCCATCCTCTTTGGAACCCCCCTTCAGGTAGTTGAAGGCTGCTATCAAATCCCCCCTCATTCTTCTCTTCTGGAGACTAAACAATCCCAGTTCTCTCAGCCTCTCCTCATAAGTCATGTGCTCCAGACCCCTAATCATTTTTGTTGCCCTCCGCTGGACTCTTTCCAATTTTTCCACATCCTTCTTGTAGTGTGGGGCCCAAAACTGGACACAGTATTCCAGATGAGGCCTCACCAATGTCGAATAAAGGGGAACGATCACGTTCCTCGATCTGCTGGCAATGCCCCTACTTATACAGCCCAAAATGCCGTTAGCCTTCTTGGCAACAAGAGCACACTGTTGACTCGTATCGAGCTTCTCGTCCACTGTGACCCCTAGGTCCTTTTCTGCAGAACTGCTACCTAGCCATTCGGTTATCAATGGTTCACTGTCAAGTAGGAAGGGCATATCAAGTGGGGTCCCGCAGGGATCTGTTTTGGGTCTGGTTTGGTTTGCGTTATGGCATAAATTTTGTGGATGATAACAAGCTGGGAGGGGTGGCAAGCTCTTTGGAGGACAAGATTAAAATTCAAAATGATATTGATAAATTAGAGAAATGGTCGAAAATAAATTGGATGAAATTCAGTAAGGATAAATGCAAAGTACTATACTTAGGAAGGAATAATCAATTGCACAAATAAAAATGGGAAATGACTGCCTAGGAAGGAGTACTGCAGAAAAGGATATAGGGGTCATAGTGGATCACAAACTAAATATGAGTCAATAATGTAACACTGTTGCAAAAAAAGTGAACATTGTTCTGGGGTGTATTAGCAGGAGTGTGGTAAGCAAGACATGAGAAATAATTCTTCCACTCTACTCAGAACAAATAACACCTTAGCTGGACTCCTGTGACAGTTCTGGGCACCACACTTGGGGAAAGAAATGGACAAATTGGAGAAAGTCCAGAGGAGAGCAACAGTAATGATTGAAAGTCTGGAAAACATGATCCCTGGAGAAAGACTGATTAAATTGCATTTGTTTAGTCTGAAGAAGAGTAGACTGAGGAGGGACATGATAGAAGTCTTCAAATATGTAAAAGGTTGTTATAAAGAGGAGGGTGATAAGGAGAATGATTTATCTACTGAGGCCAGGACAAAAAATAACGGGCTTAAATGGCAGCGAGGGAGAGTTAGGTTAGATATAAGGAAACACTTCCAAACTGTAAAGGTAGTTAAGCACTGAAAAAAGTTATCTAGGGAGGTCATGGAATCGCCATCATTGCAGGTTTTTAAGAGCAGGTTACACAAACAACTGTCAGGGTTGGTCTAGATAATACTTACTCCTGCCTCAGTGCAGGGGCCTGGACTAGATTACCTATCAAGGTCCTTTCATGTCCTACATTTCTATGATTCTATGTTAGTTAATAGTCCACTTTAAAATATAATAGAATGCTAGAGCTGCTGAATTCTTTTGTAGAATTGAGCCCAACACAGTTATGTGTCTGGCTTTTTTCTGCATGGAAAATTCACTTCATGTCAAAAAGACCAGCTTAAACTATATTATTTTCTTTTTCTTTTTTGTACATGAACAAATAGTGTGTTTTGGGGCATGTTGGGAGTATTTTATAAGTTGCAGGGACCTTAAAGGTGTAGCATAATTTGAAGGATAATAAAGACTTCAAGGGGAGAATGTAATTGGTTCAGTAATGACTTGGGGTCTTATTTATTTATTTTTTTATCTTACGTAAAAACAGTTTCAAATTAAATATTTTCATTTTTGAAGTCAGCAGCAAGTTGCTTTATTAAGGAATTAGGTAGAAGAAATTACTTCCCTATGTACAGCTGCAAAACTTGCCTGCAATAATTGCCCTTATTTTCTTATATGAAATCACTTTTGTGGAGTTGTTATTACAAAGATGGCCATTTAAATTAGTATTATTGAGGCATAAAGTGAGAAATGGGCACTATGCAGGCTTCTCTAAGGTGTAAAGTGAAGGAAACAACTGAGATACTAAGAGCTGTACAGAATAGACACAAAGGTGCTGTGAGAACAGCCGTTCCCAACATGCTCTGAGGAGACAGCCTTTAATCTACTCATTAAAGGACTAATCCATCACCACCTGCTCAGCACCTTTCAGGATGAAGCCCTAAACCTTTTTACAAGGTTCTTCAGACAGTTAAACTGTATTACAAGTTCTTATTTACATTAATGAAACGGGCAAAATGTGAGCTTTCTTCCCTGTAAACCATTAATCAGAAATGTAGCAGAGAGAATTAACACTGAGCATCCTGTCTTAGCCTTTTAACTACTCTTTGCAATATGAAAACTGAGAAAGTGTATATTAAACATACAGCAACAAAAGCAATATAGACTTTATTTCATAGATCCAATGTATAAATCTAGAACAGTTATACCCTACTTGACTAAAACTACACATTGAAGAAAGGCATTAGTGCCTGGTGTTCAGAGCACATGACTTGTGGGTCAGGATATATAGATTTTTCCAGTTCCACAGCTCATTTCCTGTGTGACCTTGGGCCAGCCTCTTTATGCCTCAGTTTCCACTTTATATAAAATGAAGATAATACTTATTACCTCACAATAGTGTAGGAGGATTATTAATGTTTATAAAATGATCCAAGATTCTTGGTTGAAGAGGAAAGGAGCTAGAGTAATATTATTTTTTTTTAATAATTCCTCTACAGGCACATTTTCCAATTGATTTTGAACTTGTAGTGCTAGCTAGAGGCAAACACATACAATGCACGCTAACAGTGTAAGTCTTTGTCTACTAGCTGGCCCATAAAAGAGGTTAATGGGTCTGCTACAACTACCAGTTAAGCGAAGCTCTTTAGCTCAAGTGATACGGGCCTGTGTTGTTAGCTCCGATGGTCCAAGGTTCAAACGTGGCTGCTAAAATGAATGTGTCTATTACACTGTGCAAACCTTACCACAAGGTAACTTAAGCCTAACTTTCTAGGGTGAAATCCTGGCTCCATTAAAATCAATAGGCATTTTGTCATTGTCTTCAATGAGGCCCAGGTTTTCACTTCTGATCCAGAACTGGGTTTTTTGTGCCTAGCAATTGAACTGGCTTATACAGATTTTTTTTTTTTTAATATAGACAGAAGTCATGTCGGATGAATTTATTGAACTCCTTTTAATTTGTTACCTCAGCAATGGTTTAGAGTTTACATAGAATTCTAGAAGTGAAAGGCTGAAACTTTAATTCATTGCACTATGCAACTACTACTTTTTTTGAATGTACAGCTGGTATTAGAACTAAGCAAAATATTTGAACAAACAATGTATTCTGTAAATTGAGCCTCCATTTCTGCACATGGAATATCTGCAAAAAAAAACCTGAAACCTCCCGTTTATTCATTATTTGAATTTATTGGATGACTTTATTTTCACACTTTTTACTCTATGGATTGTGCATTTTGAAATTTGAGCTCTCTTGGTTAGCTGTGATTGGACAGATAAGTTGCATGGCATTGTTTCTGATCAATGAGTGGCAAGCACTTCTTGTGATTTAAACTCAATTTCTGTGCATGAGACTTTGAAATTTACTTTCTGTGGACATTTTTGCCAATAAAACTTGATCATTCCATGTTCCTGGAAAACAAACACAAAAATGATGCAAACATAGGTGAGATAAATGTGTTTAAAATGTATATGATTGCTCATGGAAAATTGTTTGCATTATTCACACATTTCTAACTGACGTGTAACGTTTACTGGATTCTTCATCCAGATATGTCTGGGGTGATATCAGGTTTGGTCAATTTAATAAATCCCCAAGAAAACCAGTATAATAAAGAGCCTGTCTAATATTTGTTTTGCTTTTAGTGGATTATAAATCCACAAAGTGGAAAATGCTTTCTGAAAATCCAGGTGTTGGATCCGGTTTGGTTACATACATCAGCCACCTGTACATACTTACTGTGCAATTGGTGCTGAAGTTACTAATATTAGAAGAGAAACCAGGTTGCTTTTATAATCACTTTACTTTCTGGTTCTCTCTTCCCCTATCTGTCTTGGGTACATATGGCCCCCTTACCTCACAATCCTTAATATATTTATCCACACAAAAATACCCCTGAAGCATAGAGGGGCTAAGTGACTTCTCCACAATCACACAGCAATCCTATGGCAAAGTGAGGAATCAAACTAATGCCCTCTGTCTTAATATTGTTAGATTTATTATATGGTATAGCAATAGAGCATTTGAATGTAATGTACAAAAACAAATTCTTCAATAGCAAACTCACATGATACATTCTCCAAATGTTTGTCCTTTTGAATACCTGAAGAACACAGTCATGCTCAACTAAGGGAATCTAAAAACCGATTGCTTTAAATATGTGACTTGTAAACTGGTAGAGAAAAAGATGGATGAACTGTGAAGATAAGAAGTTTTAAGCTGTGTGAGTAAACTTTCCTAGAATGTGGAACTTTCCTAGAATGTTAGTCAAGTATAAATGTTGGGTATAGGTAATATTAAGAATATTCATTCTTAATTAAGAATATCCCTTCTCTTTGCATTCAAGTCTCTTTCCCCATTCAAGATCTCTCTGTGTAATGTTGTGGGGAATACTTATTTGGTGCAGAGATGATCAATAAAGTTCAAATGTATATACCTCAATCTCAAGTCTTGATACTCTGATTTAAAGAGCTTCTGGGTCAGTTAATCAGGATACAGATACAGATGTTATCTCTTGAGTGGGCTAAATGAAAACTATAGATCCAGACAACTGAACTTTGGAAGATTCAAAGGGCCAGATCCTCAGCTGTCCTAAATCAGTTTCATTGACTTCAGCAGTGCTGCGCCGATTTACACTAGCTAAGAAGTTCACTCCAAATCCTCCAGATATAAATTTTACTGATCAGGTCTGTTTCTCAATACTGAGTAACAGTGATTCACCTCACTTCTTCCTCCAAAAATGTGAAATGTTCTAAAAAAGAATTAAAAGATATTTAGGAATTCAAAATGGTTCTGGGATTTCCCATCCTAATGATTTCTAGATCTATCCTTGCAGTTCACAAATTCTGTTATACCATACTAGTATTCTTTTAGCAGAATGTTTTAGAATCCCAGCATATTAATGGCAGTACTTCCTACTACAACATTAATTTATATGCTGATAAATTTTCTGGGCTGGTCATTTTCCTTTTCTGCTTTTGTCAGACATCTCATTTGACTGTAATTAGTTTTCTTTAATCTTTATACACCAACTTTGATGGTACGGGTATTCTTTATGTTTCATAGCACTAAATGACCTCGATAAACTGTGGACAGGGCCTGATCCTGAAAGGTGTTTAAATGCCCTTAATTCACATTAACGTTAATGGCAGATGAGAGTGTTCAGCACTTTGCAGGATAGGGCCCTTAGAAAGTAGATGTTCCTAACTGTGGAGTTCATCTGGGTCAAATTGGAGGCAAAAATTTTAAACAGTTTATTTATAACTAAAAGCTCATATATTCATCCTGATGCATCACTTGTGTCACTCTACTTACTTCAGTGGACTTTGAACGGTGATATGAACCAAACCTTTGACTGCAGTGTGTTTCCTGAATCACTGGATGATAAGAGCAGTGGGAAGCTGAGAGCTAGTAACCCATAGTTACGTTCCCAGTTCTGCCACTGGTTTCCTGCCACCTTCATTAACCTATTTGTGCCATGTTTTAATCAAAAATACTTACCTCAGAGGACTATTGGACTCTTTCCTTCTCCTGTTCATGCTAGTGGGAGGATGAGCAAGCCCATTGCGAGGCTTAATTGAAAGGGCACCATCAATTTGAAATACAGTCAGTTTTAAAAATTCAGTTTTAAATCTAGACAATTTCTTGTTGACTTCAATGGAGCTAAGCTCTTTTACACCTGCTGAGGATCTTGCCCCATATTTGAGTTTAATTGAAAATAGTTTCATATTGAACCAAGCTTCCTCTATAAGGGAAAAAAAAGGATGGCCAACTAGTTACACTATTGCATTCCATAAGCAGAGATGTCACTTAGATTTCTTACTTTTTGTATGCCAGGAAATTTTCTCAAAGTATTTTTCTTAAGATAAATGAACATACTCATCATAGCTTACTGATGCCTGTTAAGTCTTTGTGTGAAATATTTCATGAGGAAATATGTAAATATTTTGACTGGTTGTGCCATTATTTTCAGAGTGTGTTGCAGATGACACATGGATGTATCAGGATGAAGCTGTGGCAGCAGAAAGCATGCAAGAGATTGTTAATGTTTTTAGAATTATTATTATTTTTTTGTTAATGGAGCCAACACAGTGAATGAAAAAGCACCCCTTATATAAACAGAAAAGAAGAGTAACACATACCTAGCACAGACATATTAAGGCTAACAGGACTATGGCAGAGATATTTAAAGACGTCATTTATAACATAAGAAGAGACATATATGGTAACAAATCTAATGGAACTGCTTGTACTTTTATCTATGCTTCTGGGCAGCAGATGTGTTTACAAAAAGTTTAATGAACAGGAGATACTTGCCAATGATATGCAAAGAATAACATGATGCCTAAATATGTTTGTTTGAGGTACTGGACACCGTTCAATCAAATCATCTCATATAATATATATGGTCCAGCTACTTTATTCCTTTAATAACAGTAATACCTACTTTATCCTTTTCAGAATAAAGTATTAAATGCACATATATTGTTTTTCATTGTAATAACGAACGTTTCAGCTTCAAGGGTCATATAACACTTTTTGATTTCTATATCTACAACACTAAAAAAATGCATCAGCTTCTAACAGGAGAGTTGCAACAAGCCATTACAACACTAGAGTTGGAGGAAATTCCTACTTTTACATAAAATATGATGGGTTCTTTAATGCCCATACATACCAGATAAGATTTCAGTTTTTAAGGTCCCATCCAATAGACGGTGACACAGTAACCTGCACAGCACCTAGTTTATCTACTTTGGAAGGACAAAGGATTATTTTGAAATCCTTGGAGCAGAGCCAGGAGTCCCAAGATATCGCAAAGCTAATGCGCAAAGCCCACATCTGCCTATGAAGAGCTCATACAAGTAGAAATATGGAAACAGGTGCTTTAAAATTATTCCTGGAGACCAGAAAGGATCTCTTCTCATCAAACTGTCATAGATTTTTAAAGCCAGAAGCGACCATGACAATCACGTAATCTAACCTCCTGCATAATGCAGGCCAGATAATTTCACCAAGTAATTCCTACATCAAGTCCTTAATTTCTGTTTGAGCTACAGCCTATCTTTTAGAAAGATAACCAGTCTTGATTTAAAACTTCAACTGATGGCGAATCCACCACATCCGGGTAGGTTGCTGCAATCGCTGTTAAAAACGTGCATCTTATTTCAAGTCTGAAACTGTTTAGTGTCAGCTTCCAGACCTTGGATTCTGTTACATCTTTTTCTGCTAGCTTAAAGAGCTGTCTACTATCAGAAATCCCTTCACCATGCAGGTTCCTGTAGACTGCAATCAAATCATCTCTCAGCCTTCTCTTTGATAAACTAAATAGATTGAGCTTCCTAAGTGTCTTAATATAAGGCATTTTTCCAGACGTCGAATTATTTCTGTAGCTCTTGTCTGAAATCTTACAATTTTTCAACAGTCTTATTGAAGTGTGGCCACCAGAGCTGGATGCAACATTCCAGCAACAATCTCACTAATGTCATATATATAGATAATAACACCTCCCTACTTCTATTGGATATTCCCCGGTTTATATATCCAAGTATCATATTAGAGCATTGCATTGAGAGCTTATGTACAGTTGGTTCTGTTGGACTTATATTACCTCCTAGCTTCTTGTTGGTTTGTTTCTTTTTAGCTTTTAGTTTTAGAACAGAAATAGGCAACTAGCTGAAACAGATTTCCCAGCCCTCTTGTACTATGGCCCTGATTCAGAAAAGCACGTAAACACATGCTTAACTTTAACTATTGACTTCAATGGGACTTATGAACATGCTTAAAGTTAAGCCAATGTTTAAATGCTTTCCTGAATTGGTGTTTATATGTAAAGATGTTTGTGTTGCAATATTTAATTACTGTCTCACAATGCAAACCTCATTGTAAGGAATTAAAATGTAAATGATAGAGATGAGCTAATAGTGGAAAACATTTTCCCACAAACAGTCATCTGAAAATGGACCTGTTGATTATCAATATGGCTACAGTGCAATCATGGGGTGTGATTGTAGGCTGTGTGGACGTACCTGAACTAGGTTTAATCTACTTAAATAAATCTACATTTAATCTAAGGTACTGGAGCAGTGAAGGTGCAGCAGCAATGGCTTCCTGTGAGCTAACCACTCAAGTAATTGCCCAGGGCTGCAGGCGGGCTTGTACAGCCTGCACTGAAGCCCATGCTGCTATTGCTTCACAGCTACTGAGACCTGAGCTAGCTATATTAAATCTAATGCAGGTTTGCCTACATGAGCTGCGGTCATACCCCATGATTGCAGTGTCGACATACTCTAGGTCTGTAACTCATGCATGTTTGCTTTCCACAAATATTAAAGCAGTGGTGGGCTGGCAAAATTTTAACAAAGAGGCTGCATCAAAATTTTATTTCATGGGTGGTGATATATCTGACATTCCCTGCATAAAATCCTACTTCCCCTTTCAAAAGATCCATTAATTCCATACCCTCTGAACACTTGGGACAGGTCCTCGGCTGGTATAAATCAGCATAGCTCCACTGAAGTTGATTTACATCAGCTGATGATCTGGCTTTGTGGACTGTGAGACATATTTTCAGCAAGCCCTTCACTCAGCCTTAACAATCAGTTGCACACATACAAAATGGGAAATGACTGCCTAGGAAGGGGTACTGCGGAAAGGAGTCTGGGGTCATAGTGGATCACAAGCTAAATATGAGTCAACAGTGTAACGCTGTTGCAAAAAAAGCAAACATCCGACGAAGTGGGCATTCACCCACGAAAGCTTATGCTCCGATACATCTGTTAGCCTTAAAGGTGCCACAGGACCCTCTGTCGCTTTTTACAGATCCAGACTAACACGGCTACCCCTCTGATACTATTTTATTCAGCAGTTACTGTGGTTGAAGGAAGAGGTTGAAAGAGGTGAGCAAAGTCACAAACAAACATTTGTACCTGTGGAAAGGCTCTTTGCAAGTTTTGTTGTGATAATGACCAAGGCCAGGAGATGTTTAAAGCAAGGTAGTAGAAGAGAAATACTGAAGAATCTTCTGTCAGGAGCTCCGGTATATTAATGTGTAAACACAGTCCTTCCATAAGACATCAAAGACATTTTCTTCATCAACATTCACCATATCATCCAACAAGATAACCACTCTAAACACGCAGATATGAAGCTGGTTGTTTATTTTTCTATTGAATTACCTCATTCACCTCCTTGATGTTTTGCAGCCTGTTTGGTTCCCTCTTTACCTCCTTCACTGGTTATGTCTGCATTACAGAAAATGGAATTGCCTATTCAAAATGGCTTTTCCTAGTGCTTTCTGATCTCCAAAAATAAATTTCTTTTCTTGTCTCATGTATTCTAATTCGTATGCAAGAGATTTTCTCTTTGCTCCCATTCTCTATTACATACTGGGAGTACTGGATCATTTTATGAAAGCTATCAAGTTCCCACATTTTGTCTTCCACCATGAACCTTTCTGTATTAAATGTTTTTTGTCACTGACCAGTTAATGTAATTTTTACTGTAAAGTCAATGTTCTGGAAGCATTTTTAAGTAAACTAGTATAAAAAAATGTTGGGCTTTTTGATAGACAAAAATTACCTTTTTAAATTTAAAGAATACAATATTTTACATTCTGTTCTGTTTTTTTTTAAGAAACAAAGAAGAAAAACAGTAACAAAAATGCTTAAAACATGTAATAAAAATGCAGTTTCACATTGTTATGGTACCTGCTTGTCATGTTTCAAGAGAATTATGTTCTGCTATTTTCTAGCCAATGCTCTTGAGCTGGTCAGTAGATTTGGATGGAGAACAGTTCTGAAATATTTTACATCTTCTATTATGAACAGACTTATGCAGTTTTCACTATGAGTTAACCCTGACAATTTCAGAAGATGGAATTCCCATTAGTGAAAAATGGCTGTCTTGTTTGACCAAAGCAACAGAGGGTCCTGTGGCACCTTTGAGACTAACAGAAGTATTGGGAGCATAAGCTTTCGTGGGTAAGAACCTCACTTCTTCAGATGCAAGTAATGGAAATCTCCAGAGGCAGGTATAAATCAGTGTGGAGATAACGAGGTTAGTTCAATCAGGGAGGGTGAGGTGCTCTGCTAGCAGTTGAGGTGTGAACACCAAGGGAGGAGAAACTGCTTCTGTAGTTGGATAGCCATTCACAGTCCAAGACACACTGTGTTTCAGTTCCTCATCTCTAAATGGGAATAACGTTTTCCCTACCACCTTTTATCTGTTTTGTCTAGCTAAATTGTAAGTTATCTGGGCCACAGACTCGGGCTAGTCTTCAATGGCAACGTTAAAGTGCTCTTGCGGCAGCGCTTTAACGTGGCTTGTGTAGTCGCGACAGTGAGAGCTCTCCCAGCTCTCTAAAAAACCTGCCTCCATGAGGGGCATAGCTCCCAGTGCTGGTACACTGTCTATACTGGCGCTTTACAGCACTGAAACTTGCTGCTCTCAGGGGGGCGGGGGGATTTTTTTTCACACCCCCGAGCGAGAAAGTTGCAGCGCTGGAAAGTGGCAGTGTAGACAAGCCCTGTCTCATTATACGTTTGTACACTCCCTAGCACAATGGTGATCTGATCTGGTTGGGACCTTTAGGAGTTTCTGTAATAGTTGGTAACAAATACATCACTGTATCTCATCTGATAGGCAGATGAAATGAAATGAGGCCCCTCTGGTTGTGCCTGCTGGATTCAAATCTGGATTGTGTGCCCCAAAAGAAGAAATAAGAGAACTTTACTATATCAGTTTCAGTACAGGACAATATGTATACAACAGCCATCGACTGGAACTTTCAAAAAACACATTGAGTGTGTTCATTCTTACACGTAAGTGTAATCACAAACATTTCAGACATCACACAGCTTTTTGTCAAAAAACAAAAAAAACAACAACCACTCCTGCACTTATTTCTTCTATTTTGCCCTACAGTGTTCCTTATGGAGTGAGCTCCTTCCAGCTTTTGGGGGTAAGATTCCATCGTTTTCTCTCTTCCAGAGATGCTCAGTGCACAACCTGCTACTTAGGCTGAGTCCCTGGAGTTGCTCTATATAAGTGTAAAATTATGTTGCATATTTTTTTTCTTGCTGTGGAAGTGATTATGATTTTTTATGAGAGATATCCACTGTTAAAGGAAGTTCCCACTTTCATACAAATATCCTTTAATCTAAAGAGTCAATTGAGAGACACATAGAAAACATTACATGACCAGAAACCAATTCTTTCTAAACAGCAATGTTCAAAGTTTTCTGTGCGAAGTAGCAGCAAAAGCTCCTTGAGGTTCATCTTCGATACCTGTTATAAAATGAATGAGTCATGTTAGTATATTTTGGTTTTGGTGGAAGTTCTGAAGAAGGAAAAGATCTTTCTGAGTTGGATTGTGCTGCATTGGCTCTGTTCTTTTTCAAAGAAATTATACTGGAAGGCAAATGTCACTGACAATAACACTGTGATGAGTAAGGCAGGTATATGTGCAAAATAAAGTTAAGGTAAAACTAGTAACTGGTTCTGACAGGGTTGCACAAGCCGCAGTCAGTGAATTTAAGTGATAGTCTTTTCTCAGGGTTTCAGAGCAGAAAAATGCAGAAGAAAGTGAGAGGAAAATTCTTCCATATGAGCAGGGGGATTCCATTCTGACAACAAATTCAGCTAACCATGAAAACAAATAGCACATTTCTCCTCGTCACACATTAGTCCCGTAGATTTCCCTTCCCTCTTGTTATGGTAACACTGTGATGTAAAGTCACAGAAAGTGAGAGCCCTGCTGTTCCTGATGATAATACAAGTTTAGCAACTTAAATATTTGGGTTCCAGGCAATGTACGTATTGCAAACCAAATACACAGGGGATGAAAAATGACTAAGGACAAGGAACCGTGAATCCCTCCCGTCTCTTGTGTTGTGTCTCCAAGAAAAGTACAAAATTACCCATATGCACAGTGTGATGGGGTATTCACCCTGCACTTGCCCTGAAAGGGTTAGGGCAGACTGAGAAGGGGGCTAATTAACCCAACAGGCCACAGCTGAAGAGAATCAGATAGCTAAGCAATCTCCTGATTTCAGGGCCGGCCCACAACATTTTGGCACCTGAGGCTGGGAGCTCAAATGACGCCTCCATGCCCCCTCGCTTGGGCCAAAACTTTGAAAGGTCTCAATTCTGCCTTCTTCCTGTTCTACTCCTCTCATGCTCTGCTACCTATCCCAATAAAGGAGAACTAACAACTTAAAATGCCTTTTGTTCAAAAATTTTAAGTAACACTTAACTTTCAAACACCTGAACAGCAAATGTAACTTTTCTTGTCTGCATATTAAACACTGGCATTTTTATCTGTTTGAATAATCAAAGTGGTGCTTTCCATGTCTTCTTGGTTGCAAAGATTTGAACTGCTTCCTGCTGAAGGTCCACAGTCTGGGCCAGGTCATGCTCTGTTGAGATGGTTGCAAGGCCAACCAGCCTCTCCTGTGTCATTGTGGAGCGTAGATGTGTTTTTATTAACTTCAGCTTGGAGAAGCTGCGTTCTCCACTGGCAACTGTTACAGGAAGTGTTAGAAGGATGCGCAGAGCAACAAAAGCATTTGGAAAGAGGGTGGTCATCTTATTTGTGCACATATATTCCAGAACAGCCTTTGAAGTTGATCCTGCTGAAATGTATCTTGAAA
Organism: Chrysemys picta bellii; assembly: GCF_011386835.1. Lineage (NCBI taxonomy): Eukaryota > Metazoa > Chordata > Testudines > Emydidae > Chrysemys > Chrysemys picta. The sequence continues at coordinate 66,616,295 of NC_088794.1, read as the reverse complement.
GGGCTTTCAGTTCATCATCTAAATCACTTGCATCAATATTGCGCATGTCATCATGTATAAACACTGTCTCTAGTGCCCTCCATTGCTGGTGTAGGTCTTCTTCAGGTATAGTGAGGAGTTTTGGAATATCATACAACATCCCAAATATACTGCTGTGTTCCTTGAGCTGCATGAAACGTTCTTCAAGTGACTGTATTGCACAATCTAGCAGCTGGTTAAAGAATTCAACTTTGAATTGTTGTTTGGGGTCTCTTATGGGATTATCCCGTGCCTCGTAATCAAAATGTCTTCTTCTTCGGTGACTCTTGTATTCTTGAATGGATGGGAAAATAGTTTCAGTGTGAAGTTCCTCTGCCAACTTCTGTGCACTCTTCAGAACATTTTGAAATCCCTCATCTGACTGCTAAGATTGTAGGCTTGATTTTGCTTTGTCCAGCTGTTCCATTGCTCCAGATATATCAAGGTCAACACCTTGGAGTCTCTTGCTTACAACATTTGTTTCAAACAGTACGTCATGCCACAACACTAAGCCACACAGAAATTTGAAGTTATGTATGTTTCTGGTGATTCCATTTCCCTCTGCCACTGTTCTCCCACAAACAGTTCCTGTCATAGCATTATCCTCCATAATGGCAACTATGGCATCATCTATCTTCTCAATTTGGTGTTTGATAGGCGTTATCACCTCCACTCGACTTTCCCATCGTATGGCACTCAGTGGTTTCAGTGTCAGAGAGGATGTTCCCAGCTGTTGTTTCAAAATTTGCCATCGATGAGTTGATGCAGAGAAAAATACAATGATGCATTGAATTACATTAAAAAATTCAGCAGCCTCACTAGAAGCTGATGCTGCATTACTGACCACCAATTCAATGAATGAGAACTCCCATAGGACAAAAAAAGCTCGAGGGTTTAACTCTCGGATCTGTGTCTGCACTCCTTTGTTCTTTCCTCTCATGTTGGAACCATTATCGTAGCCCTGACCTCTCATGTCAGCTATCGCAATTCCCGTATCTTCCTGCTTTTTAAGAAGCACATTTGTCATACCAGCTCCTGTAGTATCATCAATGTCAATAAATTCTAGAAAATGCTATCTGACAGTCACCATTGCAGGGACATTTTCTCTAGGTTCTGTCGTTATTACAAAACGCACCATTAAAGTAATTTGTTCTGTATGGCTGATGTCAGGTGTGCAGTCCTGAATAACAGAGTAATATCTTGCTGACTTCAGATCTGCCACAATCTTCTGTTTGACTTTTGTTGCCAGTAACAATATGATCTCAATTTGAATTGTTTTTCCAAGGTAGTGGTGTGTGTACATTTTTTGGGTGGTGACTCTTCTTAGATGATCCTGGAGTACAGCATCAAACTCAGCCATCAGCTCCACAGTTTTAAGGAAGTTTCCATTGTTTGGCACATACAGCTGATCTGAAGTGCCACGCAGTGCTAGGTTTTGGGTAGCAAGCATTCTCACAATGGCAATGAGCCTTTTCAGAACATTTTGCCAGTAAAGAGACTCTGATGCAATCTTCTCTTGATGCTGATCATCTATGGTGGCCTTTCACCTTAGTCTCATCTCAAGCTCTTTCCACTATGGAATGCTCTCTGGTGATTTGCTGCCTTCTCATGGCATGCCAGATTTCTAGCCAGATTTTTCCAGTGCTTTGTTCCTGTAGAACCCAATGTGACTGGAACATTAGACTGGAAGAGTTTGCAACAAAAACAGTATGAGCATTCTGGGTTTCATGGCCTCTCCACTTTGTCACCATGGGGATTTCATGCCAGTAATGTGTTGGATGGAAACTTCTATTTTCATTGTCTTTGGGGAACATGAAGTTTTTCACTTGCTGTCGCCCAGGCAGTACAAGGAAGTCCCTCAGGCTACGGCTCAAGTGGGTCCACAGTCCTGGATCATCTAGACTTAAGGAACTAAACTCAGCAGCAGCTGTTTCTTGCGCGTCCACCACACTCTTCTCTGATCTATACTTTTCTTCAGGAATGTGCATGGTTACATCCATTTGAGATGGAGATATGGATGCTGCAGTAGCTTCCAGGTCAGCTGCACTCTGACTAACTGGAAGATCAGGCATCTCCTCACCACTCACATCCTCACTGGGGCCGGAAGGGTCACCGTGAACATTTGTGTTTATGTATCTCAGGAGAGCTCCTTCCTGCTTAGATAGAAAAGCTTCCTTTGCTTTCTTTCTTTTTCTGAATGCTGCCCCAGAGGGGCGTTTTCTTCCTTCATGCATGACTGCTGTTCTGTGCCAGCTATAGTGGCTCTCAACACTCAATTGAAGGGGACAAATAAGCAGGCTGGTAGCAGGGCCTGAGTGAGGGAAGATATCAGCGTCTTAAGGGCCTAACTGGCTCCTGCTACTTCAGTTGACTGCCTGTTCTCCTCATGGTAAGGCCAGCCCTACCTGATTGAATGAGGAAGTCCAGATGAGGAGTCATTAGCTGGTCTGGGACTATAAAGACAGGAAATTGGAAGCCAAAGGGGCTGCTGGGAAAGTTTGTAGTTATTCCTTGAGAGAAGAGTTTGCGGGTTACAGGGACAGGTAACCTGAAGTTGCTAGGAGGAGGGAGTGGTGAATCTGGTAGACTCATAGAAAGAAGGGTGAGCCAGAAAGTTAGGAAAGAGATCAGGAAAATGCAGCAAGGTCTGGGGAGGAACAAACAATGACTGGTGACTAGAGGGTCCCTGTGCTGGAACCCAGAGTAGAGGAGGGGCCTGGGTTCTCCTGCCAGGCACTGAGGGAGTGGTTCTATGAGACAGTGAATAAGAAAACTGCTTGAGCCTGTTTGTAGGAAGAGTTTTTCCAGTCCTGGAAGGGGAAAACATTTGGTGATCTGGCTGGAGGGCTACGTCATGAAGAGGCAGCAGCAGCCCCTGGCATGAGAGAGGGGTTGCTGACCAGAGAGTGTGATGGGGCGGTGGTCTAGTGAGCTATTCCCCAGAATGGCCATGAGGAGGTACTATCCTAGAGGTGACTGGTCCACCTGGTCACACACAGGTTGCAGTGAGCTTGGATGACAGATATGTTCCTCATTCAGACAAGAACAAAAGGGACCTCCCAGGGGTCCTAGTCTTATAATCTCAGAAACCTTTATGGGTCCTACTAGCCACACAAACTGTTGCTGTGACATCAGCTAGCAGCCAGCCTTTCATTGATAGTAGCTACCATGTGAGGCATAAGAAGGTACTAGAGCAGGTAGAAGAGACTGAATGGTTTACACCTGATGAGGGCATATTACATTTTGTTATTGGAACACATTACCTTTAGGTGGGACTGGAGGCTGATTCTAGCTGTAAAGGCAGCAATGGATCTGCAAGCACAGCTATGTACTAAGTTATGGATGCAGTATCTAATTGGCTGGATAAACTGTTAAATTCTGCCATGCCACAAACCATGGTAAGCTGGGCTCACTTGTTCAACATGCATTTTAATATCGCCAAATGCAAGGCCCTATATCTAAGAACTAAAAAAGTAGATCATCTTTACAGTAGGTGGCACTGTATTTTGGAAAGCAAAATTCAGAAAAGGATTTGGGGATCATGGTAGATAACCAGCTGAATATGGGCTCACAGTGCAATGCAGTGGGGCTATGGGAGCAAAAGCTCATTAATCTCTAAGTGGTCTCAGTGCTACTAGAGGGGACAGAACACCACACCCAGGATGTGTGTGGGTTACATACGTCCCCTACCTGAGGAAGCACATCCTGAGCTTCAGAGACTTCCCAGTTGATATTCCAGACGAGCTCCTATTTGTAATGCTGATAGACCCCAGGTGTCGGTGGACAGGATCAAACCTGGGACCTCTGGGAGCTTAGTGTATGAGCCTTTACTGTATGAACAAAAAGCCACATGGTTGTTAGCTAAGGCTGTAGCAAACCCATTAATCTCTAAGTGGTTTCAGTGCCACTACATGGGACAGAGCACCACACCCAGGAGGTGCGTGAGTTACACTTACATGGGAAGATTTCTGATGATAGAGAGCTCTTTAATTTGGAAGTCAAAGGCATAACAAGTTCCAGTGTCTGGAAGCTGAAGCTAGACAAATTCAGACTAAAATATGGTACAAACGTTTAAAAATGATAACCATTAGAACAACTTAAGCCATGAGAATTTGCAGGGGCTCATCTGTATATCTTTAAAATAAATCAACACGTTTCAAATGTTTTTCCATAATTAATATTGCGGGGGGGGGGGGTGGAGGGGGCGGGCGGGGATTGAGAACCGTAGGCATTTTGAAAGTAGCATACAACACTGATGTCAATGGGACTATTTGTGTAGTAAGGTACTATTATCACAAGCAAAGATGGCATAATTGGATCCTGATTGAGTGTGACATGGGAATCCAAATGTGTAGTATCATGGTAATGCCAGGTCTTCGACAATAGTTTGCAATATATCTAAACACCTATAAACTTGCTGTTTTATGCATGCACATATACATATATGTGGTTCTATCTGTTTCTTTGCTTGGTAGATTTGCATCCAGCCCGTGACAGCTGATAGCCAGGTTAGGGAACATCAACCTTATTTTATGTTAGTGACAGATAAATACATTTTTTCTTTACGATATAGCCATAAAATAGCCATTCTTCAATTCTTTCTCTTGAAGACAATAAAGCTGTTAGTGGTTCATGTAACTGCCTCTGGCTATCACCATCAATTGGCTAGCTTTCTCTACTCTGACCTCCTGTACAAAATGCAGTGCAGATGCAGTATAAAAATAGATTATGAAGCTGCCTGTGGTGACTCCATAGTTTAAGTTGCAGCCAGGGACCCATTATGAGCCCTATTCTTAGTGTTCCTGTAGCATCAGCAAGAAACCTCCTTTTAGTCTGAAAATTGAAAGGCACATTCTGCATAATAATAGAACAGGGAAGATTTTAGTTTCTTTGGTTTGTTCCTTGCTTGAAGAAAGTCCATCTAGCTGCCTTGGAGTTGGAGAGATGTTTAAATGTATGAGTGTTTGAAATGTTGGCAAAAAAAAAAAATCAAATGTCCACAAACAATATTCAAGATTAGTCTCATGACATCAAACCACTTTTCAACGTATTTTAGCCAGTGGAGACTGCAGATTCACATGCTGTAAATACAGATGTAGTACATAAGGCCTCACAGGCTACAAATGTAGACTGAAATCCCCTTAAGCTGCCCATTAACAATGGAAAACTCCAACATCTCATATCTTATCCTTATCTGTAGTCTAAGATCAACAACGTATCTTATCCACAAATCTACTGTCAACCCAAAAATCTGATCTGTCTCCTACTACAAAGCTAGTCTGAATAACACATTCCACACATACCTCTTCCCTCACTTCAACTCGTTTTATACCCAAGGTCACCGATGTTCCATACTAATTTGGTGCCTCCTTCACTTTATTGTTGAAAATTGTTTACCTAAAAAAAATCATTAAATTGAGATTACAGAAAGAGCCATTTACATTAAAAGGAATGAATCCCACAGCCTTCAAAGTGTTCTGCATTATTACATTTTTGGTGTCCCTTATTCTGAGTTTGTTATATATTGAATCCTATATTTGGCCTTGTCAGGTTGAGAGGTAAGACTCTGTTATTCCACCCTTATTCATTTTCCTAGTATAACAGAGATCTTTATAGTTTTCATATGATAGTTATCAACCATATTCTAGTAGCCATAAGTGTTTTAGGAGTCAGTGCTAAGTTTCAGAGAGAAGAACTGTGTGCGTGTGAGTATGTAAAATTTTAAAATAAATATACTAAATGTAAAATGTTTATAATGTAAGAACACTAGATAACTTAGGACCTCCTTGAGACTTTTTTTTGTCATGTTTAAATTGTTCTTCTAGTATAGTGTCTGAGGAATTAGACACACAAGTCTGTAAACAATAACAGGAACTGCAAGGCTGATTCCCCAGGCTCTGTGATAAATATTCTCCAGACAGTAAATCCGCTTATCTTAGTATATTTCCTACTGTATACATTTGTTTTTATTTAGCATACTTAAAATGAGATGATATAGGTTTCTGATTTTGTTTTTTATGTTTGCAAATGATAGATATATTCCCAGGACACAGAATGTGGAGATCGGTATGAAACCTAAAACATATTTCATGTGATTATGATAACTGTATCTGGGGGTTCCTTACACTCCAACCAAGTGCACTATCAAAAAGCAACACATCTAGACTACAACAATCAGCTAAACAAAAATTGGATTTGGACTGAGTGGTTATATAATAGCAGTTTAGTGTCCAAAGTACATTCTTCCCAACTTGTTAGTTATCCGCTTTACATATATTTTTATTTGGTAGTAGCTTATCTTTGCTATAAAGGACCATTTCAAGCATACCTTACATCTGCATTTCCTGACTTCGAAGGTTCAATTTTTTAACATCTACATTGTACTAATGTTAGTTTTATTGCAAGGTTTATAAAGTGTATGTATTAGATAATTTTAATTGAGGAAACCTCCTAAATTGTACGGATCACAAAATCAGAATCTTCATAACAAAATGGGACAGATCTTCAGCTGGTATAATGAAAAGAGCCATAAAAATAATTTGAGGGCTGGAGAAAATGTCGTACAGTGAGAGACTTAAAGAGCTCAATATGTAGCTAGCTTATCAAAAAGATTGAGAGGTGACTTGAATACAATGGATAAGTATCTTAGTGGGGAAAAATACTGGGTACTAAAGGGCTCTTCAATCTAGCAAGGAAAGGTATAAAAAGAACAGTGGCTGGAAGCTGAAGTCATAATTTCTAATGAGAAGTAAGCTTCACATTTTAACCAAGGGACCAATCAAACAAGGTGATGGATTCTCCATCTGTTGATATCTTCAGATCAAGACTGGCTGCCTTTCTGGAAGATATGCTGTAGTCAAACACAGGTTTCACTGTAATCACAAACTAGTAGATACTGGGCTCAATACAGAGATAACTGAGTACAATTTAGTGGCATGTGATATACGGAAGGTCAGACTAGATAATCTAATTGTCCCTTCTGGCCTTAAACTCTAAGCATTTTTAAATTAAACTCTATGGTATAATTTGGCATAGTTCCTTTGACTTTATACTAGCTGAGGATCTGACCAACGGTGTCAAAATAGAGAAAATCATTTGAAAACAAAAAATAAAATATAGTTATGGCTTCTTTATTTCCATGGCAACTGTATCTAATGTTGCAATCTTTCTTCTTTCCTCTTTTTATTTCCACCTTTAATGCTTTTTTCTTTCTCCTCTGTCCCTTGCTATTTATATACTCACATGTGACTCTATTGCACCTCTTGACCTCATATTTTTTTAATTGTATACATTCTGTGAGGTAACTAATCTTTATGGTAATTGCAATTTTAATCAACGGTTTAGTGGTAGAGCTGAACTGCTATGGCTATATTACAGGTTATACCTCCTGTCCGGGATGCCACCTGATGTGCTGGGGTCCCATTAGTTCTGCCCATTCCACCAGCCTGGATTTCTTCACCCTCTTCTAGCTGTGCCAGGCCCTCAAGCCTTCTTCTCCAGTACACACCCAGCTGCAAATGAACACTGAGATCAGCTCTGTGTGGGAGGAATCAGCTTGGGGATTGCCCAGCACTCATGTGCACACCTCCTTTGGGGTATAAACCCAAAATAAAATTCTCTGCACTGTATAGACAAATCTGCACAGTGGAAGCTCATAAAAATTCGCCCTCTCCCTCAATGTGGAGAGAGATAAGCACAGTTCCCTCCTCCCCCCCCCCCCGATATGAATTGCACAAACTGGGTTTTGAAATTAAGAAGAAATAAGTTTATTAACTACAAAAGGTAAATTTTAAGTGATTATAAGGAATAGCAAACAACAAAGCAGAGTAAGTAAATAAAACAACACACACAAACTAAGCTTAATACACTCAAGAAACAGGTTACAAAATGTAATTTCTCACCCTAAATGTTGTTTTAGGCAAGTTTGTAGAGTTTCTGTAGCTTAGAGTTCCAGTTATTTCTCTTTACAGACTGGACCGTGTCTCAGCCTGGACTCAACCAGGCCTTTTCCTTCAGGTGTTTTTAGCAGTCTTCCTTCCTGGGCAGGCAATGGAGGAGAGTCCAGATGGCCTTGCTTCCCAGCCTTAAATAGAATGTATATAAGGTGGGAAGCCTTTGTTTCCAATGGAAAAGTACCAGTAGTGTCCAAGGTGGTATTTTGTACCAGGTGACATTATCACATGACATTGCAGTGGCAGGGCAACCATGAGAAAAGGATCCCCATCTTCGAAGACTCATTGTCTTTTCCTAATGGCCCATTAAGGCTTATTGCTTACTGTCTAGTGGGTGTTTTCCAAGCACATACCCACACAGTTGTAATTTTAGATACAAAAATGATACATGCATACAAATTGGATAATCACATCACATTCAGTCAATCATAACCTTTTCAATGATACCTCACATGACCCATCTTGCATAAAACATACCTGAGTTATGCCATATTCATATCATAACAATATTTCTATGAAGAATGTGGGCTGTAATGTAACAATACCATCTAGGTACAGCAATACACCATGCACTAGCTATATCTAGGAGTTCTTTGCTCACATCTTCACAGGGAACTCTCTCAACGTTGACTGGCTAAAATCAGTGCTTAATAACAACAGGCTAATGATTGGGATGTGCAGGAGGAAGAGATGCTTTGCTTTATATAAAACTTTCACCTTTGGAAACACAGAACTATTATTTTGTAGCTGTTTGGATGAACATAAGCCAACAAGGAGAAGAATTTAGGAGAAAATGGCCCAGAGAAAAACAGAGGACAGTAAAGAGCAGGACTGGAGAGCACCTAGTTGGGTCAGGGGGAGAAGGGGTTGGCTGTGAGAAAGAAACATGGGAAAGACTAGGAGAGCTATTAGAAACTGGGGGTGCAGCTTGTAGGGTTATATTAACATCACAGAGGGCCAGTGTAGTCAACAGGTGAGATCATGTGAAAGAGAGAGCAGCTGGGAGAGCCAGGCCAATATCACACAACACTGGAAAAGCTAGAAACAGTTGGGAGATTGTTTAGTAATAACCAGGGAGTATCTGGAGTGGATTGTTAGAAAGGGCCAACTGGAGTAGTCAGGAAACTATGGATGAGGGCTAAGAAAAGAGCTGGTTGGGCAGGTTTGGTAAATAAGCAGCCCAAAGGACACATCAAAGGGATCTTCTAACAGGATTGTGAATTCAACTCATTTCTGGTTGTGAGTTTAACTCTTAGCTAAGGACCTGTGCAAGACTCTAGGTAAAAGACCTCATCAGTTGCTAAATACTGAAAATACCATGAGTAAAAATAGAGAACAGCCACCCACTCACAAAGAGGAAATGAGTGCATGCTCCAGGGAATTACATATTTGCTTGGTAGAATGTTCTCTACCTCTCAGCCTAATAAAAGTAGCAAGGAGGCCTGGGAATTGCTAAATAACTTAAGAAAAGTTTCTGATCTTTGTGTTTTCAGGGTTATCGGTAATGAATTTGATGGTGTACATGTTTCATTAAGAATCAAGGCATGGGCATCTCAGAGATTTGAGCCAACAATGAAAACACACAACTACATTCCCAAGGTGCAGTGACTAATACTTCCAGTGAGATCTCAGCATTCCCTTTATAGATCAGGTGTTAATGTACACTGACATTCCAACTTGCACCACAGAAAATTAATACCAATGTGGTGGGCTAAATAAAGTACAACTCTGGAGATGCAAATAAATTGGGAAAAAGGGTAAGTGTTTTAAAGCTTTTTTTCTGGTAATGTTCAGTCAAAATCTTTGATGCTAAAAATAAGAGATTAAAATTGTTCATGAGGTTTTAGTTTGTTTATTCTTATAGAGATGGTGCTGAAGTGAAACAGATCACAGTGCTACAATATCTGCATTACAAAAAGGAATCTGTTAAACATAGTTCATGGACAGACAATTTGTTTCCATTTTCATACTTAAAATATAATGATTTCTCTTGAATTTTTCTCTGAGCCATAATGGTGCTCATTCTTGCTTGCTCTTAGAGGCATTACATTATAGAGATACAGCATATTTTGTTAGGATGGTTGGTAATATGACAATGTTTCTAACAGACCATGGCTTATACTGTATGAAGTGTTGCTATAATGAAAATGTGTAATTACTCTATCTGAAGGTGATAGGATCCACTTCATCAGAAGTTACCAGAGCAGATAAGGAATCACAAGTCTTCCAGCGCAAAGGCAGGGAAGATGGGCTAGGCATCTGGGATCATGGACTCATGCAAGGCAGAGAGGGGAAAAAGACCCATTTGTCCAGCCAGTCCATCACCTTACAGTACATTTTCTCATTTTGTCAAAACTAGTTTAAATGTCCAAACTGGCTTCCACCACTGCATGTATGAGACTATTTCACAGCCTAATTGCTTCCACGTGCATAATTGCTTCCACCTGATATCAGCCTACGTTACCTTTCTTAATTTCCAATTATATTCCTTTGTACCTTCCTAAATAATTCCCAGTCTTCATGTTTACATCCTTCAAATATTTGTAGACTGTGTAATTAGAGTCCAGAGCTGGGTAAAGAGATATCTATTACCTTCTTTCTCTTGGATGTGACTCCTCTGCAAATGCAACCTAAAATGCCATTGGCTGTTTTTGCTGACATACTGAAATGCAAATTCATATTTCATTTGCTGTCCACTATCACCCACAGTCTGGGAGCATAACTGCTTTCCAGGTTTTCACCTAAAATGTATGTGCTCAGGATCACTATTTCTCAGATACATTAGTTTGCATTTTTACAAGATGAATATCACTTCATTATTTTCTGTTCACATTTCTAATCTTGTCATTATCCCCTTTGTTTTACTGTCTGCACTGTTATTTGCAATTCCTCCCAGTTTTTCTTCCTTATGGTATTTTAAGGCATTTTGTAGTGTCACTCCAGTATGTCAGCACCAAAGCATGTACCATTAATGTAGTCTGAATTTCATTAGTTTGATGTTTACACTGTCAGCTCATTAATAAAAGATGTTGTATAAGACTGGACCAAACACCAGTCCATCAGTAACCCAATAGACACCTAACTTGAGACTGTTATTTATTTTGTTTACTCTTTTAGCCAGCTTTCCATCTATAAATTAGTATTACTGTCCCAGACAATTTAATTATTCTTTATAAATCATTGCCAGTGGTAATACTCATGATTGCAATACCATCCAGATTGTTAGTGCCATTAGATTATGTGAATATATTGCCATGGTGCCCCTAGTTGGGTGTGAGAGGAATTGGTGGCTACTGAACATGCATGATGTAGGAGGAATTTGGGACATGAGTGCCTCATAGATATAAGCAATATAGTTTGGATTATCTTGTTTTGATTAAGCTCCTTGCCAGGGGATCTTATACTATAATGTACCTTACTATGTGTTACTGCAGATGTCAGTCATAAGACTCATCATTTCAGATGGATATAAATGATTTATGTTACCAACGCCTTAAAGGGAGTCTCACAAGGGTTGAGAATTTAATTTGTCACCATGATATTCTTGATTCATATTTTGCCCCACATCCTTGCCTAGCCCTCCCCCACAATGCCTTCAAATAAAAAGTGTATTCCCTACACTTGTCCTCAAATATATTTGAAGTTAGGATCATGCATTCAAAAGCTCTATAGTTTTCTTTTAAGCATCTAAAGTTATGAGAAAGTTCACCTGATTTTGATTGCTGATTTGATGGTGTGAAACTATTATTGATTATTTATACTACCACAGTCCAGGTGCTGCCTAAAAACAGAAAGCAAGGATGGTCACTGTCCCAAAGAATCAGGGGGTAGCTGTGTTAGTCTGTATCTACAAAAACAACAAGGAGTCTGGTGGCAACATAAAGACTAACAGATTTATTTGGGCATAAGCTTTCATGGGTAAAAACCTCACTTCTTCGGATGCATAGAGTGAAAGTTACAGATGCAGGCATTATATACGGACACATGGAGAGCAGGGCGTTACTTCGCAAGTGGAGAGCCAGTGTAGACAGGGCCAATTCAATCAGGGTGGATGTAGTCCACTCCCAATAATAGATGAGGAGGTGTCAATTCCAGGAGAGGAACAAAGAATGGTATACATTTATGATCACTTCTGCTCTGAGTTACATGGGTATAACTCAATAGTTGCTCCATTAAAGTCAATGAACTTATTCTGAAATTGCACATATGGTAACTAGAGCAGCTATTGACAAGCTAGAGTGTACCCCTTTTAGCTCCTACCATGCTATACTGTTTCCACTTTCCTGCCAGTTTCTAACTTCTGAGTACAAGCAGGTACATTATTTCAGACATGTTTCATATCAGAAAATCTTGACTCCAGGTGTCAAGACGTTAAGATGCTACTGTATAAACATTTATTGCTGAGATAAAATTAATACATTTGGGGAAAAAATCCCACAGAGAAAGCTGAGGCAACAGCTTCAGAGTGATTTGAACAAGCTAAACTTTCTCTTACTCTTAGACTTTGGAACAGTTAATTTTTAAAAATGTATTATGGCTCCATCTAAATGGACTTGGAATAAATTCTCTTGCTATCCAAGCCTGTAATTACTTTTTCCTCCTGTTTTCCGTTTGTGTGGCTGGAGCATCAGCATGAACTAGAATTGTCTTGCACATCAGCTGAATGTGATGTGCTAGCTGAGAGGGGATACTGCTACTGTAACTGGACCGAGTCAGAAGCTGGAATTTTTGTCGTGAGGGAAATTTAGAAATTAAAACCAGTATCATAAAAAATCAGCCAAGTTCCAACATTTGTTTGATTTGGACCATCAAAATCTTTTGTTTAGATAATGTCAACATATTTCTTTTTGATAATATTGATTTCAATTATACTTATATCTTATTAAAATATTATACATTATATATCATAAACATAATATGTAATATTATCATGTAATATCCAAATAGAAATCAAATAAATCTAAATATTAGTCAAAATGAAACATTTTTACCTCGCCAAAACATTTTGACAACATGAAAATTAAATGAGTAAGTTGAAACAATTCATTTTTACTTTTTCCCGTCAAAAACTATTTCCTCAAAATTGCAACATTCCCCTGAAATGTTTCAGTTTCAATGAAACTGCCTTTTCCAACAGAAACCTGTTCCATCAACTTTGTTTTGACCAGCTCTAATTATAAGCTGATGCAAACAGTGTTAACAGACAGCAAAGGTTTTTTAAAGACTCTCCTTCTGAATATATGATGTGCAAACTATACATTACACTTCCAGCTGCACTTTGGGACCTGCAGTTATACCTGGTTCTAAGGAGTCCGTCTCAGATATACACCTATGAGATCACATTCACTGCCCAGGTCTTACTGGCTTTCTCTGTTGGGAGCCACACATTGGCAAAAGTCCAAGTGAAATGGTAACAGAGCTGGCTGGCACAGCCCAAAGTGTATATTGGGCTGGCTAGGGAGAAGATGAGGTCAGGACCAGCCAGATCCTCTGACTCAGTATATCTCCCAGGCAACCTCCACTTGCAGTTTAAAGCTGTGTCCCTAGCAGATGGCGGTAGCAATATCACAACATGTTATCCGCCACCAAGCATGTATTCCTGCACAACTTTACCATTTTATTTTTACACATTTTCTGACCAATTTACAGCCCTGCTTATGTCCCTATTGAATTTGGCTCAATAACTACATCCAGCATCTCCTTTCAGCTGTATACAATTACTTTAATATTGGATTTTGCCTTACAATATAGCAAAACTGCACTTAAGTAAAGTGGGCTTGTTCCAGGTCCTAACAAATGGCTGAGTCTGTAAATATTTCTTTCATATAAAAAAAAATCAGTAAAATGCTTCTTCCCCCATTTAGGCAACACATGCAGAATATTAATCCTCTTTGGGACTTTTATTTTACTTCTAAATGTAAGGATCTTCAAACAAAATCAAACTAGTAAATGAGCATAGAAAACAGACGGAGATGTCTCCCTCTAGAGGGTTATCTCATTATTGGATATGGAGGTGCTTTCCTTGTATATTGCTACAGCGGTCATTATTCCTAATTTGATATTCACATAAATATTACCAGTTCAAGTGTACCTTAAATAATGTTCTTGTTGCTTGCAGATCTAGTTGTGAAAATGGTTAGCAGCAAATACTAAAACTAGAAAAAACTTGTCTAAGCTCAGTTTTTGTTACAGACTAAATACCAGATCTTAGCTGGTATAAATTGACATAGCTCTATATACTTTGATGGAGCTATATCAATTTATATCAGCTGAAAAGTTCACCAAATTTAATGGCCCTTTAGACTGAACCCAGTTTCAAGCAAACCTGTCATAATTTATGCACCAAAAACCATTAAAATTTTGATTTCCCTCATGATTGTGATGTGAAAACATGTGCTACATGACAGATGTGATGGAATTTCACATGAGATTTTGGAATTTTGAACTCAAAGCAAAACTTGTGATTACAACTCTACAGTAACTGAAATGAATGGAAATTTCTTACAACCCCCGGTGAAGTAAAATCACTGAGTTTTGACTTAGTAATTTTACTTAACAAAGCATTATATGAACATGTTGCCAATACATACACATGGATTTTACCAGATTCCCCCTTGATATAGTACCTATAAAATCCAGCATTCTAAGTTAGTGTATGCCCCACAGTGCAGAGACACCATGTGTCTTTCTAAAAACACGTACACACCCAGGACCAGATCCTTGGCTGGTGAAAGTTGGCATAGCTACACTGAACTGGGAATCTGACCACCAAAATGTAACAGCACATTTGGAGCTAGGTAAATCATGCAAAATATTTTCCATAAATATTGGTTTGGATTTTTAAACAAATTAACATTGGCCACACTTGTTTCCCTGGGTCTCATGTTCACTTTTGGAGAACATTCAAGCAATCAAACTGTACTGTCACAAATGCATGCAGAAAGTAAACTGCAAAGTCAAATATGTTAAGTGCTTGCCATAGTTGAAAGTTTAGTTAGCACAAGCAAGTTTTGAATTGTAAACGCTAGCAAATTCATCTAATTTGGGAATCGAAGCAATATCATGCCCCCCCAACCAGCTGCAATGAAGCAACACTGCTCAAATTTTGAATATTCATGATCAATATATCAATAAGAAATTTCTAAACAAATCCCTTTTCTGTCAAATTAGCTTGGCACAGACGCATGCCAGAACATCTCTTATTTGTACACATCCCATCTGTGGAAGTGAAGCTGTTGAAGTTTCATAGATAGTCAGTCCAAAGGCAGTTGAGAGATTTCAGCTTGACAAAATTGGTATCTTAGTAGCTTTCAGGCCAATTTACAATTTACTGAAAATTGCCATTTGTAGATGTTTCTTCTGTCAACTGAGAAAAAGGGGTTTCATTATCACCAGAGCACCTGTCTCAACAGAAAGGTCAAAGTCAGAGGGAAAGAGGAACTCATGTATTCTGCTGTCACAGGCTTTCATTTTGTTAATGCAAGGTTACTGTGTGATGTTCACTGTATCCTCCACTCATACTAGTTAGGCATAACTGATGTGTTACTGCATGGTTTCACTGTCCTACTCTTACATTGTTTTGTATGTGGGTGCCTTAAAGCATCAGAGACAAATTCTGCTGTCAGTGGTACTATTTACACAGATGTAACTCCACTGATTTCAAAGGAGTTACTTTCAGGAATCAGTACCAGGGAATCAAACTCTGCCTCAATTTTGATTGTTAATCTGGTGTAACTCCATTGACTCTCTGAATATTATTAGACAAGATGGTCCATGAATCTTCACTGCATAATAGAAGGGGAAGGAGATGGGTGGTGGTGGTCAAAAACTCCCTCCTCAGGAGGACTGAGTCATCTATCTGCCGTCCTGACTGGGAAAACTGAAAAGTCTGCTGCTTGCCAGGAGCTAGGATGCACGATGTGATGGATAGACTGCCGAGACTCATCAAGTCCTCGGGTCACTACCCCTTCCTGCTTCTCCACATGGGCACCATGATACTGCCAAGAATGACCTTGAGCGAATTGCTGCAGACTACATGGCTCTGGGAAGAAGGATAAAGGAGTTTGAGGCGCAAGTGGTGTTCTCGTCCATCCTCCCTGTGGAAGGAAAAGGCCCAGGTAGAGACTGTTGAATCGTGGAAGTCAACGAATGGCTACGCAGGTGGTGTCAGAGAGAAGGCTTTGGATTCTTTGACCATGGGATGATGTTCCAAAAAGGAGGAGTGCTAGGCAGGGACGGGCTCCACCTAATGAAGAGAGGGAAGAGCATCTTTGCAAGCAGGCTGGCTAACCTAATGAGGAGGGCTCTAAACTAGGTTCACCGGGGGAAGGAGACCAAAGCCCTGAGGTAAGTGGGGAAGTGGGATACCGGGAGGAAGCATGAGCAGGAAAGCACAAAAGGGTAGGATTCCTGCCTCATACTGAGAAAGCAGGACAATCAGCGAGTTATCTTAAGTGCCTATACACAAATGCAAGAAGCCTGGGAAACAAGCAGGGAGAACTGGAAGTTCTGGCACAGTCAAGGAATTATGATGTGATTGGAATAACAGAGACTTGGTGGGATTACTCACATGACTGGAGTACTGTCATGGATGGATATAAACTGTTTAGGAAGAACAGGCAGGGTAGAAAAGGTGGGGGAGTTGCATTGTATGTAAGAGAGCAGTATGATGCTCAGAGCTCCGGTATGAAACTGCAGAAAACCCTGTGAGTCTCTGGATTAAGTTTAGAAGTGTGAGCAATAAGGGTGATGTCATGGTGGGAAGTCTGCTATAGACCATCAGACCAGGGGGATGAGGTGGACGAGGCTTTCTTCCAGCAACTAACAGAAGTTACTAGATCACAGGCCCTGGTTCTCATGGGAGACTTCAATCACCCTGATATCTGCTGGGAGAGCAATACAGCAGTTCACAGACAATCCAGGAAGTTTTTGGAAAGTGTAGGGGACAATTTCCTGGTTCAAGTGCTGGAGGAACCAACTAGGGCCAGAGCTCTTCTTGACTTGTTGCTCACAAACAGGGAAGAATTAGTAGGGGAAGCAAAAGTGGATAGGAACCTGGGAGGCAGTGACCATGAGATGGTCGAATTCAGGATGCTGACACAAGGAAGAAAGGAGAGCAGCAGAATACGGACCCTGGACTTCAGAAAAGCAGACTTTGACTCCCTCAGGGAACTGATAAGCAGGATCCCCTGGGAAAATAACATGAAGGGGAAAGGAGTCCAGAAGAGCTGGCTGTATTTTAAAGAATCCTTATTGAGGTTGCAGGAACAAAGCATCCCGATGTGTAGAAAGAATAGTAATATGGCAGGCAACCATCTTGGCTTAACAGTGAAATCCTTGCTGATCTTAAACACAAAAAAGAAGCTTACAAGAAGTGAAGATTGGACAAATGGCCAGGGAGGATTATAAAAATATTGCTCAGGCATGCAGGAGTGAAATCAGGAAGGCAAAATCACACTTGGCGTTGCAGCTAGCAAGAGATGTTAAGAATAACAAGAAGGGTTTCTTCAGGTATGTTAGCAACAAGAAGAAAGTCAAGGAAAGTGTGGGCCACTTACTGAATGAGGGAGGCAACCTAGTGACAGAGGATGTGGGAAAAGCTAATGGACGCAATGCTTTTTTTTTGCCTCTGTCTTCATGAACAAGTTCAGCTCCCAGACTACTGCACTGGGCAGCACAGCATGGGGAGGAGGTGACCAGTACTCTGTGGAGAAAGAAGTGGTTCAGGACTATTTAGAAAAGCTGGATGAGCAAAAGGCCATGGGGCCGGATGCTCTGCATCCAAGGGGGCTAAAGGAGTTGGTCGATGTGATTGCAGAGCCATTGGCCATTATCTTTGAAAACTCATGACCATCGGGGGAAGTCCCAGATGACTGGAAAAAGGCTAATGTAGTGCCCATCTTTAAATAAGGGAAGAAGGAGGATCCGGGGAACTACAGGCCAGTCAGCCTCGCCTCAGTCCCTGGAAAAATCATGGAGCAGGTCTTCAAGGAATAAATTCTGAAGCACTTAGAGGAGAGGAAAGTGACCAGGAACAGTCAGCATGGATTCACCAAGGGAAAAGCATGCCTGACTAACCTAATTGCCTTCTATGATGAGATAACTGGCTCTGTGGATGAGGAGAAAGCAGTGGACGTGTTATTCCTTGATTTTAGCAAAGCTTTTGATACGGTCTCCCACAGTATTCTTGCCGGCAACTTAAAGAAGTATGGGCTGGATGAATGGACTATAAGGTGGATAGAAAGCTGCCTAGATCATCGGGCTCAACAGGAGTGATCAATGGCTCCATGTCTAGTTGGCAGCCGGTATCAAGCAGAGTTCCCCAAGGGTCGGTCCTGTGGCTGGTTTTGTTCAATATCTTCATTAATGATCTGGAGGATGGCGTGGACTGCACCCTCAGCAAGTTTGCAGATGATACTAAACTGGGAGGAGTGGTAGATATGCTGGAGGGTAGGGATAGGATACAAAGGGACCTAGACAAATTAGAGGATTGGGCCAAAAGAAATCTGATGAGGTTCAACAAGGACAAGTGCAGAGTCCTGCACTTAGGACAGAAGAATCCCATGCACTGCTACAGACTAAGGACCGAGTGGTTAGGCAGTAGTTCTGCAGAAAAGGACCTAGGGGGTTACAGTGGATGAGAAGCTGGATATGAGTCAACAGTGTGCCCTTGTTGCCAAAAAGGCTAATGGCATTTTGGGCTGTATAAGTAGGGGCATTGCCAGCAGATCGAGGGATGTGATCATTCCCCTCTATTTGACATTGGTGAGGCCTCATCTGGAGTACTGTGTCCAGTTTTGGGCCTCACACTACAAGAAGGATGTGGAAAAATTGGAAAGAGTCCAGTGGAGGGCAACAGAAATTATTAGGGGCCTGGAACACATGATTTATGAGGAGAGGCTGAAGGAACTGGGATTGTTTAATCTGCAGAAGAGAAGAATGAGGGGGGATCTGATAGCTGCTTTCAACTACCTGAAAGGGGGTTCTAAAGAGGATGGATCTAGACTGTTCTCAGTGGTACCAGATGACAGAACAAGGAGTAATGGTGTCAAGTTTCAGTGGGGGAGGTTTAGGTTGGATATTAGGAAAAACTTTTCCACTAGGAGGGTGGTGAAGCACTGGAATGGGTTACCTAGGGAGGTGGTGGAATCTCCTTCCTTAGACGTTTTTAAAATCAGGCTTGACAAAGCCCTGGCTGGGATGATTTAGTTGGGGATTGGTCCTGTTTTGAGCAGGGGGTTGGACTAGATGACCTCCTGAGGTCCCTTTCAACCCTGATATTCTATGATTCTATGATTCCAGTGACTTTAGTGGAGTTACTCCATATTTACACCAGTGTCAGTGAGAGCATAGTGTGGCCCACTGGACTTGCTGTCTACTTAGAAGAAGCAGAAATCAATGCAGCTGCCCTGGAGGTGACTGAGTACAGAATAGAAAAGGATTCAGCCCTTGTTTTTCACCATTTTATTTAGCTGGATTTGAAAGAACCCCAAAGTAATACCAGCAAGTCTGGTTTCACAAAATGTGTTGCTTCCCGGCATGCAACCATTGCACAGTGAGGGAGAAGAATTTAAGATGACTTGCCACCAGAATCTTTCAAACATAACAGGATACTATATAGTACTCAGATACATAAATGGAGTTTAACAAACCCAAAGTGTTAACAATTGCCCAGGTCTTCTACTTTTATAAATTGTAGCTAGGGTGACCAGATGTCCCGATTTTATAGGGACAGTCTTGATATTTGGGACTTTTTCTTATATAGGTTCCTATTACCCCCACCCTCTGTCCCGATTTTTCACCCTTGCTATGTGGTCACCCTAATTGTAGCCCAGTTGATGTCAGTGGAGTTATGACAGAGGAGCTGGCCCAGTAAGTATAAGAAACACTTTAACTAGTTTTGTAGATTATTATTTTTATTGTGACAAAAATGTAATTAATTTCATCTGGACAACCACTTATTGTTAGAGAACACAAAAGAGCAAATTTTGCCACTAATGTTGAGTAGTAATCTTGATTTCAATGGGAACACTTGAGGAGTAAGGTACTGAGCAACAGGTAGAAAGTGGCACAATTGAGACATTTCTCAGTCATTCACTTTCATTGTTTATAATAGATGGAAAATTTGGTTTAAAATGGAGCCATTTTGACCTAGACTCTAATCTTATTTACAATGTCGTAAATTGACTTCAATAGAGTAACTGATTAGAAGCTGGCCCTTCTGGGACTCTTATGGACACTGCCTGTGCTCTGACAAAGGGAGGATAAAGTTGGCAAGCAAAGATATCTCCCTCCCCCCACTCCACCCCACCTATGAATCCCTGCATAGACACACAAAGTTGATAGACTCATTAGACACCAGCCACAATTCATTCAGGACCAGATTCTGTCTTCTCTGGACACAGAGTAATACCTTATTTCACTAATATTCTTCTTGGCATCAGAGTTGTACAGTATATGATATACTAAATAAGGGCCAGATTTTATTCTCATTACTTATGTTTTACCCTTTTCTAATTTCCTTTGGTATACTTTGTATTTTATTCCTGATGCTCAGTCTCCTCCATGGATTTTGTTTAACTAAATGAGACTAGTTCCAGAGCAAGAAGAGAGAGAGATGGCTTCAGCATGATAAAAGGTCAAAATGTTTTCCTATAATTGAACTATCTGATCTCAATGCAATGCCTTTTTATTTGTTCTTCTTCTTTTCTAACACCCTGGATATTGACATGCACACACTCGCAACAAGAATCCCAGCAAATATATTTTTTCCTGGAACTATTGTATTTACAGGAACATGGGGAGAGGTGGGGAAAGAAAACATGAGTCATCAACCAATTAGAGTGGCTGAAATGTCCCAAGGGCATGGGTTGGACCAGCACTACCTGCCCAGGAAGCTGCGTAGGCAGACTTCTTAAAAAAAGAAGCTTGTTTAACAATTGCTTAGTGGTGCAGACACAAGCTTTTGTTTATTACAGAGGATCTGGATTTATTTTCTCCCAGAGGTTTTAGTTACATCTTCTTTTAGTTTCATCTAGTTGGAATGAGGTACTCTGAGCATTATTTCAGCATGCACGAAAATAAACAAAATAGGCCTGATTCTGATTTCACTGACATTGGTGTAAATCAGTTTTAACTCAATTGAAGGCAGTAGGCCTCCATTCTTCTCTCATACCTCAGATTTGTGCTAGTATAACCCCAGGGTCTGATTTTCCTCTCATTTACACTGTGTCAATCAGGAATAAGTCTACTGAGGTCAGTCGAATTAATCCATGATGAAAGTAGTATTCAGCTCCTGTATATATATAAATTAAAGAAAAAAGTGAACATGCAAACTTCCTTGGGTATTTGAACCTGATATTGAATATATTGCATTCACTTCTCTGTCTGAGCAAGGACAATTATTTGGACTGGTAAATGATCTTAATTTTAGAACAAGTTAGAAAGAAAAGAAAATGCCTTTGTCACTTATTTAATTTTAATTTTTTCCTAAGGAATTTGTTGTTTTTTAGAGAGTTTAATGTGTACCTAATGTAAAAGAATAACAAATCTCTGGCAGGTTTTTATTATCTCGAATGAAGATGCCTACAAAATATTTTAGTAAGGAGAGTGTTTGGAGCAAGCATGCAAAATGGTTTGAGAAACCCACTAGTCAGCTGAACACTTATTTATACTCCTATGGCTTTTTTGGCTCAGAATACAAATTCATGAGGTACGGGGGTGTTTGCATTCAGAGCCAAACTGTTTGCCAACACCTACGTCTCTCTAAAGGGATTTTAATATCTGTGTTGCTTATAGATTGAAATTTAGAGATCCCATTCTATACTTATGTCACAGAGGAAGGATCTTTTTCACTTTTAACAGTGACTTCTCAACCATAATGTTCTCTAATGATCTTAACACACAGTTGTCTGTCCTGTTATGAAAAAGAGAAAATCGTACTGAGGCCTAGGTACTCTTAATGTAATCCCCAAGGGAATCTACATAATAGCTATTCCATGTTCTTGTCAAAGCTCACAAATGTGTATAAAGCAGTGCTTGCTTGGCTTAGGTCTAATTATTATAGTTTGCACAATAACAAACTATAGTTAAGGTTATATCAGGACTTGCATTACCTTGTTTTCACATGTGCATAACTCAGAAAAAAATCTCATTGAGTTGGAACTTTCTATGCTTGGCCTCAGTAAGTGATTTTTGGAAAGTATAAGCAGTTTATGATGTTTTTATACCCCCGCCCAAGGAAAGAGGTGGTTCAGGTCTGAAGAGGAGAATGTACCTTGAGGGACCTTAGGCGGGGATATTTGGTGGACGAGGTTTGGAGAGAGGAGAAAGATAGGCTGGAAGAAACAGGGGAATAAGGAAGTGTAACAGAGTGCTGAGAGTCAGTAACTGACCCAGCATTCTTATTACTTAAGCATTAATTAGCTCCACCAGGAAAGGGACAGAGTACTTAATTGCGTAAACAGACTGGGAGCTAAGGTGCTAATTATCCCTCCAGCTGGGGAGACTAGTTAAAAGCAGAGGAAGGCAGTGCTAAGGGAGGAGGGGCTAGCAGAGCACCTTAGCTTCCTGGAGAAAGGGCTGACGGTTGAAGGATGCTGTAGTTAGAAGTGCTGCATGGGGATTGTGATGGGGACTTGGTGGTGGTAACATTAATAAAATTCACAGAGGTCTTGACGAGCAAGGGGTGTCCAAGATTGTTCCTGAGGAACCCCAGGGTGGGAGAGAAAACTGCCCTGTCACAGGAGGTTTTGAGGGAGTGTGAGAAAGACAAGGCAGAATGAGAGTGTTTGGGGG
The DNA here is from genome assembly GCF_011386835.1 of Chrysemys picta bellii. Taxonomy (NCBI): domain Eukaryota; kingdom Metazoa; phylum Chordata; order Testudines; family Emydidae; genus Chrysemys; species Chrysemys picta. The sequence continues at coordinate 66,593,529 of NC_088794.1, read as the reverse complement.
CAGTGGGAGAGAAGTGTGGTTTTGAGGACAGGTAGGAGAGGAAGGGGAACAAGGGCAGTGAGGGTTGGGGAGAAGAGGAGAGATGGGATTTTCAGAGACAACGGAGGACAGAATGAGAGCCTTTTGTAAGAGTTAGGAAAGGTCAAGTGTTTGGTGAGGAGGTGTGAGTTGGGGGAGGTGGGGGAAGGAATGAAGTGCAGAGAAGGTTCTTTGGATCCAGATAGAGAAAATTCACAGGTGATCTGTGGCCAGTTTATAATGACAGAGAGATTGTTCAGTTGTGTCACATTCTACTTTTTCAGCTGTCTTTCAGTAGAGCCATTTGAACAAAGTGCATCAACTTCACACTCAGGCTCAGCTTTGTGTTTGTTCCATATTTATAATATTCTGCAACCCACAGGTGAAAAAAGTCTGCAATGTCTAGACTGAGCTTCCTGAAAAGGTTTTCATAGCCCCAATCTGGCTTCCATTCCTCCCCTATCCCAGTAGCCATCTCCAGAACCAACCCAGGAACTTCTTAGTTAGCTCTGATGTTCAAAATAAATCTATAACCTTTAAGTTATGGGAAGTTGAATAAGAAAACTTCTTTTTCTTTCTCAAGACCTTGGCTTAAAACTTGAATGTCATTTTTTAAATCTTTAAAACACTTGCATATCTGCATAGATGTTTGGGGGAAATCTATAACAGCCTAAAGGAAAGAGAAAATATTTTACTGACTGTATAATCTCTATAAGACAGGGTTGCCAGTTCTGGTTGGACGTATTCCTGGATGTGTTATCACATGACATAATCTTTCATTAAAGATTAAGCTTGGATTTCTGAAGACTCCAGGACAATCCTGATGGGATGGCAACTATGCTATAAGGCCTAACATCAATGAAAGGAAGAGAAAGGAAGGGATACAGCTTCAGTGCTGTGAAGCAAACAAGAACATAACAAATGTGGTGTTATGTATGTACCATACATACTCGTTCATTAGCCCGTTCGTTTATAAGCTGACCCCCCCAAGATGGTTAGGTAAAAATAGCAAAAACGGTATGACCCTTTCATAAGCCGACCCTATATTTCAGGGGTTGGCAAACTTTGGCTCCTGGCCCGTTAGGTTAAGCCTCTAGCAGGCCTAGCCGTTTTGTTTACCTGGGGCGTTCACAGGCACGGAGCCCCTCTGCTTCCAGTGGCCGCAGTTTGCCGTTCCCAGCCAATGGAAGCTGCAGGAAGTGGCGTGTCACTTCCCGCAGCTCCCATTGCCTGGGAACGGTGAACCGTGGCCACAGGGAGCTGAGGGGCTCCAGGCCTGCAGACGCTCCAGGTAAACAAAACGACAATGTACTAGATATTCAATTCACTGAGTTTAAAATCATCAAATTTTGGTGTAGACTCATTTATAAGCCGACCCCCATTCTTTGATGCGTCACCTTTTTACCAGAAATATTCAGCTTATGAACGAGTATATACAGTATTCAGGTTTATTTAAAATGGACCTTATTTTTCATCTTAGATACACATACCAAAAATAATTAATTAATGCCTGCAATACCAACCAGGCCAATAGCAACAACTCAAACTAAAAGCCTGATTCTTCTCCATGCCAGGGCAGCCCGGGGAGTGGGGGGGCAGCAAGGGCCCTGCGAGCCCTGGCCAAGAGTCCCTTTCCTCACCTGGCGGCGGTCCGGGTCTTCGGTGGCATTTTGGTGGCAGGGGGCCCTTCAGTTGCTCCAGGTCTTCGGCGGCATTTCGGCGGCGGGGGGCCATTCAGTGCTGAAGAAGACGTGGAGTTACTGAAGGGCCCCCTGCTGCCAAAATGCCGCCGCCACAGACTCGGAGCGCCGCCCGGTGAGTACAAGCTCCCCCGCTTTGCCCCAGGCCCCCTAAATCCTCTGGGCGGCCCTGCTCCATGCAGGTGGAGATTAGGAGTTCTATTTTACTGAAGTCACTGGAGTTACATCAGCATAAACCAGTGTAAAGCAGAGGAGGATGCAGGCCTATGCCTCTCCCTTCAAATAGCTTTCACTATCTATAAACAGTTAAGCAGCTTATTGGATATTTCTGGATTTGTTATTCTTGGCAAAATGTCTGTATGTTTATTAGATAATAGATTTGCTTTAAATTGCATTGCTTGTGTTTCTTAGAATAGCTAGTGCTATAAGAACATTTCAATTTTCTTGTAGATACTGATTTGACTGTTCTTAATATAGACAATATTAGCATTGCCAAGCTTTATTCCACTATCTTTTACTCTCCTTTTTCTACATTATTGGTATCTCCATTGTCCTCTTTAATAATAATTGGGGCTTCATCTTCAAAAAGGGCCTCCACTTATGTAGACGCTTATTTGAATTCACTCTCACTTGCATCCATAAATTATTGATTTTGCACATACAAATCCCACTTGTATCCATACATTTTGCAGAAACTGAGCAAAAATAGTTTTGTGGCAGGTAAATGGATAATCATTGTGCACAAGTGATAGTACATGTTGCCTTATTGTTGTGGTAGCAGACATTGGAGCTTTTGTAGGTCTGCTTCCTGCTGATGGAGAAATCAGTGACATGATGTCTGGTGCAACTTGTTTTATTTGCATATACACATCAGTCCTCAAACTGATATGCTCATGCATGGCATACAGGCAATCATAACTTTCAGGGGATCTCAGCTCAACCACCAAAGTCAGTTCCCAGGGAGCATCTCTGCCTCAAGAATTAACTCTAACAGGAGAGATTAAGACAGAAGAAAAAAAATTATGCTGTTTGCCACAGCCCTATAAAAAAACTGCCAACAGCAAACAAGCATTTCTTCCAAGACTAAAATCATGCTTGTATACTAAGGGCTTGTCTACACTGTGCAGATTACAGGGTGTGTGTTGCATGCTAAGTGCCTCATGTGGATGCTGCTGGCATGAACTAAAAGGTACCTAGTGTGCAGCAGTTTGGTGCATTCTGCAATTCACACCCTGTAGACTGCAGTGTAGTATAGTATTGACATAGCCTAGGAAGCAGAAATTATAAGACCATGTGAAGAAGGCCCATTTAGTGATACTTGCCACAAGAGTGAGCAAAAATTGTGCATAGAAGTAATTAGTGCTTGCAAAGTTTCATATGAAGAACTGAAGTCTGATTTGGTTGACTCATCTTTAAGAACAGTCCTTAAGAATTCTGTATGTTGTAGGTAATGGGGCTCTTACACACACGTGCACATACTCCTTTTCCTTTATGATTAAGATATCTGACCTTTTCCCTTGCATTCTTCATAATCTTAACATTTGCTTTTTGGTCTCTCCAGCTTTCTAAGGGAGAATGCTACTTTTGCTCTGAAGGAGACAGGCACATTTGTCTCTCTTTTTAAATGTAGAGGGGTCTGATTTTGCCAATGTGCACAACAAAAATATATTGCTCCAAAAACTGTGCAGATAAACAGTGTACAAGCAACAACAGTCAAGCAAATTAAAGTCAAATGAGACCAATGACAGGTGATAGAAATGTCATAAAAGTTCCTCTGTACCTGGGGGCTGATAAGGAAATTACGGTGAAAACAAAAATGTGATCAGTATATGCAACAATACAACAACTAAGAGTTATACCCCAGAGCAGAACAGCAGCCATGGATAAGAGCCCATACAGTGAATGCTGAACAAAAGTGTTGCACGCTCCTTGGAAAATGAGTAAAAAATCAGAAAAATAGGCATGGTCAGTAGCATAAAAGCCAGTGCTATTTGTTACTCAGGCAGAAGAAAAGCCAAACTTAAAGCTTCCATATACTCTACCTTAGCCATATATAAAACTTTTTACCTATTTTAGTATGATAAAAAATAAATACAGATCAGATTCTCTTTTCACTTACTCCCCTGCAGTCAATGGGATTAAAGTGGTATAGAACCAGTGTAAGTGAGAATGGGATCAGGCCCAAAGTAACCAAGTGTAACTAGAGAAACGAAAAAGCACTAAGGGGGTTAAGAGTCCTCTGGCAGGCTGTGACTCATCCAGTAGTCTCAAACATTCCATGTTTATCTCGGCACTAATAGAAGAGCAATTTCACACAGGTGAGATTATGAGTGTGAAGGCCATGTAGCACTATGAGTTTTCCAAAACGTATCTATTTCAGGAATATTTGCACTTCAAAACAGCTGTGCGCTGTTCCTCAGTGAAAATTTAGAGAATATTCAGTTACATTAGCTAATAGAACATTTGGTTTTATATTGAGCTATACCATAAAATTATGGGTATAATAAAATTTATTTGGTGCTCACCTTCTAGGGGATTCTAGACATCCCACCAAACAAATAGAAATTACTACAGTGATTCAATGTAATATGCCATAAATGTTAAAAAGTAAAATAGTACTCTTTATGTCTGTTAAAAGAGTAGCTAAACTGGGGGAGTGGATGGCTTGAAGTCAATGGACTATGAAGGGTTTAACCTTTAGATCACCACTTGAAATCCATCCTAGTTTGGAATAGTGGCCAAAAATTATTACTGTGTGATGACTATGTGGTCTCTTAGTGAAATGATTTGGTGGTCTTAGTCCTGTTTCAGTTGCACAAGTCTCCATGTCACACAACAACTCTTGTGTATTATCATCTCCTGTGAATAAATGGCCAAGGTCAACTTCCAGCTTGGTATCTTTCACCTTGTTAAACTCAGATTTAAAATAAGAGGCTAAATCCATTGCATTTCTCAGGTGATGTGACTGTTTTCTAAAATGCTGGGTTTCTGTCAGAGTCAGGGTTATGGGGCTAGCTGTTCTTCTGTCCTCTTTCTATTCTCTGAGTGCCCTTTAGGTGTCTGGCCTCTTCCCCTTGCCTGTTGTGGGGTGGAATCTCATAATTTTTCTACTTTTAGACTGGTGCCGGGCTATACTACCCTGTTTATGCTAACCGCTTATTACAGTGCAGGTCCATCTTGGTTGGTTGGGGCACCTTCAGGAATCCATGAGCAATTATATTGACCAACAGCCTTCTTATGAAGTATTTTTATTTAGGATTTGGAACACCGCATTAGAGAAAAATTATTTTAATACAGCCAACTGACTGCACACATTTTGTTTAATCTTATGCATCACTACAAGCTAAATTAAAGGGACTTTTTTCTTAAATTACAGAAAAAGGACTGAACCAACCCACCTGCTCTTAGCAAGCCCATATTCTTCTGTGACCCATCCTGGTCACATCTGCGCTGCCTCCTTGTCAGTGAAAGTGTCCTAATAAATAAAGGAGAGACCTTCACATTCAAACAGGAAGCCATTTCCAAATTGTTCAGTCATTTTCTTTGTTTCAGGGCCCACGTGTGAAGCCTCCTAGTGCTTCAGACAGGGTTTCTCCTGGTTGGTTATCAAAGAGCAAGCCCTCATGGTGGCTATCCCATTGTTTGGATGGTTAGACCAATTTGGCCTTAATGGGGTGTAATCAGTGGCCTGATGGCTGTGTCTAATCAGTAGGTGAGTATGTTCAAGAACTGAAAGATGATTTGGATAACTCATCCTGATTTTCATATCATCAAGTAGGTGGTAACCCCCTCAGCAGCTTTTGTTAGTTTATCCTACAATCTTGTAAATTATGCACATAAATAACTTCTAAGATGCAGATCAAAATATGTAATTAATACAGATACTTATCACAGATTGTCACACTCAGCAAATTTTTGTTTAGTTTGTTGTTTGTAAGTAGTGTCTTCCCATTGCAGTGAACTGGCCAGTATATCAGCATATACTCAATGTGCCCAGCCATTTGATAGCATTGTCATCAGCCAGGTGGAGAGCCAGTAGCCTGCAGTCAAAATAAGTCAGTGGGTACTCGTGAAGGATATGTTGTTGACCGAAACAGGAGCTAAAATTAAAAGTGTGCCAGATCTTTCGGTCTCAGGTTCATCTCCTACCCGTATCTATCACCGTGGTCTTGATTTTCACATAAAAACTTAAACAAGTAAAGGTACAACAGAATTTATTACAGAGGGTGGCCAAGACTCCCAGAAAAACAAGGTAAAACAGATAACAGTCAGACAGATAATAAAACAAGGCAGGCTGTAACAATAAGGGAACTATACATACAAACAGATAATGATTACAATACCATCTTTGGCAGCTTGATTTACTGTTGTCTTTTCCTTTTTATGTTGGAGCAGCACCACAGGACCTTCTGGATCCCTTAGATGGTAACTGGATCTTGAGGCAGGATCAGGTGATCGTTCTTTCAGGTAAGCTGTTAAACTCCTCCCTTCCCCCTATATCTGCGTCGTCGTGGGTGCAGTAAGTGTACTCTACAGAAGATGGATCAGGTGTGTGTAAGTAAGTAACATCCCTTCCCAAGTAACCCTTGTGGGGTGAATGGCCTACCCTTAATTGTCTGTTGTGCACTCTGCCACTCAGACGGGCAGCCCTGATCTGATCTGAACATTGCCTTATATAGACTTTTGGTTACTAGGCAGATTAGATGATTGACAGCCACTGACTTTCCTGCCTAAACAAGGAAAAGGTGCCAAACTGGAGTGGGGAGGGAACAAGAAGGCTTACAAACATGGACGCCTAGTTGTCCTTTAGAGGACCCAAGATGGCCTTAGGATTTTTACCTCTAAAATGTGACATAGTCTGAAGTTGACCGCAGCTGCATTGCAGGTTATTAGAAAAACACCATTTAAAGAGATTGGCCACACAGCTGTCCTGTTTTAAACTGGTTCAGAGATGACCATAGGTGCCTGGGTAGCTCAAAACCTGGTGGACAGATGGCTGGATCAATGATGAGAGAGTGATTAACGACTGTCATCACTGACCACTCGTGCCAAGTAGACTCCACTCTCATGTCTTGTGGTGGCATAAATGACCATAAAGGGCATAGAAGAGAGGCAATTGGCAGGTAGTTGAAAAGGTCTGTGTACAAAGGCAGGATTCTCACCAGATCTGCATGGATCATGGCCAGCGGCATGACAGAGGCCTTCTCACGGTGAATATGGGGCAGTGCTATGTTACTAAGTATCGGTAGCCATGGCAACAGAGTTGCCAATAAAGTTCCAGTAACAATATGCATAGCTTTATTAAGCTCTATATCGACCAGCTTTGTGTGAAACGAGTGACACCATTGAATAGCAGAGGGCAAGGGCTGATGTTCTCAGCGTCTGGGCGCTCACATCCCAGGCCAATTTTCTGAGCAGGTTGTTCGAGTGCTGACTTTGGCTGCCGTCTTCCTCAAGTGGTTGTAGTATGTTAATGACCTATCCAACGTTACACTGAGGTAAACTGGGTTTGCATCATGCTGCGGACATTGGCTGTTGAGCAAAATGTTTAACTCGTGTCTTGAACTTGCATTATGCTGATGAAATACTCTAGAAACCGTCTTGGAAAAGTTCAGCCACAGGCACCATCTACTACAATAGTCTGCCATGAGCTTCATATCATCATTCAAGAGCTTGTTAATTTCTGAGAAGGAATGAGCTTGGTAGCTGCAGCATATGTCGTCATAGATAAACTTGTGCGAGAGCGTAGCTGGCAAGTCGTTGATGTACACATTGAACAGTATCAGTGAAAGAACTGAACCTTGAGGAAGGCCGTTGATCTGACACTTCCAATAGCTACAACAGTTGCCCATGTATACTCTAAACTGCTGCTTTTGGAGAAAGAAAGCTCTCCTACTTCAACCACCCAATGCGGGGCAACTCAATAGAGTTTAAACAAAAGGCCTCTGTGCCAAACTGTGTCAGAGCCGGTGGTCAAATCCAAGAAGACGGCTCCCGTCTTTAGATTTGTTGAAAAGGGTTTTCGACAAAGGTGGTCAAGGCCAGGTCTGTGTGGTCACAGGTGCTGTATCCTTTCCTGAACCCTGCCTGCTCAACCTGCAAGACACCATCCACATCTGGAGTGATTTGTTGGAGAATCAAACACTCAAACCTCTTGAAACACACTGACAGCAAGGATATTGGGTGGTAACTTGACACATAGTAGGGTCCTTGAACAATGACCAGGTGATCTGAAGTTTTATGGCAATGTGCCCTGTGTTATAAAATATCTATAGTGATATAACTATGATACCTATTGTGATACATAACAGACAACTAGAGGGACTTGATCTTCATTACTGCTCGCTCTTCACTACTGTCATCTAAGCAATTTTCAACTTCTAACTTTGCCACAGAAATTTTAACAGATAATGATCCAGACTCCTACCTGCATTGGAGTTGTCTTCTGCTACACTGTTGGCACAAAGCCTTCATAACTAGCTATGGTAGAATCACCCCAGCAAAAGGAGAGCCACGACTGTCACTCTGGGGATGGAATGGAGGTAGGGTGCTGTGGCCAAGGCTTTCTGCACTGACCTCTTAGGGCCGTTGACAACCTGTGTCATTTAAAGCAGCTGCTCTAATTTTTGACAATGGATTGTCTCAGGCTATGTCTACATTAAACTGCTACAGCAGGACAGCTTCAGCACTGCAGCTGAGCCACAATAGCGCTTTAGTGTAGCCATTCACTACAGCAATGGGAGTGGTGGTAGCTTAAGAGGTGGTAGCTATAACGGTGGAAGAATTCTTTTGTTGACCAAGCACTTTCTACACTGCGAGGTAGGTTGGTTTAATTACGTTGCTCAGGGGGATGGATTTTTCACACCCCTGAGCAATGTAGTTGGGTCGACCAAACCTTTAGTGTAGACCTGGACTCATGGCACAGTTCCGCCAAGTTTAAGGAAGCTCAAAGGAGGCTTAAAGATACTTTTGCAATTCCTCATCCTAACCTGTGTAGTGTATTCCTTAGCCACATCTGAGGATTTGGGCCAATAAACCAACATAGTAGAAGGGAAATTTCTTTACTTCCCTGAATCTAGGTGCTTGTAATTTATCTGGTGACGTGATATTAAATTGTGCTTTGCAATTGTTCTATCAAAGTATAGCTAGTAGAATTCTGTATACTCTAGGTAATTGGCTTAATTTTTTTTTAGTAGGCAGAGAGATTCCTACCATGTACTCCCTAATAAATTATGTGAATTTGATAGACAGTAGAGGCAATAAACTAAAGCACAATTATATTTATATTCTAAATCTGGGTTATTACACATGCTGTATATCATTAACTCAGAATGAACTTCATTACTATTTTCCAGCCTTCTTTACTCTGAACTCTGCTCTTTCCTTGTCCAAGTGATGAAAGATAATGTGATTAATTACTCATTTTCCTTCAGAAAGACTTAGTTTCTTAGCTTCAAAATGTAAAGTTTGTCACCTTCCAACTGACAAGCATCCAATTAATAACCACATCCAACACTGTGCTTTCACTGTAATAACCCTTAACTTGTCATGTAGTGAAATTCAAGAGCATATGACATTTTTTCTTTTCCAAAGTGCAGAAAAGAAAATGTCTAGCTCTCTTGAAGTGATATGAAGCCTAATGTCCAGCGTTCTTTAGAGCATCATTACTTAATTAAAGATAGACCAATAGGAATCTGGATTAGATTTTGGGGAGGGCTTGAAGTTTGTGTTGAAAGATGAAACAGACGTTGAGTAGCTTGTTAGATAAAACATAATTAAAATCCCCTGAGCAGTTCCTGTGACATTTTGGTTTAAAATGATGGAAATCTCACAGTGCTTGCTGTTCTACTGAGATTTCTTCCAAGTGGCTTCATCTCCAAAGTGGATCAAAAAATAGCCCTCTTCTAATTTTGGATCTATCCTGGAATAACGGCCATAACATAAGGTTTGGATCTGGGATCTGAATCTGAAAATTCTCCAGACACACAACTGAGATTGAAGGAAATGTTATATTTGATGTTTCTCTTCAAGTCCATCTCATCATATAATGCTCAAAGTTATACCTGTTATATCCATGCACATGATGTGCTTATATTTGAAAACTGAACAGTGTGGACCAGATTCTGATCTCTCATACTATTTTTACTTCTCTGCAACTGCACTTACATTAGTGGAGTTATTCCTTATTTACACCAAAATAAGTGACAGGAAAATCAGGCCTTGTAAATAATTTACACTGTTACATTTTTTGGATTATACTGCATTTTGAAGTCCCTCCTTCTTCCACTCTTACAGCATATATTATTCTTGCAAACGTGGTACACTTAATATTACACATGATAACATTTTTCAATTTTGTATCATTTTCATAAATTCTAATTAGTGGTCTAGAGAAACATGCTGGAGTATTATGCCAGCACAAAATTTGCATCATAGTACTCTGTCCTATAAAGTATTTATATCATCAATATTGAACTCAAATTATGTATGGCCAGTAACTTCTCGCCTGTGTTAGATATAAAGAAAAACAACGTGTAGGTTTTTATTATTATTCACATGGAGTTAAAATATTTTAATAGATGAATGGAAATCTCCAAGAAAATAAATATTTGTCATAAAAATTTACAATGAAATGGAAAGAAATAGCAATGAAATATTTCAAAGTAGGGATAAAATATTATGCATATAAAACTTTTATTATGATGTAATTTAGAATTTCTTTAAGACATTAAGAGAATATGAATAAAGATGAATGGCATTCACTCAGATCAGTTTTATTATATAAAATTTGAATTCAGAAAAAGCCCTATCTTATTCTGTTCAGCAAAGTTTGCAGCCTTAGAGTTGTTGACTTTTGTGTTTTAATCTTTATTGATCAGGTTCATTGAGTGAAATCCTGGCCCCATTGATGTCAATAGCAAAACTGCCATTGACTTCAATTGGGGTTAGAATTTCACCTATTATGTTTCTTAATTGTTTTAATTCTGATCTCATTAAAATTGGTTTTGCACTCTTATAGTGACTTCAGTATCAGGGGGTTTACAATGGTCAGATCAAAACTAGCCTCAATTATTGCTTTGTATTTTTAAAAAATGGGGAGTAAGAAATCCTCTCCAGTGCGAACAACTAAGAACATAAGAATGGCCAAAGGACCATCTAGCCCAGTATCCTGTCTTCTGACGGTGGCCAATGCCAGGTGCCCCAAAGAGAATGAACAGAACAGGTAATCATGAAGCTAAGGAAGATGGCAGAAAGGGAAATGTAGATGTCATTTTTTTTCCATTCCAAATGAGAATAACTTTCATTTGCATTATGGTGTTGCCCTGGGTCATGGAGAAGTTTCTTTTAAATTTTACAGAGAAGCTGCCAGATCTGAAAACCACGCTGAAAATTAAAGAGTAAATGTTAGTGAATGGATTGCCTCTTTAATGGAAACCAGAAAATGCTTAGGCAGCAGGTCCAAATTCTTTTCTTGTTTACACTCCTACAGCCTCACTGAAGTCAAAGGAAGTGTACAGGTGTCTCAGAGGATGGAATTTGGCTCTCTAACTTATTTTATTTATTTATTTACATCTCTTTTCTTCTTCGCTCATTTGCATGTAAGCAAAAGTCGCAAAAATCATCAGCTCCTGCGGCTTACTCCCCATTGGAGGCATAATCCTTTTTTAATTATATCACATATGCAGTTGCTGATGTCACATTTGTTTTACACTGAATCCATTGTTTCCAGCAGCGTCACCTCAGGTTTATAGAACCGTGAGATCAGAGTCAGACTACAGATCTATAGGTGTTAATATGGAAAATGATTTCCAATTACACTGCTCTACAGCCAAAATGCTTCTGAAATAAATGTAGTCAAACTTTACTAATTCTGGGTCACTGAGAATGAAAATGATGCTTAAAATTGTTGATTGGCTCTAGTTTTCAAGATATGCTATTGGGTCAGTATATACGACCCTTGACTTGGGAATGGCGGAGGATAAGTGAATTATAAAGGGAAGGGATCTCAATTTAAACCAGAAATGACTAAAATACATCTTTGACTGGATCTATGAATAAATCTATGACTGGGTTTGGACAGTACTTGCTTTTTAGGTAAAACAATGAATGATGCAATCTGAAGCTGGTATTGCGTCATACGTGATATGAATTGCATCATGTTATTCCTAGAAGTCATGGATGATGCAATCATAATGAAGCTTACATCACTCTGCTGAACAAATTGCCCTATATCAGCTCTAGAAATCATACAGTGTCGTGCTCTCTTATTTGTCAGTGTTTGATTTTGCAAAGGGACACATTTCTGTTTAGCCAAAGTGAGCAGAGATGCCTCGTACTTGTGTGAACAGTGCAGATAACTTCTGCTATGTTTGTGGTGAAGTGACTTTTGCATCACAAAAGCGCAGTATGACCACTATAGTTAAGAAAGCCTATCACCTTTATTTTGGCTGCAAAATTGGAGATCAGGACAAGAGGTGGGCTCCACACATATGCTGCAACACTTGTGCAACAAATCTTCACCAGAGGTTGAACAGGAAAAGGAAATCTATGCCTTTTGCAGTGCCAATGATTTGGAGAGAGCCAACAGATCATACCAGCAATTGTTACTTCTGCATAGTGCCTCCAGTTGGGAAGGGTGTGTCAAAGAAGAAAAAGTGGACTGTGCATTATCCAAACATTCCATCAGCTATACGCCCAGTACCCCACGGAGAAGGACTGCCGGTTCCTGATGCACCAGAATCATTCTCACTTGAGTCAGACGAGGAAGAGGAAGAGGATGAAACTTCTGGTCCTGAACCATCAATGTCACAGGACCCACATTTTCTCCCATCCTCCTCCTCTGAACCACACCTCAGAACACAAGGTGAACTGAATGACCTTGTCAGGGATTTGGAACTACCCAAGAGTAAGGCAGAGCTGTTGGGCTCCAGACTACAGCAGTGGAATCTCCTGGCAGGTGATGTTAGGGTTTCCATGTTCCGTGACTGTCAAAAGGATCTTGTCCCATTCTTCTTCATGGAAGGTGATCTTGTAGCCTGCAACAACATCGATGGTGTGATGGCAGCCCTCAACATCGTTCACGATCCAGATGAGTGGAGACTGTTCATTGATTCATCGAAGACGAGTCTTAAAGCTGTTTTACTGCATAATGGCAATGTTTTGCCATCAATTCCAGTTGGTCATGCAGTCCATATGAAGGAAACCTATGACAACATGAAACAACTTTTGAGGTGCATAAACTATGATCAACATCAGTGGCAGCTTTGTGGCGATTTGAAGGTTTTTGCTCTCTTGCTTGGTCTGCAGACTGGATACACAAAGTACTGCTGTTTTCTCTGCGAATGGGATAGTCGTGCAAGAGATTCCCACTACATCAAGAAAGATTGGCCACTCCGACAGTCATTGGAGCCTGGGAGGAAAAGTGTTCAGCATCCACCACGTGTTGAATTAAGGAAGATTTTGTTACCACCCTTCCACATCAATCTGGGTCTGATGAAGAACTTTGTCAAGGCAATTGACAAAAGACAAGCAGCTTTCAAGTACCTCCATGGAAAATTTCCAAGGTTAAGTGAAGCTAAGATAAAGGAAGGTGTCTTTGTTGGTCCTCAGATTCGTGAACTTCTTCGAGTTGATGCATTTGACCATGCACTGCGTGGCAAGGAAAAGACAGCATGGAAAGCCTTCCAGTTGGTGGCAATAAATTTTCTCAGAAACAACAAGGCAGACAACTACAGGTTGTTGGTAGAAAACCTCCTCAAGGCACACAAAAGCCTTGGTTGCAACATGTCACTAAAGATACATTTTTTGCACTCTCATCTAGATTTTTTTCCACCCCAAACTGCGGAGCAGTGAGCGACAAGCACGGCGAACGATTTCACCAGGACATTGCAACAATGGAGAAACGCTATCAGGGCAAATGGAGCCCATCAATGCTTGCAGACTATTGCTGGACAGTGACAAGAGATGCTCCATTTAATGACAAGAGACAAGCCAAGAAGCGTCGAGTAGACACTGAATAGGACTAAACTATGTACATAATAGTTTTTTGCCTTTTGTTTCATAATCAATTTTATTTATATAACCCCTTTGCTGAATTTTAAAGGGTTACATAAACAGAACAAGTGAAATATTATCATGTAAAGCAACCATAAACACATGAAAAGACCTAGGTTTACAATTTATGATTAAAACTCTACTATCTACACAATATACATAGACATAAAATGTAAAAACTTAAATATCTTAGAAACAACAGCTTTGTGGTGATTTCAAGGTTGTTTTTTAATTGTTATATTTGAATTCAGCACATCAAAATACATAATAAATAGCACATTTTATCTCTGAAGCAGACGACTTCTCAAAAAGTGTAGACCAGTGTTAACTAATGATAGGCAGCAAGAGATCATTCATTCAAAGAGACACAAATTTTGCAACCATCCATGCAAATGTATTTATAAGTCAATAGATGTTGATTGTGTGTATATAAAATAGAATCTATTTATTGTTTTGTCTTTCTTGTATCTTAAACTGTTCAAAAATTCCTTGTTTGAAAGTGTGCAAGCTAATACATCCACTCAATGGCCTGCAGTTACTTTTTTAAAGACCTATTACCTTGCACACTCAACTTTTGTTGCACATATTTATTTCCGTTACTCTCAATATGTTGAGCGTGAGCATTAGTAATGTGATCTACCAACTGCTAGCATAATTACCTTGAAAATAGTATCCATATTGGTTCAGCTGTTTAATACCATTTACCATACATACTATAATGGTGCTCCCATGACAGACAAGCGAAACACTAATTGGAGATATTATATATGTGGTTTTTTTCAGCCACTGATTTGAAGATAGGTCAATACCATTCATTTTTCTCTTTAAGGAAGTAGAAAGAAAAAATATTATATAAATCAGAAATACTTTTTAGGCTTTTCTTAGTCCATTAAGCTTGTTCTCAAAGTTGAAGTTTTTTGATGTTTTTGTGGTGTAAAATTAAGAAAATCTCTCTATTCTATTGTCACTAAGATTCCTGCCCTTGTTTTCATATGGAGTATGCATGTGATGCTCTTTCCAAATGAGGGACTCTGTGTTATCTCCTTTTGTGCACAATACTGGCACAAGTAACCAAGAAAAAATAGCTGGGAATGGCACTTATATGGGAGTCAGGCTGACTCTGTACAATGCACCTGAACAATAAAGCTTTTGAGTTTAAAAGTAATGTATTGAAAATTAAGAAAGACTATAACAAATAGATAACTTCTTAAAAAGTGAGCTTTTGTCATCTTAGTCCTGGCTTCCTGCTTTCCTTTAAAGAAAGTGAAGAGGATGTAGAACTATACTGAAAAAGGGACAGCAGCATCATAGTGTATTTTTTTATAAAATAATAGCATTTCCTCAGTTGATGTCTGGGTCCAACTTTGGTTGCTTCACCTTAAAAAGTCATTCACCAGACAAATTTCATCAAGGCTACAGCCAGACTGTACTGCCCTTTGGTCATCATGACTTCATGAATTCGAACATTTAAACACCCGATCTCAATGCTGGTAATGTGGAAGGTAAGGTCTCCGTACATACACCTCTACCCTGATATAACACGGGCATCGGGAGCCAAAAAATCTCACTGCCTTATAGGTGAGACCGCCTTATATCGGGTTCGTTCCGGTACTCCGTGCCGGACCGGACCGGCTTTCCCGGCAGTGATTTAAAGGGCCTGGTGCTCCAGCCGCTGCAGGGAGCCTGCAACAGCATCGATGGTGTGATGGCTGCTCCAGCCGCTGCAGGGAGCTGCAGGGAGCCCCGGGCCCTTTAAAGCGCTGCCAGAGCTCCGGCAGCTGGGCTCCCGCGGAGATTTAAAGGGCCTGGGGCTCTCCGCAGCGGCCAGAGCCTCTGGCCCTTTAAATCACCGCTCAAGCCTGGCTGCTGGAGCCCCAGGGCTCCGGCAGTTGGGCGCGGGCAGTGATTTAAAGGTCCCAGGGCTCCACACGAATTCGGATATAACGCAGTAAAGCAGTGGGACTCGGGTGGCGCTTTAAAGGGCCTGGGGCGGCCCCGTTGCTTTACCGCATTATATCCGAATTCATGTTATATCGGGTCACGTTCTATCAGGGTAGAGGTGTATCCCTCACAAGAATGTTAGAGACTCCCTACCCCACCCCCAAACCAATAGCAAATGTTGGAAAACAAACACATGCAGAGTTAAGATGATATCGCCACACAAAACAAACTAGTCACAAACTTTCCCGGGGAAAATGGGCAGTTCAGAGACCTGTGCTGGGGATAGAGTGTATAATGGTGGAAGGAGGTGTGGAGCTTTGCCAGGAGAACCCTGCTTCCCTCTTGTCCCCTTATGGGCAAAGCTGCACAGGCAGCTATAAACATGCCACAGCTAAGCAGAGTGACAGACAAAAACTAAAAATTCAGGCTCTTGACTGCAGCAAAATGGTGACTTTCATGGCATAAATACTGAATTTTGGGGCATACTGGGAAAATGCCAAATTACACAACAATGGAAGTGTGGAGCTCTCAGAACCCTGACTGAGATGAAAAGGCAGGGCACACCTGTCCGAGCTATAGTTTCAGTCTTCCTGCAGAAACAGACAGAGGATATTGCTTTGGGTTACACTCGGTTAATATATTTGAGGTTTTCTCTGCAATCGTAAGGACTAGAAATATAATTTTTTCTAAAGCACATTTCTGCTGCAAGGTGTGATTTCAGTGAGAAATTGTCCACTGAGTATTTCTGTCTAGGTAAGGCCAAGAGAGGCTACTCTATAATCCTGAAGCAAAGATTGAAAAACTCCAGCAAAGTGCAATGAAGATGTTTAAATCAAATATGGCAAGACTTGGTTCCATATGATAAAAAACAGAGGTGGGAATTATAATATTTAGTCTTGGAATTAAAGAAATGGGTTGGAGGGGATTTGATTATGGAGGACATAATGAAAACTGCTCAGATCTACCTTTTTTACCTTATGCCTTGAACAAGGAGATGGTCAATTAAATTATAGAGCAATAAATTTAGCACTAATAAAAAGATATACTAGTTCAAATAGCATGTAGTCAACCTGTAGAATTCACTGTCACAGGAGGTCATAGGCTCAACTGCTATGGTAGATTTTAAAAGACCTAGATAATGTTATGACTACTAATGACAATTAGAGCTTTGTAAGCTGAGGATGAGTGTAAACAAATGTCACACATCAGGGTATAAGTTGGTTATGACAGGGGTCAAGAAAGGAAAGGTCCTCTACATACAGTATGGCATGATTAACAAGGTGTATTAATGAGGGGTTTTAACTTCCTCTGAAGCATCAGTTATTGTCTGTTGCAGGAGACAAAATACTGGATTAGAGGGACCAATGTTCATACTCAGCATGGGACAAATTACAGTATTTTCCTCCTCCTTTTCTTTGGATCTTATTTATACCAGTTTTTATTTGTGTAGCTCAACTGACATCTGTGGAGTTATTGTTAATTTACACTGATGTAAGTGAGATCAGAA
Source organism: Chrysemys picta bellii (assembly GCF_011386835.1). Taxonomy (NCBI): domain Eukaryota; kingdom Metazoa; phylum Chordata; order Testudines; family Emydidae; genus Chrysemys; species Chrysemys picta. Next base: position 66,576,309 of record NC_088794.1, on the reverse strand, counting down.
TTAGGCCATCTGTCTCTTTGATGAGTGAGCCTCTGTATCAGAAGTCAGCAAAAGAACCCTACAATATTTTTTAAAAAGTCTAACAAGGTGATACGATGATCTTATTTTGAGGGTAACAATCTGATTTGTGATTGTGGAGCCCCCTGTTTTTGGTTTGCATTGACCTGCCAAACCTAACCAGGCAGGTGGAAGTCACCCAGATTTGCAAGCTCTATGGTTTTCTTGGAGTTTTTGGGTTCTCATCAATCTTTGAAAGCTACAGGTGAGCCTCCCACCAAACCCAATGATACTGATTCCCTCTGCAATGAAATTGGTGAATTGTCATACAATCACAATAGCCCCTCACTGCAGGAAGCTCCAGGAAAACTCCCATCAATCTCTCACATATTACTCTGGGATGTTCCTATTCACACATATACTCCAGGGTGCATCAGGACCTAAAATGAGATAAAGGTAGTCAACAGCAGTAGGACTAACAGCAGTCTATACAGTCCCACTCCTGCTTAATGGGAGTTGAGGGAATGAAAAGGCAGTCATGTCACCAAAGACTATTTAACTATGTTGGGGAAGCAGGCTTATGTTGTGAGCCAGTCAAAGAGAAGGAGAAATGGCCAGATGATTACTCCCATAGAGATAGGAAGATGAAGGCATAGGACAGCAGAATTCCTCTGACACCACAAGAAAATGACTACAACTTAAGGGGGCAGTCTAAGGCCTGTTATGGTGGTGGTGATGTGGAGATGGGGAAAAGCAGTTACATCCTCTTCAGAACTCAAAGTGAAATCTGAAGCTATTTGTTTTCAAGTTTCTTTATGGAAGTTTCCCTCAACTCTGCTTGTAACTGAAGTACTTCACATAACTTTATCCTTGGAGTGTAATTCGTTTTAATGGCTCAGCAATTTGATTATATGTGATATATAAAACAATTTTCCATCTAATTTTACTTTTCATCACAATGTGAAGGGCAAGCTGTAATAATCATATGGGGTATAAGTCAAGAGTCCAGAAAGCTTGCTTGGAAACTTACTTCATGGAGCTGATTTTAGATCATATAATGGGAAGTCTGGCCATTTGTTTTTTGTGATTCCACCAATAAATGACCTTTCAAAGCCCTAACTCTTCATAGCCTTCATTTTTCCTCTGCACACATGCTCTTTTACCATTACTGGAGAGGGCTCCAAAAGGTCATTGAAACAAAGGAATTGTGAACGTGGCATATTTAACAGCTTGTTGGGCAGCTAGGGAACTTACCTGTTTTTCTTTTTAAATCAAATCTTCTTGCTCATTAAAGTGCCTGTTTGGCATCCCTGGAGATTGAAGGTCTCTATCTGCAGAAAAGAACAGGTTGGGAGTGGAAGCTTAGCCACAAACCCGATCTAAAGTGGGGAAAAAGTCAACTTCAAACTCATTCAATTCTTAACCACTATACTGAGTCTTCCAACAAGCACACCACTTACTAGCGACAGAGATGGTAAAACTAATTTTTCTCTCAACTGGAGTGAATTAGGAATAACTCAATTGAAATCAGTGAGGTTACACCAGTGTAAAACCAGTGCAAGTGAGAGGAGAAACAGGCCTGGTGGCTTTTATAATCAGGATGTCTGTCCACCGGCTGGGAATTTGACTGAATCCATCAATTGAAATATCATATTGTATCTCAAGTCATGGCTCCCAGTCATCAGAAGCTAATGACTCATGATCATTATAATGTACTGGGACTGATCAGAATCTGCAATCTAAAGGTGAAAGGTTTTAATTCCCATTAGAAATCTGTTGAGGCAGTTAGTGCCTATTATTGATCTTATTTCTGAAATAGTGATTACTATATTAATTTATGGGATTATCATACCCCAAATTTGGCATAGTTGGGAATGACAGAGTTGACTGATTGAAAGAAATTATGGATTCCCATACATCAAATTTTAGCAGCTTTTCTAGAAAATAGGGACTCTTTCAAGTTAGATATCAGTATCAGCTGTACAGTAAGAACTATAGGAATCTAGGAAGCATTAGAATAGGTAACTAAATGACTTTTTAGGTTGACCTTTTATGGCTGACTCTTTGCATTGATGGAAAATATTTAAATGATGTTAAAACTGCAGATGAGTAACCTTTTAGAACTGGCTGAATTGATTGGCATTTTAAAATTTGTTGTTCTGCAGCAGAGTACTCAACTTTTATACCATTAAATATTTATTTAGGGAACAGATTTGGTGGTATTGTTACTGGGGAAAAAAGCCTTTTGAAAACAAACAAACCAACTACAAAAAGAGAGTCTGACAAGCTATATATTCTCAGTATGAATTTTTAGTTCCATCACACAATAGATCCTTTCATAAAATTTACTGTTGAAATTTAAGGTGAAGGAAATACTTAGATCAGTATGAGCATTTTCAGAATTTTTGGGGGGTGGGTGAATTAAGGTGGATTAATGTAATAGCAATCTGGGAGAATTGAAAACCATAAATAAACCCTTTTCTCTTGTCACAGGTAAAATTTCAACTGGAATCAAACTTTGCTAGAACTGAATTGCACGAATTAGACTGTTTATGTGTGAGAATTAATATTTTTTTTCAGAATTAATGTAAATAGTTATGTTGATATAGATAATTTTACATGAATGAGTTGACATACACCCTCACATGAATTTTCAGACATGATCCATTATCTTACTTCATTCAAGGTTCACAATAATTTATAAACAATAAAACGTGGATAGAATGGGGTGGCTCTACCAACTTTGGTAGGGAGGTGATTTACATATTTGCATAACTCAAGAATTGATGAAGAAATTTTACTCAAACAAAAAAAATGCAAAAAATGGCAACCAGAAAGGAGAATGTTTCAGGAAATTATAAAAAGAAGAACAGGAGTACTTGTGGCACCTTAGAGACTAACAAATTTATTAGAGCATAAGCTTTCGTGGACTACAGCCCACTTCTTCGGATGGGCTGTAGTCCACGAAAGCTTATGCTCTAATAAATTTGTTAGTCTCTAAGGTGCCACAAGTACTCCTGTTCTTCTTTTTGCGGATACAGACTAACACGGCTGCTACTCTGAAATCAGGAAATTATGAAGCCATAAAAGTCATTATAAGAAAGGGACTGCTGTAAACTTAATTATACCAGCTCCCCACCCCCAGTAGAGTTTGTGCAATATGGGTGAGTCAGTGTTATTAAACTTAACTTTTGCATTCACAAAATTTTTGTGTTTAATTATGTAGCCTTAATTTTGCATTTCATTTTTGTGCGTTTTTATTATTTTAAATAAAGCAAAGAAAAGGAGAGAAATTGCATTTAAAGTGTCACAACTAGGACATTAAGATCCTACTTCCTTGAGGTAAATGAAATTTTGTGAGTAGACATAACACTCTCTAGCGAATGGGATAGAGTATGTAATTGTAGGTATCAAGTGACTTGTGAAACAGAGGCTATGCTAATGAGATGATGTCATGCTAGTGTGAGGTGGTCTATGTTACTACCTGAGTTAAGCCTGTGAGCATGCCTAGAGTGAAGTAGAGGTTTCTAGAAGTCTTCGCTGACTCAGGGTATGTCTACACTACGAAATTATGTCGAATTTATAGAAGCCGGTTTTATAGATATCAATTTTATACAGTCGATTGTGTGTGTCCCCACATAAAATGCTCTAAGTGCATGAAGTCAGCGGACTGTACTGAGGCTAGCGTTGACTTCCGGAGCGTTGCACTGTGGGTAGCTATCCCACAGTTCCCGCAGTCTCTGCCGCCCATTGGAATTCTGGGTTGAGATCCCAATGCCTGATGATGCAAAACAGTGTCACGGGGTGTTCTGGGTACATGTTGTCAGGCCCCTCCCCCTCCGTCAGACCAATGGCAGACAATCGATTCACACCTTTTTTACCTGGGCTACCTGTGCAGACAACATACCACGGCAAGCATGGAGCCCGCTCAGCTCAGCTCAGCTCACCGTCACCATATGTCATCTGGGTGCCGGCACACATGGTACTGCATTGCTACAGAGCAGCAGCTAATTGCCTTTTGGCAGTAGACAGTGCAGTATGACTGGTAGCCTTCATCGGCTATCTGGGTGCTGGCAGACGTGGGGCTGCATTGCTACACAGTAGCAGCCCCTTGCCTTTTGGCAGTAGATGGTGTATTACGACTGGTATCCGTCATCGTCGTATTCCAGTTCGATCAGAGGCACTTGGGCAGACATGCTTTATCTCCTGGAGACTCAGTCCTGCCGGCAGTCCTGTTGAACCGTCTTGACGATGATGGCTAGCAGTCGTAGTACAGTATCTTCTGCCAAGCACCCAGAAGATGCCGAGGGCTATCAGTCATGCTGCACCGTCTGCTGCCAGCTTAAGAGGTAAAAAATAGATGGACCAGATTTGTTCTGTATTCATTTGCTTCCCCCTCCCTCCATGAAATCAACGGCCTGCTAAACCCAGGGTTTTGAGTTCAATCTTTGGGGGGGCCATTTGGTGTGACCTTTGTTGATTTTAATTCCCTGTACCTGTATGCCATGTCGTCAGTCGCCCCTCCCTCCGTCAGTTTCGCGCCTTTTTTCAGACCAGTCGCCATAGCACTGGGATCATGGAGCCCGCTCAGATCACCCCGGCAATTATGAGCATTATGAACACCACATGCATTGTCCTGGAGTATATGCAGAGCCAGGATATGCCAAAGCAAAACCAGGACCAGCCAAGGAGGCGATTGCAGTGCGGCGACGAGAGTGATGAGGAAATTGACCTGGACATAGACCTCTCACAAAGTACGGGCCCCAGCAATGTGCAAATCAGTGGTGTTACAGGGGCAAGTTCATGGTGTGGAACGCCGATTCTGGGCCCGGAAAACAAGCACAGACTGGTGGGACCGCATCGTGTTGCAGGTGTGGGACGATTCCCAGTGGCTGCGAAACATTTGCATGCGTACGGGCACTTTCATGGAACTTTGTGACTTGCTTTCCCCTGCCCTGAAGCGCCAGAATACCAGGATGAAAGCAGCCCTCACAGTTGAGAAGCGAGTGGCGATAGCCCTGTGGAAGCTTGCAACGCCAGACAGCTACCGGTCAGTCGGGAATCAATTTGGAGTGGGCAAAACTACTATGGGGGCTGCTGTGATCCAAGTTGCCAGGGCAATCAAAGACCTGGTGATATCAAGGGTAGTGACTCTGGGAAACGTGCAAGTCATAGTGGATGGCTTTGCTGCAATGGAATTCCCAAACTGTGGTAGGGCGATAGACAGAACCCATATCCCTATCTTGGCACTGGAGCACCAAGCCACCGAGTACATAAACTGCAAGGGGTACTTTTCAATGCTGCTGCAAGCCCTGGTGGATCACAAGGGACGTTTCACCAACATCAACGTGGGATGGCTGAGAAAGGTACATGATGCTTGCGTCTTCAGGCACTCTGGTCTGTTTCAAAAGCTGGAGGAAGGGACTTTCTTCCCGGACCAGAAAATAACCATTGGGGATGTTGAAATGCCTATCATTATCCTTGGGGACCCAGCCTACCCCTTAATGCCATGGCTCATGAAGCCGTACCCAGGCAGCCTGGACAGTAGTCAGGACCTGTTCAACTATAGGCTGAGCAAGTGCCGAATGGTGGTGGAATGTGCATTTGGACGTTTAAAAGCGCGCTGGCGCAGCTTACTGACTCGGGTAGACCTCAGCGAAACCAATATCCCCATTGTTATTGCTGCTTGCTGTGCGCTCCACAATATCTGTGAGAGTAAGGGGGAGACATTTATGGCAGGGTGGGAGGTTGAGGCAAATCATCTGGCCGCTGATTATGCGCAGCCAGACACCAGGGTGGTTAGAAGAGTACAGCAGGGTGCGGGGCGCATCAGAGAAGCTTTGAAAACCAGTTTTGTGACTGGCCAGGCTACGGTGTGAAACTTCTGTTTGTTTCTCCTCGATGAACCCTCCGCCCCCCCGCTCGCGCCCCCCTCCCCGGTTCACTCTACTTCCCTGTAAACCAACCACCCCACCCTCCCCTCCCCCCTTCGAGCACCGCTTGCAGAGGCAATAAAGTCATTGTTACTTCTCATTCATGCATTCTTTATTAATTCATCACACAACTAGGGGGATAATTGCCAAAGTAGCCCAGAATGGGTGGGGAAGGAGGGAAGGAAAAGGACACACTGCAGTTTAAAACTTTAAAACTTTAACACTTATTGAAGGCCAGCCTTCCGATGCTCAGGCAATCATCTGGGGTGGAGTGGCCAGAGGCCCCCCCACCGTGTTCTTGGGCGTCTGGGTGAGGAGGCAATGGGACTTCGGGAGGAGGGCTGTTGGTTACACAGGGGCTGTAGTGGCGGTCTCTGCTCCTGCTGTCTTTCCTGCAGCTCAACCATACGCTCGAGCATATCAGTTTGATGCTCCAGCAGCCGGAGCATCGACTCTTGCCTTCTGTCTGCAAGCTGATGCCACCTATCATCTTCAGCCCGCCACTTGCTCTGTTCAGCCCGCGATTCATCCCGCCACCTCTCCTCTCGTTCATATTGTGCTTTTTTGCACTCTGACATTGACTGCCTCCATGCATTCTGCTGTGCTCTTTCAGCGTGGGAGGACATCTGGAGCTCCGTGAACATATCATCCCGAGTCTGCCGTTTTCTCCTTCTAATCTTTGCTAGCCTCTGCGAAGGAGAAACATTTGCAGCTGGTGGAGGAGAAGGGAGAGGTGGTTAAAAAAGACACATTTTAGAGAACAATGGGTACACTCTTTCACATTAAATTTTGCTGTTCACATTACACAGCACATGTGCTTTTGTTACAAGGTCGCATTTTTCCTCTTATATTGAGGGTCTGCCGGTTTGGTGTGAGAGATCACTCACGCAGTGCCAGGCAACAGAATTCGGCTTGCAGGCAGCCATGGTAAGCCACAGTCTTTTGGCTTTTTTAACCTTCATAACATGTAGGAATGGTTTCAAACAGCAGCGCCCTCATTTCCCATACCAAGGATCCATTGGGTTGGCCATTTAAAATGGGTTTGCAATGTAAAAGGAGGGGCTGGGGTTTCTGGGTTAACATGCAGCACAAACCCAACTACCCCTCCCCCCACACACACCCAATTCTCTGGTATGATCACTTCACCCCTCTCCCCCACCGCGTAGCTAACAGCGGGGAACATTTCTGGTCAGCCGAGCAGGAACGGGCACCTCTGAACGTCCCCTTAATAAAATCACCCCATTTCAACCACGTGATCATGAATGATATCACTCTCCTGAGGATAACAAAGAGAGATAAGGAATGGATGTTGTCTGCATGCCAGCAAACACTGGGACCATACGCTGCCATGCTTTGTTATGCAATGATTCCAGACTGTGTGCTACTGGCCTGGCATGGGAAAGTGTCCTACCATGGCGGACGGAATAAGGCAGCCCTCCCCAGAAACCTTTTGCAAAGGCTTTGGGAGTACATGAAGGAGAGCTTTCTGGAGATGTCCCTGGAGGATTTCCGCTCCATCCCCATACACGTTAACAGACTTTTCCAGTAGCTGTACTGGCTGTGATTGCCAAGGCAAATAAATCATTAATCATTAAACACGCTTGCTTTTAAACCATGTGTAGTATTTATAAAGGTACACTCATCAGAAGTCCCCTGTTTGCCCTCAGGGTCTGGGAGCACGCCTTGGGTGAGTTTGGGGGTTACTGGTTCCAGGTCCAGGGTGATAAACATATCCTGGCTGTTGGAGAAACCGGTTTCTCCGCTTCCTTGCTGTGAGCTATCTTCATTGTCTTCATCATCATCATCATCATCTTCCGCGAACCCCGAACCCGCTTCCCTGTTGCGTGGTTCTCCATTGATGGAGTCAAAGCACACGTTTGGGGTAGGGGTGGCTGCACCCCCTAGAATGGCATGCAGCTCCGCGTAGAAGCGGCATGTTTGCGACTCTGCCCCAGACCTTCCGTTTGCCTCTCTGGCTTCGTGGTACACTTGCCTTAGCTCCTTAATTTTCATGCAGCACTGCTGTGCGTCCCTGTTATGGCCTCTGTCCTCCATGGCCTTTGAGACTTTTTCTAATATTTTGCCATTTTGTTTACTGCTACGGAGTTCAGCTAGCACTGATTAGTCTCCCCATATGGCGAGCAGATCCCGTACCTCCTGTTCTGTCCATGCTAGAGCTCTTTTGCAATCCTGGGACTCCATCATGGTTACCTGTGCTGATGAGCTCTGCATGGTCATCTGTGCTCTCCATGCTGGGCAAACAGGAAATGAAATTCAAAAGTTCGCGGGACTTTTCCTGTCTACCTGGTCAGTGCATCTGAGTTGAGAGTGCTGTCCAGAGCGGTCACAATGAAGCACTGTGGGATAGCTCCCAGAGGCCAATAACGTCAAATTCCGTCCACACTACCCCAAATCCAACCCACAAAGGCTGATTTTAGCGCTAATCCCCTCATCGGAGGTGGAGTAAAGAAACCGGTTTAAAGGGCCCTTTAAGTCGAAAGAAAGGGCTTCGTCGTGTGGACGTTTCCAGTCTTAATTCGATTTAACGCTGCTAAAGTTGACCTAAACTCATAGTGTAGACCAGGCCTCAGTCTGTACTGAGGCTCCTGTCTAACTAGCTGGCCTCCTGAGTGCTTATTGTACATTGCAGTGGAGAAGAAAGTTCACACCTTCGCTCCTGCTTGCTGGAGACATTTTTCTGCATGACAAGGAAACAGCACATAGGGAAAAGCAACAATGTTCACAATCCAAACTCTTAGAGGTAAAACCTTTATATTGCACACTCCATCATAGTATTCTCTATATACACATGTTGAATTGCTTCAGTCTTGCAGTCAGGGCCGGTGCTACCATTTAGGCAAACTAGGTGGTTGCCTAGGGCACCAAGATTTGGGGGTGCCAAAAAGCGGTGCTCCCAATTTTTTTTTACATTGTTCCTACGCCCCCTCCCCGAGTGCGCGGTCACTGCTCCACTTCTCCCACGTCCCAGGCTTGCAGCGCCAATCAGCTGTTTGGCGCCGCAAGCCTGGGACGGGAGGAGAATTAGAGCAGGGGTGGCGTGCTTGGGGAGGAGGCGGAGCAGAGGTGAGCTGGAGTGGGGAACTGTCGCACGGCTTCCCGGGGGGGGGGGGGAGGAGCTGCCGTGGGGGGGCACCTCAGGGCAGAGGGAGGGGAAGCTGCCGCGGGGGGGGGGGGCACCTCAGGGAGGAGGGGGCGCAGGGAGCTGCTGCAGGGCTGGGGGGAGTGCAAGGTAGAAGTTTCGCCTAGGGCGTGAAACTTCCTTGCACCGGCCCTGCTTGCAGTCCGATCTGTACAGGTGCAAGGATGGCAGGATTAGAGATATCATTTATTTGTTCATAGTGGTGCACTAGAATAACTGTTGTTAAGTAGTAACTTCAGTGTCCTGGGCCAAATCCTGCTTATCTCAAGCTTCAGATAGCTTACAGAGCTATAACCAGAATGCTACAAAAATCTATAAATGGATGGTGATGAAAAGACACCTTTTCCCGTGCTAAACCTTTTAAAAATTAATATCCTGTGTGATGTTGCTTTAAGAGCTTTGTTGGGGTTGTGTGAGTGTGTTGGTAAAGTTCCCTCCTAATACAAAGCACATGAGGATTTTTTAACAAGGTTTTATTTAAATGGAAAAGTTAAGTTTTGTATTTTGGTCCAAATGCGTATGGGAAAAAAGCTTTAAATATTAACAAGAGGAACATACAGCTAAATGATATGGGGAAAGCGAAGAGCATGAGTGATTAGAATTGCTTTTAGTGGGAAAAGAGTCGGTATTGACCAGCAAGCAGTTGGTGGGAGCTAAAGATCTTTTCCCCTTTAAAATAGACCTGGGTTTAATTGGCAAAACTTGCACTCATTTACAGGAAAATATATTTTATTTATTTGAGTTTAAATATAATTAAAAACAATTTTAAAATATATCTCTGCTGAGGGACAAACAGGTAGTTAAGTGGGGCAGAGGTTTAATTTGCTAGCTAGTCTTTCACCTCTCCTGACCTGGGTTTAAATATAATTGAACTCACAATTCAAATGAGTTTTCTAATGTCAATAACATCCCAGGCAGAATGCGAACAGTTTGCATTAGGAAGCTATTGTGCAAATGTGCAGCACTGGCTGAGGAGCTGGTCAGGGCTGGAGTAGGCCAGCATAACAATATATAGAACACAGCACTACGACAGGTTGCATCATATTGCTAAACATGTTCAATGAGTATATAATGACCTAGCACCATATCATCTCCTTTTGTCCATGAGCAGAGGGCGGGCATCTGGTGGGGTCTATCCTAGGGATCATAGATACATAGAGTGCCACCTCCACTGCGGGGACTGGGAGATGGCAGCACCTGGAAACCTCTGGGATGTTAGTGGGAAAATCATTACTGATCCTCTCAGCAATAATATACCAAACTTCTCCCTTTGAAATGTGGACCCCCTCTTTAAAGAGGACTTTCAGGGTGCCCATAGGATCTGTGCTGGAAGAGAGCTGGAGGGAGACAGGAGAAGTGGGGACCTAGCGAGGGGAAACAGGGCCTCTGTGGATCCCTAGATGCCTATGGGTTTAGTGTCTGAAGCCTCTTGTCTATCTGTGCAAGTGACAAGGCCTGCTTTTTTTGGAAGGGAGTGATAGTGGCCCAGATTATCTGTACCACCAACCTTTCAGGAGTGTTGTGAGGGGGCTGCTTGTGGTTTCCTGATTCTAAGGATGGATCTATGCCACCCTGAGCCCTGGAAGAGGTTAGAGCAGCTTGGGGGATGTCCTAATTACCACCAGCTTGCTAAATTACCTAAGAGACTATGTGGCAGCTGAGAATATCTGGAACACAGTGCACTGTAGTCCTATCCTGCTATGCCTGCTGCACCAAAGCCAAGATATACCAGCTTTTTGCTAGCTGAGAACTCTCCCACACTGGAGGAATTTTCCATTGGGTATGTTTGGCTGCTTTCCAGCCCCTTTGCAACATGCAGGTGGCACAAAAAGGCTAGAACATTATGACAAATCTAGCCCAGGGAGTCCAAATGTTCAGAATTTCCAAGCTCTTAAGTGGAAGTGAGCCATGTAGGGGAAAAAAAATTAGCTAAAAAATACTAACAAAGAGCCATGGCATCATTTGGCATTTTTACATCTGTTTAAGCTTAGAGTGAAACTAACATGAAAATCTCATCTCTGTGGAAAAAGACAGCAGATAGAGCTGTACTTTATTTAATTTCTGTATCCATCATCAAATGTTATCACTTGGATTATTGCATTTCATTTACAACAAACATCATTTCCTACTATAAATGGGATTAGAAAAGTTTTAGATTTGGCTTACAATAGTATCTGAAGCCAGAGGCTGATTCTCATTGGTTTTCCCACACAGGACCGTGACTCTCTGGGAATTCCCATTGGTATAATTTCCCCTTCGTTCTTCCATTTTATGTTGGTTGCTTCCATGAGCTTCCCACACCAACTGCCTATTTCCTCTGGGTCACTTCCTTTTCACATGGGTAACTTAATTCATAGGGAACAGTGGAGGCTCAATACATTCCGTTTATGTTAGCAAAGGATAATCCATGACACTTCATTCTGAAATTGATCAGGCTGCTGCTGAGAGGGGTTTTGTGAATGCCACTGGTGCCTAAATGTTGAATTTAGGGGCCTAGAGTGGCAGTTAGACACCTAAGTGCCTTTGTGAATCTAGACCACTTTGCTAATTTTCAATTTGCAGGCTACTGAAACTGAACCTTGATTTAAAAAGACTTAGCATGCCCATGCAACAAAGATATTTTAAAAAAGCACTTATTGCTTTAATAGAGTATTTTATATAAATTATATATTTTTATAATGATATTTTTCCTCCTTTATAAAATTCTTCAGTATCTCTAGATAAGTGCTGTATAAGAGAAAAAAAATAGTATAATTTAGTATTGTGGTTTCTGAAAATGTGCACACTTCAGGAAGACTTTTTAGCAGAAAACTACATAGACACAAAATGAAAAAACAGCATTATGCCCTTTATTGCTATTCACACTGTGCCGGTCTGTTTTATTAGACACGTCCTTATGATTGTTGATGATACTATTTGAACACTGCAGCTCTTAAGGGAAACATAGTTTTAGAGCAAGAAGTCTCGAGAGCCTGCAAGTAGGAGGAGGAAGTCAGTGGGCAGATATTGAGAAAAACACTGATGATTGACAAGCTGTATTGCTTTAGAGCATATTAACTTATTTCACATTTTTAAAAGACCCAAATTAATTCAGGAGCATGTTTAGAATCCGAACACCAAGAGAGATGAAAAATAACTTTTTTCTCTCCAAAAAACTGCACCTAGAAAGGAAGCACCAGAGGCATCTTTTAAAGGCTAAAAAGTATGTTAGACCATTTTATTCCACTCAGCAAATTTAACACTCCTCAGAATAGTTTGTAGCTTTCCACAAATCAATATGCATCTTGATAGCTTTTTGTGTTTCCTCTTCAATAAGATATTCAGGGAGTAGTGCATTTTAATTACAGTACATACAGTATGTCATGGTTTAGTGCGTCAAGCACAGCTATTTTTTGTCTGTACCAAAGTTCCAACTTTAGATGGACATGCATTATTGCTGTAAACACCTGCCTCAGCTTCATTAAAAGTGGTAAAAATATCACATTGTGGGAGGATCATAAGCTGTGGTTTAAGCAGTTTGTATGCGATCTCGGAGCACATCATGTGCTGCATCTTTCTCACTGTCCATATGATTCAACTGATGAGCACACTGTGATTCTGCACCCCTCCCCCCCCCCCAAAGTTCCTTAGTGTATACAATCCCTTACGTCTGTTTTGCAATACTCCAGACTTTTTGTGGATGGACTGAACTGGATTTAAAGCATTAAAAAGGAGTTCAGTTTCTTCCAGAACTAAGCTGCACAAATCGACTACACTTTTACAGTTGCCTTTGTTTATATATAATTTCAAAGAGAACTAATTAGTAAATTAAAATGAAGGTGCTAGATTGCTCTCACTGGAAATGCCTGAAGGAGGGCACGTCGGTAATTAAAAAGAAACTATTCTTAAGGTTAAAGGAAGAAAGATTAAATTAAAATGTCTGTATATAAGGCCCAATTCTGCAACCTTTACTCATTTGGGTAATCCTTATTCATGCAAGCAGCTCCATTAACTACAGGAATGGGTCCTCTACCAGATTTGTAAATAGCAATGCACAGAGCAATGAACACAGGAAATCTAAAACACTTTCAAATAATATTTTCCACTTCTTTGACTGTTTAAAGCTGAGGCCCTTAATGCACTGAACAAACATTAATTAAGTCCTAGAACATTTCAAAAGGTGTTTAAACCATTTACAAATTGGTAAACTGAGGCGAGGAGCGCGTAGGAGCTCAATCTGCTGAGCTGTGGAGCAGCCTCAATGCCCTTTGATTTCTAAAGGGGTGGCGAATGCTCAGGATCTCATAAAATTAGTCCCTCGGTGACTTGTACAGGGTCACACAATGTCAAACCCTGCTCTCATTGAAATCAAAAGGAACTTTGCTATTGATTTTCATTTGCAACAGGATTGGGTCATGTGAATCAGTGCCAGTGGAATAATCCAGGGGTCTGGCCTTTATGGGTAAGTCTACACTGCAGCTGGCAGCATGCCTCCCAGCCCAGGTAGACAGACTTCTGCTAGTAGGGCTCAAGCTAGCACACTAAAAATAGCCGCGTGGGGATGCAGGGCTGATGGCAGCTCAGGTTAGCCATCCAGTCTCAAACCTACCCAATCCTGTAGGTCCGAGCTATGGTGGCTAGCTTGAGCCGCTGCCAATGCCACATCATCCATACTGCTATTTTTAGTACACTTGTTTGAGCGGAGCTAGTGTAAGTCAGTCTACTCGGGCTGGGAGGCTTGCACTCAGCTGCAGTGTAGACATATGCTTAAATTCCATGCTGTAGGACACAGTTCTGTAAGGGACAGGATGACTCAGAAATGCTGAGCTGTGCTGGTTGAATTTTTTCTAAATTGTGACATTTTGGTGAAAAACAAACAAACAAACCAATGACACTTTCACAAACCTGTTTTCAACCAGGTGCAGTCTTGCGTGACTTCAGCTCCTGTCAAAGTCAGGACTTGATTGAGAGTTGACAGTGCTCAGCCACTCTCAGGGGCCATTCAGTACCTTCTGTAATTAGGCCTTTCATTTCTAGCTCACACCACCACCACCCATCCAGGACACTATTCCTGTTACTACTGAGGTCAAAACTCCCACTGATTTCTGTGGAAGCAGGATCAATGGAAGCAAAGGAAAATCGATCCTGGATAGTCTAAATATGATGTATGTGCATGCAAATAATACACTGGCACGGTGTATGTGATCAGGACTACTCCAGCAGTTAACTCCAGCAACTATTACAACCCGCTTGCTACTTTCTTTCAACAATAGGAATGCTTTAGATCATGTGGTAGAGACTTGTGCCTTTGGTGTAGAAGAATGTGGGTTTGATCCTTGCTGTCTGTAGCCACATCTCATTACATGGTTTTAGAGCCGTTCTTTATAGGCCTTTTTTTACTTTGCTCTCTCTTGAGTAAATCATGTAATAGGAAATGCACTGGTGGCTCACATCCATTCTACAATGTGGGAAAACGAAAATAACCCTGGGTGTGGTAGTCACTTTGGATCTCAGTCCATGTCTGACATGTTCTGTGAATGAAATGGGAAATAGTTTCAACGAGATTAATCTCTTGCCTATCTAAAGTAATAGTGCACTGACACATGCTGGTTTGGGATTTTACAGTTATGGTTAGTGTCTTCCCTGTGTCAAGCTTGTTTTTTTGTCTTTTTGTTCTGTGTTTGTACAGCATTTAGCAGACTAGGATCCTGGTCCATCACTAGAGCTTCTAGATACTACTTCAGTACAGATAATAAGTAGTACAATTGAATCTTGACAGGTGATTTAAAATCAGTATTCCTTGACATGCAGTTAATGGAAAGGCCAAGTTTTACCTAATGAATACATAACCAAACCAAATAAAATTACACCCCCTCCCCCCAAATCAAATGTAATAGAAATGTGGAGGCTTTAATCATGAACTACTCTGTTACATCAACTTTCTGATTCCTTTGTGTTGTGGGAGCTGAGAATCTGGCCCATATGCTTCTCCCCAGGAAACTGAACTAACTTCAGCACTATTTTTTGCAATATTATGGTATAAATAACAACACATCCAGCTGTAACACTTTTTAAACAAAAATGTCCACCGCAATACTTGAAAGTCAACCCAAAAGATGGGATTCTAACAGATGTTTCAATAAAAATTGGCCTTTCTCCTGGAAATTGTTCAGTAATACAGTTTTCTATTTTCTTTTCCATAAAAACAATTTTTCAACTATCAATCCTCTCCCAAATTATCCCTTTTTACAATAACTGTCGGCATTCAGCTCTAACAATGATCAAAATAATATCTAAATCGCTAAACTAAAGTACCTCTGTCAAAATCCATACAGTGTTTATTTGCAAAGGAGTCAGCATAGGGAGAATCACAGAAACACACTACCAAGAGTTCAGGCACACAACAAAGCAAACACTTTTCTGCTTCCATTACCATTAGTGAAGGCATTGATGGGAATGAGTCAATGCGCACAAAGGAAAGTTTAGTACACACCAGCAGTGTCCACACAGCTACTGCACAACATGCTGGTTAGGGTGACCAGATATCCCAATTTTATAGGGACAGTCCTGATTTTTGGGTCTTTTTCTATATAGACTCCTATTACACCCCACCCCCATCCCGATTTTTCACACTTGTTGTCTGGTCACCCTAATGCTGGTTCACATTAGAATTTATACCACAGCTGGTGTGCACCAATGCACTGTTTAGACAAGCCCTTATTTCAACCAGTTTAAAAGATACTAGAATGAAGTCCTGTTTCTCTAAGAAATGGGCATATTCAATATGAAAAAAGCTAAATTGTATTGTGGAATGAGTTCTACTGACATGACTGTTTTAATACATCTACAAAAGACAGTAAATTTGCTTCTGTATGATGATCTCTGATACCTTTTGACACTAATGCCATAGATCAAATTTTAGACTTAATTTATTTGAAATTATGAATTATTATTATACAGCATCACAGGTGGAACATATGGTACACATGCCAGTTTATAACAGAATAAAAGGAATTTAAGTTTAACTGCTCTAACATTCTGAGTGGCCAAAGGATCTACATGAGCTAAAGACAATGATACTACTATAATAGTTTGACTTAACTGCCCCATTGGTGAATGACAGGGAAGCAATGTTCAGTAGGAAATTACCTTACCAACTCTTGCACCTAGGACAGTCCCTACACTTTAAAAAAATAATTTCCCATGCCTTTTTGGAACATCTCTAAGAATCCCAGGAAGACCTTTTCTCTCAGCAGTATAACAAGAGAAGCCCAGAGGCTGACAGATGCCAGTAATTTTCAATGTACACATTTACCATTTACAGTAGCATAATAGAGCTTCTTTCTCCTAAAATGAGGATGCCCATTAGGGCAAGTGAATGATTATTACTCTGCTATCTGTTTGTTTTGGTCACAGTGCTTGATTTTTTGATGAAATTGCCTCTTGGAGCCAAATTTGCAAAGTGCTGAGCTCCCTCAATGCCTGTTGAAGGTCATGGGAGTTGAGGGCACTCAGGACTCCACAGGATCAGGCTTTTTGTTCATGTTAGTGATTTTTTGCTCAGTCCCCTATTTACTTTATAATGTGAGTCATGCTCATAAGGGTATTCTTATAACTCCTTTGAATTTTTTCCCCTCCTCAGGCTGTCATCTTAAAAGTGGGAAAGAAATTAACTTTGTCTTCCGAAATCCAGTCAGTAAATCTTCTTGGGCTGGAGAAATATAAAGGCAGGGTATTGAGAAATTCTATTTTCTAGGTATTTAATCCTAATTTTGCTCTAGAGGTTATACACACAGAGGTGGTATCAAAATGCATTTTCCTTTCTTGCCTCCATGCACAGTTAAATGTTTTCTGGGGGCAGAAAAAAACATGAAGACCAAGGGAAATGACTGTTATGTCTAATTTGGTTTGTGATTAATAGTTGTGGATAGTTTATAGAAGCAAGGAACATGATTTCAAGCCAAACAGTGGCCAGTTTCTCAGGAGCTGTAGGTATTTCAAAGGCAGGAATGAGAAAAAGAGAGAGTGATGAGGTGCATATAGAGCAGGGGTCGGCAACCTTTCAGAAGTGGCGTGCCGAGTTTTCATTTATTCACTCTAATTTAAGGTTTTGCATGCCAGTAATACATCTTAACATTTTTAGAAGGTCTCTTTCTATAAGTCTATAATATATAACTGAACTATTGTTGTATGTAAAGTAAATAAGGTTTTTAAAATGTTTAAGAAGCTTCATTCAAAATTAAATTAAAATGCAGAGCCCCCCGGACCAGTGGCCAGGACCCAGGCAGTGTGAGTGCCACTGAAAATCACCTTGCATGCTGCCTTGATACGCGTGCCAAGGGTTGCCTACCCCTGCTATAGAGTGCTGAAAATATTGCAAATCTGCCCTCATCCCTGCCTCTAAATACCCACCCAAATAGTATACTTTTCCTTCATAGGTACAGTTTTAAAGCAATGTGTGAGAGGTACATTCAGAAATCCTGTTGATGAAATATTTTGTTCTAATATCATCTACACATATCTTTGAAATGTTACCCCTATGTGTTTTCTATCTCTGCTGTTATTTAAGTAACAAATGCCTTTGGCATCTTAATCTGTTTTTGTCTCTCTCTACCTTGCCCCATGACTACTTCATGCTAAACTAGCATCCGTTACATGTATCTCCTCATTTTATTTCTCATAACTCTGACTGAATTTGTTAAAAACACCTGCAGGACCTTTAATGTTTGTGCTGAGTGATCCTAGTGGCAAAGCGGAATGAGTATGGCTCTATTTCCCTTGTCTATGGACAGAAAGAGGTCATCCACCAGAGCCACAGGTGCTGTCTCTGTACTGTACTGTGATCTGAAAGCTGACCTAAGAGGGATGTAGGCTATTGACAGCTTACAGGTAGCACTGGTGAGTGGTTTTTGCTAGCTTCTCAGCTAGCTTCCTTAGAGAAGTGAGGTTTGATGCCAGATGGTAGTTTGTAAGGTCTTTAGTTATGAGTGTTGGTTTCTTTAATTCTGACTGCACCATTGCACGTTTTAGGATGGGTGATGGATTCACCATGTCAAAGGAGGTCCTTTAGCGGGGATCCTAGGACTTCTCTATTCCCTTTTACTGTCCAGGAATGGGCAGACACAGATTGTCCTTGTTATGTTTCACTGCATACAACAGAGAAGTTACATAAAAAACATAAAATACTTTTGCCGGAAGGCTGCAGTGTAACACAACTTTATTTCTTATAATTCCGAATGATAACATACAAGAATTCCCCTTCCCCATGGGGAACTCGGGGGGGAGGAGAAGAGAGAGAGAGAGAGAGAGAGCAGGCTGCTCCCTAAAACAGAGAGGCCCAACTCAGCTCAACTTATTGTACACTGTCTGTCTGTAGACTGACCACAGCTAGGCTCAGATTACACATTTCCCTACAGAGCCCCTAGCCTGCAAGCAAGACCAGGAACGTCACTGAAATTTGTCGTGACAATGTTCAATTTTAACACAGTTTTCAATATATCATACTCCTGAATGACTTCACCACTTCCATGACTTCACATAGGATCTGTTAAATATCCCATTTCACTTTTTAAAGGAGTTCCTGTTTCTATGACTATATTCTGCCTTCCTTCTTCTCCCAGCAACGTTTGTTGACTATGGAAATCTATATTATGCACTAGTTTATTGCTGTGCACTAGCTGACACCTTTGCAACTCCATCCAGAGGCCTCCTTTGCATATAGTTCTTTGGGATCCTTTGGGTGAGAAGTTTTCTCAGAAGTAAGAGACAATTTTTCATTTATAAGCTACAAATGAAAGTCCATCCAAATTTAGCACTGTCACAGGATTGCATGAAAACAAAATGTTTCTCGTTTCAGAACTCCTATTGTTGAAGCTGTATGTGTAGACATTGGGCCTTCAATAGCCTGTGAAGGGCTATGGACTACAGTGTTAGCAGCAGCATATTGATGATGCTCCACTCTAAGGCCAGGTTTACACTAAAAAGTTGTGTCAACCCAGCTACATCAC
Source organism: Chrysemys picta bellii (assembly GCF_011386835.1). Classification (NCBI taxonomy): domain Eukaryota; kingdom Metazoa; phylum Chordata; order Testudines; family Emydidae; genus Chrysemys; species Chrysemys picta. Next base: position 66,557,233 of record NC_088794.1, on the reverse strand, counting down.
TCAGAGGTGCGTAAAATCCACAGCCGCTGCGTGACACATTTAAACCAGATGAACCTCTGGTCTAGACAGCACTAGGTTGACAGAAGAATTCTTCCATCAACCTAGATACTGCGTCCTGGGGAGGTGGATTAACTACAACGATGGGAGAAGCCCTCCTGCTGCTGTAGAGAGTGGCTACCCTCAAGCGCTATAGAGGTGCTTGCAGTGTAGCCACTCCCTACGCCTATCGGAGGGCTTATCTTGTTGGCATAAGTAATCCATCTCCCAAAGAGGTGGTAGCTAGATTGACAGAAGAATTCTTCTGTTGACCCAGCACTGTCTACACTGGGGCTTAGGTCAGTATAGGTGCATCTCTCAGAGGTGTGGATTTTTCACACTCCTGAGAGATGTAGCTACATAGCTATACCAAAGTAAATTCCTAGAGTAGAAAAGGCCTGAATTTAATTTTCTTCAGGCCCAGATAAAACTGCTTCCTTGCTCTCTCCTTGTATGGTGAAGCTAGGGACCAGGACCAAAGCCAGGACTGGCTTAGTCTCAATCTGGATAAATTGGAAGTGATGTTTGTTAGCAGGGAAGCATATTGAGAAATGGGCAGACACTATACCTGTTACTGACATGAAGGTACACCTATATTGTCCAAGTGGTTCACAATCTCATGGTTTTACTAGACTCCTCCTCACCAGATAGCAGAGGTGGTCAGAAGCACCATCTTTCACCTTCAGTTGGTCAAGAAATTGTTATTTTTCTTCTCAAACAGGCATTGTAGGGACTGCATGATCCACTTTGCTATACAAAGACTAGGCTCTCTAGGCTCTTCTTCAACTTTATGGAGCTCCCCCTACAAAGCAGTGATAAGAAACTTTCTAAATATGAATCCCACGACACTATAATGGCACACAACAGCTCTGATACTTTTTTCTTATTGATAGAAAATTGATCTAAAAGGCCAAGGCATGGAAACAATTCTACTGCTACCAAACTGGCAATCCAGCCCCACTAAAAGCTTGCTATTGTCTGTTTTTCCCCTGTCAGGGCTGGATCCCCACTTTGAACTTTAGGGTACTCTGGCCAGGAGGGGTTTTATAGTACACAGGACAGCTATTACCCTTCCCTTTATAGTTATGACATCCCCCCTCTCGAATTATGGTAAATACTGCCTACCAAATGAGTGGATGCGCTTCAATGTCTTTCCTGTTGTGGGGAGTGTTACCTTGTTTATTTTTAAGGTTTGAGAACTGACCTTTAAGGATGTATAAGTAGCACCCTTGAGAAGAGAGGTAAAAGCATGCCTATTCATATTTAATAACTCTTTTTCTTACTGATATTGTTCTATATTTACATTTTTGAAATCCATTAAAAACGCTTTATGCATGTGAAGCACTCTTGACAAAACAGAATGTTTCTAACTGTACATGTGCATACGCTGCCAAGAAAGAAGATAAAGTTTTTTATCCAAAAAGAAAGAAACTTTGACAGGGGTTATATAGGGACCAGGGGGACACAGTTAAGAACTTGTGATCTGGTGTTCATCCCATGCTTGCCCTAAAGAGGTTAATATAGGTGAAGGGGGGGGGCAATTAACCAAACTTGCCACAGCTGAGAGGAATCAGGTGACATAAGTAATCCCCTGACTAAATAATGAGGGAGCCCAGCTGAGGAGGAATGAGCTGGGCTGAGTTTATAAATACAGGAAGTTGGCAAACATGGGGGGTGTAGGGAAGAAGTCTGCAGTCACTCTTTGGGAGATGTGTTTGGGGGCTAGAGAGCCAAAGTAGCCTACATTTAGTTCCTGTGAAGAGTTTTGGGGCTGGTAAACCTGGAGAGCCAGAAGGTTAGGAAAGGCACAGGGGAAAGGCAGTAAAGTCTAGAATGGAACAGACCTTGGCGCTGATTAGAGAGTCCCTGAGCTGGAACCCAAAGTAGAGAGTGGGCCTGGATTCCCCTATCAGCCATTGGGGAAGTGGCACAGACCAGGCACTGGAAAGTGGACTTCCTGGTACAGTTTGTCCCAAAAGATGTTGATTCCCCAAAAGGGGGGAACATGCATGATGCCCTGGCCAGAGGGCCAAGTTGGGAAGAAGGAACATCTGGACTTGCAGAGACAGGTGGAGAGACTGCCATAGGAGGACTCAGCACCTCAAAGGAGTTAATCTCTGAAAGCGACTCAGAGAGTGGACCCTGTGACAGAACTATTGCACTTAAGTGAACGGATATTTTTTCTATCTCAATTAATAATGTCAAGCAGCACTCACTCATTTACACATGAGTGTAACGCCACTGAAGTCAAACAGATTACTTCTGATTCTCACCAGCATAAATGAGAGACATACCTCTCAAATGCTCCTAATTTTAGTCCCAAAGGGCTGGTCCCCACTTAGTCCGGACTTCGGACTAAGGTACGCAAATTCAGCTACGTTAATAACGTAGCTGAATTCGAAGTACCTTAGTCCGGACTTACCGCGGTCCAGACGCGGCCGGAAGTCTCCCCCCGTCGACGCCGCGTACTCCTCTCGGCGAGCTGGAGTACCGGCGCCGACTGTGAGCACTTCCGGGATCGATCCGGGATCGATTTATCGCGTCTTAACCAGACGCGATAAACTGATCCCAGAACATCGATGGCGTGCCGCCGGACCAGCCGGTAAGTGAAGACTAGGTCAAAGTTACCTGTGTCCCCCACACATTTATTGTGGAAAATTATTTACATTAGATCTAGCTAAACTAAAGGAATGTGTAACCCTCAAGGCTTATGGCCTTCAAGGGAAATTCTGTTAAGAAAGAAATGTGTTCCTAAGGTGGGTGGGCCCTGCAACTTTTAAGCTGAATTGTTTGGATCAGTCCCATTGTTACAGGGAAGCAGTAAGGGGCACCTAATAGTTGCCTGCTGCATTGCAAGGGAGGAAGGGAAGAGTGGTTATGGCTGCTCCATAACCAGCTTAGCTGCTTGGCTGTGGGAGTCACAGATATGTGGGAGCAAGATAAAAACTTCTAACTGGCTGGGGCTGGGCCTGAGCCAAGAAAGAGCCTATCAAAGGCTTCGCACCCCCTACAGAGCCACCCAAGAGAGGGAGAAAACAGAGGAGACAGAATACAGAACTCAGCTGTGAGCATTCAGCACTTCTGCAAATCAAAACCCAGGTATCTCATGCTGGACAAGAGGAATATGAGGAACACACACTTTGTGGCCATCTGTGGAAAGTTTGGTTCAAGGGACTTGTCGAGCATCACCCAAGAACACTGTGGCACAGGCAGGCATAGAATCCAGTTCTTCAAGGTGGTATTCAGCATCCTTAATGGTGACACCATCCTTTCCCTTCATGCCTGATTCACTACATACATTCTAACATTAAAAAGGTCTTAGAGCAGTTTTTAAATTAAGGGCTGGGGGGAAAGCCAACAGGTACAGAGGAGCACATGGTTCGGACATCCCTTAGGGGACAATCTATTAATAGAGAATCTCTATGTCCTAGTGAGGATGAGGACGCAAGGATGGAAATGATAAAATACAGGCATGGTCTGATCAGAAACAGTCAAATAAAAAAAAAGTCCCAGTCAATTACATCGTGTAATGGCAGACAACTAAAAGAAGACAAGTTTTTAAAGTGCTTATATACCAATGCTAGAAGTCTAAATAATAAAATGGGTGAACTAGAGTTCCTCATATTAAATGAGGATATTGATATAATAGGTATCACAGAAACTTGGTGAAATGAGGATAATCAATGGGATACAGTAATACCAGGGTACAAAATATATTGGAAGGACAGAACAGGTTGTGCTGGTGGGGCAGTGGCATTATATGTGAAAGAAAGCATAGAATCAAATGAAGTAAAAATCGTAAATGAATCAAACTATACCATAGAATCTCTATGGATAGAAATTCCATGCTCTAATAATAAGAATATAGCGGTAGGGATATATTACCGATCACCTGACCAGGATGGTGATAGTGACTGTGAAAGGCTCAGGAAGATTAGAGAAGCTATTAAAATAAAAAACTCAATTGAAATCCCCCATTATTATTATTATCCCCATATTGACTGGGTACATGTCACCTCAGGACAGGATAGAGAGATAAAGTTTCTTGACACTTTAAATGACTGCTTCTTGGAGCAGCTGGTCCTGGAACCCAGCAGAGGAAAGACAATTCTTGATCTAGTCCTAAATGGAGCACAGGATCTGGTCCAAGAGGTGAATATAGCTGGACCTCTTGGTAATAGTGACCATAATATAATTAAATTTAATATCCCTGTGGCAGGAAAAACACCACAGCGGCCCAAAATTGTAGCATTTAATTTCAGAAAGGGGAACTACACAAAAATGAGGTTAGTTAATCAGAAATTAAAGGGTACAGTGCCAAAAGTGAAATCTCTGCAAGTTGCGTGGAAACTTTTTAAAGACACCATAATAGAGGCTCAACTTAAATGTATACCCCAAATTAAAAAACATAGTAAGAAAACTAAAAAAGAGCCACTGTGGCTAAACAACAAAGTACAAGAAGCAGTGAGAGGCAAAAAGGCATCCTTTAAAAAGTAGAAGTTAAATCCTAGTGAGGAAAATAGAAAGGAACTAAACACTGGCAAATGAAGTGTAAAAATACAAATAGGAAGGTCAAAAAATAATTTGAGGAACAGTTAGCCAAAGACTCAAAAAGTAATAGCAAATTTTTGTTTAAGTACATCAGAAGCAGGAAGCCTGCTAAACAACCAGTGGGGCCACTGGGTGATCGAGGTGCTAAATGAACACTCAAGGACGATAAGGCCATTGCAGAGAAACTAAATGAATTCTTTGCATCGGTCTTCACAGTTGAGGATGTGAGGGAGATTCCCAAACCTGAGCCATTCTTTTTAAGTGACAGATCTGAGGAACTGTCCCAGATTGAGGTATCATTAGAGGAGGTTTTGGAACAAATTGATAAATTAAACAGCAATAAATCACCAGGACCAGATGGTATTCACCCAAGAGTTCTGAAGGAACTCAAATGTGAAATTGCAGAACTACTAACTGTAGTCTGTAACCTATCATTTAAATCAGCTGCTGTACCAGATGATTGGAGGATAGCTAATGTGACGCCAATTTTTAAAAAGGACTCTATAGGTGATCCCGGCAATTACAGGCCTGTAAGCCTGACTTCAGTACCAGGCAAACTGTTTGAAAATATAATAAAGAACAATATTGTCAGACATATAGATGAACATAATTTGTTGAGGAAGAGTCAACATGGTTTTAGTAAAGGGAAATCATGCCTCACCAATCTACTAGAATTCTTTGAGGTGGTCAACAAGCATGTGGACCATGGGAATCCAGTGGATATAGTGTACTTAGGTTTTCAGAAAGCCTTTGACAAAGTCCCTCACCAAAGCCTCTTACGCAAAGTAAACTACCATGGGATAAGAAGGAAGGGATCATTTGATGCTTACCTGTTCTGTTCATTCCCTCTGGGGCACCTGGCACTGGCTACTGTCAGAAGACAGGATACTGGTCTAGATGGATCTTTGGTCTGACCCAGTAGGACCATTCTTATGTTCTTAACTTCCACCATAGATGTGGCAGCGGTCCTTCAGAGAATAGCCTCGTTAACTATACAATCCAGATTCATTCTCAGACCAGGTTCTTCCTATACATTGAAAGAGGTTGTGGTCCTGTGTATAAATAGTAAGTGATCATGCAGTTAAAGGGTGTATCAATGCACAAGGGGATGGGACTGTAAGCTTCTTCCCCATAAACCACTCTATTAGCCCATTCCACCTCAGGGATACCATATGAGGCCAGAGCTCTCTCAGCTCCCTGATGGAGAGGCAGGGGAGAAAGAGAGAAACAGGCCAGGTTCCCCCCAATCACTCCTGGCCCCAGTAACAATTTCCTTCTCTGGGGATACCAAACATTTCAGATTTCCCCCAGCTCCCATGTGGGAGAGTCAGAGAGAACAACCAAGATGAGCTCCACACCTGAGATTCAGCACCTGGACACAGTGGTCCATCGTTCTTTTGGTTTCTCAGCCTTCTCTTTCTGCCAGCTAATGTATTTAGTCTGTATTGTGGTTCTGAAGATACAGAGCGGCAGTATTTAAGACGATGCATAATAAGGGGTAGGGGTTATTACAGTTTCACATAATAAAATCTGGTTTTATCTCTTTCCTTCAAACAACAACAAAAACCCCAAACAAACCAAGGAAACAACATACAAAAAACAACAACCACCACCACCAATGATGGTTGTTTAGGTTGCAAAGTCAAGCACTCAAAAATTAGGAAATGCCAGCTTTATGATTGCCTGTTCATCCTTAGTTCTGCCCCTTTGTGCATCTGCATTATGGAACAGTCTCTAAGTATATAATCACAGGCTATTTTTCTACTTCTCTCATTCAGGGTACAAGATGGATGCACATGGGCACAGAACTAAGGCTGCATGGGCAATCATAAATCTGGCATTTTCTAACTTTTGAGTGCTTGACTTTGTAACATAAATACTCTTTTAATGTATTTTTGTATGTAATGTGTATAATTTCCCCATCAGTAGAAGAACAGTGTAGTCAGAATACATTTCTTTTACTTAGCCGTATTTTGTAAGTGTTTCATAGCTCTAAGCAGAATCCATTAGGGGAGGAATCTCTTTTTGCTCTAACTGGACTTGGATTACTGATTACAGCAGCATCAGAACTTTGTTTTTAATGAAGTGAATGACATTTATTAACTTTTTGACGACGAGTTCAAAATAAATCAGCAAAGTCCGAACAAAATAAAAAATAATTAATCTGCAGAGACGCTTGTCTTTTGTGAATCATCTAATGCCACCTACCTGGGATTGGCAGTTCAGCAACCATTAGTTGGGGATTTTCCACTTTGTGACACGCCACAGTGACAGCCGATATGTCCAATTAGTGCTTTTCCCAGTAGACAAGGAATGCTAATTATTTTAAGTGGCTGAAAAGGGGTATTTGTTAAAGAATCCTATGAAATATTTCTTTCCTCCCTCATACACACATACTGTACATACAGTTCTAGTTCCATGATTGTAATCCATAAAAACCCTTAGTGTAAAACACCCAATTACTGTAGCCAGGCTAAATGTTATTCTAAAGTAAGAAAATATGCCCATATTTGTATCTGTTAAAGAAATGTTAGTTTAAAAAGTAAATTGTAAACTTCTTCATTAAAACTAATACTCTGTCACAAAAGTACAACAAGGAAGAAAGTGGCATATAGAATTTCTGAGTTATGTAAAAATCAAATTTATATGCACAGTTGTTGATTGTCTTCTACAGGTATGAAAATCAATATTTATTGTGTGCAAATATTTACTGGGTGAAGTATAGTTCAAATTTATGCTTCCAGCTTCTTACTATTATCAGCATGCCGATTTTTAATTTTGCCAATCTGACTTTTTTTAGTGCAATTACGTTTGTACAGAGACGATATTACACCTAAGTGTAATTAACTCTCAGGACTGTACATAACATGCTGTGAAGGCTACAGTATTTCCTGCTAAACAGCATCCCACCTGCTGGATGGAATATTTTATCTGAAAGCAGTAATGGACTCACTGTGCACGGGGGCATGATACTACACATTCTATTCAGGCAAAATTCCCATTTGATGAGTTCTGCCTGAGTAAGCAAGGATTGTGGTGTGGGTCTACCATCTGTTTTCAGTTCAGAACACCACCCCAAAGCCCACATGCTAGTGTGAGATCTATTATTCACTGTCCACAAAATTAGACTGGAGGTCTGATGCTTCCTAGGCAAAGCTTGTCCTCGAATTACCAACCACCAGTTGTAATACCTAGAGACTGTTGATTGTTTGAAACAAACACAACCAATCTTTGTTTTTCAAGCCACTCTCAATAACTTAACAAGTAACTGATTCAAAGAATAACTGAATGCTCTTCATTCTTCAGCAGTTCTCATGTCCACTTATGACCAAAATCCTGAAGGCATGTCCACGCTGTATCTGGGAGTGAGCCTCCCAGCCTGGGTCCACAGACTTGTGCTAGTGAGTCTCGCTTGCACTTTAGGCTGGAGATTTGGCTCTCAAGTCCATTCCTACTCCTTTAAGGGGACTGTATATGGGGTTGAAAGGCTGGTGAGTTTCACCAAATCTTTTTTTTTCTAATTAATTGGTTTGTAGTCATTAATCTCCTATTAAGTGACAAGCTGGAATTTTTGTCACTTTTGTTTCCAAAGATGTGGCACAGGAATAAATTTTCATTTGTTTTTTTCCATTCCTCATTTTCAACAAAGGTGAATCCTCTTCTCTTCTCAGAGCACAGTAAACTGTCAGGAGTGGCTACTGCAGAGATTGCAGAGACCCAGCACACCATGGTTGGGGTGAATGCAAGACTTTTATTTCCTGTTTAAACAGATTTTTACCTTCTTGCTCTGTGTCCCCTAATGGCTGCTCAAAACAGTCATTTAGTGGGGATGTTACACTATCCTGTATGGCTGAACTGTTCTTTTTGGGTCTTTAACATGTGATGGTAGTAGTTGCCATTCATTTATCTGCTTCTCCTCAACCATTTCCACATCTTTTTTTGTGCACTGCTCCTAACATCTGGAACATATTGGCAGAATTTATCTGTAAGGCAAAGGTCGTCTTATCTTCCAGATCTCTCCACAAGACCGATTTGTTCCATGATGCCTACAAGAAAGAATAGATTAAGGGCAATTGAATAGAGGTGAAGTGTTTTTATCCATTCACAGTGCTGCTGAAACTTGCAGTTGTATCTTGATTCTTGTTACATTTGATGTTTTTTTCATAAATCCCCAGGTCCTAGAGTCATGTGATTATATAAAACTCTCAGCTTTGTTAAAAAAAAGTTTCTAGCTTTAATGGGTGAGGAAAAAAGCCTGAAAACGTGAACCTGGTAGGTTAAAAAACCCACAGGCAAATCAGAAGAATCCCAAATGTGTTTATTTAAATCTCATTTGTGTTAGTCCAATCTCATGGTTTTGAGGGACCTGTCTCATGATTTTTGAATGATTGGGTTTTTGTGGTGTTTTATATATTTCACTTTATTTATTTGATCATAGTCCACTCCCCATCCTTTATATCTCGTGTGCTGTCTTAGCCTGTAAACTTCTTGGGTGGGAGCCTAAAATAATGTGTACCCAATACAGATTGCTGCCTCTGAGCGTTGACCCAATACAAATATAAAGCGAATAGCAGGACACCAGGAAATGGTTTTGATCAGATTTTTGGTGGGAGTGGAGAGGAATTTTGAGGTAAGTGATAGGAATTGATTGACCTTTAATCATGCTAATGGAAAAAAGCTAAAAAGTTCTAATGAAAATAAATGTTAACTAAAATTAAATCTACTATTTTTGAAATCCGAAGCAGCAAAGCAGATATTAAGTATTAAGGACCAGCTCTAACATGTGAATGAGCACCTCCAATTTCCATAGAAACAAATGGTACCACTCCCATGAAACAACATCACTGATTCGAATGAGTACACAATCTGGCCCATTGGCAGTTGAGGGCACCCAGGCTCTCACAAGATCAGGCGCTGAATTGGCATAGGAGGATTTCTCTTTGGGCCTGGCACAGGGTCTTTGGGGTGTTAAAGCACCAGGTCTGAACTTTGCCACCTGATTATGTGACTGTGGGCCAGGAGCAAGGACTATTAGGAAGAAGGAAGCAGAAGAAAGGACAACTCCTGTATTTGTAAGGGGGAGAGCTAGAAAGATCAGTAGGAGCTGGCAGAGGTTCTCCAACAACTGTGGTAAGGATGGTAGCGGTTCCCTATGGGAGTGCGCTGGGGAGGGCCAGCAGCAGAGTCTTTCTGTGAAGGAAAGAACAGCTGTGGGCTAAGGAAGCTCCCAGGGAGCTAAACAGGCAAGATGGGCAGTGGCTTCCTGTGCAGAGGGAGCTGACTAGATCATGCTCAGTTGAACTGGAGTCAGAGAGCCTATGTTCCCTGGAGGGACAGTTATGGATGAGACATGAGGGGAACAGAGAATGAGTGAAATTAGGCTGGAAGAAACTCAGTCACATGGACAGAGCAGTGCAAAAGGTTTAATAAAGTTCCACTTGTTCAACTTAACCTGTATTCAGTTTCAGTCTTTGTGAGTGAAACATGGTGGAAGCTCCCAGAGCCCTAGATTTTGCAGATACAAATCTAGCCCAGCGAGGGACCACTGGAAAGAAGAGTTCAAGCTGTACACCAACCATGCAGGAGAATGACACCAGCAGAAAGTAAAACTATTATTTTACCTTTTTTGGGAACAAGGTAGAAAGGTCTGCACCTCTCTGAAGCTCACCACTGCATCAATAGGCAAGCAGCAGACACCACCTATTTGGTTGACTTAATGTGACACACACACACACACACACACACACACACGCACACAAGCTTATTATGTCTACTTTAAGATGAGGTATGATGTCAAGTGGTGCTGTTACCATAGAAACAGGGATAAAGAATGACACCATCAACATGTTAAAATGACCACTTCAAATATTTGCATTACTTTCTGTTTGTTTAATCACTCTATGTATTATTACAAGACATAAAATTGGATTTCTTTAGGACCTCAAAGCATCAAAACAAAAATCAAAAGGGTAAAAGAAAATCTAAAAATTGGTGCAAGTATCATTGAAATGTAACAGCGCTTGTGACATTTCTAGTCAACATCATTATCATCATGTTGTTCATCATTATGATTTCTGTCATGAGTGCTTGGGTTACCACAGTCCTCACTGGCATATACACAGTTCTGTGCAGGGAAGTTTGTTCTGACTAAGGACATCGTTGATTGTGCAGTGACCCCTAGTGGTACAGGCACAAATAAGATCATGTAGAAGCTCAGTTGCCACTGGGCTCTGGAAGAATATAGGAAGTAGTTCATCATCTACATTTTTCCATCCATGTTACAATGGTGAGCCAAGATCTAGTTTCCCAATATGCAAAGACATCCAAATCTTTGTTTGCCAAGATGGTTTTTTTTACATGCTTTTCAAAACTGCCCTCACATAACGTGAGTTAGGCTGGTGACTTATCCTTTTTGATGGCTAGATTGGGGAGCAAGCAATTCAGGTCTCTGTGGGTCTCTTTTTCATTCTTGCTCCGGTCATACAAAACTGCTACCAACTTTCTTGCTGCAGAAAGTATGGCTTGTCTGTCACTCTCCCAATTTGGCAAGACCTCTGAAGCAGTAAGGTCCTTTTGTTTTGACAACATTAAGCATAATTTTTTTTCCCAATACTAAATAGGGATGACAAGGTCATATCCCGTTAATGACTGTACAGCAGGAAGTATGTTGCAGAAGTCAGAAGTGAGTGCATCATACATTGCGTGCACATTGTGCTGGTAACGGTGCCTGTTTCAATCCACATGTTATGTGCGTGTTCCATTTTTGGAAAGAAGTGAACAGCAAGGATCAAAACATTTGTATCAGGTAATTACTATGAGTCCTTTGACACTGAGATATCTAAAAGTCATATTGGCACATACGGTATGCAGAAGCATCCTTCTGTCCACTTCTTCTTTAGTACAGTATGGGTCTTGAACTTCTTCAACACCCTGACTACTGGTGGACTTTGCTAATTCACCATTGGAAAAGACTCCAGAAAGGAATGTTTGTGTTGGGTTTGCTCCTATACTCTCAAGTGCATTTTGAACCATATATTCACAGAGGAATTTTACAAGTGACTGTTGATGCCATGTTTAGAAACTTTTTTTCATGGCAGAACAGAGTGTCCACCATTCACCTGGTGTTTCTTGCATACAACCGTAGATCCTATCTGGTGCTGTCTTTCTGCAGTTTTCACAGTCACTGTTGTCATATCTGTCAAAGACTTTGATTACAGAATTAGCTTTATCAAATCCTTTTAGGACCTGCCTGGAATAGCTTGCAGTTTCTATATCTGAGGAAACTAAGGCTTTGTATCTTTGTAGCAGCTTGGACAGAAGAGCCTTCTTGTACATAAGATCATTGAAGAGATAGACAATAAGTTGATAAAATGCAGTGTCATAAGGTCATTGTATTGTTTCAGTGTAACTAAATGCTTTGATTCATTTTACTCAAGTAGGAAGAAAAGCCTGTTGAGTGATAAACTGCATCCTTAGCAATCAAGTCATCACAGATCTTCTGCATAACCTATCATCATCTCCTCTTTGAAGTGCCACCCCACTTAGTTTGATTGCTCTCTCAAATGTTTCAGTTTTATGAAGTTTCTTGTATGTCTTATTTTTTTTTCTTCACTCAAGCAAACAATGCCACAGGACCAATCGCTGGGGGACATGCTTGCTCTGCTGGCTAGAGAAGCAGGTGAACATGATGCTCTCTGATCAGATTCACTCTGTTTTCTTTCCTGCATTCAATACAACTCTGACATGTGTCAAATCCGACTTGCTTGCGTATTTCTAAAACCCCTTGTCACAGGGTAGCAGGTCCCTAAGCATAGACTAAACCCAGTGCCCCTGGACAAGAGCAGGTGAGTCCAATCCAGCCAATTAATGAGTGTTGGGCTGCATCTGGCCTATAAAGGGCTGCTAATGGGCAGTTGGGGGTTGGACAGAGACAGGCTGCACCCTGGGAAGGGAAACTCATAGCAGCATGGTGTTAGCTCCTGTGGTGGGTCCCTGGAGGAAGGGGCTTAGGGAAGCATCCCAGAGGCTGCTGCTCCAGGAGAGGAGCAGAGCTGACTGAAACTTGGAAGCTGCCAAGTGCAAGAGTACCAGAGACCCCCTGGGAGGGGTGGCCCTGAAGCTTAGTCATTAAAATAAAATTAGATGATAAAATATATTAAAGTAAAATAATTTCCTTACATTACTTAAGTTTTTTTCCTTACACCGAGGCTCTATTAAAGTACTTTTTGAATGTGATCTTGTTTATATAAATACACAAAGGGTGAAATTCACCTGGAGCATAAGCATTGTGCACAGGGGTAACCTTCACCCCAAGAGAATAAATGTCCAGTGTTTAGCATTGCCAGAGCAACGTTCTTGATTCCTCATTAAGTTCAGTCCTGAGTAAGTACTGTTCTGTTACCTTCCTGTTCTTTTCTAACTTTGGCTTATCATTATCATGAATAAGAATCATTTGTTGCTGAATAATTGATAAGTGTTTTGAACAGAGCTACTGTTTATATGCAGCTTTATAGCTTTATTTTATACATTCCAGCCATGGTGTTAGCTAAAACACTCTTATCGCAATGATTTTTTAAAAAACAATCATGTTTTAAAAAGTCAATAGGTCCAAGAATAGTTTTACTGCTAGAGCTATAAACCCATGCTCTGTGGTGACATACTAGTCATTAAATGTCCCCTGGCTATCTTGAAGGCATAGAGTGGCATGAAACCTCTAGACTTCATTTTTCAAACATTTCCTAGCTATCATTGTTATTACAGATACTGCCCCTGGTTCCTGTGAGATCCATCCATGGGACAGCCAGTCCAAGGGTTTCTGGGGAACTCAATGTGTGGACAATACCTGGCATGTTGTGGATAGCACTGGTATAAACCAATAATGAGGATAAGGAAAATGGGACTTAGGCTAATTAGGGCTTTGAAGATGGTAAGCAGAACATGTGAAATCTGGACCCCCATTAAAGTCAACAGCAGTTTTACCATTGACTTTAGTGGGGCCAGAATTTCACTTAGAAATGAAGTAGCAGCCAGTGCATATGTAACATGCTCTTGCCAGTTTGATGTCTGGGATGGACCACAGTGAGAATGCCACACTCAGGGAAGATTGCAAGGAATAGGGCAGACAATCCCCCAAACCTGGTGGCTTATTCTATAATTAGATTCACCGAACCAGTATCAAAAGAGCTTCTGTAAGACCACACTGGCTAACAAGAAGCTAAACACAATCCCCTTCAGGCATTCCAGCCCTTAGCTCCCATCCAGACAAATTGGTCCAGTATAGTGAGAGGTTACTGAAAACCTATTTCACCATATCTGAGGCAGTTGTGTTCTGCATGAGCTGAAACTTCAGAGTCAACATCATGAGTGGCCATAGATAGAACACATTGCATTACTTTAGCCTTGTGGTGCCTTAGGAGTGGATCACTGTGTGGCCACTATAATTGCAGAAGTCAATGGGATGACTCATGAATAGGACTGCAGTGTCAAATCCTTTGTAACCCACCTGTTCAAAAACAATCTCTAACACTGCATCCCGGATTTTCCAAGTGAACTATCTTGTGGGTGCAAATACAAGGTAGGCACCCAAGTACCTTATTACCTCTACAAGTCAGATAGATAGAGATTAACCATAAATTTTACTATTTGCACTTGCTACTGACTTGTGCTTACAAAAAATGTGAATGCAAATAACTATGGGTGTACTTCTGGAAGCTGGGTTTGGGTGGCCATTTGACAATCTAACCCTTCATATTCAAAGTGCTTTACAACCCCCACAAAAAGTCCTGTGAGTTGGCAATTAAGTATTATTCCCATTTTGCACACTGGGAAATGGAGGCAGCCCATTTAAGAGACTTGCTCAGGTGTACACAGTCAGCATCAGAGCTGGGATTAGACTTTCGGATTGATCAACTACTTTTTCCCATGTTTAAATCACTAGATCTTATTTCACACACAAAAGCAATGAACAAACTATTTGCTTTCTAAGATACCTGTAAGCTTGCATTCGTAAGGAAGCTTTACTGAAATTACAGTATTTGTATATTTGCCAGAGTTTGAATCTATGGGAAAGTGCTCAGAGCAGTTCTGATTTAAAAAAAGGACCATGATGCAGTCACTATGTCATTCTGCGCATAATGCCTTGGCTTCAGCAGCATAATGATATTTTCCCTGTCTCCCTCACTTTTTGATCTTAGCATTCCTCCCACACCTCAGAAGCATAATTTGTCAGTGCTGCATGTTCAGGATTCATCTGGAGCTGAAGAGAAGGTTGCAAGTAAATGCTAGAGCTTTTGCAAGTGAGATGGTAGGGACTGCCCATAGTTAGAATCTCCAGCGATTCCATCCGAAGAAGTGAGGTTTTTACTCACGAAAGCTTATGCCCAAATAAATCTGTTAGTCTTTAAGGTGCCACCAGACTCCTTGTTGTTTTTATAAAATCTAGTGTAGTATAGGACCAGCAGAGTGTCCAATGACTGGTAGAGCCAGTGATT
This sequence comes from Chrysemys picta bellii, assembly GCF_011386835.1. Taxonomy (NCBI): domain Eukaryota; kingdom Metazoa; phylum Chordata; order Testudines; family Emydidae; genus Chrysemys; species Chrysemys picta. The sequence goes on along the minus strand of NC_088794.1, from coordinate 66,542,156 downwards.
CTTTTCTCTGTTGGTCAGGAGAAAGTGAAATTTAAGAGCATTAGGGATTTTTTTTAATTTTATGTCGGTGTTCTGTGTGTGAGTGAGTGAAGAGGCATGGAGAGGGAAGGAAGCTGCCTTTAAATCATACTGTAAGTATCATCTGGAGCTTTGTACAGTATTATAGTTAGACTTAGCTGACCAAGACCGGAAAATCCTGGTAGTGAACAAGATTCCTATTTTTAAAATAAAATTACATCCCCCAAATTTGCCAGCTTATGATCAGGGGACAATCTTCCAATCAAATCAGTAGAGAAAAATGGTAAGCACTTAAATCAAAACATGGCGGTCCAGATCCTTCACTGGTGTAAACGGGTGTATAATGACAACAATGGAGCTGTATCCATTTATATCACCTGAAGATCTGACCTTTATCTCTTTGTTTTGGTAATTTGCTCTGTCAGAATACTGCACCAAAATGATTCTGGAGGGAGAAAACAAAAGCAGATTCTCCATGGACTGCGTTGTTATTTCAAACACTGAGTGACTCTGACGTTCTTGCACAGCCAAAATCCCCACTTAAGTCAGGAGGAATTATAGGTATGTAAAGAATGAAGGATTGGCCTAAGCTTCACTCTGGGACTTCCACTGTGCAGCAAGCTGGTGCAGTGTAGATTCACAGTAAATTGTGATGTAGACATACCCTCATTTCTGTTAGAGGGCAGGCTGCAATCTCCTCTTGCAACAAGTTAAGCTGCTGCCTCTGATAAGTGTAGGCAGCAGCAAGAGGCAGAGAGATTCTCCTGCCTGCAGCTAGGCACTCTGGGGGGCCCTGATGTTCCTGTGAATCGGTCTTTTCCCTTCCTTTGCTCAAACAACAAAGCAGTCTTCAGAGTTATGGTATTCTTTATTAATACCTTAATGTGGTGCAATGTTCATTTCTGTGACATTTTTTAGACTATGCAGGTATGTCAGGATCTTTTATAAAGACTGATGGGATGTCATCCAGATTAACAGGAAACCTGTAGGGAACACAATAGTTTGGTTAAGTTGATTAAAAATAACTGCATTAAAAAATTATGACCTAACAAACACGATGGAGAAACTCTAAGGTTTAAAGTTTAGGCTTTAAGTCATTGTGGCTCTCTTCAGGATTCTTGGAAAACAAGGCGCTCAGATAACTTGTTTATTGATCAAATAATGGAATGTTTTTAAAGGATAGAATTAGTGGCAGTTCAGGGATTTCCAAACCTCTGTGCTCTGTAGTCAATCAGCCTTCTTGTCAGAAGAAAAGGATGCTCAGAAATGAGCAGGAATTCAATATTCAATAAGAGTAGAATGACTCAGCAAATCAAAGTCTAGTCTAGGACTAATAAATGACAGTCGAGATGGAGTAAAAGAGTCAGGAATGGGTATCTTTGGTTTTGAAAGCTATGCAGTGAAACTCTGCATCAGACTAAGAAAATTGCCAACACAGGACAGATCCTATAGCAAAACATTAGAGATGGACTATTTTCTATATTAAGGAGCAGGGTACCAGATCCATAAAGGAATTTACAGAAGTAATCACCAATGAAAAGATTCTCATAAAGAACTCCCAGGGCCTAATTCTTAACTCACTCCTACCAATATTACATCAGTGGAGCTTCACTAGGGATTTTCTGGTAGACTGTTAGGATTTAAGGGCAAAGTGTTGGTAGGTCTAGAACATGGTGCTGTGGGGATGCTGGGTCTCTGACACACCAGGGTCACCACCAAGGGAGATAGATGAAGTAGTACCTCACCAATCCCAGAAGGTCGGGCCCCACAGGCATGACTATCCGAACACCCAAAGCATGTGGTGATCTGATTGGCTCACACCCACAACTTAAGCCAGGAACAGAAGTGGGTGGGTTGTTTGAGCAACTGTGCTGCAGGTTGTTACTGCATTGGACACTGCTCTTGCCTGTCTTCTGCATCAAGTTCCTCTTCTGTTCCCATCCTGTTACGGGTTCAGTCCTGCCCTTGCCTTCAGTTCCTGCCATGCTCCTTGTCTTGTCTCTGGCTCCTGCATTTCCGCTCTACTCTTGACCATTGGCTACCAGTCCCAATGCTGACTCTGGCTCTGACCTTTGTCTTGACTTTTGACCCTGACTCCAGCTCTGACCACTAGGTATGACTGCCTATGCTCCAGTTCCTAATACAGACATTGTTACAAATGAGAATAGAATAAGGCCTCTAGTTTTTTATCAACTTGAAAATATATTGCCTTCTTTGGGCTTGGGTCACTTGTTGATAGGCACTACCATGTTTTCTCATTGCTATTGGAAGTAATACCTATAAAGTTTTCACAGATTTAGACATGTCTTCACAGATTAGACATTCCCTATTGTCAGATGTATGTGGTCTCTGTGAAATACACTGCTTTGACAAGTGATATTCCATGAAGTGTTACAGTACAATTCACAGATAGGACAACTAGTCAAGACCTATCTGACCATATCAAAATACCGTTGTATTGAGAAATAACCAAATGTTATGAACTGGAACAGCTCCTCTTCACTTACTGAAATAATCCTTTTTTATAAATCAGAGAAGATCAAAGTCTAGAGTTGTTGGATATGTCTGCTCCTTAGGCCTAAATAAAACAGAATAGTGTAGGCTACTAAGGAAATAATAAAACTGTCAGCTATCACATTGGGTGTGACATTGTCAGCAACCATGAAGTAGGTGGATGGCCTCAGGTGAAGATACTCTGATGTAGGAAAAAGGCTTTGTATCTTGATACTCTGAAGAGTACAAATGAAAGACCTCATCTGAAATGTTTGGAAAAGAAAAGAATTACTATCTCCTAATTTACATTTTATGGGCTGGGGTAAGTTAGACCAGCCCTACAGCAGAAGCCATTGGAGCTATCCTGATTTGCACCAGCTTTGGATCTGGCCCACTATGTTTAGAAACTAAAAGATGAAGGAAAAGACATGTGTGGGGCATGGGAAGTCATAATAATATGACAGATGATGGTGTTTGTTTGTTCACAGTTTGTAAGAGTCTTAGGCTGACCAAACAGCAAGTGTGAAAAATCGGGACAGGGGTGGTGGGTAATAGGAGCCTATATAAGAAAAAGCCCCAAATATCGGGACTGTCCCTATAAAATCGGGACATCTGGTCATCCTAAAGAGTCTCCCCTGGTGTAAGGCTTAGAAAATAGAGTGTTCAGGTTATCCAGAGAGAGAAAAATATAGTTTGTCTTTTCTCCTAGCCTGAGTATGGAGCACCATGTAGCTGCAACACACCAGAAGGAACCTGCAAAGGAATTGGGACTCAGTCTGTCTCCAATGCCAGCTCCATTGCCCAACTCTGCCACTTTCTGGGTTGGAACGCCCCTGCTCCTGGTGCAAAAGGAGGAAGGGAGTGTATCATGGGAGGGGGCATTCCAAGAAGGCAAGAGAAGGGGAGGAGCTGTCCTGGAGCAAAGCTCCATTTCACCTGATTCTTTGCTAGCAGAAAGCTTTTCTCCAGCAGTGTAAGTTTAAACTTTCCTTTCCTACACTATGGCCAGGTGACTGAGATTCGGGGAACTGCAATCTGCTCCCTGCCAGACCCCTCCTCTACCCAATCTGTAGTTAGGAGCAACAGAGAATCAAGAAATTCACCCGATGTGCTGACCCTCTGTTAGTGTGTTAGCAAAGGTGCATTTTCCCTACTGATCAGTGGTTTGAATCACGCTAATCATGGCAGTGAATGCTCCACGGCAAATTCTGTGGTAGCAACTCTTAAATTCTACAGCAATGTTAATGTTATTCTATCAACCATTGCTCCTCCCTTCCACCAGCTACCCACTCAAACTCCCATACCCTTCCATTCTAAACAGAAACAGATCTCCACACGAGAAAAGCATTAGTTTAAAATAATCATCACTATGGGTTTTGAAGATTATTTTCATGGATGGTTTGTTTTTTTCCCCTCACTGTGTCCTAAAGGTGTTCAGCTCCACTCTCCAGGTCTTGCCTCCCCCAGTCTTCTCCAAGTGGCCTGGCACAGAACTTTCTTCCCCTCATGTATCAGGGAAGGAGGGACTTGTACCCTACCTTGCTGGGTCAGGTCCCTCGCGCTATAGACCTCAGCTGCTGTGCTGGTCTCCAGGCAGCTGAGGTCACCAGCTACACTTCTGGGTTCTTCCTTCCCTCACTACAAGCTGGATGCCAAACTTCTGGGTTCCCAAACTCCTCGTTGCCTCGTTTAATGGAATAGCCTGAGGATGCTGTACTGTAATACAATTAATTCCCTCTTGTGGAGAATGGTGGTCAGGCCGAGTCAGCTGCAGGCAGATTCTGTCAGCGTAGGAAGAAAGAAAACAAAATGCTGGCCTCCCAGCTGTAGCAAAATGGCAAATTCCACAGCAAAAATGCTGAATTTTGCCTTCTGGGAAATGGCCAAATTCTGTGACTGTGGAAAGGGACTATGTGGGCCCTGATTAAGATGGATAGGACAATTGACACCATTTGCAGCTATTGTGTCAGGCTTTCTGCAGACTTGGGCAGATGTCCCTGCATCAGTTCACAAGACCTAGACACATTTATTTAAAATGAAAGCTAAGACCATGGAGCACAATTCTGCAGCAAGAAGTAAATTCCACATAGTCATAGAATTGTCAAGTAAATGGGGCCCAAATTATAATAGGAATCCAGAAGAAAACCAAGAGTTCAAAACAAATAGACTTGCATCCTCCTCATTTTGGGGATTTAATTCTTTGTGATAGAAACTCAATCTTAGGGTGAAATTCACCCTAGTGTGGAAGACTTAACTGGCACATAAGGCCCCATGCAGGTCACGTCTTCTGCAATGGGATGAATGATTTTCACTCAATGCAATGTTCAGTATTTGAAAACTTTATGGAAAGAAGCTGATTTTATAAGGAGGAGGAATAGGATGGTTTCCTTGGTCATCTGAAAGTGGAAGTCATATTTTTTTCATATTTCTAGTCAACAATTGAGTGATAGTAAAAATAATAATTTATGAAGAGTTAGCCAATGACAATATTGTCAAAATTCACAATGAATATGATTCACAACAAATAATTTGACTATCAGTTTTGACATTACGTTAATTATAGGAGGAGCAGGTAGCAACTTCTATATTTAGATTGCCGTACACTTTACATTATAAAGATTCTAGACAACTCTGTGTGGGTTTTGTTTTGTTTGTTTGAGACACCTGAATGCTTCCAATGTTTGCTGCAGAGCTTAGAAATTCTACAGGGAAAAAGCACTTGGAGCAGAGAAGTGCATTTTCTTTGCCTGTTAATAGGGTTGCCAGTTTTGGTTGGATGTATTCCTGGAGGTTTCATCACATGACATAATCTTTAATTAAAGATTAGTCTTGATTCCTGGAGACTCCAGGACAATCCTGCAAGGTTGGCACACTATCTGTGAAATTCCATTCAGGTTACCGGAAATATAGCTGATTTAAAGGAGGCATGCCCCCTGTGAAAGCAGCAGCAGCAACAGCAGCAGCACACATTGTATTGGGAATGGCTGGGAGTTCCTAGCTCACCTGCAGCAGCAGGAGAGAGAGTTGAGCCTGCTACATGGACCCCTCTGATCTTGCCCCCACCCCCATCTCCACCATTGGGAGCACCAGATGGGGCAGTGGCTCCCAAAACATATGTTAAAGATTATGAAGTACTCAGATATGATAATGGGGCTTTATAAATACCTTCAATAGACCTGGGGCACTTCCCTTCCAGAGAGATCTGAGGCACCAGATCTCCCAGCACAGGAAAATTAGGAAATACCAGTTTTTTGCCCATGCAGCCTTAATTTGGCCCCCTTTGTGCACTTTGATAAAGCCTTTAATTACCTGGTCATAGGACCTCTGTCTCATTCAGTGCACAGTTTGGAAGCACATTGGGGGCAGAATTAAGGTTTACAAAAATTAACTTTTGGGCACTTCAGTTTTTCAATTTATAAAACTTTCTTGGAGGAAAGGAAGAGAAACAGAACTGCAGAGTAATGATCAAAGTGTTGACATCACTGGAGAAGAGTTAGGCCAACTCTGAGTGCTTTTTTAGACAATCCCAGCTGTAGCTAGTTTTTATTCAGTACTTACTCAGGCAAAATTTCCAATGCAAAACTACCAGTGATGTATCTGGGAATTCTGCTTGAGTGACTAAAAGCTGAGCAAAGACTTCAGGGAGTATGTCTATACATTTTAGGACAATTTGGGGGGCAGGGAGGAGAGGAATCTTGAATTGCCAGACCATGGCATAATGAATGGAAAAGCAAAAAACAGAAGTAGTGGTCTCCATTAAAATAAGAATATTTTAGAAGGAAAAAGTAGAAGGACAAGATATTAAATGAATAATCTCTTTAGCTCATGGAAATTTTACAGATTAAAAAAAATTCTGGAATCAATGAGCCAAAGCCAAATGTAATCAATGTTGTGGGAGGTATCACTAATTAAAAATGTCTAAAATTGCCATGTTGGTTTATATATAGAAATTCTCTTTCTCTAAATTAAGTTAGGTGACATTACATACAGTGAGGCAACAGAAGTGCTAAATCAAAAACCCAAATTAGCAGCACACTCTACTGGTGTTTTGCACTAGCAAATTAAAAGAACAAACAATCTCATCTTTGTATTATACAAATTAATAACCCAAAGTGGACTCCTGTGATATGTTTGGCAATTTTATAATAAGGATATTTTATGATTAATACTAACCTCCCCATATATAGAATGAGATTGACTGGCTGAGATTTTTCTCATTTTCAAATGTTTTTTAACAATTTGCATCAAAACAGTTTTAGGGGCTGATCATGACTAGTCTGTTGGGTGGTTTAAGGGTTAATTTTAGTCTTCAGGATCTGCATAAAGCAACAGAGGGTCCTGTGGCACCTTTAAGACTAACAGAAGTATTGTTAGTCTTAAAGGTGCCACAGGACCCTCTGTTGCTTTTTACAGATTCAGACTAACACGGCTACCCCTCTGATACTTGAGGATCTGGATAATTTTTAATATGCCCTGGAGTGCTGCTGCTTCATCTAGCAATGAGAATTCCACTCTTGCTGCTCTGTCAGTAGCCATTTCCACCATTTTAAATTATAACTAATGCTGATAGGGAGCAAAAGATGCTATCTTGCCATCTCCTCCTGTGTCAAAGCTAGGTCTAGAAGTTAAATGCTGTAAGTAGAATTGCTTCAATTTTCTTTCTTGCTGCCATTTTGTGCCTTTAACAGGTATTAGATTGAACTGAGATGCAGCCTACCTCAGTGGAGATGGGAATGGGGGCAAATGTACGTGTGGAGTAGCCTCTTGAGATTCCCTACATTTTTATGATTCTATGATCTACTGTTAACTCACTCTTGTGTCAAGTTCTAGGACCCAGCATGATGCAGAGGTGTTCTGCTGACTCATACTAGTATCCAGATGCCGTGAGTACTATTGACACCAATCCAAGATATAAAAGAGCTTGAAAGTACAAATAGTGGAGATACCTACACAAAATTTGCCATAGATATTTATATACCCTGGCACAGCATGATATGACATGAGATGCATACCTAGGTTTCAATGTTACTCTTGCTGAGGTCAACAGGAGTTTTGCTTTTGACTTCAGTGTGGGCCTCATTGGATCTCTGTGCTTTTGATAGTGGACTTCCACGTATAATTAGTTGAATATTATCAAGTAATGCTGTAAACCAGGAGTAATTTGATTGAAGTAAATGGAGATAATCTGGTGTAAAAATCTATCAGGGCATATTGTGTGATTATAGATTTGGTATATACCAAATCAGCTGTAGATTTGGTTCATGAAATCCAGGTCATTCTAAGTCTCCAGGCCTCTCCTGGAAAATTGGGGAGTTTTATGCACTGTGTTTCCTGTGCAATAGTGTGTGTATACAGCTAATGAGCAGGCCTAGATGAAGCACATACTTTAAAATGATGAGTGCAAGCGCTGCTGAAAAAGAAGAAAATCTAGAATTAGAAAATTATTTTTGCTGCCTCTAAGGTCTTTATTAAATATTGTGCACAAAGAATATTAAACTGATGCCAATGGCAGGTATAGCCTCTGGGTCACTCTAATTGACCAAGCATAGTTTTCAGCCTTAGCAGTTTTAAAATATGAAGTTCATTAACATTTGCATTCAGAGTTTGCATATAAGGTGCAGTAGATATTAAAGGGGCAGCACAGGAAGGCTTAAGATTTTCCCATACTGTGTTTAGACAGAATCAAATGGACTTGAGTCTCATCTCACATCAATATAAAACATGAGCAACTCCATTGAGATCAGTGGAATTATACCATCATAAAACTGATGTTAGTGAGATTAGAAGTAGGCCCTGTTACTTTGAAATTCAAGCCTTTCTGAGTTCACTTAAAACCTGATCATGTGGGAGCTGAGTGTCTCCTAAAGAGTGTTGAGTGACCTCAACTCCCAGAGTTAAACATCTCGCAGGATTTGCCCTTTAACAGGAGTTGAGCTTGCTGAGCAGCTCAGCACCTCACAGGATTAAGTCCTAAATGCTTCATCTAGCATCAATTGACATCACAAGTCAGTTAACAAGTTATCCGTTTAATATTGTAAGCCTCCCAAATCAATGGAATCGCTGATCAATCAGGAAGAATAAAATAACATGTTTGGTGATTGTCTGTTGTCAGTTATGGCCCAAACTGTGTAATTTATGGAACAGGTAGCACAGTTCTATTGATAAATGATTCTCTGCAATTTAGTAAAGAGCATGCAACTTGGAGAAAATTTCAGTTATACGAAGATAGTGTATGTTGGGGAGACCATTTCCTCAGTGCAAAGCTGAGTACTTCAGATAGGCCACAAAGCTCTCTGCAAAAGGGAAAGGTGGGAGGGAATCCACCTGACTCTCAAGGCTTGGGAGCAGCGTTAGAGTTGCCCTTAATGGCCCAAGTATCTTCAATGCCCCTAGCACCCATCCGTAACTCTGTGAAGGTAAAAGGATAGAGTTCTGCCCTCCCTTCTCCCCACAAGCAACCCTGTTGTACAATTGCAATTATAAATGTGTCCTGCTGTCTCTTAAGACGCATATTGGCAAGCTGTTCCACAGACCTCTGGTGGATAGAAACCTTCTTTTGATTTTCAGCCTCAGTTTGTTCGTGGCCAGTTTATATTCATTTGTTCTTGTGCCAGCATTATCTTTTAGCTTAAATAGCTCTTCACCCTCCCCTCATTTATTTCCCCCTCCCCACCACCCACCCCAATGTATTTATAGAGAGCAGTCATATCCCTTCTCAGCCTTCTTTTTGTGAGACTGAATAAGCCAAACTCTTCCAGTCTTCTCTCATAAGACAGGCCCTCCATTCCCCTGATCGTGCTAATTGCTCTTCTTTGCGCCTGTTCCGGTTTAAATTAATCTTTCTTGAACATGGGATGACCAGAATTCTAGATAAGGTCTTACCAATGCCTTGTACAATGGCATTAATACTTCTCTATCTCTACTGGAATGACTTACCTAATATAGCCTAGGATCACATTTGCCTTTTTCATAGCCTCATCACATTGGTTGCTAATAGACATCCTCTCATTGACCCACACACCCAGGTATCTCCTCTTCTTCCTCACTTCTAATTTATGACCCCCCCCCACCATATAGCAGAAATTCTTATTATTAGACCCCAAGTGTATGACCTTGTACTTGTACTATTGAATTTCATCCCATTTATGTCACTTCAGTCTTCAAGGTCATCCAGATCTTTCTGTATAATATTCCGATCCTCCTTCAGTGAACATCTGTGTCCCTGTGAGTGTCTGAATGTCCACTCATGCACAGTATAATGTCAGCCAAACTGAGGTAGATGGCATTCTCACAATAAAAACAGCTAATGTGCTCACTTGAATGTCCTTGGGAAATTGTTCAAACTCTTGGTAAACATGTCAAATGCTAGATCCTCTTGACAAGTTAAATTCTAAATAAATATATCTTGCTTTATACGGCATGTACCTTTAATCTTGCAATCACTCAGTAGTATTTTTACATGTACTTGTAACTCTTTTTAAGAATCAGCATTGATAAATGCAGCTGTTTTTTTCCCTTTAAACCTTTCCAGGTTCAGAGTAATCTTATGGATAATGACCTATTCTTATTTTCTAACTTTCCAGTTTTTCAAAACTTTGATATATCCTGTGTGCTATTCAGAAATTCTCAGGAATAAACAGAATAAATTTGAACAAAAGTCTAGAAAAGAGATTGGATTTTTACATTGGCTATTGGTTAAAATAACAGGAGAAATAATAACTAATAACGTTCTGAATTGAAAACTAGCTCTGAGAGTCTCATTAAAACCTTAACTGCTTTAGGCTTTCCCTTCTCTCACCTACCTCCCACTGTTGACCTATGAGTCACCAACTATTTCAGCTTCATCTGAAATCTTTATTAAATTATTTTAAACCCTAAAGCCCTATGTGATAAGAAAAACAACTGATCAGATTTTATATTTTTTAAATGACATTCATTTTTAGATAATAGAAATTTTAATTTTGCATAAGTATAAATCTATGCTATATAATATGCATATTTGTTTAGTTTAAAATCTATGACTTATGGAAGAATTTTAGTGCTCTTAACAGAGAAAATCATGATAAATAAATTATTTTTTAATGATAAACAACAATAAACACAGTCCAGTTAAAGCCCTTTCAGAGGGATAACTAGAGGGCCTTCCAAGGCTTGCAGGGTATCTGTCTTTGTAGAAAATCAATTTTCTCCTATTTTTCATGCCACTCCAATTGGCTGTTGATTTAAAATAATCTTTATGCAGTAATATAAAATAAAGCCTTGGCATCGTCTTGTCTGTTTTCCCTTGATCCCTAGGCCTTAATGGTTGCCTCTACTTTTTTAATACTTATGCCATGTGAGTAACTTTACATTTGTAAGTTGCCTCATTGAACTCAATGGCACAATCCATATGAATAAAATTACTCACATGTTTAAGTGTTTGTAGCATCAAGATCTATTAAAATGATATTGATATTCCATCTGCTATATCACTGTCCATTATGGTCAATGATAAGTTGTAGTATGTGGAATGCCATTCTTCTTTTTCTCAGTTTCCCTCATTCTATTTCTCTGAAATGGTGCCAAGTTTTATACATTATTTTAGGATACAAAGTCTTTTTTAACATGAGAAGAGGTCTGATGTAATTAAATTTTAAAAAGCTTTTTCAAAAGAGAGTATCTATTTATTCCTCCCCACTATTCTAGCATCAGAGCACCTCACAGTCTTTAATGTATTTATCCTTACCACATCTGTGTGGTAGCAGTGCTATTAGCCTCTCTGTGTCTCAGTAAAATGGGATAAGTGATTTGCCCAAGATCACACAGGAAGTCTATGGCAAAGCAGAAAATTGAATCTATATCTCCTGAGTTCCAGACCAATAGGCCATTCTTCCTCCTTTCTTCTCTAGACTATGGAATGGTGACTTGGTTTAAAAATGAGCCAGAAACTTTGGCCAAAATTTCCAGAACCAGGGAACGATATTTGTGATGTCATCAGCAGAATGCATGGTGGGGTGTTTCAAAGATCAGGACGATAACAATAGCTGAGGGACTGATACTTCATAACATTGTAATCCATCTGAACCAGTACCTTGTAACTTTGTTTTGCAAACAGAGTTAGGCCTCACTCCAGGAAAGCACTTAAGCATATGCTTAATTTCAAGCACATGAGTAAATCCATTGAAGTGAATTAACTTTACACTTGTGAAAAGTCTATGCATGAGCTTAAGTGTTTTGCTTAATCAGGGTCTCAATCACCACATAGTCTTTGTGTCTTCATCAACAGGTAATCAGACTGGATCATTTTATAAACATTTTTTGTAGAGCTCCTTTTAAATATAGACCTATGTGACACATGAGTCACAGACAGAAGGCACAGCCAAGAAGATGCGGAGAAGATCAATAGTAGCACCAAAACATAACCTTTTCCTTCTGTGAACTAGAGAAGTTTATATACCAATATGTGTCTTCTGCCCCTAATAGGATATTCTTGCCTGGTCTGAACTGGAATTCTGCCACAGCACACAGTTTTCTTTGCGTGATAATTAAGTGAAAGCTGGATGTGATTCAGCATTGCATTTTAGGATAACCTTTACTTAAGAAGAATTCTGATTATGATCATCTGTTAAGGCCGCATCGTGTACATCGAATAAAAATGGAATCAATTGCATCCATTGTGTCTCCTTTTATAAAAATTACCCCTGAAAAACAAGTCATAATCCTCCTTGGAACCAAGAAAACCAAGTCCTCCAACTGACTAGTTGAGCTCTCCCACTTCTTCTTCCCCTGACATTTATTCTTTGTCTCCTCTAAGTATCCCTGCTGCTCATCCCCCCCTTTATTTCTCATTTCCTTCACTATCCCCTTTACTTTGTCGTCCTCTTGCTCATTCTCTTTAGGGGATGTGGCTATATAAGAGACAGTCTCTCTCATCTTCTCCATATCTGATGTATCGCCTCCTCAGCTTTCTTGTGCTCAGAAATGGGGACATTCTACTTCCATACTCCACAGTCCTTACTGGCTTCAAGACCATTTTTCAATCCATTATATAGTTTCCTTTCTTACCCCATTGCACCCAATCAGATTTGCTTGTAAGTTATAGTGCTGGTGCTGGGAATTTCAAAATTTCACATGCCCCTATTGCAATAATAATATATCCATGAAATCCTGCTGATGTACTAATTAGTTTCTGTTTGATAAAGTTATGAAAGCTAAAACCTGTCTTTGAAATCCCCCTCTCATCAAAAGTTCATTTTGGAGAATCACAGAAATGTCTTATCCACAAAGCTCTAAGCATTTTTTTAAGTAAAGCTTTGCTTTTATATACTCTGTATCAGAGAACCCAGATTTAAGGAAGTTAATGTATATGCCTACTTTAACACCCTGGTTAGATAAATGTACTTTGCACGGTAGCTATTAATTTGTAAATAATTAGAACACAGTAAAATATGGCTGTGGCCCACTGCTGCATCATGGATCTCTGTTTCCCTGATGTAAGTTACCAAAACAATATAGTGTTTTAAAATTAATTATTTGCAAAGCTCAACATAATTTATGGGGCATATTATGCAGATCAAAGGACTTCTCTATATTTCTAAAAATGCAGATAGTCTCAATTGCTGACCTTCAAAAGACCATATCTGACGTCACCAAGTCCTCCTAAAATGAGTCCCTGCTCATTAGGTTCCCAGCACAATACATTTTCTAAGCCTCACACCCAAGTAGATTACACGGTTGTCTTGTAGACTGCTGCCCTTTCCAAGCAGAGATCCACTTTATCAAACACTAAGCACCACCATGGAAACGGCAGATGTTATCCCTCTATCAAATGCCTATTATAAACTTCCTCCCGTTCCAAAGTAATCAGAACAGCAGAAAAAAGATCAACTAAAAGTATATCAGTGAAATCTGTTAGAGAGGTTCTAAGGAAAAAATGGAGAGACTTTGAATTGTTACAATCTAGCTGTAAAAACATAGTTATTATGTGCTGAGCAGAGGGCAGCAGATAGTTGCACTGCCCTGGGAGCAGAGAGGGAAGAGTCACAATTTCCTCTTGGTTTTTCTACTACTGGTCTAAAACAACTTCTCTCTTCATGCTAACTACCTGCCTACTCCTTCCTCTCCCTCGTAGATGGGTGGTGAGTAGATCTACAAAGGCTTCCTTCACTCTCCACCTGTACTCAGTGTGCACTCAGATAGCCCTAGGAAGTGTCATAAGGGCAGGTCTCAGTCCTGACCTTATTTGTTATTTCCCAGCACAAACAGCTTGATCTTGCAGCAGCTCTGGCCTGTGTCAGGAACTCAGCTACATCTGGGCTTGATTGCCTACCAACCCAATGAGCTCGACTTGGCCCAGTAAACCCTTACTAAGTTACTGTGCTCCCTGATTGTTTAGAAGAGCCAAGAAGTTGCCGTTTAAACTCTGACACAACAGCAGCATAGTGGATGTTCAATGTGTTCCATGCCTGCAGCTGAGCCAGACTTGCTTCCTGGCCAGCACTTGCTCCATCCCTTCCCTGCTCCACTCCAAACCTAGTCCCTGCCTATCTCTGAACTCCTGCTACCTAACTTCTGGTTTGTCTCCTGATCACAGCTCTGGCTTGCCCTTCAGTTCTGTTCTGGCTCCTGACTGCTGGCTTCAACCCTTGGCTGCCTCTTGATCATGCCACTGGGTCTGGCCTCTGATTCTGCTTTGACCACCAGGCCAGATTCCTGCTCCAATCACTAGATTGCACTGCTTGCAACCTGAGTGTGTGACTGCCAGGGGAAATAAAGTAATTGTGAGAAATGACCAAAACATGAAAGTCACTTAATTGATCAGAGTCTACAATAAACATTACGAAGGGTTTCTATCTCTTTTAATACCTTGTTTCCCTTTACATTAGATGTGCCTAAACAGCTTTGTGTTGAAATATAGATGTTCTAAAATAAAATCAGGGATCTGTCTATAATTCAGATGTCATCGTATATTGACTAGGCAAGGTGGCAAGCTATGATTCCTGTGACTGCTGCTCCCCATTATCTTACTAAAATTATGAAATGTTCACACAGCTTAGCTACACTAAAACCGCCTGTTATTACTCTTATTCTATCCTCCCCACAGTTTATCTCACTCATTTGTTAAATCTTTTGGAGTACCTGCTCTTTGAGGCAGGGGGCTGTCATTTACTATGTCTGTACATCACCTAGCACAGTGGAGCCTCAGAGTATGTCTACACTTACCTCCGGAGCGATCAATCCAGCAGACGGAGGCGCAGGCAGGGTAAAGACACTGCGATAAGTAGATCTAAGTACATCGACTTCAGCTACGTTATTCACATAGCTGAAGTTGCGTAACTTAGATCGATCCCCCCACAGTATAGACCAGGCCTCAGTTGAGGCCCCTAAGCATTAGCACAATATAAATGTTCAATACTGATACAAATCACAAACATAATAAAATGCTAAGTGGAACTATATCTTGGACATACTTTGTTCCCATGTATATTCAACTGGGCTACAGTAAAACTTGTTTCTAGAACTGGATCTCAGCAGAGAGGACTGTAGAAGGCCTAAGGAAAGGGAGTCAGGAGCCACATGGTATGTAGATTAGGATAAATTGGGTTTGGCAGTGGCTGAATATTTTGTAGTAATAGTATTTACTAGATATAAGTATTGTGAGCACAGTTGTGCCATTCTTATTCACAGTGAATTGTACCTTGCTATGCACACTGTCCTATTTATTTCAGAGAGACTAGTCCTATGGTAAGATACTACTCACAGTGAATAAGGATGGCCCGGGCCCTAGATAAGTTCCATTTTCATAAAGGTTATTGTTTTCCTATTGGTTTAAAAAAATCCCGAAATGGGGATTGACTTAGCTTTGGTTTGAAATGTGTGACTACTTTGTCACATCATCAGTAAGTACACATTATGTATACCAATACTAAAGTGTATTTGTTTAATCATACCCTATGTACTTTAATCTCCTGATTTACATTGAACCCCCCTCTGTAGTTAAAGAAGACTGGACTCTTTCGGGGTGTGTGTGGGAATTCATAAATGATTGTGATCATATTCTGTCCTTAGCATAGCCTGTTGTGCTCAGACAGTGCATTTCATACAGTATGTTATGACCAAGCGCTGTCTTGAAGACTTTCTGATGAAGGTCTTAAACCAGTCTAATCCTCTCACATCCCCCATGCTGCTGTGAAATTTCTTTCCTGGCCCCTATCATTCTTCTCCCATTTTTCTCCCTCAAACTCTTTCTGTCACTGCCTCCACTAACTGCAGTTGAGATGAGAGGGGTGAGAATGCTCCCTAGTAATTCTTGTTCTTATGCTGTAGCTCACCAGTGGATCAGAGAAACTAATTGGATTTCTTGGTCCTATCTCAACTGCCTCATGTTATCCCTTTTGATTCTGATTCTTGATTGATTCCTGCAGGCTCTGTGATTAAATGTTCCAGGCACTCATCTTGGTTTTCATACTGTATAGCCCTTATCTTGGATCCAGTCTTCTTCTTTTGACCAATTCAGGCTGATTGGTGAGCACTTCTGGCTCTTCCAGCTGTCTGACTTCTCTTTGCCTTTCCTTTAACTTTCCCAAGTTGCATTGGTGGGTGCAGGGCCTAACACTCATAATTATATTTAGGTTTCTGGCATATGGATTCATTCATTTTGGGTTGAAATCCAGAAGTTATTCCTCAGGATTTACATAGTTCTTCCTAATGTAAAAATCTCAATGAATTTGACATAGTAAGGACTTGGGGATTTGCTTTGGTCCACTGTAATCTGAATTTTAAAATAGCACCTTACACCTGTTGCTGAAATTATCTGTACCATTATCCATGTATGAGTTAGATTCTCCATTTGGCTAAGTCCACTGCATACTGCTCAAGTGGAACCAGGTACTTGTGCCTCCAACACAAACACTTTAAAAAGTATATCTATTAAAATAACAAGGAAAAAAGGGGACTACTTCCATGTGGTCTTTAATTCCCTTGTATTAGGCTAACCAAGGGAAATGTGACATTTCCTGAGCTACACCAAAGCTAAGGCTGTGTCTTAGCCCACAGATGTGTGCAGTCAATGAGTGGGCAGCACTCTAGAACCGTCTAGCCTGAAGGGTAACTGCACATCAGTGAGCGTATCTGTGTCTCCCTCTCCCTTTATCCAGCTCACTATGACTGAAGCCTCTTTTTATTTGTACTGTATGTTCTGCCTCTTCTGAAATCACCCTCCCTGTAGGCCCACAGCTGCCCAAGGCCAATGTCCAGAGATGACAAAGCAATCTCAGTGTGACAAATAAAATAAACTCTTTCTGCTAAAATAGTTCTATTTATGTATTTATTTTTCTGTTTAATTTTTATTAAATTACCCTTATGCACACATGCACTATTAAAATCTACAACAACCTATAGACTAAAGTCACTGCAAATGTGCTCTTAACTCCTAAAAATAATGTTCATGATACTATACATAGCCCCTGCTCTCCCAACATCCCTGAGCCTAAGGCCTGAGAAAATAGATGGCCCTACACTGTACCTTAATTGTCAGTGACTAGAGGCACTGACAGACGCTGGTCATGGGAAAAGTGATTTCAAAGTAGAAGACCCTCTACTAGGAACAACCTTCTTTCTACCCCCCCAGATGTTTAAATCTAGGGACTTGCTGGCCTCAACTATTGTAGCAGCACACAGGGAGAAAATTCACATACAAATACTTGGTGCAGTGGCCAGGAAACTTCACAATGCTTCCCCTTGGAGTTTCCTCTGAATTATTCTGTCCGTGGACTCAAGGTTTGTTCTCCACAGAAAAAACATGGGATCTGAGCAACAAACCTAGCCAATTTCCTAAATCCCAACTAAACCTCAGGCATCTACCAGCAACCCTGTGTCTGCATCAGTGTTGCTCCCTTAGCTTTTGCACCTCAGAGAAGGCCCATAGGGAGAGTGAATATATTAAGTGGTTTCCTATAGAATAAACTACTGAACTGTCCTCCCTGATATCTTCTAGGTGCCAGGGGGATGTACGTGTTCCCCTGGCCTTGCTCCCAGCCCACATACTCTGCAAGATTAGACATGGGTTCAAACTATAAAATTCAGACTTGGATTTCAGGTGTCTGAAAGTTTGGGTTTGTTTGTTTGTTTATTTCAGAGTAAAGAGAGAGTGGCCTGCTGTGAATTTGAGATTGGATCTAGTTTTGGACCCCCAAATTTCAAGGGCATTTAGACTTGAGATTTTGGTTCATGTCTAGCTCTAGTCATAGTTGATAGGCTCTTAGGCCTGACTTTTCTATTTGTAGCACAGAAATCTTCCCTTAGGTCAGCAATTCTATCACATTTAAAGTTCCACTTAGAACAGCCATGTTGGACATGAACAATCTCATTCATGTATTTGACTTCTAGACCTCACCAGCCTCAACTGTGGAGCATTCTCAACTCCCATTGACGCCAAGCTTCTTGCAGAAGGTGCTCTGCACATTGTAGGATCAGGCCCTCAGGCCTTACTCTGGCAAAGCTCAGTCAATCAAATCCTCTGGCACTACTGTTGAGACTGTGTCCATGTTTCAACTTAAAGGTTTAAAAACAACATGAAAGGCTTTTCTCTCATTGGTTGTAATAACTCCTTAGACGCGTGAAACTAAAGGTTTTAGGGACTTTGCTGTAGCTAATGAAATCAAGTTTTTAAGCACAGATATGGTGCTCTACTGTTTTATACTGTATTGAGTGAATACAGTAAAGCTGGCAGGGGTGGTTATTTGTCCATGAAAGCTTCCTCCTCACAGTGCAGTTGTGAGGATAAGATCCTTTAATGTCTGAGAGGTGATGAGGGCCATATGGAGTACATACATAGGAGATCATTTATTATTTTTTTAACACCCAATAGAATATTAGGTAGTGTGCAGAAAATGGCAAGGACACAGACTGTGTCCCAGAAAGTTATAACCTAAGTGGCACAACAAGTTAGATTAATATTGAAATAAGGTAGGGAATGGGAGCCAGGCACTCCAATAACATGATGGGGTTTCTCAGTAAGGTGTACAGACAGGGTGGTAGTTTGTCAGTAAAAGGAAAATGCTTAGTAATAATAACAGAGACATGAGCCAAGTTTGTTGGCTGCATACTAGCTGTGTCACCCTGTTTCTTATGGAAATGTACTTTAGGGGATTTTACCTACACAACAAATATTATTCATATGAAAATTCAAAATAAAAGACAGTGTGCCCCCCTTCCCCCCTTCCCCCCCCCCTCCGTATCCTGGGAGAATGATAGGGCTCCTGGATATAATCACATATAATAGTTAGATGACATGTTATTTTTAAAAGATAGGCTCCTATCCTGCAATGTGAAGTCAGTGTGGCTCCTCAGTTCACACACATTGCTGAATCAGGCTATAGAGAGCATTGAACAATCATTCCATGGGTAGATTAGAATAGTGGCATGTGACACGGGGGGAAAAAAGGTCTCATTCTGGATGTGAAAAAAGAACATTTCCAGACACCCAAATGAGCAGAAATAGTGATTGAAATATTAGATGCTATTCTAAGCTATAGGAGATGCTTTGCCTGACTCCTTGCAGACACATTTGAAAATGGAAGTATCCCTCTAGGTCATCTGTCAGGGATAGATACTATGTACATATGTGTCTATATTACGTGGGGTAAAATAACATAATGCACAGGTTAATTAAAGCACTACAAATAACTCAATTGTATGGACTGATACTAAACAGGAGAAAATGTCAGTTTCTTATTGAGGGAAATAATGTAGTAAGGACATCATTTTTCTGCAGCAGTTGTACACTTAGGCTAAAATAAATGGCAGGCTGTGGAAAAAATATCTAATGTAGTGGCTAGAGTGAGTGTACCCTTTGTCCCCCAGGCACATGCAAGCAACACAATCCCTTCTGGGATGAATCAGCACCACTATGAAGAGTGGCACCAAAAGTAGACAAGATCATTATTCTTGTTTGTGTCTATGCAAAAGGAAAGCCATAGAAATTAGTCATAAAAGATACCTAGAAATTGAAAACTATAAAAGAAGGACTAATGAAGCTGTTCACTAGACAAACATAAATAAAGTCATGGAGAAGGACGGAGGAACTTATATCCTAAATATTCCTCCAACCCACCCAATGAGTCAATGGTGGTAGAAACAGTGGAGCTGCGGGTGCTCAGTTCAGACCAGCTGCATGCATATCCATTAGAAAAGAGAGGCACAATGTTAATTCATTTTAATGGGAAGAGGATTTGTTCATTATTTACTAGGAGTCGAGCTTTGCTAGGCTATTGATCACATCATCATGCAGTATAACCATGTTGTCTAGTTATGGAGCCTTAGTAGTAATGGTCATGGATAATAGTCTGCAGTTTTACAAGAGAAAAAAAATTAAAACATTTTCTCAGAGTTCAACCATTTTATTTGCCACTGTAGCATCAAGCAAATGACCAGGTAAACACAAGATGGCTGAAAGACTGCAGAGAAAAGAATCATAGAATAAATCAGGTCCTTATTTGGCTTCACTGGTCATCATACAGCAACATTAGCATTGGCAGTATGCAGTGCAAAAGAGATGTATTTACAGAAGGTACAAAAGACACGTACTGAAAACTCAAGAGATACTTAAGGTGCAACTCTACTTTATTAAGTAATACAAGTGCACGGGCCTATGAAGGTTCCAGGATCTGAGTTCTATAACTATAAAAAGACTAGTAGCACCGACTAAGAGATTAATTGCAAATATGTATCCAAAACAAGGGTAACAAAATCAGAAGACTTAGTGAAATTTTCCAAAGCACTCAGCATTGGCCTAACTCTCCTCCCAAACACTGAGTGGTTGTCCAGATAAATATGCAATATCTTGTTTATCAGGAAATCTCACACAAAGTCAGTATCTCATGAGAGTCGCAGTGCTTCTTGGAAATACTTTATAGCAAGAGCAATATTTTGTCACTTCTACTGCCATCCAAACCTGAAAGTGGAGAGGCATTGAAAATGAAAAACACAAACCTGAAAAAGTTAACCAATTTTTTCTGAGTTTCATTGAAAGTTTGATTTGACCCCCCATAAGATGGGAGGCTATGAAGAATCAGGCCTCGAGTCTAAATCTGAAAGTGAAGATTTTGTGGTTAGAGTTTCATTGTATAAGCTGTGCTCATAATGTCAACTGAATAAAAGGGAGCAGCTGAATTTAGCTCAAGTAGAAGTTATAGGCTTAATTACTGGGTAACATTCTATGTGGTGTATCATGCAGGTGGCCAGACTAGATTATCAGAATTGTCCCTCTGGCCTTAAAGTCTATGTATGAATGTTCGTGTGAACAGCCACATAAACTGTGGTCTCCGGGCTTGCTGCCTTTGATATCTATGGCAAAATTCCCATTAACGACAATGGTAATAGTAGCAGGCTTAATAAAGAACATGTAAACAGCAGTGGGAATACCGAGAGAGCAAATGGCATGACAGTTAATTAACAGGATTGGGGCTATCAGTGGAACTTAAAGTAAGCGGGGGGGCGGGGAGGTCTAGATATGAAATAGCTTGGTGAAAATAGGGATCCTGGAAGTGGGAGGGAAGAGGAAAGGCATCCTGGAGGAAGGGACAGTCTGGAGATAGGAAGGTAGGAAGGGCTGGCAGCAGAAAGTTATGGCCTAGAAGGGAAAGGAAAGGACAGGCAGGATGGGAAAGCAAGTCTGCTAGAGAGTGGCTCTGAGAAGGAGAACCCAGTAGTAAATGGAGAAAATTCAGAATGAATGAGGATAGGTAAAGAAGAAAATAGACAGTGAAAGTGATAGAATCATTGAATTCCTGAAGCTGAGCGAACAGCAGCTTGGTAACAGGAGTCCATGAAGCATCTTGACAGAGAGAAGGAAAGAGAAACTGAGCAAGCATGATCCTTTTAGTTGCTGAGGATCTTTTGTGAGGTTCTTTGCAATCTCCAAGTGCCGCTCACTTCAATGGGAGTTGAAGCAGCAGATCACCTTCCAAGATCATGCTCACTAGAACCTGGGGGTGCTTAGCCCTGTAGGACACAACTGCATGTACACTAATGCTGCTTTTGAAAGAGTATTTGGTGCCCTATAAGAAATGTAGACAAAATCTTCTCCTGAATGGGTCACTTGGACAATATTCCTAGCCTCCTGTTAGACTGGGAAGCTAATGTCTGAGTGAACCCAGGTCTAATAATGAAGTGAAGATGAAAACACTGTATTAGTCTGCCACCAAACTAATGGTATTTTTATTCACCAAATTTAATAAAAACTTGTAATCAGTGAACAACTAAAAATTGACACAGAAAACCGGGATTTAGTGTTCGAATGACTCATGCAGTAACTTTATGCTTTTGCTCTGTGCTTTAGGAACTAATCTCATAATCACATATAATTATTTTAAATATTTTATAAACAGCAGTGAATTTCTTAATGCTGTTTGCTAATTATGCAATATAATTTCTAGAAAGATTTGCTCAATGTTGTAGTATATATAGAATGAGTTATTTATCACCAAAAGATTGTGAAGAAATCCTTACTCCTATAAATAGGGTCACAAATGTTATACACATAAGTTTTCACTTGGGATTTTCTTTTTCTAACCTATATATCAAGTTTTTTTACAAATATATTGATATGTAATATAAATATTGTATTATTAAAATGCCAAATTATAAAGGTTGCTGTATATAGTATGTTCTATACATGCAAAACAAAGGTAGCAAATTATCCTTTTAAACCATTAGCCTTATTTACATTATAGGAATGCCTGGAGGCCCCAACTGAGACAGGGACCCTGTCTGTGCTAGGTGCTGTACAGACACAGAGCAAGAGCATGAATAGAAAAGAAGAGCAAGACTAAATAGGCTAGACAAAGGCTGGGAGAGAAACAGGTGTAGAGAGATAAAGTGACTAGTACAGGATCACACAGCAGGTTACTGGCTATATTGGGTATAGAACCCTTAGACTCCCACTTAATTCCATATTGTTATTATTTATTACAGTAGTGCCAAAAGGCTCCAATCGGGATAGAGTCATCAGGATGCTATGCACTCAGCAAACACAGAGAGAAGACAGTCCTGAAGAGCTTACTCCCTGACTAAAGCGAGGTACAGCAAGCAAGTATAACAAATAGTTGGAGGATAGGACATAGAGTTACCACCAGATTATCTAGTTTGACCTCCTGCATATCATAGGCCACCAACACCACCCATCCCAAACCCAACAATCAAAATGAGACCAAAGAATTACAGCCCACAGGAGACTAGACTATTGTGTTAGATAGGCAGAATGTAGGAGGGATCAAAGTGCACCAGTGCTCAAGGCCCTTGCAATGGCAGGGAAATGATTAAGTGAGATATACCCAGATAATCCTGGCAAGTGACCTGCACCCATGTGCTTCAGAGGAAGGGAAAAAATCCCAAGGTCACTGCCAATCTGACTAGAGGGCAAATTCTTTTCTGACACCACATATGGTGACCAGTTAGACCCTGCTCATGTGAGCAAGAACCAGCCATCCAAGTACATGAGAGAGAGAGAGAGAGAATGCTTGGTGTCACATCAGAGCCCTGGCTCAGTGTCCCCCTTCCAGCCAAGGCCAGTGCTGATACTTCAGGGGAAGGAGAATCCACTGGGGGCTGGGGAAATGCCTCCACTCTCCCTCCAGCTGACAGGCCTGAGGAAGGGAAAAGTAAATGCGATCATGTGATTACAAAAGGCAAAATAAAGAGAGGCTTTTATTCTAAACTCATTCAAGGTTGTTAAATATAGCTGCCTAAAATTATGCTCATAAAATCCTGTTTTGACACCTAAGTAAATGGCCTGATGTTCAAACGTGCTGAGCTCCTAACAGCTCCAACTGAAAACAATGGGCACCTAAATATGGACGTGGAACCCTAACTTTAGGCTCCCTCCCTTTTGAAAATCTTGGCCTAAGTTTTAATTTAAGAAGAAGTTCATGGTTCTTCCTTTGAGGCATCTAGGGCCTTGGCCCACTTTGACAACAAGAAACAAAAGAAAATCAATTCACAATCATCTGGTTATATGTTGCATTCACAGGTGGTAATTTAACAGCATATTCCCTGAGTCCCTGATTTAACAAGGTATGTAAGCATATGCATAACTTTGGACATGTCCCATTTAAATAAGTGGGATTACTCACATGCTTAAAGTTAGGCACATGCTTAAGGGCATTCATATGTAGGAATGGTTCAAAAACCTTAACCAAAGTTCTCTACTTAGAAGATGCAGATTTCATTGCTTTGACAGCCTAAAGAAAAGGACAGAGTAAGTCCAAAAGGGCTTTTGAAGAGCATCTAACAAGCGGTTACAAAGGGTTGCAATGCCTTCACCTAAAGTTCTGGCTAAATGCTACTGCTGCTGATGGCAGGTAATTGATGTATAAAGATGTATTCCCATTTATCATACAGGTAACAAGTATTTTATGTGTTAACTCAGAAAGAAAGATCAGCCTGATTCTTCTTGACAGTTTAATAACAGTCAAACCAGATGATTTTTAACATTAATTCACATTTTTCCAAATGTTTCTGTGGATTTAACATCAGAAAAATACTGGTTAGGATAGTATCAGAATTGCTATTCTTCATACTCATTGCAACTTTGAGTCAGATTATTCTGTAATAATTCTGCACTGAATAACACACTCGTGCCAATAGCTTCTTGCTCTCTAAACAATTGCCATTGTCATAGTAACTAGCTGAGGAAGGAAAACAAAGGAGCCCCTTGCATAGCGTTAATTATGCAAACAAGAAAATGAAGGAGTATTATGCAAAGCTACAGGTTCTCTGTTTTGCCTACAGATATTAGAGGCATAATAATAAATCATTTCCCCAACTTGCATTTTTGATATGACACAGGAGCTGGTATGAATGGAATATATCATGTATAAAATTTAGAGAGTTTGTACAGGGATATTCTTCCTAATAAGGCGTCTAGATATGAAAGAACATTTATTCCATATTTAATGAGTGACTAAGATTTTTAAAAGACCACTGATGTGTGCTGATTGCTTACTCTGTAATGTGGATTTTTCTTATGGGGATTTTTATGCCGTTGTTCAGGAAATGGTAGATTAAACAAAAACAACAAAACCTGGATGGTAATAACTTTAGGATAATAAAGCCAAACATATTGCTTCTCATAACATAACTAAAATGGGCTATTGAGAGATCAACAGATTAGAGGGGTTGGGTTTAATTTTGTAAAATATTTAGTCTACAGGAAAGAATAGGAAAAGAAAAAAACAACAACTAGAGGTTCAGGGGCTATTGTTAGTACAATTTAGGTGGAAAAGAGTTTCCAAAGATGACAGGCATGCCGGATTAGATTCAGATTCATACACTACTTGTAAAAAAAATATATATATAGCATCAGTAACCTCACACAGGTGAGCTCTTAAAAAATAAGTTGTCACTAAGGAGACTCTCTAAATAAACCAGATTCCTGCTGCGGTCAGATCTGCACATGACCTTGAAAATAAATGAGTGTCTTTTGATAAACTTGCAGATATTTCTGGAGGCAGTGACAACTGAGGTAGCGGCAGTAAGGAAGAATAAGAAGGAACAGAAATAATTACTCTGAAAATACTTTGGGCTCAATCGGGATGTTGCAAGGCGCTTGAGGGTCTCTCTAAAGGTGCTGTTAGTTTCACTGGGAGCTGAGGGTGCTGAGTACCTTGCAGAGCTTGCCCCATATCACCTTTGATAGTCCAAGTAAAACAAATGACATAATATAGACCTTGAGCTTGAAAGCCCCACATTCCCTGCAGTGTGAATTTAACTGAACACCACTGAGTTCTGTAGAGTAGAGATCCTTTGCCATAGGACAGATGGAAATATTAGACTCCAGGTTTGCACATATCTCTGCAAGAACTATAACTATGTTCATGATTACTAGCATGATTACCAGAGTAAATTAAATTGACAGTAATATCTATTACAGTATTGCTAAATCCAAACACTCAAAAATTATAACTCACTCCTCAAAAATCACGAGCTTGTTGCACAGTAATAAATGTTGGATTTATTGTATTTGTCTTCTGGTTTCTGACCCTTCAGGGTGCACTTTTTAAGCTTTTCTCTGCAACTATGAGGGCAAGAACTTTACTTTTTTTAAATGAAGGCTGAGATTCTTAACTAATGACAGGAATCTGGGGGCTGGAGCTTTAAGAAAAACACCAGATATCATGTGAGACACATGACGAAATCACAAGAGCTGGCAACACTGCTATTATTATCATTCCATGCAATATAATTCCAATGTTATTTTGTCATCTCTTCTTAGAAGACATCACCATTCAGAGAGACACATTTGAACATTATTTTAATGTAAAAAAATCAAGATTTCACAAAAGTTGCTCAAATACTGGTATTTCCTTCTGTAAATGTACAGGAACATCTAAAATATAAGTAAAGTAATGTGTGACATTATGGAAGAGCATTTTAAGGGGGAATGGTGAAGGAAAACCCAGGGATTGTTTTATCTTTGTTCTCATCCTAAACGAAAGATCGTTTTATTAAAACAGGCGAATTGTGGAAAATACCTCATTCACATCCCTTCCCTCCTCCTCTTAATTTTGACAGATGAATGCAGGAAAATGGAGGCCAAAACCTTAGAATATTGTTTTAATATTTGATGGTTCTTTATTATAAATTATTTGGCATGACCAAATCACATGGCACAGGTGAAACACATGAAACAAATACTTGATTTTACAAATCAGCTGAAGTTAAAATTAAAATTTTTTGTATATCATTTAAAAATGAAATTTTTTGGAACCTCTGTTTCTTGGTCGTTTACTTGCTTTTCAGAATTCATACAGCTTTTGTCACTTTCTGCTATAGTACATTTCTGTTTTGGAAAACAAGATTAACAAACAAATGTGTCATGTTGACCTACATGGAGCAAACAGTTAGGTTAAGGGGAAAATAGATTATTTCTCTGAGCCCTTAGGAAATAGTGAGCTGAAAGAGAAATTTACTTGGCAGCAAAAAGGTGGTGAGATATAAGGCTGGGGTTCCTCAATGGAGCTTATGGCAGTTAAGTGCCCAACTCTTATTTCAATGGAGGTGGGGTTCTAAGTCCCTTAACCTCTGTGATGGGCTAGTCTGCCATGGAAGGTAGTAGTGCCTAGTGTTTAGCTCACCCCATTGCCTGGCATAGTCTTTTAAGGGTTGGGAAAGGTCCAATAGATATGGGACTGAGTGGTGCTAGGGGAAGGAATCCTGACAGCCTTGCAGAGAGGGCAAGGTAAGGCTTCCCTCTCACCCAATCAATGGGGGAGGAGTTGGGAGAAGGGGACTAACAAAAGCTGCCTTCTCGCTCACAGCAAGCAGATGCTGATAGGAGAGGGATGGCCTGCTGACCCTTCTAGCTTGGAAGGCTCGTTGGAGCAGGTGTTCAGCTGAAGGGAGCTGGCAAAAAGCTTTGTAGCTGGCTCTTTCAAAGCAAGAGGCCTGAGACCCAAGCCCCAGTTACAGGAAGAAGGCTGAGGTGGACCTCCTGTTTGAAGGAGGGGAAGAGAGACTATCCTAAGGCAAGAGGTCTGAGATACAACTCCCAGCCCCAGAGAGAGGTTTGTGGGTGAACTCCTGTCTAGAGGAAGGAGATATTCATCATTCTAAACTAGTGAGACAAAAAGGATTGCTCACAATACAGCCTAGCTCGCTGTAGAGAAGGGCTGGGAGAGAGTGGGCTTTGAGAAAGCACCTTTGTAGCTAGTTAGGGAGAAGCTGTGAGAAACCACAGATCCCGGTGGGGGTAGCCAAGTGCAGGGACCTAATGAAGCTGTCAAAAAGTAGGATGAATGTAGGAGCAACTCAGGAAAGTGGTGGAACAGTCCTTATCTGCCTAAAACAGGGTCCCCTGGCAAGAACCCAAAGGGGAGAGTGGGCTTGAATTCTGCTGCCCTCCTCCAGATCAAGAGATCAAGTTATGAGCACTAGAAGTGGAAGAGTTCAGGAACTGTGTGACACCAGAACATCTGAAGGGGGCACTAGATTGAGAGAATCCCTGCAACACCCCATTCAGACACTAAGGGACACTGTGGAGGTGAGAGGTGTGACTACAGGCTCCTTTGGAAATTCAAGGTTGTGTTGATATGAACCTGGGAGAAGGAATGGGGGAAATTGTCTTGCAGGTGATCAGGGAGAAAGAACCACAAGATTGGCTGAAAGAACTATTTCTACCTAGTTTAGCAGTAGCCCAGCTGGTAATGCAACATGATAGCAATAGCAACCACTGGCTGTGTTGAGTGGTACTGCAGAGATGGCTCTCTCCTTTGGCCATACAGTTACATGTTGTAGGTAGAACCTGTATAACTGCTATGTGAGATGGGGGTGGGATAGAGTTATATGGAGAAAAAGGCAACAAGGAATAAGACCTGTCAGCATATCTTGAATAATTTATTTAGGAGGGCTAAAACACCTTCTGGGAGGGCATTTGATGAGCTGAGAAGAACCCCATAAGTTTAGGCACTAATGTTAGAGTTCAAAGGTTTAAGGAAGAGTCCGTGCATCACTAATGATGAGGGTTCCTCCTCCATGAAAACAGAACATCTTTTATTTTACTTTGCAAAGGCTGTGTTTGTGGTACAGAAATATACCCTGTAAACTGTGTGTTTGTTTGGTTTAGTTTTCATGTTTGTTGTATCAATAAAATCTGCACCTGTTTGTTCTGGCACCAGCAACAGTTAGTTGTCTAGTCTATATAAATATTTCCCACCTGCCTTGCTTAGCACACTTCCAGTGATTCACATCCAATTCAATTGCTGTGGGTAATTAGTGGGCCAGCTAATTCAGGAGAGTCAGGTACTTTTCTTTGGACATCTGCAAACAGGTATTTTTACTGCCAGCACATCTCTATTGGAAATTCTCTAAGATATATAGGAGAGAGAACTGAGAATGAATTTGTGGGTGATGCGTGTTTTGAACAGGCATTAATAATTGATGTACATGGTGAGAAAGACGGTGGTAGCCACTCAGAGGGATTGTGATGATATCATGGTAACCATGAGAGCAAAGCCCAAGTGCTCTCTGATGACGATAGATATGTGCATATCTTAATACACACTGTTAGATGTTTTATATCTAATGGCTCATATAATACTGGCAGTCTATTTATTAACTTCATATATACATGTGCTCCTGGAAGTTTGTCAGGGGCAAGACTGAGTCAGGTACAAATGCACAAACAGGAGCGAGACCAAGGAGTCTTTACATCCTCCTTGGCACAGAAGGCAGGTGAAATTTCACTCCTTGCATTCCCCTAAGAGACTAGTAGAGTTGGGTAGGCTGGCAGAGGGGAGCTTACTGCCCACTATAGAAAAGGTGGGGGAGAGGGAGCACTTCCCCCATTACCTGCCACAGGGAGGTACTAGCAATTAACTTGGTTGCTTTCCCACATCCCATCGGCACCTCAGGTAGTTCACAGCCCCTTCCCTAACACCAGGGTTTTACATAGGCTGTTGGAGGGATGGTTTCTCTGAGGGCTAAAAAGAATCAACAAGGGAGATTTAGGTAGATTTTTCGAGTTCAGGGATTTGCAATGGAGGGAGGAATCTGACACCCTGACTCAGTGTTCAAAATTTGATTCAGGGATGGCAAGGTGAATCATAGCCTCCACACATTCTTGTAGTACTGAAACTGGCCTAGTTAGAGTAGTACAGACTTGCTTTGCGTAGAGGTCCTGATGCCGGGCAACTCTTTCCTCACAGGAAGAGGAGTTACCTTGGAAATGCAAATTTCAGTTCATGGTGATGTCAAAGTATGCAGATTGTTGAAGTTTCCCTTGTGAAGTGGGATTCCATTTGTGCAGGATTGGAGGGATTACATCCACAACACATCTTGGAATAGAATATTGTTCATCTGGCCTACAGGGGAATGGATGTTCAGTGGTGAGGCAGTGTATTAAGATATGAGTTGAGTTGTCCTGGATGGAGAAACATGCCCAAAGGTGCAAAAAGTGCATCATGAGGGTCAGTGTTTGGATCTGCAGGCACAGCAATTTGCACTGATCAGCCAGTTCATCTGGAGGTTCACAGGTGACCTCAGTGGTGGCATGGGTTGGGCCTCTGAGTTGGCATGGCAAAAAGAGCATGCTTTGGGACCAGATGATGCCTCTCTTACATTCTTTGGCAGCCCGGAATTAGCTACCAGGAATTATTATTGTATACCTGGGTGAAAACCATTTGAGATTTTGTAAGGGGGTAGACTTAATCAAGAGGGCAGAGAGAGAGATTTAGGGCAGATCCAGGGTCTTCTCCCAGGGGTGATTGCAAACAGGTCTGAAATGCTGCAGCGGGGAGATTCCAGGCCTGCACAGATTGACAAGGGACTTCCTGGGGTTTGCAACTGAAGGTGGCCAGGTTGTTCATGCGAAGTAATCTTAGGTACTCCAGTTCTCCTAGCTAAGGGGCTCTCTTTGTTTCTTTTGCTGGCAGTACTGCTAACTTACCAGTCAACTTGCAATGAAATTATCCAACTCAATCCTCTCTTGAATCCACCTTTGCTGCAAATAAGTGTATCGAGATGACTCCTGTGATGCTGTACTCTATATGTTTATGGAAATATGCTTATAAGTGTAAATATAACAACTGGAATATGTTTTATGCTAGATATGCCATGTGACACATCTTTGCTAAGGTTATAATCTACTGAATATATTCATCCTATTTGTATGCATGTATGATTTTTATATCTGAAGTTATGAGCATTGGTTCTATGCTTGTATTTGAAGTGTTTGTTGTAGGAAACACATAAGGGAGGTTTGGCCAACATATTGTGAAGGGGCTATTCAAGTAATTAGGAGTACTTAACTACAATGGACTTTGGAAGACACCAATCCACATCTGAGCTTTTCTGGGAACGTTCAAACTAACATATAAACAATGGTGTCAGCCTGCAAAAAGCTGAATCATTCATGCACATGTGACTTATCCAGGTGGCTACAAATTCCATCTTGTTGTTGTGATTTTGCACAGGAGAACAAAGGGGTTTCTGCCCATAAGAGAGAGAATATAAAAGGCCTGTAAGCCTCTCCATTTTGTCTTCAGCTGGCTCAAGAGATGGCCTCTCCACCCCAAAGAGATGCCTGAAAGAAACTGAACAAAGGACTGTAACTACAGCGGTGTGAGTGATTGCTGGACCAAGGTCATAAACTACAATGTGGGTCTGAAAAGGAATTTACCTGAGATAACATCTAGGGTGAGAAGTTAGTATTTGTAACTAGCTTCTTAGTGTATTATGTTAGCTTTGTGTATTTTGATTTATTTTGCTCGGTAACTTACTTTGTTCTGTCTGTTATTACTTGAAACCATTTTAATCCTACTTTTTATACTTAATAAAATCACTTTTGTTTATTAATTAACCTAGAGTAAGTGATTAATAGCTGGGGGAGCAAACAGCTGTGCATATCTCTCTATCAGTGTTATAGAGAGTGGACAATTTATGAGTTTACCCTGTATAAGCTTTATACAGAGTAAAACAGATTTATTTGGGGTTGGATCCCATTGGGAGTTGGGTGCTGGAGACAGGAGGACTTCTTAAGCTGTTTTCAGTTAAATCTGCAGCTTTGGGGGTGTGGTTCAGGCCCTGGGTCTGTGTGGTAGCAGGCTTGCGTGTCTGGCTCAACCAGGCAGGGTTCTGGAGGCTCAAACTGTCAGAGAAAACAGGCTCAGAGGTAATCTCAGCACATCAGGTAACAGTTCCAAGGGGGTCTCTTTGACCGAACCCATCACAACCCCCACCCTCCCGCCACCGTAAGACACAAGCGTATTTGCATGCCACTATCTACTCTGACACTGTATTGAACTTCAAGGCTGAGCATGCTTGTGAGCATGCATGTGATTAGCCTGTGGAAATAATGTGACCCTCCTAATAAAATCATATTAAAGGTTTTTGGTTTCATAAATTGGCATCTTCTGACAAAACTTTTACGTGTAACATAGTGTAATTGGCAATCATTGCTCAGGTTTTCATTCTGCCTGGCTAGAATCCAGGCTTGTAAAACTTACAAACTATATTCCAAAACGGGGGGAAAATATGAACCACATAGCTCCCTCCCTTGAAAGCATGAAGGAATGTTGCAAGGTTTACTTTGTGGAGGGAAAGGTCCCTCTCAAGGGTAAAGGCTTGTGGCACTTGGGATAAAGATGAGGTTTAGAATCTATTGGGAACATAATGTGACCCTCCTAATCTGTCTGCCTCTTGGAGGAAACTGTGCTACCTTTGCCTGTCACCCCTGCTCCACATCTACAGGATACCAAGGGAAATGGAGTGGTTTTTGCAGCTCTTAGGGAGAAGAATGTCAACCACTTCCCTCTCCATGAGGGTTGGGAACTTCCAAACTATTTTCCCTCATGCCTTTGCTTCTTTCTTGGTGAAGAATAGAGGAGACACAGAGTCCTTCAGGAATCAAACTGAACTGGTTCTGTTCCTGGAAATATTCAGTTTTTGATCAAAAGAAAACTCTCACCCATTTTAAATGTCTGTTTTGCACTAATTCATTTTACTACAGGCTGAGAAAACCACTATAAGAATTGGCAATAGCTTTCCCAATAGAA